>NC_137252.1:18418613-19618613 GCF_965637545.1 Phallusia mammillata | reverse complement strand
ACTGACTGACTGACTGACTGACTGACTGACTGACTGACTGACTGACTGACTGACTGACTGACTGACTGACTGACTGACTGACTGACTGACTGACTGACTGACTGACTGACTGACTGACTGACTGACTGACTGACTGACTGACTGACTGACTGACTGACTGACTGACTGACTGACTGACTGACTGACTGACTGACTGACTGACTGACTGACTGACTGACTGACTGACTGACTGACTGACTGACTGACTGACTGACTGACTGACTGACTGACTGACTGACTGACTGACTGACTGACTGACTGACTGACTGACTGACTGACTGACTGACTGACTGACTGACTGACTGACTGACTGACTGACTGACTGACTGACTGACTGACTGACTGACTGACTGACTGACTGACTGACTGACTGACTGACTGACTGACTGACTGACTGACTGACTGACTGACTGACTGACTGACTGACTGACTGACTGACTGACTGACTGACTGACTGACTGACTGACTGACTGACTGACTGACTGACTGACTGACTGACTGACTGACTGACTGACTGACTGACTGACTGACTGACTGACTGACTGACTGACTGACTGACTGACTGACTGACTGACTGACTGACTGACTGACTGACTGACTGACTGACTGACTGACTGACTGACTGACTGACTGACTGACTGACTGACTGACTGACTGACTGACTGACTGACTGACTGACTGACTGACTGACTGACTGACTGACTGACTGACTGACTGACTGACTGACTGACTGACTGACTGACTGACTGACTGACTGACTGACTGACTGACTGACTGACTGACTGACTGACTGACTGACTGACTGACTGACTGACTGACTGACTGACTGACTGACTGACTGACTGACTGACTGACTGACTGACTGACTGACTGACTGACTGACTGACTGACTGACTGACTGACTGACTGACTGACTGACTGACTGACTGACTGACTGACTGACTGACTGACTGACTGACTGACTGACTGACTGACTGACTGACTGACTGACTGACTGACTGACTGACTGACTGACTGACTGACTGACTGACTGACTGACTGACTGACTGACTGACTGACTGACTGACTGATTTTTAAATACTAAACAAGTTACCCACTACAAACAATTGTTTTAAATTTCAGCACATTAGGGCTTGCATTTCTGACCTTAAGGACTACAGTCCTGGTACAGCTAAAAACGAATAGTTTGGTGTTTATAAGGGGTGAATCAAATTAAAGGTTAAAAATTCTTTGCAATGCACCAACCAACAAAGCATGAAACTCATAGATCATTTACTTTAGTCAGTACAACCGTTTTAAAAAAATACGTTTAGGATGCCTGTGGGTGAACTGTTGGGTCATTTGGGGTCAAACTTCGGAAGGATCAACTTTAAACTAGAAAAGTGGCTTTCTGATATACTTCCATTTTATATATTCTATACGATATTTACCAATTTACTATACTATACACAATTTTATCTACATATATCAGTAGTTCTCAAACTGTGAGTCGCGACGCCCTGGTGCGTCGTTTCAATTTTCCAAGGGCGTCGCAGAATATTTCCGTTTTGTGGCTTTTTGTTGTTGTATCAATAAACACAACTTTAACAATAAGTTTCCTCATTAACCTTTGTTTGCTGGTGCGTCGCAAGTCCAGAAAACTTTTCCAGGGGCGTCGCAATAAAAAAGCCACTGACATATATGATTGTTTTTTAAAGCAAAAACGAATGGGTCCCGAAACACGCGTGTTTATGTGGATTTACTGTAAACCTATGTTGCGGTTATTTTTAGATTCTTAAGGACAAATCTTTTTGCATCATTATTGTCATATAATTACAAAAAATTGGTGAAAAAAGAACGGGGAAAAGACTTTCAATTTAATCTCTTGCTTTGACCTTGATATTGTCATTCAAGTTCAGTTTTTAAACACATATTTTCCTAGAAAGCCTTAACTGTTAGATTAGACACTATATAAAAACGTCGTTTGCTACAAAGGTATACATAACAACTTGTTTTTCACTTAACTTTGCTTCGCAAAAACTTTGCCCGTTAATGACCTTTTGACAATGTTTTTAACAGCATGCAGTCCTTAGTGTTCAACAATACCGTTTTGCCTAATTTATACATAACTTAAGTACTGATTCTGGAACTGATTTGTCAAAATAAAGAAGCTACGTTATGACGAAAAATTCTTAACTGTGTTGTAATGCCTACAAGTTGACCTTTAGTGACCCGTGGTTATGGCGACGGCCAAGCTGACAACGAGAATTTAAAGACCATTTATCGCGGCGTTCGAAAAAGTTAAGTTTATTTTCTCATATTTAGGTTGATCTACGACGTTTTGCCTGACATAAACGAAATCGAAGTACGTTTATCGAGTTTAAATTACGTCTTAGGTGTAAAACCTTCGCCAAAACTGAAAATGTGCGTGATAACTCAATAATACGACACAGCATTGCTGCACAAAAAACAGCTGATTTCTAATCACCCAAATAGTGATGCACCGAACCCGCCTAAAAAGGTTCGGGCCGAAACCGAATATTCGGCCACGAAGCCGAATAATTTCGGCCGAATCAGGCCGAACCTAAAACCGCATTTCTTATGGGTGTTTTTAACTTAACCTTGTGTTTTTATGCAAGTGAACTCGATTATGACAAACCAAAATAACTTTCACAATGCAAAAGCTTCACTAAACTTGTAATATTTCGCAGACAATGTGGCCAGTATTTTATAGATACAACAAATAGTTAACTTATGATGTTTCGTATTGGCGAAAATGAAAGTTTGGGTATTAATTCCATGCAATCAAAAAGTTCGGTTTCGGCCGAATTTTCAAAAAAGTTCGGGCCGAAACCGAAACATCGAAAAACAGCGTATTCGGCCGAAATGTTTCGGTCAACCGAAACTTCGGTGCATCACTACACCCAAACGACTGTCTCGTAAAACGTCTGTCCGGACGTCAAGCTGAGCACTACCGCTCTGTCACCTTGTAAACAAGTGAATTCCTCCCTTGGGACTTATATCTGACTGATAGCGTAGGCTACACATATTATGGGTTGTAAAGGTAACTGGCAAAATTTTAAAAACTAAACAAATACCCTGCTTAAACAATTGTTAATTTTTTTAAATATTTCTGCACCAAAGGGCTTGTATTTCTGCCTTAAAACTAAAACCAAATATTTCGGGGTTTAAAGGGTGAAAAATGGGTGAATCCGAAAAAAAGATACAAAATTCTTTAAAAAAAACTTACATTGCACTAAACAACAAAGCATGAAACTCCAAGATGCTGTACTTTAGTCAGTACAGCCGTTTTAAATTTTTTACGTTTTGGGGGCCTGTGGGTGAACCGCTGGGTCAATCGGGGTCAAACTCCAGGAGGATCAAATTTGGATTATTAACCAGCATCTCTGTAAAATTGAATAAATTGAAAGCACTCTTTCTTGACCAAACACGTCTCACAAGCTAGCGTTAGACAGAAAAAAAAATACGGACAAAAACAATATGTGTCCCCATCAGGGAAGGGGACCCATAATATCTAACATTTTTGTAAATTTCAAGCACTGTTTCTTGACCAAACGTGTGGAACAATTAACCATCGTCTGACAAAAAAGAAAATTCCGACAAAAACAATATGTATCCCTTTCAGGTTCAGGGGATCCACAATTAGTTTCGTAATCAAAAGCCGGAACATAGGCTAATTTCAAGACATTTGTTGTGTTTAAAAACTGTCATTAATGTGGCAGAGTGATCAACACCACCGCCCTTAGCCTAGTGCTAACAGGATTTTCGATTCCTCTTGTGACTTTGTCTGATGTGTTTCCCGATTCCCGCGCAACATATTTGAGCACCATTGCTTCGACTAATGAAACTTGCGAGGATGAGCTAAATTAAAATAACACCTAAAAAATTAAAAAAAACATCCAACGGATCTGCAATATTACAAGTAGGCTCTTATGAACATAATAAAGCTCTAACCATTTCTACGACAATATTTTGAAGAATATGAAAAAAGAAATATCAGCGGATTTGAGTACAGCAGCCTAGCCTACTGTCCAATCAACCGACATGAAAAATATGGTTTTCATCCCAAATGAACTATTTATTTATTTGCTTTGAATTTAGCAATTATTATTCACTTAAATACGGAAATAAGTTGAAAGCTGGACATCAAAACGCGCGAATGGCATTGACAATTGTAAGTTAACTTACAGGCACCATTTTTTATAAATTAGCGGCACAATGATTTATTTTGTAATAAGTTTGCTTGCGCTCATCAAATGACAGTCCGCAAAGAAATTTCTATTTTGTCATTCCAAGAGAAGCTACAGATTATTTTATGCTATACATCGCATTGGCGTTTTTTCGGAACTTTATTACATAATTATTCTGTAGGCATAACTGCACGGGTCCCCAAACACTATCATTAGTTGCTTATCAAAAACGGTGCTGACAGAAAGAAAACATTAAAAATACCGAACACATAACATAAATTTTGTGCAAATTGACCTACAGTAAACTCTAGGTGTGTGCCAAACACGCGGACATGTGAACTTAAAACGACATTTTTCCACAAGGTTATAGTGTGGTAAAAACTTGTTTATACGTTTCAGCTGTGAATCAAACTATCAAAACGGTCGATTTTACCCCGAACCCGGGTCAAAAAGTCCGGCCCGATTTACAAATCTGTTACGCATAATCGCATATCAATCTTGAGCTAATGTTCTCCAGATGACGCTATGAAATGGCGTTTGAGCAGAGTCGCGCACCGTTTATCGTTGACATTTTTCATCCGTTTTATTGTTTGCGATTTACAGAACCAATTCACTTTCTAACAAAGCATTTTATCATTTGTGGGTCTGCAATAACAGGAGTCAAAAGCTGTGCTGCACAACATCATATGTCAATCTGGAGTGCGTGAAAATATGAAAGCGTTAAGACGATTCTAGCTAGACCAATGTGTTGCACATGTTAGACAGGGGAAAAGTGAAAATAACCCACAAGGACCCATAATAACGACTGTGCCAAAATTATTACAGCAGCACAGTAGTTTATTTCACACATGCTTTATAGTAACACTGCACTTCAATTTAATAGTCAATGGTTGGTGTGCATTATTTGTTCAGTGTTAGATTGTACGTTGCTGGGAGAATGAAGTCTTGCTGCGTCCACAGGAGTAGGGGGAAATTGGGAGTGCTTTAGAACTTCTCGACTAAACCATTGTGATAGTGGGTTTTTGAAAGTTTCCTCAGGTCGTGCAGTTTCCGCACCTAAACAAGTTGTTGGTTATTAACTAAAGACCTAGTGCGATGGGCCAATAATAGAAATTTTGGTGCATTAACTTTGAAAGAGTTGTGGTGCTGATCAGTAATTTACTGTCCTTTTTATTATAGGATTGTTTGTAACATTTTAGCAATGTTGTTCCATAACACTTTACATTTGGTTACCAACTCTGTTTTGCACATAGTAGGGGAGGTAAAACTTAGCAGTTATTTGATATTTTGCTTACCTAGATTTTTCACAGTAGAAACGTTGTCTGAGATCTTGCCACTTGCTACTCGCTGTTGATGAATAGCAGCCATAACAGCTTGTTGTTGTTGTTGTTGCTGTTGTTGAGCAACTTGAGAAGCATACATTCTTTGTTGCATGTGCAGCAAAAATGCAGGATGTGGTTGGGAAATTGTGCCCGCTGTTGGTTGAAAAACGTGGGAAAGCGCTGATTGATTTACAGGAGGCAATATTGGGTGTGCAATGTTTGAAGCCACTATGTGTGGCACAACCGGCGAAATCATTGCTGGATGTACAGGCAAAACAGTGTGATTAAATACTCTAGAGGGCACAGGTCTTGACGCTATCATTGTTGGATGGTTGTATGGTGCAGACACAGTTTCACTAGGCAATAGACAGCCATCTTGGTAGGTTGTTTCTGTCAACGTTGAAGATTTTCCTAAATTTGGTGCACTTGCAACATCTAAACCGACTTTATCTGATTGACTAAGTGACTCCTTAGCTCGGTTAGTACGCACAGTGGGTATGGAACTATGATGTACTGTACTTTGGTGAGGTGACGGCATTTGCCCATTGCCAGAATATTCCCCTTTTGGATCAATATTTACTAACTTCAAAATATCTTTGCGTGAAAATTGATTCTGTACCATTGATATAATCAGTTCCTGTTGGTCAAACGTAAGCTGTTTGAGTTGTTCCTCGGTTACACCTGCCTTTGCAAGCATTTGTGCAATTAACAGTGCACTTTCATGTTGATGAAAGGTGTTTTTAGGTGGAACACCCTCTTCCCACCGTGCGGGCTTTTTTTCCTGCTCTGTTGATGGTGCACTTATGTACGAAACAGACTGGTCCTGGCTAAGTGATTCAAACGCCAGTGGCACTGAGCTTGTGGATTGTTTCGGGGCAAGGATCTCATTATTATTTATTTTTATGCCAGGAAATTCATTTTTTCGGGACTTCACAGCTAACTTGGCTGCAAGAGAAGCAGTAGCTAATGCCCTCTCATCAGTAACAGCTGTAAACATAAATAAAATGATCAAAACTTTTTTGCACAAATAATGTACCCAATTAAAAAGAGGGTGGTTAGTGGAGTAATTCTAAAACTTTATTGCCTTTGGAAAAGTTGATTTTACGTAGACTTTCTCAGGAACCAGGGATCCCGAGAATCCCGGACAATTTCAGCAAAAAATTCTATCCCGGGATTTTCTCTTTTAAGTTGCACTCTTCAATCAGAAGGTGCGACACCCATAGGGTTTCCGTGAATTAAAAATAACAATTCAAACAGAAATGATAAATAGTTCTGTTGTTGCGAAGTTGCAAACAGTACAACAGTGTTAGAACTAGTGATGTACCGAATCGGCTAAATTTCGATTCAGCTGAAACCGAATATTCGCCAGTTTTGCCGAATAAACCGAATCATTTATGACGTCACGTCGTACAGTATGCGGTTTACAAAAAAAAACATAAGTTTGTCTACCAGGCAATTAGTTTAGAATAGTTGTGTTCGGTCCTCACTTTAGTTCTGTGGGGTTTAACATTCCTCAAGCATGGTTGCCAACCTGCCAATGAATTACTGATTTTTTTCGTTTACAGTGGGAAAAACGTTATTTTAAAAATTATGATAAAATTGTAGTTTGAAAGATTGCTTACTGCCTTACTAAGCAAAAAAAATTTACTGCCTACTAAGCAAAAAAAAATTTCAGAAAGCATTAACCCAACTTTAAAAGTTTTGTCCATATTCTTTTTGCATCATTACTGTCATATAATTAAAAAAAAGTAAAAAGAAAGGGAAAAATACTTTTAATTTAATCTCTTACTTTGACCTTGTTATTATTGTCGTTCAAGATCAGTTTTTAAACACAAATTTTCCTAGAAAGCCTTACCGTTGTATTACAGACACTATAAATTATAAGGCCATTTGCTACAAAGGTATACATAACAACTTGTTTTTCACTCAACTTTGTTTCGCAAAACGAATATCATTGACCTGTAGTAACCACTCATGGTGCAGACACCGAACGACCGTTTAATGACCTTTTGCAGTCCTTAGTGTTCAACAATACCATTTTGCCTATTTTATACACGACTTTAGTTAGTATTGATTCTTGAATTGATTTGACAAAAATAAAGAAGCTACGTTATGACGAAAAATCGTTCGTAAGTGTGTTTGTGACAATGAGAATTTAAAGACCATTTATCGCGGCTATAAGGGTAAAAGAATATCGCATTATGGTTGTAACACTGAAATCTAGTATGACACACAGGGTCAATTTCACTAAACCGGAGATTCTGGACGAAAGCCCTTCTGCTTTCCTTGGTTTAAGCCAGGGGTCTCCAACACGCGGCCCGCGGGCCACATGTGGCCCGCCAGGCAGTTTTTCGTGGCCCGCGGCGTTGTAAGCAAATGAATAAATAAATAAAAATCTTGTAAAATTTAAAGGATGTGTTTGTTTTATTCACCCTTCAAGTATTTCACAATTCAAAATCCTATATCACTAAGTCAAAAATACCAAATTTAACCTTTGTGATACATTATTATTAATGTGATGTAATAATGCAATCTTTTTCAGATTATCAAAGGGTGAAGTTAAAATCCGTCAAGTTTTTTGTGTCCACTATTTTTGTTTAGCTCAAGGATAAGGAACTTTTAAGTTCATGCAGGCCAACCAACATTTTGTTGATACTTATGTTGGCCGCATTGACTTTTTCAGATGCCTACAGGCAAAGCGTATAGTGCAAAGTCTCCAGTGGTTTCCTAACCTATTTCATTTACATAACAGACGTTTCGTAATTTTCCGCGGTCCACGATGAATTCAATGCTAAAACCATGCAATTAACCAGCTTAAGCTGCTAAAAGTAATTTAAACTTTCATCAATACAACTTTAGGATTTATTTTACCTAAATATTATCATGTGGTTACGCATATCAATGTTCTAAGAGCGGGTTGTGACATCACAGACAGACAAAACTAAGATAGGGAATTATGCGCAAACAATTGCTTTCTTTGTTGATTTTTATGAAATAAAAAAGCATTGATGAACACGGAAGTAAGATTGTAAAGTCATGAGCTCTTGGAGGTCAACGAAAATAATGCTGTTAGCCAATAAGGGACCATGAACTAGAACATTTTGACATGTAAGACTGCATGTGGCCCGCAGCCTCTAAAAAATTTGAAAATTGGCCCGGTACAACCGTTGAGTTGGAGACCCCTGGTTTAAGCTGTAATTTACAAACTGCAATGATGATCAAAATAGCGATTGTTTGAACGCCTGCATTACAATGTAATATATACACACTAACTCCCTGGGATTTATGTATGATAAAACATATCACACCTTTTTAATGTTTAGTCATTTTTTTCATAAAATGACATGCAAATAACACATTATAAGTGTTTTAGATTTGAGTAAATCTCGATTGTTTGCATTATATAAGTAGTTAAAAACAGAAGAATTTAGATGCACAAACCAACTTGAGTAGTAATAATAAAAGGGAGCCACAAACAACTTACTTGCTGGTGCCAAGTGAGTTGAAGTCTAAAAAAAACAACAGCTGTTAGGTAAAAATGGTACAGACCTGTTTTAAGTTGCCATGGTTTAGGTCAATAAAACTTTTCCACATTTCTTATTTAAAATAAAGAATAAGTTTGTGTGTTGGTTTGGGAAAGATTTCATTGATTTCTATAGATGTACTTAATATTCGGTTTGTTGAATTTATCTGGCCCAATTGGCTGTTTTTACAAAGATTCGGTTTCGCCTGAATAATTGGTGCAAATTTAAGCATAAAATGTGTCTTTTCTGCTTCACGGATTACCACACAATCTGTCAAACTCGGCCATAATTAAAATCGTATTGTTTTGGAAACAATATCGTTTTTCCCACTCCAGACAAAAAGTCAGTTATTCATTGGCAGGCTGGCATTCATGCCAATGTAACCTTAAAATGATAATGAAACGGAAATATCCTGTTGTATATCACCACTGTTTCATGAAAAAATTACATTTTCATGTGAAACATGTAGCATATGACTTTGTCCCAAATGATTTGGTCAAATTTACTAGAAAAAGTGCCGAATATTTGATTTGCTAGCCGAGTGTATCACTAATTCTAACCATAAAAATCAGTACCAGAAAAAAATGGAAACTAACCTTAACTTTGGACATAGAGTATGATGTGTGTTTATCTCCAGCTAGCATTTGCAGTGTTGACTTTTGCTGTTGTTCAATTTGCCTGGAAATTAATGTCACTTTACACAATATCACATACAAACAAGGCATCAACATTTTTGTTTGTTTAAACATTACCTTTTTTTTAATTGATACACATTCTTCTGCATTTCTAGTTGCTTTTTAAGATCTTTAGAGTGAGAAATTGGCTTAACTCCACTGTCCGAGGTTGTAACCTCGAGAGAAGACAAATGTACACCTTCAGCAAAAATTTAGAATTTGAAGATGCCATTTATACACCACTTCATTTGTTAAAAAAAAACTTTTTTAGATTCTAATTTGTATGTGCTCCAACCCATGAAAAGAGTATGAACAAAAAATTAATTACTTGATTAAACAACATTGTAACTTTAAAAACATCTTTGCTTACATTCATCATTTTTCTGTGACTTGGTAACATTCATTATGGACTGCAATGCTTGAATCTGCTGATTCTGAAATATAAAAACTACACTTGAAAGGTGGCTTTCTGATATACTTCCATTTTATATATTCTATACGATATTTACCAATTTACTATACACATCATTTGATTTACATATATGATTGTTTTTGCGAACAAAAACGAATGGGTTGCAATCTGCGTGTTTGTGCGTATTTACGGAAATTTTTTTAGATTTGCGGTTATTTTTAGATTCTTGAGGACAAATTATTAGAAAGCATTACCCCAACTTCCCCCAAACAAATTTGACCGTATTCTTTTTGCATCATTATTGTCAAATAAATTAATTGTTCTTCAGTAGACTATCGCGGTGTAGTCGCCGAACCACCGTTTGACACTGTGTTTTGCGTTTCCTACAAGTTGACCTTCAGTCGTCATAAGGCGGTCAACTTGTCAATGACCGTTTAATGGCTTTTTATTGCATCTTTGGAAAACATGTAGTTTTTTACCTTCATATTATTCAACAATGTTTGCCTGAAATGTACAATAGAGAAATATCGTTTTAATCACTTATAAGATACAAAACCTTTGCTAAAACTGAAAATACACATGCTAACTTAATGAAACCACATAGCATTACTGCGCTGATGTCTAATCATAAAAAAGACTGCCTCAAAAACGCCTGTCCACAGTGTCAAGCAGCTGTCTCCCGCAATGCATTAAATCGCCGCAGTTGTAAACTAGTGAATTACTCCCTTGGGCTTTCCAGTGTACACATATTTCGAACACTAAATGAGTAACGCGCTGCAAACATTTTTTTTTCTTAAAATTTTACATTTTAGCACATATATATAACGGGGTTGTATTTCTGACCTAAGAAACTGGAAAAACTAAAACCGATTATTTCAGGGTTAAAGGGGTGAAAATGGGTGAATCCAATAAAAAGTTAGAAAATTATTTAGAATATCTGACATTGTATCACCAACAAAGCATGAAACTCCTAGATCATGTGCTTTGGTCAGTAGTAGTACAGTCGTTTTTAAAATTATATGTTTTTTACCCTTGGGTCATTCGGGGTCAAACTTCAGGAGGATCAAATATGGATAAATAACTAACATGTGTCCAAATGCGAATAAATTTGAAGCACTCTTTCTTGACCAAAAACGTATAACAAACCAGCGTTGGACAGAAAAAACAAAAAAAAAACAGACAAAAGCAATATGTGTAAGCTGAAAGGTGGCTTGTCTATAATTCCATTTTCTATGTCCAACTTAACAATTTACTATACAGACCATTTGACATACTATCATGATTGTTTTACAAGCAAAAACAAATGGGTCCCCAAACAAATTATTCAAAGGTAATGATACAGTTTTTGTAATCCCAAAACTGTTGGCATTTATTGACAACACAAACAAGAACTTTATCTATGTTTGCAAAATTTTACTGTGATCTAGTGGCAAGCAAAGTCAATTGCAATTGCACAGGGCAAAAATATTGGACATCCCTATAGTACACATTAGTCTTGAAAGTTTTTGAGACAAAGTTTTATAAAAAATACATAAATACCCAACATACACACTTACACGCTGTTGCATTTGTTCCTTTACTTTGTCAGTTGCTTTTATGGATGCAATTAGGCGATTAAATGCGTCAGTTTCATGAACATCTGTTGAACTAGTTGATGTGTTTGAAGAGCTTGTGGTACTGGTGGTTGGTTTTATAGCACTTAAAATATCGGTTTCTGTACAAATTTAAAGAACATTAAACATTGCACAAACACTATGACCTTTTTTGAAATGTTAATATATTTCCAATACTCATTTTATATTCGGTCCTGTTTAAAAACCCTAGTTTGTTTCTGCAGTCTAAGTTGTAAATAATGCATTTCAAGAGATAACCATGTAAAAGTTTGGTGTTGTTAGATCAAACACAGTGATCAGTACTGTGCCTGACTAATCATGCCATGTAAAGTAAAAACTATCCAAATCTTATTAAATTCAGACATAAAATTCTATACTATTTGGACATAGTTAAGTTAATTTACCCATTTTAGGGGGCAATAGGGTAAATAAAGAGGCTACAGGGTAAAATATAACAATCGAAAACTCAAAACAGCATATTTCTACCAATTAAATTTCCCTATATTTAGACATTGTTTAAAAGATTTACCCATTTTAAGGGGCTAGTGGGGTAAATGTTGAGGCTATCAAGTCAAACAAAACAAATGTCACATCTACATTACTATATCTACCATCTGTAAACATTTCATCCAAATCCATCAAACATTTTATGACTAAAGAAGGTGAAAAAATAAAGTAAGCCACAACAAACAAATAGAGTGAACACAAAATATGTCCCCTATAGAAAAGGGGACCAATCATTACTGTTTCTCAAATAATTACATTTGAAAAACATAGAAAAAAAGCATCAGATTTAGAAAAAAGCAAAAAAAACATGTGACTACCATAGTTCATTTAATTATTATATGCATACAAAATATAAGGTACCTTCATCGATACAAACTACACAACTTTAAATGTGTTTTAGAACTGCAGCATGCAAAATGGGTAGTAACTTGCACATGAATTATCTTTTGCTTTACTTTTCAATCTAATTACACTCAATTCACACAGATTAGTGAAAAGACAAAACAACCCCAGAACGAAATACCTCAATGGAAATGTCTCGTGTAATTACAGCA
Source organism: Phallusia mammillata (assembly GCF_965637545.1). Classification (NCBI taxonomy): domain Eukaryota; kingdom Metazoa; phylum Chordata; class Ascidiacea; order Phlebobranchia; family Ascidiidae; genus Phallusia; species Phallusia mammillata. The sequence continues at coordinate 19,605,778 of NC_137252.1, read as the reverse complement.
TTAAATTGTAACAGTTTAATGTGGCTGAATTTTTTTCTGAGAAGACTTGCTTTCAAACCTTGTCAGAACTATTTGATTTATTTGGGATGATCAAACATCTTATCTCAAAAATGCAAAATTCCGTTTCTTTTTACTTGCAAATGTAGTCAAACACCCCAAACAACTTAAACACTTTGAGCTGAGCACTGTGGTTAGCATGTTCGACAACACAAATTCGTGACTACAACCACCAGTAGTAAACTCAATGCACAAAAATCAATATGTGTTTCCTTTAGGAAAGTTTAGTAGTGTGCTGCACAGTCCATTATTCCATAATGAACATTAGCATTTTTGCTTATGTTGACATCTTTAGGACATGTAAGCTTGTTGTTAACTTAGTTATATACTTACCTTGTATTTCTTTTTGTTGTTGATCAAACCATTTGCTAAACCTGCTTTTCATTTCCTGGCTCTCTTCCTTTGTGTCATTTGTTTGAGATATAACTTTGGGCTCCTGTTACAAATCATTTTAGCCTCATTATAGTTTAGTTGATTCCTATTTCAAGAAATTAGCAACACTGTTTCAGCAACTTACTACAGACGAATCCGGTTAATCGCATCATCGTTTTGCCAAGGGCATTTGATGCGATTAACCGGATTATGCGATAATCCGGTTGCTATGTAAACAGTACATGCCGTTAACATAAGTGCTCATTTTCACGTCCCCAGCTAAAACAAAGTTGCAGTGACGCTCAACTATGGCAACAGAGCAGTATTTTCTCTCTTTTGTTGCCGAGAATTGAAAGAAGTACTCTTTAAGTCAAAACTAGATTTATTACTCTCAGCGCAATACATGACGTCATGCTTCCTAACTGTGGCGGGTATGGTGCAATCACCCAAGTGTGTTGAAGAAACAGTAGAAACGCACACACACTCTTTATTTGGCGCACGCGCCACAGTTCGCTTAATTTGTGCTTTCTCTTGCAGTCAGGTTTATTTGAAAAGATGTGTTACATCGCATCATAGCCAGGGGGCCCAACATTTAAATTTGGGAACTTCGCTCTGACGACGGTTTATGACGTTTTAGTCTTGTTTGGGTAGTTTCCCTTATAAATGTGCTAGGCCTCTCGCTTGATATACACATAAAATGGCCCGTTGTTTCTGACCTATTTCGTTTTCTAGTTCAAACCAACGCGTTAAGCGGCAAAGTGCTAGGTGCATACTTGCAAGCAAGCCCAAACCCGAAAGTACATGACCCAAACCTGGTCAAACTTACAACTTCGGCACATTCTACAGTGTAAGGGCACCAAGGCGAGCTGCATCAGTTTCTATTATAACCCGTTATCCAATTGACAAAAAGAATAATTGATTTCTGCGAAACCTTTAAAGACTCAGGTTGCGGCGCAACTTTCCAGCTTACTCAGCAAAACTGCAACTGCAAGATTAGCGTGACTGTCATGTGATCATTGTTTCAAAAAATTAAACCAGCAACAAATACTAAAGGAAGAAATGCCTTTCTTAATCAGTGATCTACCTGAAAAGTTGTGCAAAGTCACAAATAGAAGACATAAAATATGGCAATCATTGGCATGTTACCAATTACGTGAATCTAAACAACATAGTGTGATTACTTGCGATCTACCATTTTTTACAACCATTGCATGTTTTGTGGGTCATGAACAGTATAACAGAAAACATTTTTAACCATTTGTTTTACATTTAACATTGTTTAAATTTCAATACAGTTTAATACTTCGAACTTGGTGCAGTTGCACTTGGCAAGAAACTACAATGGACCACCGGTTTCGTAATTTTAACACGTTGAACTCTTAATTTAGACGCTGGTTAAATCACTTTTGACGATTAGATCAGCCAACAAAAAAGGAATCAATGAGCACGGCTTTGAGATAACGACTCCTTGTTATCGCACAGCGGTAAACTGAACGCCGATTTAATCTCCTTATTAACTTTTCAAAAATATTTTATGGTCGAGACATGTCATTTTCAACGTTGAAATTAGATTTTTATTTTTTATTCGAAAAACTCGTTCTGTTCGACTTTCACATAGAGATCAGCAATCCAGTTAATCGCATATTTTGTTGAAAATCGATGCGAATATCCGGTTTATGCGATTAACCGGACGATTTTTTTAACAAACGATGGGCGACGGTTTGGGATTTTTAATTGTGATGCAATTAAACAGATTATGCGATTGACCGGTATGCGATGAACCGGATTCGTCTGTATAAGTCTATCAGCGTTTTGTGTACACACAAAAGTAACATAGATGATAAAACTGTTTTCTGAGGTAAACATGTTCCAAGACATGTAACTCAGAAATTCTGTGCGAACTGCAATGGTCTAATCTACAACTGGTCGAAGCAGTGGTTCTTACCGGTGGGGAATTATGTACATGCAGAGGGAAATTGTATGATACAATGATAACTAACTTGTTGTTTTAATTTTTAATCATATCCAATATCCAAGGTCATAAATCCAATTGTTCAGTCACAAATTTAAGCATATTTCATTAAATTGAGAACTTTATTGTTAATGAACGACACAAACATCATCACAAAAATGACAGAATGGGAAATTCAAACTTGGTGATTGACTTTGATGGGAAATTACACTAAAAAGGGTAAGAACCACTGGGTCAAAGCTTTTGTAGAAAGTAAATCACATCCAAAATGAATGCATTAAGATATTGACTTGAAGTACATATCTGGTAATAATATCACATTTTCGCTTCTGGCAAAAAACAAGGCACTAACCTCTTTAATATCAGATTGTTCAGTTGCCTTTAGGTTGTTTTCTAAACATATCAAATAGGTCATGTTAAGTCCTAAAGATGTTGTGTTCTTTGTGAAACATTTAAGCATGCAAACTCCACATTTTTTCAATCAATTTGTTGGGGGGCTTGTCCCTTGTGCCAAATTTAAGACATTTGTCCATTAAGTCAAAAAAAATATCACAAAAACATCAGATATTCAGGTCACCATATGACCATGTGTGATGCTTGTTAAAAAAAAAATAAAAAAAAATAAAAAAAACTTATACTTTGATCTTCAACAAGAACTTAACAGAAACTTTTTATCAAAGAAGTCTTAAAATAAACGTTCAACTAGAAAGGTGGCTTTCCTATATATTTCCATTTTGTATATTGTGTACTTACTTATCAATTTAATATACACACCATTTGATCTACAAACATGATTGTTTTTGCAAGCAAAAACAAATGGGTCACCACACACATGTTTATGCGAATTAGTCATGGTAAAAAGCTTTTCAACCGTTTAATGATCTTTTGACACGGTTTTTAATAGCATGCAGTCCTCAGTGATGAACAATAACGCTTCTCCCAATTTATATTTAACTTATGTATTGCTTCTGGAGTATATGTGTAAAAATTAAAAAAGCTATGTTGTGACAACAAAAGCATTCTCGACTGTGTTCAGCGTTACCTACAAGTTCACTTCCGTCATAAGGCAGTGACGGTTTAATGACTTTTCATTGTATCTTTGGAAAACATGTAGTCTTTTTGTTAACTTATTAAAACCACATAGCAGTACTGCGCTGATGTCTAATCATCAAAAAGACTGCCTCATAAAACGCCTGTCGCACATCAAGCAGCGCTCTCACGCTATGCATTAAAATTTTGCTACAATTGTAAACCAGTGAATTACTCCCTTGGGCTTTCCAGTGTACACATATTATGGGCTGCAATGGTAACCATTTGGCTATTAGGCAAAAATTTGGAACACCAAATAAGTAACCTTCTGCAATCATTTTTAAAAAATTTTGGCACATATAACGGGCTTGCATTTGTGACCTAAAGCAGTGGTCTTCAACGTGTGGGTCGCGACCCCAAGTGGGGTCGCCTAAACTTTTTCTTTTTCCTAAATTAAATATATCAGCTTTTAAGTTCATTACCAAAAAAATGAAAGGTTTTTGTCCCAGTTCGCAACCTTTTCTCATGTTTTGCAGAACATCTTGGTACCTCGTGTCACAAGCCAATCATTGTGATGCAACAATCTATTTCAAAAAAAACGTTGTCCAATCCATTGTTACGCGATAAAGACCCATGAATGGCATATTGTGTCCAAAATAATACAGCGGGTAAAGTGCACACTGAATGCTAATATTTGAAGTCTACTTAAAAATTAAGCAGGCATATTGAAAATAGTTTTAGTTTCGGCATTATACCCACTATCGGAAAAAATGGGGTCGCATGTAGATGCTGTTTCAATTTTCTTTTAAATTGGGGTCGCTTTTAAAAAAGGTTGAAGACCACTGACCTAAAGGACTGGAAAACATTGCACCAACCAACAAAGCATAAAACTCCTAGATCACATACTTTGGTCAGTACAGTGGTTTTAAAATTTTTACTTTTTGCCTTTGGGTAAAACAAACCAGCGTTAGACAGAAACAAAAACACAGACAAAAACAATATGTGTCCCCTTCAGGGAAGGGGACCCATAACTAACTAGAAGGGTGACTTAGCACATATTGCCCTTGCATATACACTATGATCAATTTTAAAACATAAATATATTTCCTATGCTTATTTTGTATTGGGTCCCATATTAGCCATCGTCTTTTATAACCTTGGTTGTTTCTGCAGGCAAAAACTCATGGGTCCCCATACATGCAAAGTTGAAAATAATGCAATTCAATAGATAACAATTAAAAAAAAAACTGACCCATTTTAGGGGGCTAGTAGGTTAACTAATGGGGTCCGACACACAAACTAAAAAAATAGGAAACCTCAATGACTCAATCAATAGTACTGCAAAATTTCAGCCTAAACCGCCAATGTTAAAAATTTCGACCACTAGAGGTGTTTTGAGCAACAACCGTTAATGTTTCTTATGTCAAAGAGCTGTTAACAACCCCCGAACTGCAATGCCACAAAAACGTCCACCAAGCAACCCACAAAGTCACAAATGAGTAACATACAACTGGTTGCTCTTGTAACACTATTGTGCCACAGAAATCTTTTGTTTGTGGTGCCCAGTAACATACAAATACGTTTTACACTTTGGGGGCTTATGGGGTAAATGTTAGGGCTACAGGGTTGAACACAACAATTGACACCTATAAATGGCATACTCTACAAACTATTCCAATTTTAGCCAATTCTGACATTGTTTACAAATTCACCCCTTTTAGGGGGCTAGCGGGGTAAATACTATGGTTATTCGGACAAAAAAGGGGGATGCACATCTACATAACTACATCTACCATCTGTATAAGTTTCAGCCACATCCATCAACCATTTGATGGCAAAACAAGTCGGACAAACTTCGGGGGGAAATACCCATTTTAGGGGGCTAGCCGGGTAAATACTGGGGTTATCAACACAAACAAAGTGGTAAGCACATCTACATAACTACATCTACCATCTGTGTAAATTTCAGCCAAATCCATCAAACATTTGATGGAAAAACGAGTCGGACAAACTTCGGGGAAAAAATACCCATTTTAGGGGGCTAGCGGGGTAAATACTGGGGTTATCAACACAAACAAAGTGGGATGCACATCTACATGACTATACCTACCATCTGTGTAAGTTTCATCTAAATTCATTAAACATTTGATGGCAAAACGAGTCGGACAAACTTTGGGGTAAAAGGGGGCTAGCGGGGTAAATACTGGGGTTATCAACAAAAACAAAGTGGGATGCACATCTACATAACTATATCTACCATCTGTGTAAATTTCATCGAAATCCATCAAGAATTTGATGGAAAAACGAGTCGGACAAACTTTGGGGAGAAAAAAAAAAGAAGAAAACAAAAGAAAAAAACAAAAAACAATTTGAGTAAAATCAATATGTGTCCCCTTCAGGGAAGGGGACCCATAATTAGGTAAAAATAGGCATCAATGGACAATTGGATACAAGAGAAACTATTTATGGTCAGGTTTTCAGTGGTGTCCCAATATTAAATGTACAGCCAAGTTGTATTTTTTGCAGTAAACACTGCAACAATAATTCCAGTCATTATGGAATAACTTTAGAAGCAAATCAGTACGTCAAAATGTGTATTTCCCATTTAATTACATACCTGATAAATTGACAGCAGAACTTGAATTTGTTTTAGCACTTTTATCTAAAAACATTTTGTAATAAGCTTCAGTTTGTTTTAGGTGTGCTTTTAAACTAGAACTTCCTGACTATCAGGTATTACAGCAAAAAATTAAGTATTTTAGAACAGTATAGTATAGTATTAAAGTTTTTTTCCTGTGCTAAGTTTTGAATTTTACTACTGTAGGTTTCTTATGACAACAAAAATAGCATTGTTTTTATGCTTTATGTCAAACTTTCATTTTCTGGGCAAAGTTGCATGTTTGATGTAGATAGTAAGCAGTAGATTAGGTAAAACTATCAACATAGAAAATCTAACCAGCATCTGCTTCAAACTCAGGAATGTTATCTTCTACTTTCTTTTTTCGTGTGGGCACATCATCCATTGGTATTTCTTTTCCCATCCAACTAAAGTCATCTGCTTCTTCAAAACCTTTAAAAAACTAGAAAGGTGGCTTTCTAATATACTTCCATTTCATATATTCTATACAATATTTACCAATTTACTACACACATTATTTGATCGACCTATATATGATTGGTTTTGCAAACAAAAACGAATGGGTCCCAACACGCATGTTTGTGCGGATTTATGGAAAACAAATGTTGCAGTTATTTTTAGATTCTTAAGGGCAAATTATTAGAAAGCATTAACCCAACTTTGAAAAGTTTTGTCCGTATTCTGTTTGCATCATTATTATCATATAATTGTTCTTCAGTAGTCTATCGCAATGTAGTCGTCGAACGACCGTTAAAGATTTTTTGACACGGTTTTTAATAGCATAGCATGCAGTCTTTAGTAATTAACAACAACGTTTCTCCCAATCTATATTTAACTTACGAATTGTTTCTGGAGTATATGTGTAAAAATTAAAGAAGCTATGTTGTGCCAAAAAAATCATTCTCAACTGTGTTCTGCGTTCCCTACAAGTTCACTTCAGTCGTCATAAGGCAGCCAATTTGTCAATGACTGTTTCACGACTTTTTATTGCATCTTTGGAAAACATGTAGTTTTTTACCTTCATATTAATCAACAACGTTTGCCTGAAATGTACAATACCGAAATATCGCTTTAATAACTTCTAAGATACAAAACCTTCCCTAAAACTGAAAATATGCGTGCTAACTTATTAAAACCACATAGCATTACTGCACTGATGTCTAATCATCAAAAAGACTGCCTTGTAAAATGCCTGTCCGGGTGTCAAGCAGCGATCTCCCGCTATGCATTAAATTGCTACAAAACCAGTGAATTCCTCCCTTAGGCTTTTCAGTGTACACATATTACGGGCTGTAATGGTAACCATTCGGCCATTGAGCCAAAATTCTGAACACTAAATGAGACACCCAGTGCAAAAAAATTTTTTTCTTAAAATTTTACACTTTACCACATATATATAAGGGCATTGCATTTCTGACCTAAGCAACTGGAAAAACTAAAAACGATTATTTCGGGGTTAAATAGGGTGCAAAATGGGTGAATCCAATAAAGAGTTAGAAAATTATTTAGAATATCTCACATTGCACCAACCAACAAAGCATGAAACTCCTAGATCATGTACTTTAGTCAGTACAGTCATTTAAAAAAAATACGTTTTGGAGGCCTGTGGGTGAATCGCTGGGTCATTTGGGGTCAAACTTCAGGAGGATCAACTTTGGATCAATAGCTAACATCTTTGTAAATTTGAATAAATTTAAAACACTCTTTCTAGACCAAACGCATTTAACAAACCAGCGTTAGACAGAAACGAATATTTGGGGGTTTAAGGGGTGAAAATGGGTAAATCCTTTTTAAGGGTACAACAATCTTTAGAATACCTTACATTGCACCAAACAACAAAGCATAAAACTCCTAGATCATGTACTTTGGTCAGCACAGCTGTTTTTAAAAAATTTTGTTTTGCGGGCCTGTAGGTGAACCCTTGGGCTAGCGGGGTCAAACTTCAGGAGGATCAAATATGGATAAATATCTAACATCTGTCCAAATTTAAATAAATTGAAGCACTCTTTCTTTGACAAACGAGAATTACAAACCGGTGTTAGACAGATAAAAACAAATACAGACAAAAACAATATGTGTCCCCTTCATGGAAGTGGACTCATAAATATAACTAGAAGGGTGGCTTAGCACATTTTGCCGTTGCACATACACTATAACCTATTTTAAACCATTAATATATTTCCTATGCTTATTTTATATTGGGTCCCATATTAGCCACCGTCTTTTATAACCTTAGTTGTTTCTGCAGGCAGAAACTCATGGGTTCCCACACATGCAAATTTGAAAATAATGCATTTCAAGAGATAACCAGAAAGTTTGGTGTTATAAGGTAAAACACAGTGATCTGCACTGGACTTAAAAATATACCATGTAGATCAGTGGTCGGCAACCGCTGGTCCGCAGTGCAAAAAAGGAAGTTCGTTACAGGGCCGTATAATTTTTCAGGTTAAATGCTATAAAACATTTGCCCATGTATCCCGGGGATGATAAACTAATTTAGGCGTTTTATTGATAAATATTTGTAGATTTTAAAAAGCCGGTGCGCGATAAAAATTTTAGTTTCAAAAACGGTCCGCAGTGCAAAAAAGGTTGCCGACCCCTGATGTAGATTACAAACTATACAAATCAGATTCACCCCAGATATTGCTTGAAGTATGTCCTATTTAACGATCTCTTTAGAAAAGAAGGAGTAAATAGTGGCATATTGGGGTAAAACAAAAAAATAGACACCTGTGAAATAGCAAAATCTACAAGCTGTCCAATTTTTATTCAATTTGAACATGTGAAAAAGAGTCAACCATTGTAGGGAGCAGTTGGTTAAATTGTGGTGCTACAGGGCAAAACAAAAAGCAATTGAGGACTTTAAATAGTACGTTCACTTTGCAAATTCATTTGGTTCCGCCTTTTTTTAAATGCGCTTATTTTAGGGGGCTGGTGGGGTAAATGTTGGAGCTATAGGGTAAAACACAACAATCAACATTTATAAATGGCAAATCCTACAAGATATCCAAATTCCACTCAATTTAAATGCAGTTTAGAAAATTAACCCACTTTTGGGGGCTAGTGGAGTAAATGCTGTGGCTAAAAGGTAAAACACATCGATCAAAATCTACAAATAGCATTTTCTACATGCTACCAAAATTTTAGCCAATTCCGACACTGTTTAATAAACTCACCATTTTAGGGGGCTTGTGGGGTGAAATTGGGGCTACAAGGTTAAACACAACAATCAGCTCCTATGAATGGTAAATTTTACAAGCTGTCCAAATTTCAGCCAATTCCGACACTGTTTAAAAAACTGACCCATTTTAGGGGGCTAGTAGGGTAACTAATGGAGTTCGACACACAAACTAAAAAATATGAAACCACAATGACTCAATCAACAGTACCGCAAAATTTGATCCTAATCCACCAATGTTCAAATTTTGGACCCCTATAGGTGTTTTGAGCAACAATAGTTAATGCTTCTGATGTCATAGGGCTGTTACCAACACCCTAAATGCCATGGCGCAAAAACGTCCACCAAGCAACCCACAAACCTGAGTAACATATGACTGGTTGCCTTTGTAGCACTATTGCGCCACAGAAAACTTTCGTTTGTGGAGAGCAGTAACATACAAATATGTTTTACACTTAGGGGGCTAGTTGGGTAAATGTTGGGCCTACAGGGTTGAACACAACAATCGACACCTATAAATGGCATACTCTACAAGCTATCCAAATTTCAGCCACTTCCGACACTGTTTAAAAACTCACCCATTTTAGGGGGCTATCTGGGTAAATACTAGGGTTATCACGACAAACAAAGTGGGATGCACATCTACATAACTATGTCTACCACCTGCGTAAGTTTCAGCCAAATCCATCAAACATTTGATGGCAAAACGAGTTGAACAAACTTTTAGAGAAAAAAAAATTGTGGGGGGGGCTAGCGGGATAAATACTGGGGTTATCAACACAAACGAAGTGGGGTGCATATCTACATAACTATATCTACCATCTGTGTAAGTTTCATCCAAATCCATCAAACATTTGATGGCAAAACGAGTATGTGTCCCATTCACATAATTATTCTTTGTGTACAAATAAACGACGTAAATGATAGGTGAATCATTGAAATAGGGATTGAATAGAAACATTGACCACAAAAACTGGTTTGTGTGTATAAATTGAACAGTCACTGATCCTAAATTTATATTTGAAACAAAGTGTAGGAAATCGAGTTTTACACTTGCCAGCTTTATTTAATCTTGTTTCATCAAGCAAAATAAAATAAATGTTAACTACTTGAACCATAACACCATTCACACAGTTTAATATAACTTGCCAAAAAAGATATGTTTGATGCAACATTTGGTACAGGCAGCCAACATAAGCGCAGTATAAACCAAACTTACCTTGCAATTCGATTGTATCAAACTTGCTGCTTGGTCCATAACTAATCCATTCTGGTTCACTTTCATTAATATTACCATGAGGGAAGCGCCGTTCAGATGTTCGTTTTTTGGAGGACTGCAGTAGAATAATTTTTTTGCAGAGTTTACAAAAATTGCCCATGAATAGTCTTAAATGTGCTTATACATTTAAACTATCCAACTTGGTAATTCTGCATGCTGCATTAAACTGTGTAACAAAAAAGGGTTTAATCTTTACACAACAAATTCATGTGAAAGTTACCAAATACGATGTCTTGTTGTAGTCTTTAAATCTTCTGTGATTTTCACTACTATTGTGATCTTGTTTTTTCTTGAAATCAACATTCCTTAACAATTACAAACACAATAAATAAAGCTTATTGGTGTGTTAACATAGATATGGTTGTATACTCCCAACATTCCTGTCCACCCCAATTACTTTCAGTCACATGACAAATTGGCGGGTTGCACTTTTAAAGACATCATTAGGATAAAAACAGTATTTATAATGGATAAGATTTGACATATTCTTAACTTTGCTAAATCAAACAAAATTTTATGCTAAAACAAAAGCAAAAAAGTTTACCCAACCCCATGGAGAACGCAAGTTTTAAACAGAAAATCTCTCTCTATATATATACAGTTGTAGAAAGAATTTCATACCAGTTTGACTTATCCTCAAAGCTTCCATTGCTCCTTAAAGATCCATGTTGATCATGATCTTGGTGGCTTTGTTGTCGGGAATACTTGCTTGAGTTCCCATCTATAAAACGATACATAACTATGAATCATTTGTTCACAAAATCACTTGGTGCGATGTTACAAATATTTCACTTACTACTAACAGTAACTGCAAAACAGATCAAAGGCACATAATAGACAAGAAAAGAAGAAAAAGAGTAGCAAAATTTAAATTTTAAATGTGGCTTTCTATCATTGTCATTTTATATATTCTATGTTACCATATATCATTAGACCTACTAACTTGATTGTTTGTGTAAGCATTAATGAATGGAATTGATCACAAACAGCAACTAAAATTGCCTATAAGCAACACTTGGATTCTTGGGTGCAAAAAAAGTCATTATTATGTTTGATAATATTTGTTAACAATTTTGTTTTGAGCTAATACAAAATGTACAGGTGTTGGTCTGAAAACAAACGAGTTTTTCAAGCAAATATCGGTAATTGGATCATAGTACTTTTTGTGTTAAATATCAGTTATCGGATTGAAACTTGGGTATCTGGCCAACTCTAAATTCAAGGTGAGGAAACAAAATCTGTACCAGCAGTCTTGGCATTGGATTGATAGGTTTTTCCAACGCTGGGTTGGGACCTCACATGACAACCTCCTTGAAAACTTCTTCGTTGTGGACCTAGTACTAAACCACTTTGCGCAGGTTCATCAACATTTTCAGCAGGTTTTTCTGCATACAACAAGTGCACATCAATGCAATGGTAGTAAAAAAGTTTGTACTGTATTTACTCGATTGTAAGCTGCCCTCGATTGTAAGCCACATGTTGAGGTGTAAAAAAATAATGTAAGCCACCCTCGATTGTAAGCCACATGCTGGATTTTAGTTATGATTGTTTCATAATAATAGTTGTTACATAGCATAACTATTTGCCGATATTTGTTACTTACGTTGATAATTGTACCCAACAGAACGTATATCGACGTATAATCTGTAGATGCATACAAGTTTTGAACCCCAAATAAGTTAAAGTGTAGAAATTTTATCAGTATAAAATTAAAATGTAAGCCGCCCTCGATTGTAAGCCACCCCCGATTATAAGTCGCATAAACGTTAGGTAAAAATATAAGCCGCAGCTTACAATCAAGTAAATACGGTACCCCAATTTCAGGTTGTAAACAATGCTGAAACGGTATATTTGACCAACATAAGTTTGGTGCATCACTTATTAGCACCCTTTTATATACAATTCTGTATGAGAATTTAACAGGCTTCCTAACAAACATTCCAAACACTGTTACATAGTGACAAACCTTTTACAATAGATGACACAGAAAATGATTGATGCCAACTTTCTGGATCCCAATAACCATCCTCCCTGCACGAAAACAGAAAACACTTTTCAATGTGATACTAAACGTAACAAAAACTGAATAAACACAATTAAATATTTTCGCCACTTGAATTGTATGTAATTAAGTACCAATAAATATAGATAAAAAAATCACGAATGTGCAAAACTTACCCCACAAAATCTGCCAATAGACAACTTGGAGTTGCTTGACAGGGAGCATTTTTTGACAAGATTAAAAGCGTTTCCTAAAAAGAAGAGTTATGTTAGGCTCAAATGCATTTACTAGCATTGTAATGAAAACTTTGTGTTGTGTGATGAGCAGGATTCCTAGATTTCTTTCAATATTTTTCAAAAGTATTGGAAACAAATAATTACAATTTTCATTGTCATTGCCACTGACTTTAAAACTATTATCACACCAGCATTTCATTGATGAAGAACAAAGTTTATTTTCTCATTTCTCTAGGGCATTATTTGTTAATATTGCCATTTCGCTACCAAACCAGCAAATAATAACTGAGCAGTCGTCAAAAAATATTGTAAATTCAAAACCTAAAGAAAGCAATCTGTAGTGTGCTAACGGGTGACACTAAAATGTTGAATGGGCGGGACGTCGCGGAAACCGTTAAATATCGGGTAAATTGCTGACGGTTAGTGCTATTAGGGTTGGGTTGAGGTTTTATAAAAGTATGTGAATCAAAAAATGTCCCTGCCAAAAACTTATTCAGCTGTTTCCTGACATTCAGCAAAAATGCTTGGGCGGGAAGTCTCCCTCCGCCGCTGAATGTTTCGCTCGGTCGCGGAAGGTATCCGGGGGAATTATTTTTAATGATTTTCTATTATAAAACCTTATCCCAACCTTAATAGCACTAACCATCAGCAATTTAACCCGATATTCAGAGGTTTTCACGACGTCCCGCCATCTCCCGCCCATTCAGTGTTTTAGTGTCACCCGTGCTAACCTGAAACTTGGTTAAACATAATAGGAGATGCTACCACAAGTTACATGTTTTTTAATAGTTTTTTTTATTTTTTTAGGAATCAAGATGTACAATTTATGACTTTGACAAACCATGACTGTAAATGCTACCAGCAAGTCACGTTTTGCAGTCCAAAATGTCATATTTAACTTTTGAAGCTTAATGTTGCAGATTCTGCACGCGTATGCGTTTTATGGAATAAAATCATTATGTTCACTTTTCCATGTACAAGTAACCTACTTTGCTGTATGTAACACGACTTCTCTTTTCATTTTCTTCAGAAGATATCATTAAAATTTTTTTCAGCTCATTCATTATTTTGTTGTACCCTACCAACTTCAGAACAACAAGAAATCTGGTAGATCGAATCAGGTCGGATGAAATACTAAAATTACACAAATACTCACATACCAAACCTTTGCGGTGAGAGTGAAAACAAAACGAGTGTAAAAAATTAAATGCCCTAAGTTGAACAATTTCAGGTTGCAAACAAATCACTTATTCCTATTTTCCAGAAGGTGACGCTAATTTTTTGGATTTTTATAAATGTGGGGATTAATTTTAGAATTAAAATCAAGCCTGCATGAACACCAGTACACGGTGCTATTGGCCGTCATTGTTGTCATACAGTATACTTTGGTTAAACCGGATCTACTCCTGATAAAACTTGAGTTACGAATGATTTGTAATCAATGCCTTTCTAAACAAAGCGCTTCGGTTGATCCAGATCTTCGATCGCCTAGTCAAATAAGTGCTCTGCATATTTGTAACCAAACCACCGAACAGTTACGTTATCATTATTAACAACCGCTTACTGCTGAGTACTTTTTTCGTTGAACTGTGGCCAACTATCTATGCAACATTGTGTGATTGACGAACCGCCATTATACGCGCGTGTGACGTAGTAGACGTGTTCGAATTGCACTGTTTTTGTTCAATATGAGTTAATCGTCGTGTTTTACAATTGTTTTGGTAGAATTTTTAACGACACTACAACGGTTATATTTTTCTGTTGATGTGGATTGTTGCGTTGAGGGCTAAACGGCCACATGCGACAGTCAAGACTGATCGTCAGAATGTTCAGCTCAATCTGTGCATTAAGTTCGAAATTAATCTGGCTTTTTAGGTTCCATTAGAATAGATGGTATATATATATATATATACCTACATAGCTTATGATATAAACATATTTCTTCACGTCAGTAGGCTACATTTGAAAAACAAACAAACAGGTAATTGGCTGACGTTATTGAAATAAGGATCTGCGATGCCGTCATGGCGAAAAGATTGAGCACCCCTGACCGAGGATATTACGCGCTAAAAATGTCTCGCAAGAATGGAGCTTAAAAAACGCAAAAAATTGTGTCCTCCGGTTAAATTTTACAAAAAAGTAAGCTCAGATCTACAAAACAGTGCCCCTCTGTTGAAACGCCTATCCCGGACATCGGACTTGGATATAACTGAAAGACGGTCTAGCTATTTAGTCTGTCATCTATTCTCTATCGTCAAATATCAAATTCCGTTTAACAAATCCGTGATCTCAATCGAACATGGTGTCAATCTTAAAATAGCTTGACATAATTGATGATACACAATCCCTGACAAATTTATCTTAGTTGCGTTAACCTTTGTTGCGATCCAAACACATCTATTACGGCAGGAGTTCCCAACCTTTTTACGATCTCGTACCACTTAGACGCTCTTTACTGCCACTGTACCACTTCTGGTAGAACAACTTATTTGATCGAATCATATTTTTTTCAAGAGAATAATTTTGGCCTACTAAAATAACACTAAAGACCCACAAATATTTTTGTTTGTTTACTGTTCACACAACAAAACCAGATAAATAATAATAAAGTTGTGAATCCAGGTTTTTGTGAAAAAAAAACGGACGCTACTCGCGTCCACCTGAAAAACCTTCGCGTACCACTAGTGGTACACGTATCACAGGTTGGGAACTCCTGTATTACGGAATAAATTTAGAATATTCGAAAGTCACACGGACGGCGACACGAGAAAACGTTAGATACGATACTCTGATCCTTGTCAATTAACTTTTTGCGTAGGCTTCTGCTGCACTTGGCATACCATTTTCGTCAGCAGTGAAAGCAAATGAAACTTCCCACGCAGCATTGAATGCTCTGTTTTCTTCAGACGCGGATTTTTATTTCTATATTTAACGCGTATTTTTGGACAACTATTAACAAACAGGTATTGTTACGCGCGCACACACACTACAAAACAAAACAGTGACCTGTGCGCCGCCGGCTTACGTTTCATGGTATAGACGCGGTTGTAGGCAGAGGTGGAATTCAAATTTTTTGTCACCCGGTTCTATCACAAAAGTCATGTTTTTCAGCCGGCTCTGTTACAAAAAGTCCATTGACAGTAACCAGTAATGCTAACCGGTTCGCTGATCTCATAAAATTTCGTGAGACGGTTCTATAGAACCGGTGCGAACCGGCTGAATCCCACCACTGGTTGTAGCTAACTACTAGAAACTTTCTCTGTTGGTACATTAAATTCATAAAATATATGTGTATATTTGCTTAAATTCCGGACTTTTAAGTACGTTTCAACATTTCTCCCTGGCGCACATTTAAACACTAAATTCGCTGACATGTCAGGGAAAATCCTGACGTATGACAACCCTACCGTATAGGCTCATACTGACAATAATGCATATGTAGGCTAGGCTAGGCCTATGTAGCTTAACGTAAATAAGGTGCAGAAACCTTTTCCTGCGTTATGAATGTTGGTTCAACAAAATAGTGTTGTTGCTTGCAAAATAAATAAAAAATAACAAAATAGCCTAGTGTCCAAAACATCAAAACTACGTTAAATCGTCTTTTCTGGTTAAGGAGTAGGAGTTAAGGAGTCTAGGCTAGCAGAATATATCTATCACATTTAAAATAGCTACGCAAGATTTAAACTGTATGGAGCGCAAAACAGTTAAGGGCTCAGGTACTCACAAGAACGTAAGAATGGTGCATTAATTGTGAGTAAACACGACTGGATATGGGACGTTGGTGGACCCAATCGAGAGCCCCCTGTAGCGGTCATGATATTAATGTGTACAATGTTGACATTAACGTGAGAATTTTCGTGTGCAAGAGCATTTCATACAACAACAGGAAATGTGTTTCACTCGTCACAATAAGTTTTGTAAGATATTTGGAGTCATTCGGTTATTCTAGAATGTTCTGCACAAACATAAGGTGTTTGTTCATCATTACGCATACTTCCTCTTGTTTATACTATCGTTTCCGTTTCAAGTTTCAAGTAGAGCACAGCCGCTCGTACTTGAGAAGAAGCATAGCAGCTCGGTTAGAGGACGCTATGACATTATAAATCGCACCTTTGCCACAAAATAAATTCTATAACTTAAAGGAAAAAAGGTTTCTTGTAAAACCAAGTTTTCGCATTTCTATAAATAGCTTGTTTTCGACTTTGTCGACTATTTTTTGTCATCTGGTAGTCTATTTTCTTCTATTTTTCTCCCTTTGGGGATGTGGAAGCTGATTTAATCGTTCGCCTTTAAACGTTTACTCAAGAATACAAAGAAATAAGAGACACTCTGTGGGGCTGTTAATCAGTCAGCTGTTATTGAGATGCAAAGATCAGACTTACCAAACAATTTGCAATGAACATCATAGTTTACACTGTAGCCGCCTTTAACAAGTCGTCATCGAGGCAGGCATGGCTACACCCCCAAAATACTTCGGCTACCACCCGTGTTAGGGAATGAGTGCGGGGTTCGACATGAAAATAAGCCCTGCGGGATAGTTTCGCCGGAATAGCGCCGGAAGAAAACACACACAAAAATTACATTACATTTAAATAACTTAATTACTAAATTTTGGACTATTATTGTATTGTGAATTGAGATGATATGATCACTTTGCTCCGTAGAGGAGAATTAAGACTGACATCATCACAAGCATGGGCTCCGCAGCCGGGGGACTGTTTTCACGAGTAAGGTCTCAGCTGGTGACAAGACATTACCGGCATACAGGGTAGCCACTAAAATTGTGACATACGGAAGCGTGAGTTCCGCTTACTTCAATATAGATGTACGTAAAAATCACTTGGCAGTGACCAAATTATTGTACTTTCCAAGACAAAGTTTTGCAATTGGTAAATTCTGGTCCGAAATTTGTCCCAATTATGTCAAGGCTGATGTTTTCAAAGAAATCATTTCTACTTTTGTAACTCTTGAAGAGGTATGTTGTGGTTATTTCTTTTGTTTTATATGCCAACTGCACCATGTGTAACTGTAAGTAAGTTTCTCAGCAAATATGATCCAAACACCTACCTATCCAGAAACTGGATATAGAAATTAGTGGCAAAGCGGTTCAACCTTTTTTATAGTTCACTGAATTTTAGTGCTTTTCTAAAATTGCCATACAAAAATTTCCCTTATTAAATTTTTTATCTGAGTTTCTTGTGATTTAAACTATGATGGCATAGCTGAATACAGGTGGGGTGTAAAATCCACACTGCATTTACTCCCAAGACCCCAAAAGGAGACACATTTTACTCTAGGACAGCAGTTCTCAACGGGGGCGCCAGCGCCCCCCTGGGAGCGTTTGCTCTCACTAAGGGGGCGCTGGAGAATAATTGGGCGATTGAGGGGCGCTGGGAAAAGATAGAGTAGGTAAAACAAAAGAAAACGTCAAAATTTTTTTGTCATATCTCTTCCATCTGCCACCATTTAAAGTAGATTTGACAAGTATTCACTGTATTGTGTACTTTGTTTGCTGCGTGATTTTGACTGTGATGTCTCAATGCATTTTATCAAATCACAATGGTCATTTGTGGGGGTTTGTCTCCGCTTTGATAGCAAAATTCGCAGGTAGCAATTGACTTGTGCTTGGCCGAACCGAGCTAGAACCCGAGTACTTGATACCGAGCATCGCACATCGCAATCTTTGATGCTCGGCGCTCGGCCGCATTAACTAAGCCGTTAGACCTGGGGTCACCAAACTACGACGTCATTTCATCCGGCCTGCGAGAGTGTTTCGTCCTAATATATGTCTAGGAAAAATTAAAGAAAAAAATAAAAAATAAAAAAAAAATAAAAAATAAAGAGTTAAACGTTAAAAGTTAATCTGCAACAAACATGCAGGACTAAGTTCACCTAGTTTTACAGAACCCACAAAATGATCCAAAAGTTGTTTGTTTTATAGCAGACAAAACTAAAACTATCAATGCCTTCATTCCTGTGCGCGAACAAACGGCTTTCTATTGTTAATTGTGATAGAATAAATGAGTTTTACCTGTAGAAGAGATTCTACAATTTTACTGTTTGACAGTAGCACGATCTGACTCTAACAACGATTGCAGTTTTGTTGGTCCCGGAATGACGCGCGTTAGGGCTTCTAAGCTATGTGGCCCTCGCATGATATTTTTAACGTTATCCGGCCCGCAGTGAAAAAGGTTTGGTGACCCCTTCGTTAGACAATCACTACAAAACCATACTGCGAATTGATTACTTGCTTATTACCCAATAATGTAAAAGGCAATTCATAAACGGTTTTTGTGACACCACAATTGAACGTGTGGTTTGTTTACCTCTGACGTACAGAAGTAGGGTCCCTAAGAATAAAAGTGACTGTTTTCGAAAACGTCCAATAGTGTTAACAATCTCAAACGCCGTTTGTTACATAAAAAACGTTGGTGTTTCACTTGGCGTTGGCTTTCCTTACGTGTTATGCAGAAAAGACCTATACACAGGGTTGCCATACCGTCCTTATTTCTAAGATTTGTCCTTATTTTGAAGGGCTATGTCAGGGGTGTCCAACCTTTTTGGCCAAAGGGCCACATGCGGTTTACGAATGATTGCGCGGGCCACTTGAGTGTTAACTGCTAATTTGTAATCTTAAAATGGCTGTCCACATGTCCACTTTTCTTAGTATATTCTGTTAGCGTTACTTGCTTTTCGTTTCTTATTTGGCATAATCTATATCACTGCAGAGTGCGTGAGATATTTCACTGCTGAATGCGTTTTGCGCGAGTGTTTGATTTTAGATGTACAACAATGAAGCAATAAATATTGACTGACTCTTGAAGCAAGAGTAAGATTGTAGACGTAACAAGGCAGAAATTGTGATGCGTAACAATGTGCATTGTGATGCAATAAATGTAACTTGAACAGTTGTGTATTACTCTATTGACAAAGAAATAAAGCAAACAATAAATGCCAATCCTCGGAATGTAAGATCGCCATAAATTGAGCAAGCGTTAATTAAAGTTCATAATATGAGTCATTTCGAAAAATACCGCGCGGGCCACTCAGAACCTTCCTGCGGGCCACGGGTTGGACACCCCTGGGCTATGTCTTAGAAAAGTTCGTTGTCCTTATTTCTAAGAAATGTCCTTGTTTTTGACTTGAGTCCTTCTTTTGTCTTATTTTAAACAACTACAAGTCAAATCCGTGCTACAATTAATAGTAAACCTAGACCTGTGCTGTTGTAAGATGCAAAAAGTATTTTCTTCGAACAATTAGAAGTTACTGCAATGGATTGTTTCCGGCCAAAATATTGCATATGATGTATCATAGCTCGTGTAAATGCAAAGATTTGTTCAAAAACGTTTAAATCGTTTCATCTAAAAATATAATTTTTCGTTTGTCCTTATTTTTGGCTTCAAGTCGATGGCAACCCTGTCTATACAATACGGCCCTGGGGGCTAAAAAGGGGGCAAGTAAAAACATAAAATTGGAAACGTTTCTGACGTCACAATACACCGAGCGTTAACGTGAGATGCTCGGTGCTCGACCAAACAAAACACTTGCAGTTTTGGCCCGTCACGTGTACCAAGCTAAAAGCAATGAGCACTGTCTGCAGTCAGTTTTATTATGCTGAATTAACCATTAGAATATTTATGATTAAGTGCTGAAACATAGCTTGTTAAACATTCGGCTCTTAATTATCGCATTGAAATAAAATCGTATTTGTTTTTGTCAGTTTTGAGGGGGGCGTTAAATAAATAACGAACACGTAAAAGGGGCGGTACAAGAAAAAAGGTTGAGAAACACTGCTCTAGGACATGCAAAAACTGTATGGTCTTTCAGAACCCTATTAAACTCAAGCAAATTACAAACGCCAGCCTAGTATAACATTACTGTACTAATTTCTTCAAACAACTGACATTTGTTTTCAGGTACCAATGTTATGACTTTTACAGTTAAGCTTTAAAGCTAATAGAATGAACAAAAATATGGAGTTCCTATTTACTTTTATAATAAACATAGGTTTTTGCAGGGTGCACCAGAACAAATGTATTATTTTTCAACTTGATTGATGACATTCACCCTGGCAAACAATCGTGTAAATAAAATTAAGAATGGAAATTTAACAGAAGAAAGGTTTTCAAAGGGAATTCAAACTGAACAAGAAGATAAAAACAAATCAATGCGCTTTTGATATGCAGTACTTTTTATTTTACTTGTATTCATTGCCACTAAAAATATACATTACTTGGGCACAAGTTTTGTTTGTTGTTGTTTTAAGACAGTTTTATGAAGGTGTCCAATAAGTTTCAAATAAAATATATCTTCATGTTGACCTTTTCAGTAACCTGTTTGTTGAATTGAAAAATTTATGAAATTGATTGACCAAACTCCGTGGTGCAAGTAGAAATGTGTCCTAAATAGCATTTTGTGAAAGAGGTATGATAAAATTTCCAGGTGGACAACTTGGCACAAACCATTTATTAGTTTTTTTGACACAAAACGAATGGGTCCCCTGGACAAATTAGCAGAAACAACTTGTTGCATTCCAAGAACTTCACATGCATTTTTGCGAACTTGTGCATATTTTTGTACGAATGTTCTCGTTTGGTGTTTAATAAATATTGCTGTATAGTTGATTAAATGATTGACCTACAGACACCAGGACAAACGTCTGGTACATCTACTACTACACTTTTAGGCATTTTCGCAGCACAAGAATATATATCTTTCACTTCTTGAGTTGATACATCGGTCTTGGTAGCATTGAGACAACCTGTACTCTGTTCCTGGACATTCAACCCTGGTTGCCCTGGTCGTTACTTCTTCTAAATTCATCTTTAGGTATGCTTTGCATCCAAAAAAATAAGTACCGACTGGCTGGATTTTTATTTACTAGAACAAATTTTAAGAAAAGTTTAAAGCGTCCTATGCAATCACTAGCAAAAACAAATAAAAATGATCACGTGGCAACGGTTTATCCAAGCGTGACCAATCTGCAGAGGATGATCAAAAACAAAGGTGCCGCAATTCTTTATTTGTTTTTCTTTGCAAAACTAAAACTCTATTCCAAAGAATAAAGTAGTAAAATACCTTCTTGCTTCAAAAATTATATGTATTTGCTAAGCAAGAAAGTTATGATTGATTTCACGCTTGAGTGAACAATCAGTTACCGTATTTACTCGATTGTAAGCCGCCCTCGATTGAATTTTTGATGTTATTGATTCTTAAATACATCTTTCTGTTGTTACATAGCACAACTATTTACCCATATTTGTTAGTTACGTTGATAACTGTACCCAACATAACGCATATCGACGTATAATCTGTACATGCATGCATGTTTTGAACCCCAAATAATTTAAAACGTTGGAGTGTAGAAATAATTTCGGTATAAAATTAAAATATAAGCCGCCCTCGATTATAAGCTGCACAAACGGCAGCTAAAAACAATATAAGCCGCGGCTTACAATCAAGTAAATACGGTACCTCTCTAGTATTAGTGCTCTATGGTAGCACTGTCAGATGATTTTTTTCTGAAATACCGTTTATCGAAGGGCGACGTGGCGATGGTATTGCCCTCCCCTGTATTTTTTCCTGCGGATGCCCATCACAAGCCTAAATATTGTTGGTCTAATTTCTTTTCAGTGGTCCAAAGCACTAACTTAAAATGAACTAAATGATAAATGCAGCTGTAAAGTCACGTAACTCGCTATAATATCAAGTGTTGGACTTGTGTGGTAACGGTATATGTGGCCATGGCGCCTTGATGGTGATGGTGGTGAGATTGTGTATTTGCGTACAAATGCTGCATTGCGTGTTAAACTCCGACTTGATCTCATCATATCAAATCAGCAAGCTCAGGCTTCGCATTAACAGAAGTATTGCTTGTGCGATTATTATTTTTGTTTCTTAATTTTAATTCCGTTTGTAGTGTGGTTTTGTCACAATATTCAACATTTTTTTTTAAGTTGGCCGTGAGCTGGAAAAGGTTGGGAAGCACTGTACTAGCTGATATCTGCACAATAAGTATTCACCGTGCTGTCGTGGTAGCGACTTTCTCGGTGGACTAATTTCTGCTCAGTGAAGTTATTTTTGCAAGTTGAGTCTCTAACCATTTAAGAAAAATCAAATTACAATTCAGTCGGATAAAAATTGATTCGTTTTGAAATCACCTCGTTGTGGCGGTTTTAAAGTGACCGTTAGCAGTTTAGGGAAATTTTACCTGCTAACAAAAGGTTCTATTATCCGTTAATTAGACATGTTACAAATTATAAAAAAAAACGTGATAAAAGTGAAGTCAGCAATATAATTTGAAACAATTGCACCATATACTCGGTGTAATTGTGATAAAACAACATTTGTAGTAACAATCACAAGTAGTGGTAGCCACAAAAGGTGGCTTTCCTGTATGTTGCAATTTTAAAAATATTTGACCTTTTTTAAACGTGTTACCATAGATAACTTAATTAAGTTATCTATGGTGTTACCAGAGCCACTATATTGGGTAGAGCTACTAACACCATAACGAGAATCTATCTCACCTCAAAATGATCCTAATTTCCGGTAGGTGACGCAATAGAGCATTCGCGCCACGTTTGTAACTAGTTTAATTAACTGTGGTGTGTAAACGCCACGTTTGTAACTAGTTTAATTAAGTGTGGTGTGTAATTAGTTTAATTAAGCGTGGTGTGTAAATAGTTTAATTAAGTGTGGTTTGTAGTGAAATTAAGCTATAGTGAAATTAAGCTAAGCTTTAGTGAAATTAAGCTGAATTTAATTAAGTGTAGCTCATAAATAATTTATTTTCGCAAACAAACATGGTGGAGGACTCAAATTCACAAGATATGACTTCATGCAATGCTAAAGAAGCCACGTAGGTTGTTTTGTAAATAAATTGAGAACAAAAGGATAGTTATTTTTTTGCAGAGATGAAAATGCAAGAACCTTGCATGAATTTGATTTTGCAACATCAAACCAAATTCAAAAGGTTGGTAATTGCGTGAAAATTTTGATTTGATTTGTCTTAAAGTATATTTTATTGGCTGAAGTGGTTTCAATGTAAAGAAAATGCAGAGAAAGCATTTCTTCAATTCCAAACTGCAACTGCTTTAAAGCTGAATTTGCATAAATCAAAGACATATGGTGGGTCTACATTTTAACCTTAGTTTCAATAAATTTATTCATCTGCATATATATAACATTACATCAATAACATATTTGTATATGTACATATATTAACACATAAACTTACAGACATAAAAAAAGCAAAGTGTGTTGGAACAATGACACTCCATACATTATTGTTCAAAGTAATTGCTGGAAATCATTTCAGCAAAATGAGGAGATGGTTTTCCAGCATGCTTACACGATAAAAATGTTTGAAGTTACCATGTTTCAAACATTTAAGGTATCAAAGTTTAATAATTTTAAATATGTAATTTAATTGAAAATAAGGTATGGTTTATTAACCTGTCCTTTATACATGTTCTTTGTGTTGTGATAAACAAATATTTCAGATACTTGGTTCATTTTTTCATTTTTCTGCTTTATATGTAGAACAAGTCACAGTTTAGACGGCGGGTAGTAGGCAAACACATTAAAGAAGCACTTTCAACTGGAAAGCAGCTGTCTCAACAAACCGCATTTTACTTAAACTTTTTAAAAATTCCCATTGACATGGTTTGTATAAAACTAAATGTACTAAGTTTTCCTTTTGTGAACCTTGTTGTTATGTAAGAAACATGTCCTTCTTACATGAAATATTTTCCAGCTCCCCTAAAGTCATTTTATTATATTTGTAACAGTTAACGGAGACCCTGCCTACAGAAAAAGTATACAAGCAAACCAACAACGTTGATGAAACAAATTTAAAGGTTTTGTTTGTTCATACTTTTTTATGTGGTTTAATAAACTATTATTTTAATACATTTCAGTGGTTTTCTACGTTTAAACAAGCCGAAAGGGCAGTTGAAGAGTTTGAAATTACCACTTTAACCAAATTTAATGTGTACCAAAAAAAGTCTTATGGTATGTGGAACATTTCCATTGTATACTATTTTGTAAAAACCGACTGTGGCATATTTATGTATGTACATGTATATTTATTGCTGATCATGTTATGTTGACAAAGATATCTCAAAAAGCGGTATACGATGGGACAAAGATTTAATCCCATATGTTATTGTAAAAAGTGTGTGGCTGGAGTGCCAACATGCAAAAGATCAAAACAAGAAAAAAAATGAAAAACGTAAACCATGCATTCCCAAACAGGTATGCTTGTGTGATACTCAGTACATTGACTTGAAGACAAAAATAGTATTTTGTTGTTGTGTACAGTTGCTTGACCATCCAAATCCTGCGAAAAAACAGATGTGTATTGAAGGTTCAAAAAAGTGTAACTGCAAAGCAAAAATACTAATGCAAGAAACACTGAGGTTTCCCCAATTTCAAGTGAGTATTTTTTCTATGGTAATGCGTTACCATTCCAATAAAAAATATTTTGATATATGCATTTGCTTTTTGAATATCAGGTAACGGCAAGATCTCGATACGCTAGGAATAAGTCAGCTGTGCTTATTCACAAGGCTTTGAAAGACGAAGCTTCAAGGGAGTCTATGTTAAAGGAATGTGCCTGTAGCATTTCTTTCCCAAGCAGTGGTGATCATTCTGGCCATGTTATTGGAGAAGTATGTGATAAACACCAATATTGATTCCAACATATAAATGATTTATTTTTGATTTAAAAATCTTTACCTTTTATTCTTTTTACCAAATATCTCTATAAGTGATCATTGTTTCACCTACTATAATAATTTGACATACATATATGTGTTTATTTGTATTGTAGGCGGCAGGATTTCTTCAAATGGTTGATAAGCGGATTATTGCTAAAATTGATGAAATGGTAAAAGAAGGCATATGCAATATTGGGGAGATCATGAGAGGCCTAAAATTATTTGTGATGCATGAACTGTTTAAAAATGATAATATACCATCAAACACAAACAGAAGATTTTTTCCGACAAGAAAGGATGTCGAGAGCCACTTCTACAGGGCATTTTCCAAACGTAAACTGGCTAAAATGGATCAAACAAATGTCCAATGTTTGGTTGATGAGTGGGTCAAATCTGGTGATCCAGAGGACAACATTTTTTTTAGACCATATATTCCTAATGTGGTAAACACCACTAATTTAGACCTTACAGATGAAAAAACACCTCCTGTAATTGCATCAGAGCAAACTATGTTGTTTGTCCATCAACTTCATTGGCAGCGAAAACTTCTTCTTCGTTACGGGCAGGACATTTGCCTACTAGATGCTACATACAAGACTTCAAAATATGCCCTGCCATTGTTTTTTGTGTGTGTTAAAACAAACATGAACTACCAGGTTGTGGCTAGTTTTATCACACAAAATGAGAGACAAATTGATATTGAAGAAGCTCTTTCAATTTTGAAGAAATGGACACCTGGCTGGAAACCAACTTTTTTTATGACAGACAAATGTGATGCTGAAATACATGCCATTGAAACTGTTTTTTCAGGTAAGCTTGTTTTTAATTTTGAACTTAGTTATGCGTATGTTTAATGAAAAGACTAATATATAAACTATATACTTTGGCAGATTGCCATGTTTTAATATGCGACTTTCATCGTGAGCAAGCATGGGAGCGTTGGGTTAAAAAGTCTGAAAACGGTGTTCGGGATAGCAAAGATGAAGTAGTATTAAGACACTCCAATACAGCAAACCATCCGGAAATTCAACGATTTGTTGGTTGACATAAAAAATATGTCTTATGATGTAACATCCCAAAAAGCTTTGGAGCAAGCTATTCAAGACCTGGAATGCATCAAAGATAACTTAGCAAAAACCTGTTGTTATGATGATGGACTTAGAATTTCAAAAATTCCAAAACACAAATCTGTTAAAACAAAAAGAAAGGTGCTTTGGTCTGAAAGTGGTGATGAGCTTCCCCGTAAACGACCAAAGGTGAACCCATTTACATCAAGAGTGGGAGCTTCTCCAAATACTCTGCAGCCATTGTACCAAGTGACTACTATGCCTTCCCCTTCCTACAAGGTAACTTCAACAGCTCCCATTGTCAAGCCAATTTTAAACAGTTTTACACCAAGTGTAGAAAGCCTTAGAGGTTACAAACTTAATGAACAAATTTTGGTAAATAGAACACATTCCCTTTCAATTGTGGAGTTAAAGTCACTGGAACCAACTTTACCAAAACATGAAGAGCAACTATTAAAAAGAGTTGATGAACGCTTTGTAGCTGGATGGCTTTATGGCGAAGTAATTAACAGTTTTTTGTGGCAGATAGTTTCTGCCAACAACCATACTTTGTATGTCTGTTCTATGGTGGCACAACACCTTGAAAAAAAGGGTCCCATTGAAAATCTTTGGCGTGGCATGTCCCTTACAGACAAAAAGCTTATTTTCATTCCATGGAACCCATCGGATTCTTTTGACAATTGATATTGAAAACAAAAAACTTATTTACTTGGATCCTATTGAAATGCCTTGTATTAGGACAAGTATGAAGATTCAAGCTGCAAAGGAGTTGGCTAATTACCTGCTGGCTGAAAAATTCCATTTCCAACTAGAATCAGTGGAAGTTCCAATGCGAACCCCACAAAATGATTCTTCTAGTTGTGGTGTTTTCATTTGCATGTACGCAAAATGGCTTGCAGCAGGCACAAACCTTATGCAGCCTGCTTTCACATTTTTATATCAAAAAAATATGTTCCACTGTGTTTCTGGTAACTGTCTTCAAGGAAGTCTGAAGAGAGACCAGTGTAAAATATGTCAAACTGGCACCATGTTAGACAATACCAGCATTATGAAAAGGGAATGGGTTAAGTGTGTGAGATGCAAACAAGGATTTTACACCAGCTGTCTTTACACAATTTCACAATGTTCCATTGTGGACAATAGGTTTATATGCCCTTAAATGCTGCAATATCTAGTTGTGCATGTAATAGACAAAATATTTTTTTTGCATTACATTGTTTAAAAAGTTTATCAGTATCAGTACAAATGCTTTAAAAGTGTTATTACCTAATAAGCATTTTTCCTGAAACACATTATTGTGGTCAACCCTTAAGCTTTTTCGCTTGAACGCCTGAGTGTGGTTAACCCTTAAGCTTTTTTGCTTGAACGCCTGAATGTGGTTAACCCTTAAGCATTTAGCTTGAACGCCTGAGTGTGATTGACTCACTGCAATAGTATTTTACTATTACGGCAAGAAGTTTTGAACACTTCAACAGGTGTGGTTAGCCTTAAGTCTTCAGATTTAAACCCTGTAGTCTTGAACGCTTAAAGGTGTGGTTAACCGAAAAGCCTAAGGCAGTAAAAAAAAACAAGGCTTGAACGCTCAACAGGTGTGGTTGTACTACAAACCCCCAGTTTCATAGGGCTACTGGCGAGGCGTCTGGGTTATCAAAAATGCCAACGACCACAAATGAGAGCCCCATGGGTGTGGTTGGAATTCTCATGATAGTTTACATGAGTTCTCATATTAGTAAATAAAATCCTAAATATTGTTATCTTTTCATCATAAACATAACTGCCAAAGAACTTGTGTATATGGAACACATTATGCAGACACTTTAACAATCACTGTTGTGATCATCAGTACATTGTTATTTTTACTTAAAAACTTTCAAAAAAGACACTATAAACCACTTGTTCATTTTTATTTCTCTTCTTTCTGCAAAGCACAGCAACAGTTTCAAAAAACTTTACACTTAAAGGCTTTTACCATACTTACATTTTCCACTGGGGTGTCCTACAAAAATGGTGATGTCATTAGCTCTATCATAGACATAATCAATTGGCATAAACACCTTACTGAAATCCACTGTCTATGTGTTATTAACAATGTCACATACTTAATTTTTTTTTTAATGGGACTCTTCTTAAGTCTAAAAACACAATGTTGTCATCTATTTTATAAACAAGCATATTTTGAAAAATTGGTCTTACTTCTATTCTGAAATTTGCTTCTGGGAAGCCATCTGTAAATAATAATGCAATAGATGGATTAATTATACCAAATTTCAGTTACACCACATTGCTTACTTTGCATTTGGAGATATTTTATTTTGTCTGTAAAATATAAGACATGTAATAGTAACACATTGTATGGTAATGATTATAAACAGGTCACTTACTGTTGTAGGGCCCTAAATTTTCGATAAGGCATAAACCTGTAAAATTGAACATATATACAGCATTTTTATTTATGTTAAATCATCGGGCACACAGATTTCCTAATTAACAATCAACTTTATTACCTTTTTTGGTGATTTTCTTTATTTATCTGTATAATAAACACAATAAATTAAGTTCTCTTGCTAAATTTTTAACGACTACTTTACAATTTAAAACAACTCACTTTGCTGTCAGCTTGTTGCTGCAGCTCTATGTGACAATTATCACAGTTTATAAATTTTACGTCCATTTTTTGGCAACTCTACATGACAATTAATAAATTTAATGTCAATTTTATAAAACAAATAAAACATATTTAAACTACACACCACAATCTAAGTACTCTTTAAATAATACACCTTTTCGGCGCGAATGCTCTATTGCGCCACCTACCGGAAATTAGGATCATTTTGAGGTGAGATTCTCGTTATGGTGTTAGTAGCTCTACCACTATATTGACGTGCCTGGACAGTGGACACTCCTGCTCTAACCAATCAGACCCGTCTGCCGCGTCACGGTCCAGTTGTGTTACTTAACGCATCAACAATTTTCCATTTCAAGCGTGTGTTTCGGCAGGAGACAGAGGAAGAAAAATGTCAACAAATCTCGTTTGGAGAAATATTTTAGCTTTTTTGCCTTTTCACAATTTTATGAAGAATTTAGTGGTCCAGTGCTTATTATCCAATGAAAAAAAGCTTAAATTGTCTGTACAGTACAGACATTGCGGATGCACTGGGAAGACGTATCATTTACGAGTTGTATCAATTAGTTTATGTGCAATATCAAGATTTTACGTCTGTTTCTTCGTTTTTTTTGTTATGAACCCAACAAAATAGCTTTTTTCTTTACACAAGACGATGTAATATAAGGTGTATCATTACCTTATGTCTATTGGTATGCACCAAGGGTGGGCAAACTTTTGGCGATATATAGCCAGCGCCCAGCTGCATATGCTGCCAACCTACATGTTTTTTTTACTGTTTAGCTAAAATGATAGTGTGTTATTGCCACGGTATAAACATTGCTGTATTTATTTTTAAATGTTCCTTTAGATCACAAGAAAAAAATATTTTGCAATTTTTTGGATGTGTCACCTTGATAATATAAGCAAGAACTGAATATAAATGCATCACTATTTTTTGTACACATTTTGGGTTGTTACAATTTATGGTCTGCAAGTCAAGATTGAATGGTTTCAAAATCCAGTCGTGTTTAATGATGATGAACAAAATGATTTCAAACATATTTACAATAGAGGTATGTGTACTTGAACTTAACTTAGTAGGTTTTTAGGTTATGCATAAAATTTGTGAACTGTTTGAAAATTAAAGTTCAGTAAAATGGGCGTTCAATAGCTTTTGGAATGAACAACAATAATCAACATTACAACAACTGGTATTATCCTTAGTAGTTAAAATCTATGTTGCCTAGTTTTTAAATTAGTCTAGACCACAGTCACCAAGCATATCAAATGCTTAAAGATTTAAATCTTTTGGTTCTTTCATTGCAACTGACTTTATGCAGATATAGATATGTTTAGAACATGATTCTTAAATTTGGTGCAAAGAAATGTTATGCTTTGTATTCACTAATTACTCTTTTTGGTTTGTTTTTAGGAACGCTTCACGCCTACAAGTTGGCATTTGAAATCACAGGACAAGGTGTCTGAAGCAAAAAGCCATATATACATGAATTCAGTCAGAGAATACATGCAATTAATCATTCACAAATGTTAAAAAATACCTGTGATTTAGGGGTGTGATTTTTATTGAAAAGCTAACCTACATAGAAGTTGCTCACATTACAAAGGTGTTTTATTGATCACTTTTTATTTGATTACCATGGGGAAAAACTCAAATCATTCCATGATTTGGTTGATTGGCATTTTCCATGTGCTGTTTTGTTGTAAAGAACTTGTTTTCTAAGTAGTTCAGTCAATCACATTGCATAAGAATATCCTCAGATTCGAAATTATTTTCTGATCATACTTTTAAATGATGAAAAGAGGGACTCCAGATTGCAAGTTGTTTTTTCACTCCATTACTGCAAATCCCCATTAACATTTGTAGCAACTAAAAGTTGGTCAAAATCTCTGGTGGGTGATTGTAGGTGTTGCAATTGAATCAACTTGCAGCAATTTTTCATTAGATGTGTTTTTTCCCCTTACATACAGAAAAAAGTTGGAAAATACATTTCTATGAACACTTCCTCAAATGTAATCACATACCTGCTGTTTATGCAAAGGCACTTCAGTTGTAGCCACGCCTGTTTTAATGCCAGTAATAGAGGGAGCAGTTTACTGAGAACTATATTCTTGGGGGACATTCTTCCCTGTGCACAAAGCTTTTTCACTGGACATTTTTATCTCACTAGTAAGGTTTGTAAACAAAGCTCCATTAGCTCGAGCTTTCTCAACTTTGGATTGTAGTTGAAATAAAGTCATCGTTGTATTAAAAACAGTGCTTTTGTCCACTTATTGGCAACCCCTAGCAAACGTCTTCTCATAATTTCTATAATTATCTGTGTTGCAGTTTGATTACATGCTTTATAGTCAATGTAACTCGCCATCGGAATAAAGCATATTACGCTTTTCTTGCAGTACAGAACTTACATCCAACTAAAATTCGCAACGTCTTGCAGGCTACAATGTGCAGAATCACCTCTTTTTGTAACACAACTGAAGCGTGAAGCGGCAGACGGGTCGAAAACGAGCGGCGCTTTTAAGAGAAAGAAAGAAACAAAGAACAAAAAAAGAAAAAGGCGGCAGTGACCAGGCACGTCAATATAGTGCAGGGACGGGCAACTTCTTCAGTCGGCGGGCCTGATATGGGAAAATGAAGTACTTGGCGGGCCGGATTCCTGAATCGATACATTAATCGCGTATTTATCCAGTGATTTACAACGGAATTTTGACCGCCTAAACCAAATACAGTCAAGAACGTCACAATTACAATACAGTCCGAACAATCTAACTGATATAACATAAATTATTGACCACAGCAAATTTAATGCATACACCACAGACTTAGATACTGCTGAAACACTAACGAGGCTGCACATGTGGAAACAAAGGAAACCGTGAAAGAAGGGTAGTACCACTAACACTGTAATTTGGCTGGCCCCTGGTTAAAAATTGTTCGATAGGTGGCGCAACGGAGCATAGGCGGTTATGGTGCCATATACCCAAATTGCTGAGTCAGCACCATAAACGCCTATGCTCCGTTGCGTCACCTATCGAACAATTTTTAACCAGGGGCCAGCCAAATTACAGTGTTAGTAGTTCTACCTGAAAGCAGGCGGTAGAGCTACTGACGTGGTGCCTCCTAGGAGATCCAAAAGTGCTTAATTTTCGATAAGTGGCGTAAAGAGCTGAATTATTTATTTAGCGGCTAAAGAGGGTTGGTTTAGGATGCAAAATGTTTAAAAATTTTACAACTAATGGTAACAACGGCGGGAAAGTTTTTTGCTATTGGGGAGCGTTACTGTCCGTTACAACTATAATTTGACGTAGTAAGCAAGTAGTGGGGAATTGCGACAGAGTGTGGCCGCGGGCCAAATTATCATGTAAGACCGGTAACTGTCTGCGGGCCGCTCAAAATCCCGTCGCGGGCCGGATCCGGCCCGAGGGCCGTATGTTGCCCGCCCCTGATATAGTGGCTCTGGTGTTACTATAAACTAGTGATGTACCGAATCGGCGAAATTTCGATTCGGCCGAAACCGAATATTCGGCGGTTTTGCCGAACAAATTCGGCCGAATCAACCGAATCATTTATGACAGTGGTTCTCAAAGTATGGGTCGTATAGGGTAAAAAAATGGGTCGCGCACACAATAGCCTTCCCACTATACTGTTTCGCACATGGCGATTGTAACGTCATAGCACGGAAAATAATAGGATAAGTTAATCTTGCGTTAACTGAACTTGGCCATGTGGCAGTTAGCGTTAGAGTATGAGTAAGTATTCGTACAAGAAAATAAAATAAATTTTTTGTTGTTTGAGGCTTGGGTCGTGAGGTGTTTATAAAACTCAGATTTGGGTCGCGGTCAAAAAAGTTTGAGAACCACTATTTTATGACGTCACGCGAAGTCGTACGCTACGCGTTTGACATGAAAATTTTACCAGGCAATTAGTGCAGAATAGTTGTGTTTCGTCCTCATTTCAGTTCTGTGGGGTTTAAAATTGCCTCAAGCGTGATTGGCAACCTGCCAATGGGTTGCTAATTGTTTTGCCAACAGTGAGAAACCGATAATGTGTTGAAAAAGATAAAAATTGACGCGATTTTCGTTATGTTTGGGCTTTGCGTGGTACCTTAAGCAGAAAAAACACGTTTGACGCTTAACATTTGTGTTCGTAAAAGACTCGGTTTCGGCTGAATCGCAACAAATTATTCGGCCGAAACCGAATCTTTGCAAAAATGACCGATTCGGCCGAATAAATCCGGCAAACCGAATATTCGGTACATCTCTGCTATAAACACCATTTGACCAACCGACATAATTTTATTTTACAACGTGCTCATGCGAATTGGTAACAGTATTAATATGGCCCTTATTTTAAGATTCTGAAGACAAATTACAGCATTTCCTAAAAAACTCAATATTGACTGCAAAATTAAAAAGCCATGATCAGGCCAGTGTGTGACAAATTGTTTTTAACTATTGCAATGCCTGTGTGTTGACCTGCAGCAGCTTCTGGCTGCAAAGTAGCCAAGCTGATGATCGTTCAATGACCTTTTACCGAGATGTTCGGTAAGACACAGTTAAGTCTTTATGTTCAACAACAATGTTTCATAAAAGTTTAAACCTTCAGTTTTTCCCCATATAAAGGAAATGAAAAAAAGGAATCCTGCATTTTTTGACCAGGCGTGACTGTTATATATTCAACTTACCCACAATTCATTGCAAGTTGCAACATTAGATGATATCAATGTACAACAACAAAACTGGAAAAAACGACTGGTCACAAGGACTTGACATGAAAAAAGGTTGAAAGGATTGTAGCAAATCAAAACTTTTAGTCACTTGAAGACAGTTAAGTTTTAAACAATGTACACAATAACACAGTACTTTGTGTATATTTACACTTTGTATATAGGGTCTTTGTGCAAAAATTGATGAAATCCACTCCTTGACCCTTCTTTAGAAGTTTTCTAAGAGTTCACTGAAAACAAAATCAGTGTTTTTCAGAAAGTAACTAGAATAGTGGTTTGCGGATATATTGCCAGTTTATATATACTACATCATATTTAACGATGTATCACATATCCATTTACTATATTTATAATGGATATATATTTGGCACCTACATTTCATTGGGTCCCTATCTTTTTCCTGGCACTTTATAACCTAATTGTTTCTGCAAGCATAATCTAATGGGTCCCCACACATATGCATATGCGATTTGGTAACAGTAAAAATAGGGCACAATCACTGTTAGATATTTACCAATTTACTATACACATCATTTGATCTACACATATGATTGTTTTTGCAAGCAAAAACGAATGGGTCCCCACACGCGCGTTTGTGTGGATTTATGGTAAACAAACACCCTGGTTATTTTTAGATTCCTAAGGACAAGCTTAACCAACTTTAGCCTTAACCCAAAAAGTTTTGCCCGTATTGTTTTTGCATCATTATTGTTATATAATTACAAAAAACAGTCAATAGGAACAGGAAAAATACTTTCAATTTATTCTCATGCTTTGACCTTGATATTGTCGTTCAAGGTCAGTTTTTAAACACAATTTTCCAAAACTTAAAATGTGCTTGATAACTTAATAAAATGACATAGCATAGCTGCGCAAAAACAGCTGATTTCAGAGGCATTTTTTTTCTATGCACCACTATGGTCAATCACTCCCATTGTGTCAGCTGTGCACTGAGCGAGCACAAATATGACAGAAGACAGCATGTAAAAACATATTTTTACTATTACTGAGCCGATTGCACTGCATTTTTACCAGCCAACAAGGAGCACCCTATCCACAGCTGTTAAAAATTTCAGCAGGTTAAGTCTTGTATTTCTGGCCTCAATAACATGTGAACAAACAAACAAATATTTAGGGGTAAAGGGGTGAAAATGGATATATACAACTTCAAGTTACAAAATAGTTTTAGTTTAAAATACGCTGCAATGTACCAATCAAAAAGTATGAAACTCCAGAAACATCTGCTTTAGCAAGTATAGCCGTTTTAAAAATTTCACGTTTTGGGGGGCTGTGGGTGAACCGAGGGGTCAAACGGGGTCAAAATTCACATGGACCATCTTTTGACCAATATCTATAATAAGTGTAAATTTGAAAAAGTTTGAACCATTCTTTCTTGACCAAAACGTGGGAACAAATCTGCGTTAAGAAATTCACGTTTTGGGGGGCTGTGGGTGAACTGAGGGATCAAATGGGGTTAAAATTCACATGGACCATCTTTAGACCAATATCTATAATGTGTGTGTAAATTTGAAAAAGTTTGAACCATTCTTTCTTGACCAAAACGTGGGAACAAATGCGCGTTAGAAAGAAAAAAAGAAAAAAAAATATAGACAAAAACAATATGTGTCCCCTTCAGGGAAGGGGACCCATAACTACCTAATGGTAGAGCAAATGTACACTGGGTTCCATATTTGGCAACGTCTTGATGGAGTGACAGGGTGATCTATTGACAAGAGTTAACATTCTACAAAATGTCAAAATTGCAAACAATTTCAACATTGTTTATAAATGTCACCCATTTTTTGGGATAGTGTGGTCATGGAAAGGACATGTAAGACATAGTAGTATGAAGTGTAGTGTGAAACACAATTATCTACATCCTGCAATGCCACATCCCACAAACTATTAAAATTTCAACAATAATTTGAATACACCACCCAACTTTTTGTGGTAACTGGCACCATGAAAAAGTTTTTTCCCTTTTATTAAATTTCAACAGATAAATGCTTTATTACTGATTAAAAGAGTATATGACCTGGAAAAATAAATACATAATTATCCTACTTATTTGGGTTTAAAAAAGATAAATTCAAAAAACATTTAATACTTCTGAAATTACCAATCAACAAAATCTTTGGTCATTTGCTATGGAAATTATGGTTGTTGTTAAATTTTTACATTTTGGAGCCTGTAAAATCACTGTGTCAACCAGCGTGAAAGTTTATGGTGCATAAGTTCTATCTGTCACATGTGTAAATTAAAGACAAAGTTTGAACTTTTCTTTCTTGACAAAATGTATGTAACAAGTCGGTTTAAAAAATGTAGATGAAAAGTTTAGGATTATAAATAAACAATTAGCAGTAAATATGATATCTTACTTCTGCAGAAGCAATTTGGCACAGTTGTTCCCTTGCACTGACAGAAGGTGTGTCAACTTCAAAATGCTCATGAAAATTTGAGTAATTTACCTTGAATTGTAAAAATCAGTTTTAAACGCAGACAAAATAGACTAAATATTTATTATATATCACAAGAATGCTTGTTATACTATATATCACAAATGCAGAAGAAGTTGCTTTACACCTTGTCATAATTTAAAGAGGTGGTTCCAACTGTTTGGTGTGGTAAACAGTTTATATGGCGGTAAAAAAGCAGCCAAGCTGAGAATGGCCATTTATCTAAATGACCATTTTGACTTTCAGAGATGTGTCAAGTTCACTTTTTAACCTTTTTGTTGATCAACACCGTTTTGCCTGACATATACGAAAAGGAAGTACAGTTTATTGAGTTAATCACGTCTAGTGTGAAACCTTTGCACAACTGAAAATGTGCGTGTTATGATAAAAAAAACGCATAGCATTGCTGCGCAAAACAACTGATTTTTAATCATCAAAAAGACTGCCTTGTTAAATGTATATGCAAGCATCAAGCAGAGGCCACCCACTCCGCATTAAATCGCCTCTATTGTAAACTAGTGAATTACACCCTTGGGACTTCTATTTGACTGACTGACTGGCTGTTCAGTGCATACATATTATATGCTGTAAAGATAACCATTGAGCTGATTGATCTAAAATCATGTATAAATACGAAACGAGGAACTCACTACAAACAACCGTTAAAAATTTCACCACAGAAGGGCTTGTATTTCTGAGCTAAAGGACCAGTAATGCTAAATTCAAAAATTAAGGGGTTTAGGGGTAAGAATGAGTGAATCCAACTAAAAGTTGGATTACAAAATACTTTAGAATGTGTTACAATACACCAACCAACAAATTATCGAACTTCTAGATCAGGGGTGTGCAACCCGCGGCCTGCGGGCCACAATCCAGCCCGCCAAGCCATTAAGTGTGGCCCTCAACAACACTCCGATTCAGAGCAAGTAGAAAATGCACATTCTAGCAAACAATCCCCGCTAGTTTTCGGTAAATCTCCTTAGTTGCTATACGTAAGAATAAGCTAAGCCGGCGCATGGAAGTTAATTCACCCAGTTCTATGGTCTTCTATTCGCACTGGATGCTTGTTGCATATCTATACCGAATGTGACGTAATATACCTCTTTGTCTAGTAAACAATTACTTTGTTGTAAAAGGCAGTGTTGCGACGAAACTTACATGTACGTAACATTTTAAAGTTAAATGCAAAATAAAACAAAACGCAGCGGTGTGGAAATAATATCGACATGATATTATAATGCAAGCCGCACCAACAGGAGGGTAAAAAATGTGTAATACGGTACATGAAAAAAATTTTGTGGCCCTCGCTTGATGTCCGAAATTGGTTATATGGCCCACCGACGAAAAAGGTTGCACACCCCTGTTCTAGATCATGGACTTTAGTCAGTACAGCGGTTTTTAAAATATACATTTTGGGGGTCTGTGGATAAATCACTGGGTCATTTGGGGTCAATTTCAGTCAAATTTGGATAACAACCAAATATGTGTGTAAATTTGAATAAATTGCAAGCACTCTTTCTTCACCAAACACGTAAAACAAACCTACATAAAAGAAATACGCACAAAAACAAAATGTGTCCCCTGGGAAGGAGACTCATAAATAGACACAATTAATAAAATGTGACTTACCTCATAAAATCCCTTTTCCAACATTAATACAGGCATAAATCGCTGGCCCCACAGTACTTCATCTTCCACATACGAGCTTCTTGCTTGGCAGGTCATTCCTTAAAATTAAAATTAGGTGATTTGTAGGCTAAAACTGTACTAGCAAAATGATTTGAAGAAAGAGAAGGCCATTTTTTAATATGTTGTTCTTACTTGAGTAATTAGCAATTTTGTCAAATTTGTTTTCATGTAAAAGCGCTTGTTGGATGTAATTGGCAGCATAAAATGAAATTTCACGCTTTTGTCTACCAGGGTAAAACAGATGGCACAATTAGATGACTTTATCCTCCTTGTGTAAAAGTTTCATCAAAATTTGTCAATCATAACATTATAAAAGATGCAGAGCAAACTTTTTACTGTACCGTCCTATTTAACACAAAACTCATGACAACTTTAAACTACCACCAAAGAATATATATATATATACCTGTTGCTTCCACCATACCCTCCAGAATAACAACAATTTCAAATTCTTCTTCTTGTAAATCAGTGGCAGACATGTTCCAAAATGGTGATTTTTCATTTATAGTGTGGCATATTATCAATGGAGTTACCTAAATGTGTTCAATCTATTTGTTTTTCTAACTTTCATTTTAACATTGCTAACCGGACCATAATATAGGATGTACATTGTAAGTCACCTACAGTGTGGGTAAAACAACCAAATTACAAGAGAAAAAAAAGTTAAGAAGAAGATATTTATTTTAATAAAACGTAACTATACAGAAATATATTTTAGTGCCATTTGTAAGGAGTTAACATACATTTTTTTCCACCTATCGACATGCATTTTCACCTACATTATTCATTTTTCACTGATGTTGACAATTGTTTTTGTCAAAATGTAAATGTCTACATTTTATTCCAATTTATTTTGTTCCAGTTGCCAATTTATATGCACATCATAGTTTCAACCACTGTGTTGCAACACAGTATTGTGCCTTGATTTTCAAGTACCAAAGAAGTTATTTTTGAAGAGTGGAGCTATCACTTGATCATATTAGTAAAGCCTTAAGCATTTAGGTGCGCTCTACAACATTATCCCATTATCACAATGATCCAAGATTTACCCACCAATGATTATAAGTTTTGTTACTTTTGAATTTAAAGCTTTATGACTTCACAAGAAATTGCACTGCATGAATATTCCACAAGGAAATGATGACAATAAGATAAAGAGAACTACTCCCTATAACCATTAGTAAACAAGGCATTTTAAGACTACAAATATACAAAAATAGACACTGTATAAATTGGTGAAATGGTATCAGAGTTAAAACACATCAACAGAAGCTGATGTATAGGAAATGCATCAGCAGATTCGATTTGTATTTTTTATAGGAAAAACAATGACAAATATTCACATGTAAAAAAAATTTATAATTTTAAATTTACCAAAAAAAGTCTATCAGCCCCAGTGGTATATCCTACGTCCAAATCTGTCTGATCCAAGGCCATGAATTCGCCTTCTTGGGTTTGTCGGGATTTAATGAGTTTGGCCCTAATTTGTGCTTCAACAATGTGGGAACTTCGCAAGTCTCCAACCCTGTAAGTGCACAGTGTTACCTAAAACTACAAGAACTACAAGGGCATCATAAAAAATATATGTTATAGGATTGTAGCATTAAACCTCTCTCACTAAAAGAATCAGTGAAAATATGTTCCTACATAAAGTATGTATGTATGCAAAAGGCAACTGTAACAACTTTGAAATCACAACTATAGACAAAAAATTTGGAAAATTGTACCTGAACATTAAACACATTTTTCCATCTCTTAGAGACACCACTGCCTTTTCACTAAAAACAAGTGTTTCCGCTCTCTTGTTTGGCTGAGATATCTTCACAAACATACAACCCACCTTTCAAACATTAAAAAAAGGTTTAATGCAACATTTTAATATCAAATTGTCATACAGATGAGTTAAGGTAATCACATACCCAAACTAGAAGGGTGGCTCACCACATACACTAAAGCCTTTTTTAAAATGTTTAGACATTCGATCCCTATTTATTGGCCGCAACATTTTTTAAGAACTTGTTTGTTTCTGCAGGCATGGCTCCCACATATGGAAAGTTGCAAATCATGCACAATATGAGAGAAGCATAAGAAAGTTTGGTGCTGTAAGGCTAAACACTGTAAGGTTAAATATCAATACTCTGCTTTTATATTTATTGCATACACCAAGATATCCGTTTACAAATTTACTCTTTTTTAGAAATTATTTGGGTAAATGGTGAGGCTGCAAAGTGAAACACAATTCTGGATGCTCAGAATGGCACATTCGGCAAACTGTTCAAATTTCAACCAAACTCCACTGACGATACAAATAATAAGTGAAATCAAAATATATCCCTTTCAGGACTGTTTGATGTAAAACCAGAGTAATTGAACTAGGATGTGTTTCCTAGTTTTTCATTACCATTGTTAAACACATATTTGAAAAATGCAACAAGTTCCTAGTCATTAAAGGGATTGTATATTTTAAACCAAAACTACCAAAGAGCTTATATTTAGTAAATACAATGTAATTCAAACATAACAATCCGCCATAAAGTATTTCAAGTAAATATTTGGACTAGAATATAAAGACCAAAATTTAGCATACCATAAATGCATCCACGATTGATCCAAAAATGCTTTGAGTCAAAAGGAGAATAATTGCTTCTGGGCAGTTATCTGTAATTGCTCTTGTTCCATATCCTATTGTTACCTAATGTAAACAAAACTTTTCTGATACAAAAACAAACAAATCAGTTTACATGTTTAACAAAGTTCCCAAATCTACATTTTCAAAGACTGTCATCAATAAAGACAATGTTTCTTAACCTGTGTTTCAATAGAGAACAGAAAAGCCGAGGTGAACGAAGTGATTCCCAGAACACACACATCTTCTGGATGTTCCTTTGAAAGGTCGCCTCTTTGACAAAATGGATTGTTATTACAATTTAACCTACCCATTAACTAGAAGGGTGGCTTAGCACATTTTTTCATTGCATATACACTATAACCTATTTTGAAATGTTAATATATTCCCTGCACTTATTTTATATGGGTCCCATATTAACCGTTGTCTTTTAATCTTACTTAGTTGACACATGCAAAGTTAAAAACAATGCATTTCAAGAGAACTATCAGTAATTTAGGTGTGGTCAAAAAAAACAATGACCAGTACTGGGTTTAAGTAATCACGATATTAAAAGTACAAACTATGCAAATTTGATTCAATTCAGACATTGTTTGAAGTTTGTCCTATTTCATTTTTATAGGAAAGAAAGGGTAAATAGTTCCAAAATAAAGTAAAACACAGCAACACCAGTAAATAGCAAATTCTGCAACCTATCCAATTTCATTCAATTCCGACACTGTTTAAAAATTCACCCAATTTAGGGGGCTAGTGGGGTAAATGTTAGAGCTGTAGGTTGAAACTTAACAATCGACACCTAAAAATGGCAAAATCTACTAACTGTCCAAATTTCATCCAATTTCGACGTTGTTTACAAATTTCACCAATGTTAAATAATGGGGCTATAGGGTTCATGTAAATTTTATGCGAATCGGCCAATGTTTAAAATTTTGACCACTAGCGGTGTTTTTAGCAGCATTCATTAATGTTTCTGACGTCATAAGGCTCTTAACACCCCCTTAACTTCCATGTGCAAAAACATCCACCAAGCAATGCATAAACATATATAACATATGTTCTGTTACCTTTAGTACACTATTACACCACTTTTTTCGTATGTGGTGTGCAGCAACATAAAAAAACGTTTTACATTTTTGGGGATAGTGGTGTAAATACTGGGGCTATTAAGTCAAACGAAGCAGATGGCACATCTACATGACCATATCTAGCATCTGTAAAAGTTTCATGCCAATCCACCAAAGATTTTATGCAAAAAGTGCATGGACAAACTTCACCGCAGAAAAAAGAAACATAGTGAAATCAAGATGCGTCCCCTTCAGGGAAGGGGAACTATAAATATTTGCAGTTTTCCTAATGTTGAAGAAGGTTTTTACATCCATAAAACTTGCTGGAACATACCTGCAGTATGCTATCAACCACCAAAGAAAACCAAAGCCTAGCCAGGTCAATGTGTAAGTTGCAACAAAAATGGCAACATTATAACTCCATTTTAAATCAACAATTGATGTGAATAAATCAGCAAAGTAGCGAAGCCTGTCCTTAACATTTCCATGTCGAACATTGCAGTGTCCATGCTTGGTAACAAATCTGACAGAATAAATAACATTCCACTCGATAGTTTGTTGTTAGAAATTACAATCTTTTAAAGGGCTAGTGCAAAGGTACATGCAAAACAATTTCTATGTTCAAACAAAAATTTTATTTTTACCAAGCTAACTTTATTAATCATCTACATCTATATATCTTAGTTCAAAGCAAAAGTTTATATCCAACTGATGCTGCCCTGGTGCGTTTACTCAAAATTATCAGAATCAATTGCCTTCATAAAAATAAACAATTTGTTTACCGTGTTTGTCTTCTTTTCTTCATTGGTCTTTTAAAAGTTTTTGTTTGCGACGTTTTGACCAAACTGCTAATTGGATTTTTAGGAACTGTTGGTTGCAGACTTTCAGGGTAAAAGTTTCTGTGGGGAAGTTTAATGTAGTGAAACATATAAAGGTGAATGTTAACAATTTAAGTAACATAAAGTTAGGTAAGTATCATAAGCCATAACATTTTTTTCTGTCTGCAATAAGCAAACAAATTTTTGTACCATACATAAAAATTAATAGACATTTACAACTAATGATCTATTTTTTAAGCAAACCTTTAATAACTGTTAAATGCATCATAGATTTTTTTTATGTTTACTTAAACTTACAATTCACGATGTAACTAATCTAATGGCTTAAACATGGACAAAACATAAACACAAAGTGTTTAGTGTGCTTGTTGTAATAAATACTCATGCCCTTGCTGCATGGTATCCTATCAGTTCTGAAAACTGCTTTATACAGCTTATGCTTACGACAAAATAATTTTGGAGTATGTTTAATAACACAAACACAGATCACACAAATCTAGCACAAAGTTTGGTACCACATATTCTGGTAAGGCTGGAGGTCCATGTAATAAGTGTCCCTTGGGTAATTAAAATAGGCATATCATTTTACATTCCCCAAGGATTATATGGTAAAGGAAAACAAAACCAAAAGCTGACTAAAGAATTTGCAAGATAAAAAATAAAATTATGCTGATCACAAAAACAACTTACCAATATTGGAAAAATTGCCAAATGTTTGCACAGATACACAACAAAGAAGGTTGTGATTTATGCACAAACATTCTCACTTGCAAGGTATTACACCATCATAGAAGGTGAACGAGTTTATGGCCAAATTTTGTTTGTTCACAGTAACACCATCCACACAAATATATACAGTATGGGTTTTTGTACACATGCAATTAGTAGTTATTTTTTTTCCAGCACAGTCAAGTCAAATGGTATGCGAAAGCTTGCTTTTTTAAAGTTTCATGCTGGCAAATGATATGAACATGGGTAATAAATTATTTCCATACGTTTTCATGCTAAGTATTGACAAAAACATAAAAATATAAATAACACTCAGGCCTCTACAACGCATTATTATGATTCATGAATCATTTAGTTGAAAATTTAGTCAGATGTGACAGAAAACATTTTATCAAGAGGTTTGAAATAGAAAATTATATGTGTGACTATAGCTGACTGTACGTGGGCATTTGTTGCTAGACTTTCTCCCTTGGTTACACATCTGAATTGACAGCAATATTAGCTAATATGTCGTTCAATACGCACTCAAACATAACCAAATATCATGTATTTTCAAACTTACTTAACACCACAACCTTCTGCAAACGACCACAGCGCCAATTCGAGAAATCAATTTCAAATTTAAAAAATCATAAAACAGAGTACACTATCCGTTTAGCATTTAAAATATAAATAGTAACTCAAACATAATTGTTAAATATTGAAACATGAACAAACAAACGAGGTACGGGCAATATACTTACGTAGACTGGACCACTTGGTCGGGAGACATTATGTTTGGCGAAGTTAAAGTTTCCACAGCTGTTTCGTAGGCATAACCATTCCGTAACAACACCATTACAAGTCAGTTACCAATATTCATTACTTACAGCTATTTCTGCAGAAGCCTTCCCCAGATCAACAGGCGTGCGTTAATTGTTAATACAGAGTAACATACACTGGTAAATTAAAATTTGAACAGCTTTTTTCAACTGCCTTCGACTGAAAGGCCCAGCCCAGTGTAAATAATTTATGTCAACGTTCGGTGCTAACAGGATAAAAAACACTTGGTCCGATAACTGAAAAAACGCGTACAATCGCCGACTCGACGAATCAGTCGCGTCCCGTACATGTTGGGCAATCGATACATCGATCCGCTGATTCAATTTGATAACAAATCCACCACAGCCCATTATCTATAAATGGTCATATTCGATAGACGATATCATCACAGCTACAACATTTGGTGGCAAATTTTATGTTCCGTAGGCGTAAGTGCAAAATGCCTTTTCTTTACAAAATAACACCGAAGCGCCAATAACGGTTTCACGACAATATACGAATCGTATG
Source organism: Phallusia mammillata (assembly GCF_965637545.1). Classification (NCBI taxonomy): domain Eukaryota; kingdom Metazoa; phylum Chordata; class Ascidiacea; order Phlebobranchia; family Ascidiidae; genus Phallusia; species Phallusia mammillata. The sequence goes on along the minus strand of NC_137252.1, from coordinate 19,561,144 downwards.
TTTTTAGGCATGTATGACGCCTGGCTTGGTTTCCATGATTTAATAACGTGTGCAGAGCTCGTGTATTTCAAGCCGTTGATTGTCACACAAACTGAGTGCATTTATCGTGGAAGGGTTATATTTTGTTAAGTGAAGCGTCTGTTCCCGTCGAAAAAATTTGCGAATATCTATGAATAGAAAGGTCCACAAAACATTATACTTTGGGAAGCATTATTTCATAAACCAACATTAAAAAATAAATAAAAAATAGTGCTCTTACGAAAGGCATTCACTGACTGCAAACTTTTTTGCCAAGCTTACTTGGAATATAACCCTACCTCTAAATATTTCTAGGTCCCTCTGGTTTGACAATACGAGAGCTATTATTCGCGTTGGTATATTCCGACTTACAACGAACTGGCATAACTGTGTGCCAACAAATCAAGGATTCCCAACGTTTACAACATTAGTAGGCTATAGCTTCCATTCCAACAAAATTGGACAAAAGAGACCGAAATGGCACCAAAGAAACTATTTCAAAGGCGCCAAATTGGTCGAAGACTTTTAAGTTTCCTTATCGGTTGTTGATATTCAGTTCAAATAAACTAAACGAACCTTTATTGCTGTAAAACTACATAATAAAGGTTCGTTTAGTTCAGGGGTGTGCAACATTTTTCGTCGGGGGGCGTATAACCAATTTCGGACCTCAAGCGAGGGCCACATAACTTTTTTTCATTTGCACAATAAATTCGAAATTCTTCCAAAAGCATCAATACATTTATTTTGTACAACATACAGAGTTTCAACGCAACACTGGCTTTCGCAACAAAATAATTGTTTACTAGACAAAGGGAATTGTTACCTCACATTCGGTGAAGTAGGCTGCTTGCTGTAACTGCTGTATGATCCACCGGTTGGAAAACGCTGGTTAAGCTTATATTTGTTACGTACATTATAGCAACTTAGGAGATTTACCAAAAACTAGTGGAAATTTTTGCTAAATTCTCTGACGAATTGCATTTTTTATCTTGATCAATGTGTTGGTAGGGGACACAATAAATAGCTTGGCGGGCAGGACTGTGGCCCGCGGGCCGTATGTTGCACGCCCCTGGTTTAGTTTATTTGAGCCTACACAAATGTACGTATTATTTCCAACACAAAACAAATGATTAGGCGTTTATATTCACCTGTCGCCGCAATAGTTGCACCGTTTACTTTAACAACGTTTAATTGCCGGCTTAGGTAGGCTATAGGCCAGGGCTTCGAATCTCAAACTTTTTTGATCGCGACCCCGTTTAATCTCTTTAAATTTTCCGCGACCCTTCACGGATAAAGATAGACAATGCAAAAACTACGTTTGTTGTATTTACTAAAACGCCTAATTCGAGCGAAATCTAAAAACAACCTTAAACAGAAATTTCAACGCGACCCCATGATGGGGTCTTTATTTCACCAGCGGCCGCTTATTGCCTGCTTGCTTGTGTTTTAAACTTACTTAGTGTGTGGTTTGCATTTTGTCGCTTTAAAAGAAATTTGTCCTGCAAGTTATGTCATTATCCTGATGAAGGCGTCTTGTGTAGGACGTCGAAACGTCGATTGTTTACAATAAAACTGCTGGATGAGCAATACTTGGTCATACATTATGCCTGGCAGCAATAGCTTATTACTTATGTTAAGAAGATTCGAATATATTACATATATACCATCTAATATAGCGCCTAAAAAAGCCTAAATTAATTTCTAACTTGACACACAGATTGACAGTCTTAGCTTTTATGACGTCATAATCTTTTGTGACGTTTGTGATATCTGCTTTTTCGCGTTGTTTGCATACAATAGGCATAAAAAAGTCTGACGCATGTGGCTACTAGGCTGGAAATATTCTTTTAAGTTCCACAAAATGTGTTTAGAGCAGTTTAAAAATCAAAATATTTGGCAAAAGAGTTTTTATTTACGTCACGACCAGTGCCGGATTAAGGGTCTACTGGCCTGTAGGCATTTCTACTGATTTTAAAGTGGCCTGGATTTTTGACTGGCCTGTAGGTACGTGCCTACTTTGCCTAATGGTTAATCCAGCACTGGTCACGACCGCCAGTACATATATTCTAATAAACATGTTTACGGCCGCAAGTTGTGCATCCCTGGTATAGTCTCTACACTAGGGTTGCCATATTTTATGATACACAATTCCTGACAAAATTTATCTCGGTTGCGTTAACCCAGTTTTTCTCAAACATTTTCGTTATTTTTTTTTAAACGGTCCCTTTGCCATTATTTCGAGGGCTCGCGGTCCGCAAGCCTGAATGTGACATCACAGCCAAGACAAAAGCATTACAATTGTGCGCGAACAATGGCATTTTTGATGGTTGTCATGCAATAAAGCCTTATTGTTTAGCAATAGAGACGGTCGATCCTCACTTTCACTTTGATTAAAACTTATTCAGTTGCACAAACTGACGCCAAATAGAAATATGTAATTACTTCCACCTTTTCGCGGTCCCCGCAAAATAACCAAAAGCAGGGGTCGGCAACATTTTTTGCACTGCGGACCGATTTGAGACTAAAATTTTATATCACGGACCGGCCTTAAAGAACCACAAATAATCAGTACTGAAAACTAATCACATTTATTACAACTTTGATTCAAAATGAACCTTGAGCAAGTTTTATGCGGCCGGGCAACAAACTCCTCACGGACCGGCACCGGGCCGCGGACCAGTGGTTGCCGCCTACTGCCCTAAAGGACTGCGGATCCTTTTTTGAGAACCACTGCATTAACCATTTTTGCGATCCAAACACTTCTATTCCGGAATAAATTTGGAATATTCGGAAGTCACACAGACGTCGACACGAGAAAACGTTAGATACGGTGCAGTAGGTTTCCGTTTAGTTAAGTTTGTTAGGCTAAGCTCAGTACTCTATCCTTAAAACAATCAGCACATATATCAGGGGTCTCCAACCTTTACTACTCTGAAAACCATTCGGACCAATTTTACACAGAAATAAACTAACAACGGGAGCCAAAGACCTTTTTAAAATTGAAATAAAATCCCACTGAAAAAAACGTTTTTATGTCTCACAACATTCGACTTTTTGTTGTTAGTTAGTTCCTTGCATATTAGGTACACAGTTAAAGCAAATGAAATTTCCCATGTTCCCACGTAGCATCGAACGTGGATTTTTATTTGTGTATTTGACGCGTACTGTCAGACAACTAGTAACCAACAGGTATTGTTACGCCCGCACACACACTGCAAAACCAAACAGTAACATGTACGTTAATCTGCGCGCCACCAGTTTACCTCTTTACGTTTCATGGTATACTTAGACTAGGGTTGCTTTACGTCAGGACTTTGACATGTCAGGGAATTTAGTGTTTAAAGCTGCGTCAGGGAGAAATGTTAAAATGTGCTTAAAAGTCAGGAATTAAGAAAAAAATATACATATACTATGAAATCAATGTACCAACGGAGAAAATTTCTAGTAGTTAGCTACAATCGCGTCTATACCATGAAACGTAAAGAGGTAAACTGGCGGCGCGCAGGTTAACGCACAAGGTTACTGTTTCGTTTTGCAGTGTGTGTGCGCGTTAAATACAGAAATAAAAATCCGCGTCTCAAGAAAACACAGCGTTCGATGCTACGTGGGAAAGTGGGAAGTTTCATTTGCTTTATCTGTGTACCTAATATGCAAGGAATTAACTAACAACCAAAAGTCGGATGTCGTGAGATATAAAAACGTTTTTACAGTGGCATTTTTTTTTCACGGGGTTCGAACCCAGGACACTCCCGGGGACGAATCCCGATCAAGGTTTTTTATGTATGTATATGGGTCAGGCGCGCCAGACGTTTCAAATTTAAAAGGTCTTTAAAAGGGCGTCTCCCAGTGTGTTTTTTTCTGTGACAATTTGAAATTGATCCGAATAGTTTTTGTAGTGGCAAAGGTTGGCGACCCGTGATTATGTGCTTATTGTTTCAAGGATAGTTAGAGTAGTAAGTTTGGCCTAATAAACTTATCTAAAAAGAAGCCTGCGCAGAAAGTTAATTAACAAGGATCAGAGTATCGTATCTAACGTTTTCTCGTGTCGCTGTGACTTCCGATTTTATAAATTTATTCCGCAATAGAAGTAATTGGATCGCAAAAAAGGCTTAACCCAGTGGTTCTCAAACTGTGCGTCGCGACGCCCTGGTGCGTCGTTTCAATTTTCCAAGGGTGTCGCAGAATATTTCCGTTTCGTGACTGAACTCAGTTTATCTCATAAAAATGAGGTTTTAGTGCGGTTAACGTATATCTACGTCCAAATACTTTTTGCGTAGAGTGCGGATTGACGTAAATTTACCTCAAAAGTTTTTGATCAAAAACGCGGCTGTCCGTTAATGTACGTCGAGACCAAACAGTACAAGCAGCAAGTGCGTGATAGGCGCGTGTCTGGGGCGACGCTTGGCGGGCATTAAACTTGATCATGTGAACGGAGTCTTCATAACAATGTAACAAAGGCGACTTTTCTAAGTAATTATTGTGCAGGAGTTGCAGCAGTAAATTTTGTGCATCAGTTTATATTGTGCGTAAGTTGAAACATTACTTTCATTGTAATTCGTTATTGATGCTGTTGAGACCTTGCAGCATACAAGACAATGCAATTGTGCGCAATAATTGAAGCAATTAAAAAAAGCCCGCACGTGATTGCCGGGTGCACTAAAAGTGTTAAGTGCAGTTTTATAACTTTGTCGAAAAACAGTTAGGCTAAAATTGTTCTCTAAGTGCTGTTTAATAGATTTAAATTAACTGTTTATTGATAAGTTTCCTCATTACCTTTTATTTGCTGGTGCGTCGCAAGTCCAGAAAACTTTTCCAGAGGCGTCGCAACAAAAAAAAGTTTGAGAACCACTGCCCTAACCCAACGGTTCTCAAACTGGGGACGGGGTACGCGGTCCTTTAGGGCTCCGTGAGGTAATTTTGCGGGAACCGCAAAAAGCTGGAAGTAATTCTATATTTTAATTTAGCGTCAGTTTGTGCAACTAAATAAGTTTAAATCAAAGTGAAATTGAAAATCGACCATCTCCATTGGCAAATTTTTTTTTTAATTGTTAGCGCACAATGGCAATGCTTTTGTCTTGTCTGTAATGTCAGATTTGGATCATTGTTATGCAGAATTTTACATCACTAGCTAAAATCCTGCAATCAATTTTCATTTTTCTGAAAAACAAATTTAGGCTTAAGCACCGCAAGCCCTCGAAATAATGGCAAAGAGACCGTTTAGAGCAGTGATTCTTTACCGGTGTTCGATCGAACCCGAGGGGTTCGGCAACGCCGAATCAGGGGTTCGACGAAGGTCTTTTTGAAGTACAACACAAATACTCGTTTTTGTCAAACTTTAGGGTCTATAGTCGCTAAAAACGGCAATTTGTATTTGCTCAATATCAAAACACTGGGAGGTTAAACTTAGGCAGGGGTGTTTTAAACTGCTGTAAACAGTTTTTGTGGTACTAAAAAGAGTATTACCAGCCTACTAACCATATGTGTTAGACTTTTTGTACGCCTATTGTGTGCCAACAATGCGAACAAAACAAGTACCACAAGCATCACAATATAGATTATGACATCACAAACACTTAAGACTGATCTCCTCAATGTGCAGCTCAATCTATGCACCTAGCTAGAAATACATCTGGGCTTTTTGGGCGCTATTAGATGGTAAATACATGATACAAACCAAGTATTTTAAAACAAAAATAAGCAGCTAGGTATGGCAGTAGTTGGTGAAGAATCTACGACGCGGCCGTCTAGCAAAATGGTTGTGCAACCCTGCGGTTTTCTTTTCTTTTTTTGACGTAACAAAGAGCATTGTTCGCGTTGTTCGTAAGCAGAAAAACAATGAAATTGTGTTGGCAGCAAAAACTTATTACTTCATCTTTTTCATGTTAGTGTACAGATGCTAAAAATGCAATGCTTCATTTTGGTAAAAACTAAAAATTGCCGGAATTAAAGCAATCATGAAACAAGATGCTTGTATTATGATGTCAGAATTTAACAAAATGACAAACAGTAACTGTTGCCACTGCGTTTGAACAAAAACTAATTATGACCCACCAAACAAAATGGGTTAAAAACCTAGGATGTAACTTGGGGTTCGACCAAAGGCTGAAGAATATCGTAGGGGTTCGGCCGTTATAAAAAGGTTAAGAACCACTGGTTTAGAGAAAATAACGAAAAAGTTTGAGAACCACTGGGTTAACGCAACTGAGGTATATTTTGTCAGGGATTGTGTATCATAAAATATGGCAACCCTAGTATAGACGCGGTTGGAGCTAACTACTAGAAACTTTCTCCGTTGGTACATTAATTTAATAGTATACATATATTTATTTTTTTCTTCAATTCCTGACTTTTAAGTACATTTTAACATTTCTCCCTGACGCAGATTTAAACACTAAAATTCCCTGACATGTCAGGGAAAATCCTGACGTATGGCAACCCTACTCTACACGGGAATGATGTGTAAACAATAAATGTACGCAAGTATGCCATTTATTGTGACTAACATAATAATGTTTCGCGACCCAAAAATTGTACTACCGAACCCATTTGGGGTCGCGACCCACAGTTTGAGAAGCCCTGCACTAGGATATGAAACCAATTTGATGTCAATTACGTCTAGTGTTGGAAAATAGCTGAAGCTGAAGTTATTTAGCCTACCTTACTCAATCAATCAACTGGCAACATGCCCGAACCATCGAAGTCCCCTATGCCTACACCACATCTTCTTTGGTTTCGGTCATGCCCAGCGTGTTCCTTATGTGCTCGTTGCTGAGTTTGTCCCTCCGTGTCATTCTCACGATTGTTGTCAAGAGGCATTTCATTTCAAACAGCAGCAGAGCCATTATCTCCTGTTCTCTCCAAGACTCAGAACCGTACGTTGCTATAGGGAGATTTAAAGCCTTATATAACCTAAGTTTTAGGGTTCTGGACACGTCTCTAGAGGTCACATCATCGTAACATCGGGGGTTATTATGTCATTGTCAGATGTTTACGTGCGTAAATTTATTGTTTAAACATTTTCCCGTGTATAGGCTATATACCGCAGGGGTGCACAGGTGCGGCGACAGAGACGAGTTTGTGCGGCCGTGAAAATGTTTATTAAAATGTATGTACGGGCGGCCGTGACGTAAATACAAACTCTTTTGCCAAAATATTTTGATTTTCAAACTGCTCTAAGCACATTTTGTGAAACTTAAAGAAGTATTACCAGCCTAGAAGCCATATGCGCCAGACTTTTTGTGCCTATTGTGTGCAAACAATGCGAAAAAGCAGATACCCCAAGCGTCACAATATAGATTATGACGTCATAAAAGCTAACATTGACAATCTGTGAATGAAGTAAGAAATAAATTTAGGCTTTTCAGGCGCCATTAGATGGTATATATATATAATATAAGTATTTCTTTACATCAGTAATTTTAAAACACAGGCAAGCAGGTAATTGGCGGCCATTGGTAAAATAAATAGTCGGTCGTCATAGCGAAGAGGTTGTGCACCCCTGGGCTGTACCCATCAAGGGGTCGCGTAGAAATTTATGTTTGAAAATGGGGTCGCAGAGCAAGAAAGTTTGAGTAGCCCTGCCTTAGACGACCAAGCGCCTGTGACGCCATGGATATTTTGTGTAGGACGTCAGGGGCACAGTTAGGGATCAAACTGCCTAAGAACTTGAACTCTTTAACTTCTGGAATTATGCGTTCGTTTATTGTGATGTCTTCGTCTTCTAGGGACATGATTGCACATTTCGAAGGGTTTTTATCTTCAGGCCCTATTTTCTGCAGGCTTTTTCGGGTTCGATGGTTGATAATTTTAGTTTTTCGAACACAGTTGATATTAGCGTAGTGTCGTCTGCGTATCTTATGTCAATTGACATGTCTTCTTTCAGTCTGAACTCTCTGTCCAGGCTTTTGATGTCCTTCATCACATGCTCCAGGAATATATTGAATAGGCTTAATGGTGACATTATGCAACCTTGTCTCACTCCCACGTAACCAGTCTGTAAGTTGTCCTCCTGTATTGACCGCACATCTTGTGTCATCATATAGTGTTTTCATAATCCTGATGTATTGTGAGCCAATTCCGATTTGGCCAAGCATCTTCCAGAGCACCTCCCTCCAAACTGTGTCGAAGGCGGACTTGAAGTCGATGAAATTTAGGTGCAATGGAACTTGGTGTTCCCTTGCCTTCTGTATTATCTCTCTTGTTATGAAAATTGCATCCGTAGTTCCTTTGCCTGGTCTGAAACCGAATTGCGATTTGCCTACAAACCTTTCAATTAAGTGTTGGTTTCTGACCATCAGTATTACTTTTCCAGGGACTGATAAGAGTGAAATGGCTCTTTAGTTTTCGACATTTAGTTTGTCGCCTTTTTTGTGTATTGGGGATATAATCATCTTAGACCAATCTTGTGGTGTGTTTTTTATCTGTGATTATTTTATTGAACAACAATCCTACCTTACTATGTTTGATGATATATGTATAGATTATTGCGGGCTTGCGGCTATCGATATAAATTAAGCTTTCCCAAGTTCCAGAAAGTATAAGGCCTCTCACGGCATATTAAACTTAATTTTTCACTTTGCTGTTAATCCAGCTTTTCCTTTGCTTTTAACGAATATTTTGTGCACAATTTACGGGGTCTAGTTTTAAAACTAGGCCATTTATGTAAGTAAAACATTTATGTTAGTATAGTCTGCAGCAACATTTAACAAAGATGAAGGTTTAACTTTAAGTGTAATGTCACTACTCATTTTGCCAACCTTCCAACGACATCAAAATGTTGAACCGCAGAGGAAAAGAAGGGAAGTGGTCAAATTGAAACTAACATTTTATGTTTACGGAACAATAAAAGCCTTTGATTACTTTTCGATCATCATGCACATTTTCGAACAATGTGCGCACGTTTATACGCTGTGCAAAAAAAAACATTGTGCCAAAAACGCTGGTATAAAAAAATTTTGGGATCCAAGAACAGTTAACAACAGCGAATTATTTTGTCAATTATTTAACAGGAAACACATCAGTTATGAATAATTTTTTAACGCTGAAATTCTGGAGTAGCACCAAATTATCGACAACAAACCAGAAGAACGAAGTTTGTTTGTTTCATTTTCCTCGGTGGGCGGGCAACGCCTGAATGCGCTATGCTCACAAAGAGTCCGCCGTCCCGTCGAGATGCCTGTTTTTATTGCAAGTCCGTTGATCATTTTTTATTTGATTTTTTCGACTTAGGCCGTTGGTGACTTCAATTTAGTTCAACCCATCGGGAACCATTGTGTTGAAGCAATGCCGCTTAAGTTTATTGCTCAGGAAAACACAAGCGACCGAGACAGGATTAAAACCCATGACCTTGTGATCTCTAGGCGGTTGCGCTAACCACACGGCCAACTTGGCTTAATAATGTGTTGGGTTCCACATAAATAGACAAAAAATGCGATTGACAACGTATCGGCAGGTAGATATTTGTGGCAAGTTGTTTAATAGCTAATGAGTTTTTGCATCAAATAACATATGAGACTGCAGTTTTCCAGAATAAATCGGGCAAAAAATTATACGACTGTAGGCTACCCGGAAACAAAACTGTCAAGTGAGTCATGGTTTTTAGTTTAAACAATAGTTTTTTTGGCTTGCGATTGTAGATTTAATGTTAGTACTTTTTTGGCATGTTCAAATTTATTTAGTGAACTTTTCTCTTTTATTATTTGTGTGGGTGTGTGCTCTTCCTTCTGGTGCTTGAAGCAGGGTTTATTTTCATGCCGAACCCCACCGTCTTTCCTGACACGGCTAGTCAGATTCTGCCTGAGGACATTATGACCTAAATCAAGTCGCCATTTTAAAACTAAAGGTGTAGATGACAATTGATAATAATGTACAACAAAAACAACTAAAAAATATGGACCTGTTAATAAGCTACAGAACTCAATTATTTTGTTTTACAAATTATGGAAGACTGGTCACAGTGCTTGTATTGAATATATCTCTTATCAGTTTCAAATTCCAGTGAACATATATTTGATTTTAGGGAAGTTCATCAGATGATTTTGGTAAATCACTGCATTCAACCTGCAAATAAAACCATCACAAAATTAAAGAAAAAGCATTACAGAATTGAAGAAAAGGCACTGCAGAATTTCTTTAACAGTATACCTCGTGGTGCTCACTTGCAGTTGAAGTTACAGGGCTGTTACTTTTGATTGTCCATCGTCTATAAATGCAAAATCATATAAATCAATTTTCAACTAGAAACATGACTTTCCTATATATTTCCAACACATATTATATATCCTATTTAATAATTTACAATATGCACCATCTGAACTTCTAACGTGACTGTTTTTGGAAGGAAAAATGAATAGGTCCCCACACCTGTATATGTGCAAAAAAATTGTAAAAAGAACGGGAAAGAATACTTCCAATCCTATGAGAATTTATTCTGTAGCTTGATAATGTTGTTCAAATCCTTTTGTAATACAGTTAAAACTTCTCTTCAAACTAGAAGGGTGGCTTAGCACATATTGCCATTGCACATACACTGTGACCTATTTCTAAACATATATTTACATCCCATACTTATTTTATATTGGGTCCCATATCATCCACTGTCTTTTATAACCTTAGTTGTTTCTGCAAGCAGAAACTCATTGGTCCCCACACATGCAAAATTGTAAATAATGCATTTCAAGAGATAACAATGAGAAAGTTTGGCATTGTATCGTCAAACACAGTGATCGGTAATGTGCATAAATAAATATGCTATATGGAGTAAAGACTATTTAAATTCATTCCATTTATACATTTTTCAAGGTTTTTCTATTTTATGACTATCTGAGAAAAAGGTGCTAAATAGTGAGAAAAGAGGCTAAAACACAACAATCAGCTCCTATTAATGGTGAATTGTACATGACTGTAGGAGTCTAATGGAGTAAATGATAGGTACTACAGAGTTTAACACGACAATCAACACCTACAAATAGTACACTCTACAAACTGTCCAAATTTCATTCAATTCAGACATTGTTTAAAAAATTCACCCTTTTTAGGGGGCTAGAGGGGTAAATATTGGGGTTACAGGGTTAAACAAAACAATTGACACCTATAAATGACAAATTCTGCAAGTATTTCAAATTTCACTAAATTTCGACACCGTTTAAAAAACTCACCCATTTTAGGGGGTCAGTGGGGTAACTGATGGGGTTTAACACCCAAAAGTATAAAATATGCAACCACGATGACCTAATTAACAGTCATGTAAAATTTTATCCAAGTCGAACAATGTTTAAAATTCTAACCACTAGAGGTGTTATTAACAACATTCGTCAACGCTTCGGACGTCATAAGGCTGTTAATACCCCACTGACTGGCATGTGCAAAAACGTCCACCAAGTAATGCACAAACACAAGTACCATATGTACTGGTGCCTTTATTATACCATTACACCACAGAAATCTTTCGTTTGTGGTGCACAGCAACATACAAAAACGTTTTACACTTTGGGGTCTAGCGGGATAAATACTGGGGTTATCAAGTCAAACAAAGCAAATGGCACATCTGCATAAATATATCTACCATCTTGAAAGTTTCATCCAAATTCACCAAAGATTTCATGCCAAAAGTGCAGGACAAACTTCACCGGAGAAAAAAAAAAAAAAAAAAAAACTGAGTGAAATCAAGATGCGTCCCCATAATAAGGGGACCCATAATAACTGATACAGACACTGACAAACTAAATAAAGATGCCATACTGAGGCAAAGATATTACAAACTGTTCTTGACTTTATGTTGTTTTGCAATACATATGCATTGACCCACTGTAGCCGTTCTTGATGCAGTAGCTAACCTGAATGACCGTTAAACAACATTTTGACAAGGTTTTCTTTAACATGCAGTGAATCCTTTATTTTCAACGATAAGGTTTTTCCGAAGGAATATAATGGCCTCATGAAATGAATTCATGCCAAAAACAAGAAGTGATATTGTGGTGCATATGCAACAAACTGTTCTTGTGTTTCACAAATCACAAAATGTTTTTGTTGACCTGCTATAACTTGCCATCAAGCACAGCAAATCGGAAAACAAACCGTCAATCACTAATTTAAGTTTCAGTGAAACACATTGTATCTTTTTATTGACCACAAAGTTTGCCTGATGCATGCATACTATGAAAGTGATAAAATAGATCTATACAGAAACTGAAAATGCAAGGGTTTACTATTATCGAAAAACTGACATCACATCAACTATTTATATGGTGGCAGAGTAGCAATGCCAACAATAAATTTAATTTCCATGGCCTTTCACTGCATGATACAAGTATAAAAAAATGTTGCAAAATTATTAAAACAACGAGAACAGTGCCTGGTGGCAAAGGCCAACTAGGAATGTCACAGTAGTCTTTCATATAATTTCAAGAGTACTTGAGATTGTGTTCCAATTTTTGGACTTAACCGAAAAAAAAAAACTAAATACAATGACAAACATGTGGCAGAGAGGCAAATATAACTCTATTTTTTAAAACTTTTTAAACAGAACTGTTACAGTTTTGTTGAACAGTTTTACAAGGTGACACTATTTAATATCCACCTTTCTGCCTCAAATTCCAATCTTTGCATCCTAATACTTTCACCAGTTGATGCTTTACTTCTTGCTGCTTCACTTCGCAGGGCTACCACTTTATTCCATGCAGGGAACAAACAATGCATGAAAAAGAAGTTCAGGTTCTTTGTCCAATTTGAAAATTCTGCTTCATGTGGTGATGTCATTTCTAAAACATAGGTTATGGGATACAACTGCGTGTTTGTCATATTAGCTTCCAATATAACCACATTCGAATGAGACTCCCACCACATAACAGGCAAAACTAACTGTGAAAACATCAAACAACTATTACTACCTTCATTGTGAACTTGACTGTTGTTTGCTTCTTTTAAAGAATCATGGTCTTTATCTGGGGCAGTAAACTGTGAGAGAGTTTGCAAAAACTGCCCTGCATAGAAAATATACTTTTTGTGGGCAATTGAAAATCAAGATACACAAAATTTATAATACAAAAAAGAGAAAGGTTTAGCATTTAAGATAGTTGATTAAAAACTAATAACAATATAATAAACCCAATTTAAATGTTACCTGACTTTGGAGCGTAGTAGTTTTCCACATGGCTTTCATTGGTGACCCCCTTCAATAATTTGCAAAATAGAATAAAATTCATGTCCGCAATCTATCGAAAATTACACTGAAAGACCGAACTTACTGACACACACTTTTACGAAATGGGCTACAATTTTTCACAAATACTCTTTAACATTCCGATTCAACATGTGATTTATACATCATTTATTTAAGTTAACTACTTACAAATTAGACTGTTGTTTTAACAGGTAACACTAACATTTACCTGAAATACATCTTTAATGGGTTCAATACTTGATGCTTTAACACTCTCCAAGTTGACAGGGCTGCAAAAACAAGCAGTGATATAATAAGATGGTATCGTCTAAATCACGAGTGTAACACAATGCAGCCTACAGAATTCTTGTACTCATGAGTCATGAACACATTACACTGGCCAACACAATTTTTGGTGTCTTTAATGTTAAAACTGATATTGACTAATTTTGGGGTGCTGATTTCAAAAATCATTACGGTTTTCTTCAATCAGGTCAACTTTTTAAGTTATTTACAAAACCAAAATTTATGACCATATTGGTTCAATGACTTTAAAATCACGCTTTTATATGTTTGTTAAAGTTTTGTTACATTAAACACATCAATTTTCTACAGTGCAGTCGGTTTTTTAGCATAAACATGTGTTCTATGCTTATGCTCTGTCTAAAAATAGTTGGTGTAGGCTAGTGGTACTTTTAAACTAAACGTGTTTTATGGAGTGATTTCAGACTAGTAAAGCAAGGTGGTAAAACTAAAATTAATAGTGGCTAGGTCATCTATAAGGTGTTGCATGAATTACCAATATGTTTTATTCTACCTTACTGGTGAAAAACCCATAGAACACAACTAAAAAGAAAAAAAAGATCTGTATCAAATGTTCATATCTTGCACACTTCGTGACTTTGGGGGTTTTGGATAAGCAATGGGCTCCACTTATCTAATGTTGACTCGAATATTGCAGCAATGGACAAAAACAGTAGAAAGGGACTGAAATTATTAGAAGAGTACATAACTAAGTAATTAAGAGGTCTGAAAAAATCGGAACGAAAATGAGTATAAAGCTACACTTCCCTTAAAACGTAGGGGATAAAAATGATGAGAATTAAGCTGAAAGGTTCCAACAGGATATCAGTGAAACAAAACGTGTTGGGGAAGAGGGAATAATGTGATCCTGGCTAATTACTGTTGGTAAATTAAACGGGACGATATTGCTGCCAGTCATTTCTGAAAGTTACAGAAGTAGGCTACATGTGCTTAGGCCTATATCCGATATACCTGACAACTTACAAATTTGAAACCTTTGTTTTGTTTTTTGTGTGGAATTTTGTTTGTTAGGAGTGTCCACCTGTTACATTTAAAATTAAATCGAAACTTTGTTCTTGCAATAACGGTAATTCCACATAAAATACTCAAAACCAGTTTCACTATAGTGTATACATATAGATTGTTTTTCAAACGTGGATGTACCATAACATGAAAACTAGACGTGATACAGATAAACCGATTGCATTTTTGAAATCAGGGCACTAAAATTAGTCAAAATCAATTAAAACATTACTGACACCAGAAAAAAAATATTTTTTTGTTGCCCTGTGTTATCAGACAAAATGTGCAAAGCAACCACAATAGCTAAAACAAGAGCCTACAGCTAAGACTGTATTAGACCAGATTCTCTTGTATGTTATTTTGATTGGGAGAAATTTCCATGGTAATATCCTACCCCTTCGTAACTCTATCATCATATGTGCTGATATGTAAAACATCAATCGAAATGGAGTCAAATCACCTAATGCTGAAACATCAATCCACTTAAATCAATAAACCTTCACACTACAAAATTAAAACTATCAATAAACAGATATCCATCTCAACTTTCAAGAGATAACCATGAGAATGTTTGGTGTTGTGATCGGCAATGGGGTTAAATAATAATACTAAGTAGATTACAACTATACAAATTGGATTCAACCCAAATATTGTTTGAAGTATGCCCTATTTAAAGTTTAGATTTAAAGAAAAGACGGAGTAAATAGTGGCACAATGGGGTAAAACAGAAAAATCGACACCATGACAGGAAAAAACCTACAAGCTGTCCAATTTTCATATAATATGAACATTGTTAAAAAAAGTCACCCATTTTAGGGGCCAGTTGGGTAAATCATGGGGCTACAGGGCAAAACACAACAATTGAGGACTTTAAGTAGTTTAACTTTAAGCAGTGTTCAATAAACTTTGCAAATTTCATTCAACTTAAACGCTGTTTAGAAAATTCACCCATTTTAGGGGGCTATCGGAATAAATGTTAGGGCTAAAACGTAAAACACAACAATCGAAACCGACAAAAGGTATATTCTACATGCTATCCAAATTTTAGCCAATTCCGACACAGTTTAAAACACTCAACCATCTTAGGGGGCTAGTAGGGTAACTTATAGGGTTCGGCACACAAACTAAAAAATATGAAACCACAATGACTCAATCAAAAGTACTGCAAAATTTCAGTTCAATCAGCCAATGTTTAAAATGTTGACCACTAGAGGTGTTTTGAGCAACAACTATTATTGCTTCTGATGTCATAGGGCTGTTAACACCCCCCTAAATGCCATGGCGCAAAAACGTCCAAGAAGCAACCCACAAACACCAGTAAAATATGTTCGGTTGCCCTTGTAACACTAATGCACCACAGAAATCTTTCGCTGGTGGTCCCCAGTAACATACAAACACTTTTTACACTTTGGGGGTTAGTAGGGTAAATGTTTGGGCTACAGAGTTGAACACAACAATGGAAACCTGTAAATGGCATACTCTACAAGCTATCCAAATTTCAAACATTGATGGCAAAACAAGTCGGACAGACTTTGATAAGAAAAAATGAACAAACAAACAAGTAAAATCAATATGTGTCAGCTTCAAGGAAGGGGACCCATAATAAGGATAAAAACCTGTTGTTTGGTTGAAAAAAAGTGTTGTTCATGACAGTTTTCCAAGCTTCCACTACTGAAGCAAAAATTTAGACTAGAAGGGTGGCTTAGCACATATTGCCCTTGCATATACACTATAACCTATTTTAAAACATAAATATATTTCCTATGCTTATTTTGTATTGGGTCCCATATTAGCAATCGTCTTTTATAACTTTAGTCGTTTCTGCAGGCAAAAACTCATGGGTCCCCACACATGCAAAGTTGAAAATAATGCAATTCAAGAGATAACCATGAGAAAGTCTGGTGTTTTTAGGTAAAACACAGTGACTGGCACTGGGCTTAAATAATAATACTATGTAGAATACAAACTACAAAATTAGATTCACCCCAGATATTGTTTGAAGTATGTCCTATTTAATGTTTTAAAAAACTGACCCATTTTAGGGGGCTAGTAGGGCAACTAATTCGGTTCGACACACAAACTAAAAAATATATAAAAACCACAATGACTCAATCAATAGTACTGCAAAATTTCAGCCCAATCCGCCAATGTTTAAAATTTCGACCACTAGAGGTGTTTTGAGCAACAACCGTTACTGTTTCTGACGTCATAGGGCTGGTAACAAGCCCCTAACTGCCATGGCGCAAAAACAACCACCAAGCAACCCACCAACGAGCAACATACAACTGGTTGCCCTTGTAACACTATTGCTCCAAAGAAATCTTTCGTCTGTGGTGCCCAGTAACATACAAATACGTTTTACACTTTAGGGGCTTGTGGGGTAAATGTAGGACTACAGGGTTGAACACAACAATCGACACCTATAAATGGCATACTATACAAGAAATCCAAATTTCAGCCAATTCTGACACTGTTTAAAAACTCACCCATTTTAGGGGGCTAGCGGGGTAAATACTGGGGTTATCAACAAAAACAAAGTGGGATGCACATCTACATAACTACATCTACCATCTGTGTAAATTTCAGCCAAATCCATCAAACATTTGATGGAAAAACGAGTCGGACAAACTTTGCGTAAAAACACCCATTTTAGGGGGCGAGCGGGGTAAATACTGGGGTTATCAACAAAACCAAAGTGGGATGCACATCTACATAACTATATCTACCATCTGTGTAAATTTCAGCCAAACACATCAAACATTTGATGGAAAAATGAGTCGGACAAACTTCCGGGAAAAAATACCCATTTTAGGGGGCTAGCGGGGTAAATACTGGGGTTATCAACAAAAACAAAGTGGGATGCACATCTACATAACTATATCTACCATCTGTGTAAATTTCAGCCAAATCCATCAAACATTTGATAGAAAAACGAGTCGGACAAACTTTGGGAAGAAAAAAAAACAAAAAAAACAAAAACAATTCGAGTAAAATCAATATGTGTCCCCTTCAGGGAAGGGGACCCATAATAACACCATAGTAAGAAAAATACCTGGGAGCGTTTGTTTCACTCTCTTGCAAACTGTTGTATTGTAACGCACATCCAACCACAGCTTCAAAAAACTCCAAAAATGTCATCTGCAATTAGGGTAAATTTTGAAGCTGAACTAAGACCTAAAGTTATGAACCAATCAGCATTTGAAAACAGCTCTTAGCAGTCCATGAAAGTTACTTGCATTGTGGGGCTTATGTGGCTCTAAAGTTGTTTTTTTTATTCCAACCATGGTAAAAAAAGTTTGGTGGTAAAAAGCACCAGTAAGGTGACACAAAATTTTATTTTGGGTTAAGTAACCTAACATTAACCTGAGAAATTTAGTTAGGTATGAACTGCCATGTATGGTTCAAGCAGCCAATAGATAAACAGACTATAGTGTTAATTTAAATTGAAAAATGATAAAGCACAAATAGGTGAAAACTCATTTTATAGAATAGTACACAATTTCCAAATTTAATGCAGAAAATTGCACACACAAAATCATTATAAATAAAATACTAAATTGTGTAACATCACAGGCATCATGTGAAAGAAATTAATTGGTTAATCAAAAAAAGTTTATTATGTGCCAAAATTAATAGATAAGGATATTTTTTTAACACCTCCAACTCCATGTTGCATGTTTCACCATCTGAAACAGTAGGATCATCTACAGCCAAAATTTTTAAAACTGTTGCTGTTGGTAGATTGTTGCCTATAATCTTTAGATCCTAAAAAATTGGGTTTAGGTCATGGTTAGTAGTCCTGAGAGGTAAATAGAAACTGTATTAAATAACAGAATTTGTTTGTATCTGTAAAATGTTTTTTTTTTTTTGCCAAATCCAACAATGTGCTCACCATTTAATCATACTCGGTAAATATTTTTTTGTAAAAAATAATTACATTGTCATACATTTAGATTTTTGAAAAAAAAATACCTGCAACAAAAACAAAAACTGCCTCATTGTTAATGTTGAATCATGAGGAGTTTGGACACGCTTAGTGCAGGATTTTTGAAAAATTTGCCAACTCCTGTCCATGTATGCCAAAGCTGTTACAGCTCGACGGGGCTCAAAAAGGAAGTAACCTCCAACTTGGCAGGAAAATTTGATTAAATGTTCCTCAATTAACCACTGCAAGCAAGCAGCAATAATTGAGGCCTTTCCATCAGGGTTTCTGCACAAAATACTTTTGTAAATCCATGGCCAAGATGTTTTATGCAAGACATTTGGAAATAAATTACAAAAAACAACATAAATTGGTCTTGTACTGTATCAGTTCTAAAATTTCTTACTTATTCACTTGCCCCTCAAACAGAATGTAACTGATAATGATACAAGTGCTCAAAAACTCACGAAGAAGAATTTTTTCCATGGGATTATGAACATCTTCACCAACATTGCAATGTGCTGCAAATAACATAGCCAGATCATTTTCTAAAGCATATAAAGTAACTAGACGGGTGGCTTAGCACATTTTGCCATGGTACATACACCATACCATATTTCAAAACATGAATGTATTTCCTATACTTATTTTATATTGGGCCTCACACTTGCCAACATTTTTTATAACCTTGGTTTGTTTCTGCAAGCAGAAACTCATGGGTCCCCAAACATATCAGGTTGTGCATAATGCATTTTAGGGTGATAATCGACACCCATAAATGGCAAACTCTACACGCTATACAAGTTAAACTCTACGACATTGTTTACAAATTTACCGATTTTAGGGGACTAGTGGGGTAAACATTGGGGCTACAGGGTAAAACATAACAATCGACACCAAATTATGGCACAACAAACAAACTGTCCAAATTTCAGCTAATTTAGACATTGTTTAAAAATCACCCATTTTAGGGGGGTAGCAGGGTAAATAGTGGGGCTAACGAGTCAAATAAAGCAAATGGCACATCTACATAACTATATCTATCATATGTAAAAGTTTCATCAAAATCCATGGATTTCATGCTAAAAGTGCATGGACAAACTTCAAGGGAGAAAAAAGAAAAAAACAGAGTGAAATCAAAATGTGTCCCCTTCAGAGAAGGGGACCCATAAATATTCAGTTTACAGGGAGGGATCACCACTTGTAGTATTAGGCAACCCGGGCCTTTGGAAGTCTATTAAAGCTATTTACATAGCAAGAAGTAATCCACATACAAAAGAAATACCATCGAACATTGTTTGTTAACTTAAGCAACTTTATTGTAATGAGGTCATTAGTTGCTTTTGACTAAAGAAAAACAATTAAAAAACACAATAAAGTTTATAGGATTCATTCATTTGTAAAAGTTTTTGGGTAAACAAATACACAACCCACCACCCCAAATCCCAAATTTTAGTTACATACATTAATAGTTAATCATGGTTGTTTTCCCAAATTTTAGTTACATTCATAGTTAATCATGGTTTGTTAATCATGGAAGATTATCCTAAACTAGAAGGGTGGCTTAGCACATACTGCTATTGCACATACACTGTGACCTATTTTTTAACTTATATATATATGTCATACACTTGTTTTATAATCGGTCCCATATCATCCACTGTCTTTTATAGCCGTAGTTGTTTCTGCAGGCAGAAACTCATGGGTCCACCACACATGCAAAGTTGTAAACTAGAAGGGTGGCTTAGCACATATTGCCATTGCACATACACGTGACCTATTTCTTAACACATATATATATATATCCTTCACTTATTTTGCAATGGGTCCCATATCAGCCACTGTATTTTATAACCTTAGTTGTTTCTGCAAGCAGAAACTCATGGGTCCCCCACACATGCAAAGTTGTAAATAATGCATTTCATGAAATAACTATAATAAATTTTGGTGCTATGAGTTTAAAAATGGCCAAAAAAGTCTGCAAAAATAATTATGCTGTACGAGGCACAAACTACACAAGTTGCATTCAATTCAGCAATTGTTTGCCAAATTTACCAATTTTAGGGGTTATTGCGGCTATGGAATGGAACTCAATAATCAACACTTATAAAATGCAAAATGAACCAACTGTCCAGATTTCATCTAAGTTGGGCATTGTTTAAAAAAAATCACCCATTTTAGGGGGCCAGTGGGGTAAATATTGGGGCTACAGGATGAAACACAACTATCGACAGCTTATTATGGCAAAATAAACAAATAGTTCAAATTTCTTCTAATTCGGCATTATTTTAAAAAATCACCCATTTTAGGTGGCCAGTGGGGTAAATATTGGGGCTACAGGGTGAAACACAACTATCGACAGCCTATTATGGCAAAATGAACAAACTGTCAAAATTTCATCTAATTCGGACATTATTTTAAAAAATTCACCCATTTTAGGGGGCTAGTGGGGTAAATATTGGGGCTACAGGGTGAAACACAACTATCGACAGCTTATTATGGCAAAATGAACAAACTGTCCAAATTTCATCTCATTCGGACATTATTTAAAAAATTCACCCATTTTAGGGAGATAGTGGGGTAAATATTGGGGCTACAGGGTGAAACACAACAATCGACGCCTTAAAATGGCATAATGAACAAACTGTCCAAATTTCATCCAATTCGGACATTGTTTAAAATTTCACCCATTTTAGGGGGCTAACGGGGTAAATACTGGGGCTAGCGAGTCAAACAAAACAAAAGGCACATCTACATAACCATATCTACCATCTGTGAAAATTTCATCCAAATCCACTAAAGATTTCAGGACAAAAGCGCATGGACAAACTTCACCTCAGAAAAAAGAAAAAAAACAGAAAAAAACAAAAAACAGAGTGAAATCAAGATGCGTCCCCTTCAGGGAAGGGGACCCATAATAATGTGTTTTACAAAATAACTATGACAATTTTTAGTGCTATCTGTCAAGGCACAGATTATACAAGTCGCATTCAATTCAGCCATTGTTTGCAAAATTCACCATGAGGGCCAAGTGGGGTAAATATTGGGGCTACAGGGTGAAACACAACAATCGACGCCTTAAAATGGCATAATGAACAAACTGTCCAAATTTCATCCAATTCGGACATTGTTTAAAATTTCACCCATTTTAGGGGGCTAACGGGGTAAATACTGGGGCTAGCGAGTCAAACAAAACAAAAGGCACATCTACATAACCATATCTACCATCTGTGAAAATTTCATCCAAATCCACTAAAGATTTCAGGACAAAAGCGCATGGACAAACTTCACCTCAGAAAAAAGAAAAAAAACAGAAAAAAACAAAAAACAGAGTGAAATCAAGATGCGTCCCCTTCAGGGAAGGGGACCCATAATAATGTGTTTTACAAAATAACTATGACAATTTTTAGTGCTATCTGTCAAGGCACAGATTATACAAGTCGCATTCAATTCAGCCATTGTTTGCAAAATTCACCATGAGGGCCAAGTGGGGTAAATATTGGGGCTACAGGGTGAAACGCAATAATCAACACCTACAAATACAAAACTCTCCAAATTTCATTTAATTCGCACATTATGCAAACAATTCACCCATTTTAGGGGGCTAGTGGGGTAAATATTGGGGCTACATGATAAAACACTACAATCAACACCTAACTAGAAGGGTGGCTTAGCACATATTGCCCTTGCACATACACTATACCAGGGATGGCGAACCTTTTTGGTTGCATGGGTCAAACATGATATCAAAATTCGGAAAGAAAACAAAGTGGGTCACATATTTTATTATATGTCAATGCAAATATGCTTGTTACTGCATCTTTTCTGCAAGTCTTGTAATCCTAGATAGTTTTCAGTCTAATACACGCAGCAGTCATATCTGCGCTGAGACGATTCCTGGCACTTGATTTTATGAAATTCATGTGTGAAAACAAGGATACGCATGAATATGTGAAACCGAACAGCGTCAACAAAGTTACAACAAATCGTTTCAAGTTGTACGTTCAAATAAACATATCTGTTGCCTCACAATTGACTCAACAATCCGTATTTTAAGACAATAGGCCATCTGGCAAAGGGCTTAAAGTTAACTGTTGTGCTGCTTTTTAATCTTGGAAGTCTGGTAACCCTACCTATAGTAATCAGTATAAATTTTTAGGGGTGACATTGTGACCCGCGGGTCAGTGGATTTGCTATCCCTGCACTATACCCTATTTTGAAACATTAATATATTTCCTTTACATATTTATACTGGGTCCCATACCATCCACGTCTTTTATAACCTTGGTTGTTTCTGCAAGCAAAAACTTATGGGTCTCCACACATGCAAAGTTGTAGATAATGCAATTCAATAGATAACTATGAGTAAGTTTGGTATTGTTATGTCAAACACAGTGATTGGTACTGTGCATATTTAAATACGCTATATGGAGTACAAACTATTTAATAGGGGTTGTTCCTTTTATGAAAAAACGGGTTGTTCCTTTTATGAAAAAAGGGGTTGTTCGTTTTATGAAAAGGGGTTGTTCCTTTTATGACCTATCTGAGAAATAACTGTTAAATTGTGAGAAAATAAGCTAAAACACAACAATCAGCTCCTATTATTGGCGAATTGCACATGATTGTAGGGGGGCTAGTGGAGTAAATGATAAGGCTACAGAGTTGAA
Organism: Phallusia mammillata; assembly: GCF_965637545.1. NCBI lineage: Eukaryota > Metazoa > Chordata > Ascidiacea > Phlebobranchia > Ascidiidae > Phallusia > Phallusia mammillata. The sequence continues at coordinate 19,538,052 of NC_137252.1, read as the reverse complement.
CACAACAATCGAGACCTATAAATGACACACTCTACAAGCTATCCAAATTTCATTCAATTCAGACATTGTTTAAAAAATTAAACCATTTTAAGGGGCTAGTGGGGTAAATGTTGGGGCAACAGGGTAAAACACAACATTCTATACCTATAAATGGCATACTCTGCAAGCTATCTAAATTTTATTCGATTCAGACATTGTTTAAAAAAATGACCCATTTTGGGGTGCCAGTGGGGTAAATGTTGGAGCGACAGGGTTGAACATAACAATTAACAACTATAAATAACACACTACATAAGCTGTCCAAATTTCATTCAATTCGGACATTGTTTAAATAATTTACCCTTTTTAGGGGGCTAGATAGGTAAATGTTGGGGCTATAGGGTTAAACACAATAATTTAGGTGTTATAGCAACATTCGTCAACGCTTATGACGTTATAAGGCTGTTAATACCCCTCTGACTGACATGCGCAAAAACATGCACCAAGTAAGGCACAAACACAAGTACCACATGTTCTCTTGTCTTTATTATACTATTACACTGCAGAAATCTTTCGTTTGTGGTGTGCACCATCATAAAAAAACGTTTTACACTTTGGGGTCTAGTGGGGTAAATACTAGGGTTATCAAGTCAAACGAAGCAGATGGCACATCTACATAACTATATCTACCATCTGTGAAAGTTTCATCCAAATCCACCAAAGGTTTCATGCCAAAAGTGCATGGACAAATTTCACCGGAGAAAAAAGAAAAAAAAAACTGAGTGAAATCAAGATGCCTGCCCTTCAGGGCAGGGCTGCCACTGAGAATTTTAAGATATCCCAAGGTTACCTCACCAAAAATCCCAAGGTTTGTCCAAAAATCCCAAGATAACCAAAAAATGGCAAATACACAGTTTAAATCCTAGCTGGCGCAGGCAACATAATCTATATGGTTACACCAGGTCCCAGTCATCTGTACTTTTGAAAAGACGCTAAGAAATACCAGAAAAATACAAAAGAAAAAGATATTTTTTGTACATGTTTTTAGTGGCACATAATACACCGAAAAGCCTGTAGCACTAGCCTGACTCATAAGTTTTGACAGAGAACTTCGATCAACTTGCACTTCTTCGAACACAAAATTGATGAAGCACTGTTAATCGTTACATAAAAAGATGATTTTTGCAAATGGATATTTTTTGTTCGCAACAACAGTATTAATTGTATCTTAAACGTATTAAATGAATAATTTAAAAAAATCCCAAGGTTTAAAAAGTTTTTCCCAAGATCCCAAGCTCAACACTGAAATCTCAAGATCTTGGGAAAAATCCCAAGGAGTGGCAGCCCCGCTTCAGGGAAGGGGACCCATAAAACCATTGATTTTATACTATCCTAAGTTTGAACAGTAATCGTTCCTCACAGAACAGCAATAAAAATACACAGACTTACCAACAGAACGATCCAATGATGCCAAACTATGTGTGTAATGATGTAATCGACAATCTTTCAGAAACCTCCAAAATTGAAATCTTGTCATTACAAATGTATTATCTGGAGAACGATCATGTCCAAGAGCACTGTAGAAACTGTAAACTCTTCTCAGTAATGAGATATTTCGTATCATGAGGAAAGTAACCTGAATAAGACAGTTAAAAACATGTTGTTTGCTACAGTGACATGAAATTCATTGACATACCTGTTTTAACTCATGTTCCCGTTGATCTCGTGGAATGTTTTCCAAAATAAAATCAATATCAATGGTCAAGTTAGGTCCCAATACATTTCCACATCCATCATTTGACATTGTCAGTTTTCCTGTAGAACACTTTTTGATTTCGTAAAAAGCTAAAAATATCACAAAACTAAATACATATTTGCTTTTTCAAATTGTTGGTATATTTTCAACCAATTCTTCTTATTCATAAATGTGACTTCTCAACTTTTATGTTTGTACTGATAAAACATAAATATTCTCAGTTATTCTCATATGCAATAGCTGTACGGAGGTGCAGTAACCTGACCTTTTAGTGACTAGCTGGATTATAAATTCCTAATCACCAAGAAAATGCCGTGTCAATGATAATTAAACAAATTCGTAGTAAAATTAAACATCATTTATTTTTTACCTGATTTTGGCTAATAGCTAATAAGGCTTAAATTTCCAAGCTAAAATTAATGCTTACTGTGAAGCTCGCCAACAACTTTTTTCAAACATGAAAAAACACACATGGAATCCCTGTAGCAGGATTAATAAAAAATATAGCTAGATAAGTTACAGACCATAACATCACAGTTGGAAATGTCAAAAGCAAATTTGTCATTAGCAAAAAGAAAATTGTGCTTAAAAATTGTATTTCTGGCTTTTTCAACCAAAATACACATTTCATACAATTCAACCATAAAAAATTACTCCTGTTTTTGTATAAACAGGAATAATCAAAGAACAATGTTAGACAATAGCACTTATAAGAACTGGTGTCTGAAAAAATGTCGCAATTTCATTAGCCCCCTATAAAATGACAAGACCTGTTTTACCTTCCATGACTGAATCTAAAGTCAAACCAGGTGCATCAGAAGCATCACTTGCATCAAGCTCTAGGTTTGGATAATCAATCATATGATCATTTTCAAACTGACCTTCAAAGACTCGTCCATTTTTGAAAATAAACTTTCCCTGAAAGTTATCAACTGTAGTCAGAGCTCAAAAGAGACTTTATAGTTGTAACATAATACCAAAACCGAATTGAGAGCTTTGCCTCATGTTTTGTTAACAAGAAATTCGATACTCACCCAGCCGTGTTTTTTGCTGTTTTCCCATTCACCATCATACACAGCACCACTGGCAAAAAAGAATTTTCCATGCCCATGTCGCAGACCGTTTACAAAATCACCAACATACTCATTTCGAAGAGGATATTGAGATCCAGGTACACGATTCAAATACCATGTGTGAGTTCCATACCCATGCTAGGATATAAGCACATTATATGAGCCAGAAATTGTCACATAATTTGACACACATGTAAAAATATGCCAACAGCTGCAAAACATAAGTATACCTGCACTCCATTTTCCCACATTCCAGTGTATGATTCATTTGTTGTAAGCCATCGCATGGTACCATCACCATGACGCTTATCATTTATCCACTGCCCCTCATATACATTGCCAGTGTGATAGCGCCGAACACCCCAACCATGCCTATTGTTGTTGACCCAGTCTCCTTCATACCACGAGTGTTCGTTGTAGTGCATGATCCCCTGAATCAGTTTTAAAACTGTTTTTTTAGCACAGTTATGCAATGCAAAAAGCCATCTTAGATTTTTGAAGAGGGCTATAAATTCATTGAGGTACCTATTTATATATCCAGGAAAAACAGTTTTATGTCTACTAACGGTTTAAACAATTCCGTAGAATTTGCTGGATGAACTCTATATCAAAAGATAGGCTTCAAATAAGCTCACTGCCAGTAACTTACAATAGCATCATAAAGATGACAAATTGTCAGATTTTTCAGCAATTTCCAATCTTTTTTTCACAAGTTTTGACACATTTATTTTAATTGGTGAGTCTCATCATTATTAAACTTACTCTCCCATGTCTTTTACCCAAACACCATTGACCAGAATAGGAAACTCCATGTTCAGTTGACTTAAAAACACCAACTCCATGTCGAAGGCCATTAAACACTTCACCTTCATAAAAACTAAAAAAACACAATGTTTATTGATTTGTAAAAAAATGAAAAATAGAAAGGTGGTTTTCTGATATACTTCCATTTTATATATGCCATACGATATTTACCAATTTACCAATTTGCATATATGATTGTTTTTGCAAACAAAAACGAATGGGTCCCCACACACCTGTTTGTGGATTTACAGAAAACAAATGTTGCGGTTATTTTTAGATTCTTGAGAACAAATTATTAGAAAACATTACCCCAACTTTAAAAAAGTTTTGTCCGTATTCTTTTTGCATCATTATTGTCATAAAATAAATTGTTCTTCAGTAGCCTTTTTTTTCTTAAAATTTTTCGATTTTAGCACATATATATAACAGGCTTGCATTTCTGACCTAAGAAACTGGAAAAACTAAAACCAATTATTTCGGGGTTAAAGGGGTGCAAAATGGGTGAATCCAATAAACAGTTAGAAAATTATTTAGAATATCTTACATTGCACCAACCAACACAGCATGAAACTCCTAGATCAGGGGTCTCAAACTCAAATTGCTTTGGGGGCCAAAAACAAACTTTTAAGTAAGTTGGGGGCCGCACTATCGATATCGAACTAGAATATTGCAAGATTAAAAAGTAAAATGTTTATTTATGCTATTAGCTACATTAAAAAACAATATTGTAATAAACAACAAACAGATACACAGTGTAGCAAAGTGAAAGAGTCAACAGTGCTATACTGCTTTGTGTGGAAACAATGGCCTACAATGACGCAACAATACATAAAATATTACACAACAATCGCAATTAGTGATTTTATAAAAGGGTTCGTTCAATCGCGCTGTAAAAACGTTGCATATACCACCAATAGAAAATGATTGTATCATGTAAATTCACTGGTCTGACAAAAACACGTTTTGAGGGCCCGTGGGTGAACCGCTTGGTCATTTGGAGTGAAACTTCAGGAGGATCAACTTTGGATCAATTGCTAACATCTATGTAAATTTGTATAAATTTGAAGCACTCTTTCTTGACCAAACATTTGAAAAATTATGTTTTGGGGGCCTAACCGCTGGGTCATTTAGGGTCAAACTTCTGGAGGATCAAATTCGGATTAATAACTAACATCTGTCTAAATTTGAATAAATTTAAAGAAGTCTTTCTTGACCCAACGAGCGTTACAAACCAGCGTTTAAAAAATTATGTTTTGGAGGCCTGTGGGTGAACCGCTATGTCATTCAGGGTCAAGCTTCTTGCGGATCTATGTGTCCCCTTCAGGAAAGGGGACCCATAACAATAACTGCCCTCCTGTTTTTTAATTGCCTCCCCACCATCATTAAACCAAGCAATACATATGTAAAAATAACAGTCATGAAATATGAAATTGGCTGGTATTAGCAAGCGACAAACTTTAGGCTAAAGATCTAACACAGGGGTGGGGAACCTGCGGCCCGCTTGCCTTTTTAATGTGGCCCCCTTCCCAATTTTATTAAATTCTACAACATAGCATCACAAAGAAACAAACAATAAAATATTTATGTACAAATATTTCCTTGAAATGACTTCTACATTATTGGTAATTTATTTCCAATATCTCCCCATTACACATTATGCTTCACATTTCCATAAAAATTGTTACACAGTCAACCACTTGCTATATTTGTGACGTAACAGTCACTCGATTGCCTCTCCTTGCAGTAACAAATCATTTGCCATGTGGTGTTAGTTTTATCTTGATTTTTAGACTGTACGTCTTGTTTGTTGCAAACATGTAGCAGCAAAGAAAAATCAAATCTGGAGCGATGAAATATAAAACCACTTGTGTGCTTTGGATATTTTTACACGGAACTTGAAACTAAATAAATATTTGGCCCGTCCAAAGGTGTTGTGCAATTCATGCGACCCGCAGTACTAAGTAGGTTCCCCACCCCTGATCTAACAAAACATGTCTTGTGCTCACAATGAGTCTGTCTAGTTGCCTGTTTTATTGCAAGTACTTTAAATACTTTTTTATTTGTTTTTCTGACTAAGTTCCTCAGGAGAATACCAGTGGTAAATATGTGACTAGAACCCACAACCCAGTAACATAAGGTGATTAAGCTAAACATTTCACAATTTCATTGATTTTCCTACTAAAACTAGTAATGCCGCAAATCTGACCAAGATTTAAATTAAAACCAAAAAATATCCCAACAGATGTTTTGAAAATGATTTTATTTTGTTAATGAAAGAAAGCTTGTTTAGAACAAGTTTTGTAAGCCTAACTTCATCTTCCATCTCATGAACAACATAAAAATGTGTTTTGCAACCAACTGAACTACTGTATGACAACAATAGGGATAGCAAATCCCAAACAAAAAGTATTATTTCCACTACATTATAAATTTCACTTATTCTGGTTAAGTGCATAAAATCTTGGCAAATCAAGTAGGTGATTAACTAGAATGTCTGTAGTTGCAATCCTAAACTAGACTGTCTGCAGTTGCAAAAGAATGATCATCATTTGCAAACAAAAAAGACTATTTCTTTGCGAAATTCGAAAAGCTTGAATATATATGTAAAGCTTCATTAAACACCTATAGTAAATGTAGTTGGCAATTATGGATATTGGTGCAGATGTTTACATCTAAAGTATCACATGGATTAGTAATGCAAAAATCACAAAAACAAACATATGTGTTTAACAACTACACATGTCAATAGTGCATTTTTCACAGATTGTACCAAAACCAAGGGTTGTATTTAATCCAGTGGTTCTCAACCTTGTTTCTTTCGTGGCCCACTTTCATTGCAAAAAAATTCTGTGGCCCAGTAAATTTTTGAGATAGAAAGAAATCAACTATAAAATAGGTTCAGAACAAAAAACAAAACAAAAACATTCCTTCTCAATTCCTCCCCAAGCCATTATTCTTGTAAAATTGAGTGTAGTAAATTCTTAAAAAAACAAAAATTTGTTGGTCTGTGGCCCAATCAAAATGCCTCCATGGCCCACCAGTGGGCCATGGCCCACTGGTTGAGAACCACTGATTTAATCACAATAAATACTATTAACTTGAGAAATACCTTTTATCTTTCCACTGGTATCTTCCAAAGCCAGAAATTTCATTGTTAATCATTTCGCCATCATATGACATTCCGTCATTCCAAGTATATTTTCCTCGTCCATGCATTGCCCCTTTTGAAAGCGATCCCTATAACAAACCAAATTAATTGGTTAACATTGCCATCGAATTTCTTGCAGCAATAGAGAAAATTGAATTTGTGTTTGCTTTCTACAGTTTACATTTTTGTACTATTTGAAAGTATACAACTAAATGCAGTTAGAACTGATGGTTTTGTCAATGGCTAACTGAATTATGTTTGTATAGCGGCATGCATGTCATGAGAATATAGGGGTCAGTCAGCAGTCAATTTATATTTTTGCGCCCTAAACCCACACTACAAACAGACAATAAAATAGATAACATAAAATTGCAAAAATGTTTAATTTGTGCCCATATCCTTGTATTTGTGAGCCTCTGCACATTACAGTTTACTACTACAGTACAATAAAAGTATGATCCTTATGTCACCATCAGTGATATACACCTAATCTTATACATAAGTCACAACCTTTGTGTGAGCTTTTATCTATTGGGGCCATACCCACCTGGTATGTGTTTCCACCAGAAAAACTCACTTGACCTTCACCATCATAACAACCAGTTTTGTCCCGAGTGCCTTCATAATGTGATACAATAAAATCAGACAAGGAAGCTTCTTCAGCAGAAGCAGAGTCAGAACCCTTTTCCGACTGTGCCTTTTCTTCGCCAATCTCACTCATATTTTTTTTGGTTTTGAATCAAATTATTTCACAAAAATATGCATAGTCCTAAACACACAAACTAATCACAATGGATTATTATAATTAACATTTAAAAATATCACAGTAAACCGTGTCAAGTTATTGGTTCCACTAATTGGCCTGCATGGTTTAGTTGTGGCTAATATAGTTGAAAAATTGCCCTTACCTAAAAATTTACTGAAACATAAAAAACACCTAAAACTTTACCTAAAAACAAATACAATCAAATTGCTGTTTTTCACCAGTGGACGACTGCTAACCCAAGCCATCACCACGACAATATTTAAGATGCACTTTGACATGGTATCTCTCAGTACAATAATTTGGAAAATAGTGGTACCGTATTTACGGTACTCGATTCATAGATACTATTACACAACTGAATACAAACAATTTAATATGTTAAAAACTGATAATTTACGCAAAACGTCGTGAAAAAAATCTCTAATACTCTCTCAAATGGAAATCTATTTTAGGAGTATATATACTTTTTATTCACTGCAATAATGAATTTAAAACGGTTTTAGTTGGTTATTACCGCGCTATAGTTGTTGTCTCTGTATTACACCACATTACACGATACAATAAGCATAAAATTTGACTGAAACAAACTTTATTCAACTAAAGCTACACCAGGCTGTCTGCAAAATCTCGACAAGTGTACCGCTACCACTAGCGGCGTATAGTGACAACTCACTGACCCATATGTTTATAGAGATCAGTGTGACAGTATACCGCAAAAATTTCTGAAAGAAATTAAACGAAAACTTTTTACTTTTCTTTGGGGCTCCAACTGGGAGAGAGTCGGCAGGAAAATATTGTATTGTAGAATAGAGGACGGTGGCGTGGAAATGATAGACCTAGAAGCCTATGCAAAATCACTTCGTTTCTCCTGGATACGGAAACTGTTTGATGCTGACTATGTTTCTTATTGGAAAACAATTGAAACTAGTATTACTTCACTAAACGCCATGATCTGCATTGCAGCCACCAATTTAAAACTCTCGCACAAAGAGGTCACTAAACTAACTCCCCTCTCGACATTCTGGTCATCGATTGACCTATGGAAGGAATGTGTAACCCAATTTTGGAAGCAGAACACAGTTTATAACTACGGTATCTGGTTAAACAACAAAGTATTATTCAAACGAAAACCCATCGCCTTCGAAAGTTTTATAAACGCTGGTATACTAAAGTACCAACAAATTATAGACAACAATTTAGACTATCGCAGCTTCAAAAGCGTTTGCGAAAATTACCAATTGATAAACAACAATCAAAACCATGCAAACTACCAGTGCCTTATTGCGGCAATTCCAACAGCTTGGGAAGCATACACACCTGACAAACCAGACAGAGAAACAGTCCTGGACAAAATACGGACAGGAATAAAAGACAAATTATCCACAGCCAAAAATGCGTACGAGTTCTTTGCTTCGGGTAATAAACAGCAACCGATCAAGCAGCAACAAAAATGGGAACTAATTCTACAAGGGGCGCCCCTAAACTGGTCAGATATCTACAAAAACTTGCACGAATGTACAATGGAAACTAGACTGCGCTCCTTCCAAATTAAATTCAATTTAAGAGCCATTGTTCTAAACCAGGGGTTCTTAAACTTTTTCGGTCGCGCCCCACTTTACACTAATTATTTATTCTCACGCCCCCCCTAAAAAACATTAGCACTAATGATGCTTGTCTTGTTTTTCGGAAACAACATACATGGTAGGTCCCCTTTAAGCTACTGTCAAGTTAGTTCCGAACGTTGGAAAAGCCACTTCAACACTGATAAGTTGCGAAAAAGTAGGCTTTTGCGAACACAGAGACACGTTGCCAGTATTCTTTTAAACTACGCATATGTTGCCCAGAAATCGTTGATTCGCTCAAAGTCAGGGCAATCTCTAATGCGAAATTGCGCACAAATAAAGAATGTACAACCGACTATATAGTACAGGGGTCACCAAACTACGGCCTGCGAGGTCATTTCATCCGGCTCGCGATCCAATTTTTGGTTTGCCAAATCGTATTGATAGCTTTGTTACTGTCAAAACTTAATCTACTCCTTACGAAAGTTTACTGTTACGACATGTAAAATTAATATTACCGACTCTCAAAGGATTGCAACGCCCAGGATTGATCCAAACCCAGTTTATTATGTCACAGACAAAACAAAAGGTGTTAATTGTGCGCAAACAATTGCCTTATTGTGTCACTTATGACATAATATACAAGCATTCCTTGTAAGATGAGACTAACTATACAATTTAAGAGATTTTAAATGGGGTTTTAAAAAGACCATATCTTGGCGCCCATATAAAAATCGCCTCATGGGCTAAGTTTGAGAAGATGGCACTAGGGCATGTAAACTATGCGGCGGCCCGCAGTGGGAAAAGTTTGGTTAATACAACTGGACATCCATTTCAGAGTATTGAAGCGTTTATACTTTAAACAATAAGTTCGAAATCAGCGCCGACATAATTCCAATGCATTAATTTACAATTGTTTGCAAGTGAAAACTTTGCTGCCAGATTGTGCTGCGCCCCCCTTGCGAACCCTTCACGCCCCCCTAGGGGGGCGCGCCCCCCAGTTTAAGAACCCCTGTTCTAAACGATAGGCTTTATGGATTTGGGATTGCGGAGGCTGATGTGTGCACATTTTGTGGTGTGTGCAGAGAAACCATGTACCATTTATTTTGTGATTGTATTCATGTCCAGGTATACTGGGAAAGCGTAAGTGCCTGGATTGACAGTGCCATGTGTAATCGAATCGACCTTAACAATTGTATAAAACTCTTTGGAATCCACACTGAATGCTTTGAAAAAGGTTTTTTGAACTTGATTAACTGCTTGCTTTTGATTGCTAGATTTGTTATTTACAAAAGTAAGATTCAAAAACTGAGGCCAAAGGTTTTTCAAAAAATTTGTTTCTCGAAAAAATGATACTATGTGGAAATATAAAGTGAAGTGGAATGCCCACCTGCGCTAATGGCTATATGTGTTTGCTCGTTATAATCGTCTTTTTGTCGTGATGTTTATGCGCAATAAAAAAAAAAAGTGATCAGTGTGACAACTGTAGGTAGAGCTACTAACATTGAGCTTGGGCTGGCCCCAGGCCTAAGAACTTCTGGTAGGTGGCGCAAAAGAGCATAGGCGTTTATGGTGCTGTTACAGCAATTTGGGTTTATGGTAAGAATAATTGCTGAGTCTAATTGGTTCACAGAGAAACATAGAAATCTGCTTTATATCTTGGGTATGTAGTATCTACTATCTATGCTCGATTATAAGTCGCCCTCGATTGTACGCCGCACGTTAAAGGTGTCAAAAAATAATGAAAGCCGCCCTCCAATGTAGCCTAAGTCGTTTTTCTGATGTTTTTTCTTATACTATTGTTTAATAACTAGGGCAAATATTTTTTGACTTTTTTTTGAAAAAAAAGTTAAAATTTTGCCAAAATTTTTAGAATAGGTCAAAAATTGTCAAAATTGTTTACAAAGTCAAAATTGTTTACAGAGTTAAAATTGTTTAGAAACTGCATTGTCGTGGTGTTGTAGAGGTTGCACTGCCAGCAAACTGTTCGTTTTACACCTTGTAGCCTACTTTATACTGTTGTAATTGGCCCATTGCCCCAATTATTGCGAATCATAAACCATCAAGTGAGTGAAACAATTAGGTTGATAACTTGATATGGCGTGATGCTCAACACACCTCAAAACGTGCAAAATTTTGGTAGGTCCCAAGTCATTTTACGGCAGCTGCAGGTTAGGTGCAGCTCTTGCTTTGGTTTTGCTTTAGATACTTCACGTATCTTTCGTTTATACAAATGTATTGGTTTTTGCCCTTCTGTTAGACTTTTGCACATTCTTTCGCTCTAGTTAGATTAGCCTAGCCATATTTTAACTTTTTGAACGATAATGCGTAATTTAACTACTTGAATTCTTCATAGGTCAAAATTTTGTCCAAAAAAAGTTCTTTAAGGTCAAAGTTTGTCAAAATTTTCAATTTGTAGGTCAAAATTTTTCGTTTTTTAGGTCAAAAAATAATTGCCCTATTAATAACACATCTTTATATTTATAGTACAACTATTTGTCAATAATAATTGTACCTACCAGAGTATATGCTGACGTTCAAAGCCAATAGGCAAATAAAATTTTGAACGCGAAGCATATCAAAAAGCATGCGTCTTGAAATAGTATTGATATGACATAAAAATGTAGTGCGCCCTCGCTTATAACGGTAGAGCTACTAACACTGGACTTTGGCTTGCGCCCGGTGTGGAAATTTCTGGTAGGTGGCGCAACGGAGCATAGGCGTTTATGGTGCTCACTCAGCAATCATTCTTACCATAAACCCAAATTGCTGAGTGAGCACCATAAACGCCTATGCTCCGTTGCGCCACCTACCAGAAATTCCCACACCGGGCGCAAGCCAAATTCCAGTTTGTAGTTCTACCGCTTATAACAGGCCCTTCATTGTGAGCCACACGTAGTGTGGCAAATCGTCCAAATACGGTTAGTAAAATGGCAAAATAACAGGTCCTGGGAAAATTTGCGACTTTGGCGCGAAACCGTTACATTAGATTTCAGGCTAATTTAACTTTTTTTTAAAAATATTAAAAAAAAAAATAAGTGATAGTCAATCAAATGAGCAAAAATACACCAACCTATCATAGATATTATAAAACATTACATAATATCTATGATCCTATTGTATGAGCTTTATCGAGGTTATTTGTTCTGGAAAACGAGAACAACTTGCAAGTAGTAAGTATAGTTAATTGTTGCTTTTTACCATTTATAAACCCCAGTCCATTTGCAGCATAAACTTATATTTGCATGACTTTTTGATAAAAATGTTTCTTTAAAGACGTTTATGTAGAGTTGTAGACCTAGCCTACATAAACTAAGAGAATGTTAATTTGCTGATGGTTTAACGTAGTGGTGGGATTCATTTTTTTGTCAGCCAGTTCTATCACAAACGTCATATTTTTCAGTCAGTTCTTTTACCAAAAGTATATTGACATTAACCAGTAATGCTAACCGGTTCGCTGATCTCATAAAACTTCGTAAGACGGTTCTATAGAACCAGCGCGAACCGGCTGAAGCCTACCACTGGTTTGACGGCATTTTCAGATGTTATTTGAGGCAAGACAGTTTTAAAGTTAGTGGATCATTCTATAGTGGCCCCTAGCCATCTACGTTTGGGCAGCACCGTGAAATTTGTGCACAAATACACGGCTAAAAAGTCCCGTTACTGAGCGAAATGCGAAAATGTATATAAGTACAAACGTAGTTCTCGTGTAAAATATTTAAAAACTTACTTACCAACCCAATCCCTCGGTAGCTGCCAAATTGATAATTCTCAGCTCTTTGCGCTACCTATCGAAATTTATCTAAATGTTGGGCTGACGTGAGTTGTGATGCAGTATAGTAGCTATGCTCAATGCCTCACTATACTGACGTTCCCTGTTTTGTATGTTACCCAATACTATTTTTTTCTAATGCTCGCATTACACCTTGTCTCTGTTATTCCTTTTTATGAGAAAAATGAAGATTTCTGGATAACTTTGACATGGACTCCCATCTTGCGCTAATCCAGACTAAATCCCAACTTTGTTTCAAAATACAGTTGTGGGCCTTGTAAAATGCTAGTAAAAACCTTCAATAGTGGTGTCTATTGGGAACTGAGGTCGGACGTTCAGGCTATGACGCAAACGGAGAACACTGTAGTACGCAGCAGGTATAACCTCGAGGGGTGTATGTATTCATGACAGCTGGTACCTTTCAGTGTATATACTCATTACCTACACCAATTGTTGTTTACGCCGGTTTGATACCATGTGCGTTGTTATTAACCTTTTTAAACCATGCACTAAAACCACGCGGGTAAATAGAGATAGGCCTACAAAACAAATATTTTGCAGAACAGGAATAATTTTTGTATACTTGGGATAAAGAAATATTTTACCGTTTATATAAATCCCGATAGTTCCCCAAGAAAATGCATATGGGATAAAAAGTAGAGATGTACCGAATATTCGGTTTGCCGAATTTTTTGGGCCGAATCGGCCACTTTTGCAAAGATTCGGTTTCGGCCGAATAATTTATTGCGATTCGGCCGAAACCGAATCTTTTACGAACCGTGTCTTTTCTGCTTAGTACCAACGAAAATCGCGTCAATCATTATATTTTTTAACACAATATCGCTTTTCCAACTGCAGACAAAAAATCAGTAACTTAGTTCATTGTCGGGTTGGAAATCATGCTTGAGGCAATGTTAAACCCTACAGAACCAAAATAATGACGAAACACAACCATTCTGTACTAATAGCCAGGTAGATAAACTTTTGTTTTCATGTCAAACGCGTAGGACAGGGGTCGCAACCTTTTTTGCACTGCGGACCGTTTTTGAAACTAAAATTTTATCGCGGACCGGCTTTTCAAAAACTACAAATATTTATCAATAAAAACGCCTAAATTAGTTTATCATCCCCGGGATACATGGGCAAATGTTTTATAGCATCTAACCTCAAAAATTATACGGCCCGGTAACGAACTTCTCGCGGACCGGTCCAGGGCCGCGGACCGGCGGTTGCCGACCACTGGCGTAGGATACGACTTCGCGTGACATTTATTCGGCAAAACCGCCGAATATTCGGTTTCGAAATTTAGCCGATTCGGTATATCACTAATAAAAAGCATTTCTTGGCCATCGATTATAAGTCGGGGCCTGTAAGGCTTTTCCCCATAGTTGGTGCTGCTTACACTTGCATTTTAATTTCATGTCGATATTATTTCTATCCATATGCGATTTGATTTCTCTCGCGTTCAAATTTTTTTTGCATGTAGACGTCATACGTGAACATACGTTCTGCTGGTATTATGAACTATGACATGATTCATAACATCGCATTATGAAGGCACTCGAGACAAGGGATTTGCGCGTTTTTCTTCTGGATGTCGCATACTGAATTGGAAAACGTGTTAAATTGAATATAGCTGCGTTCCATTTAATATTTTTATAAAAAATGTGATTCGATCACAAAGGTGAAGTATGCACACTTCGTCACGTTAATAGTTGAAAACATGTTGTATACTTACAGGTACACAATTCACGGGTTTAGAGATTCTAACAAGAAACAAACAAGCCAATATATATGTATAGAACATGACGTTTCGACTGCAACTTGTGTCATTCTCACATGAAATGTTGTACTTTTACAAATTCTCTGCAATGTCGCATAAGCGCTAGCAAGACAAATTCCTGAGATTAAACCGGTAAACAAGGCCGTCGGTTTAAAGTGGCACCTGAGGAAACCAACTGCGTCGAAAAGCGTGACAAATCACTCGCCCAAATCATCTACCTTTTTCGTCATGTCTTGTTATTCGCACGGCAGCTACAACCTGTCATAAGATTGGAATGACTATTGTCGCTGATGTCGAACGAACACTAAAGTGTTTTTTGATCAATAAAATTAACAAGTTTTGCAAAAGAAGGTGTTGTATGCCTCGGTATGTTAAAATAGCCTGAAGCAAGAATGTTTGCACTGGCGATTAATGCGAGTGTTATTCGCATCAGTTAGAGCTTCTACTTTGGATTTAAATTAATCGCATGCTTTTGTGGATCGATGGTGGATCCCTAGAGGTACGACACATGTGTGTCCACTGGCGCAACGAAACATGTGCTTCTCTGAAATTTGATAACTGCAGCGGTTGATGCGCAGTGTTTAAATAGCCCTTTAGAAAAAATGAAATTTAGTTATATTAGCCTGTCCGTCAGGTTCATCAATCTAAATGTTTGTTTGGTAGCAAATACAGGGTGTTAACATACACGTATGTAGTCGCAATGATGATTAAGGTGATATTCGTAGCTTAGTTTTCAAATAATGAGTGCAAATCGACCATCCAGTCATTGTCGAGTGTACGTTTGCGTGCAAAGGGAAGATCAAATGTACGGAAACGAAACTGGCGACAAGTCGTCTGGCACTTTTGAGCGAGCATCGTATGGCACGGAAATAAACACAAAACCAATTGGTGATTTTTCGCTTGATGCGAATGCTGAAAATACGAAATATTGGGACCAACCGGAGATGGTAAATCCTGCCACCAGCGTTGTTTCTACGATCGGCATAAACTTTCAGCCCAGACAAATTACTCATTACAACTTTGAAAATGTTCACAACATAAGGCGAAATGCATTGGGACAAAGCGACAGCAAAAAGCATGGCCGCCCATCAAGTCTCAGTTCAGTCGCTTCATCAATATCTTCTCGCACTTCGCGTTGTAGTGATTACTTTGTTGGGTCACCTGACCATGTCGATTCCTTCCAATCTTATGAAAACACGGAGTGTAGTCAGTTAGATCGGAATGGCGTTCTGGAAGACTGTATTGAGGAGACAGCTGAGCAAAACTCAGGCTTGTTGATTCACTGTGACTCGCAAAAAGCTAACAACAATTTGCGCATTCATCGCAATGGATCAGAATTGGAAAAGCAAAGAAATGTGTCAGTCCGCGATATCAATAAACGTCTGAGCGAAGTAGACCATCTGTCTCCAATTTCTTCAATGGCAATGAGAGACGACCCTGCTCTAACTTACGTTGACAGAATAATGCTGGAGCTTGTGGAAACAGAACGAATGTACGTAAGAGCACTGGAAGATGTTTTAGGGGTAAGTTGCATAAACTTTAACGAGAATTTAGTGCAAAAGATGATAATGTTTTCATCGTTATCATTCGCAACTCTTCGAAATAATAAATGATTGCTTTCAAATTTATTCATGCAAGAGGGGAATTCATATTAATTAGTCCCATAAGCAGGGTTGTCATCGACATGGACACCAAAATAAGGACAAAAATAAATTTCCATACGAAATGAACAAACGTTTTTGTACAAATCTTTGCATTTATACGAACTATGACACAGAGTTGCAAGTCGGGCCGGGCTTTTCGGGCCGGGTTCGGGCCGGGTTCGGGCCGGGTTCGGGCTTAGGTATTTGTGAGAAAACGGGCTTAAAACGGGCCTGACTTTACGTTCCGTGTCCGCCATTTTTTTAACAAAATCACTCAGCTAAGTAACAAGTCTCTGGCTTTGACCTCATGCTCACCCGACTTTCAAGCGTATTGTTTACGACATTGTGTACTGATGTTCATTGTGTTTGTTGCCTTGATCTTTTTTTTTATTTCTCATCCTTTGTTGCAAGACTTTCGTGGATAGGCCTGTCAATCAAAATTTCGGGCCCAAACGGGCTTCTCAAAAACGTTTCGGGTTCGGGACGGGTTTCGGGCTTGTGCTTTCGGGTTCGGGCCGGGTTCGGGCTCAGATTTCGGGCCCGCTTGCAACTCTGCTATGACATATCACATGACATATTTTTTGCCAGAAACAATCTGTTCAAGCAAATCCTGGTTAGTAGAACTTATTTTGTGCGTCTCATGATAGCTCAGGTCTTGGTTTATTTTAACTTATAGCAGGGATTTCACTTGTATTTGTTGAAAATAAGTCAAAATAAGGACTCAAGTCACAAACAACGACATTTTTTTAGAAATGAGGACATAATTTTTTCTATGACATTGCCCTTCAAAATAAGGACAAATCTTAAAAATAAAGTCGATACGTCAACCCTGTCCATAAGAGACCCGTTTCTTGAATTAAAATAAATGTGGAATTTTGTAAACCTTTTGTTAAGGTTACTCTTAAAATACTCCCAGGCACTACCCTTGAACAAAAAAAACAGCATTTATGGTTTTTAGGACGCATTATTTAAAGGACGCATTATTTTAAAGGACGCATTATTTTAAGGACGCATTATTTAAAGGACGCATTATTTTAAAGGATGCATTAAATTATTTACTGAAAAGAATTTCTTGACCATGGGTTCAAAGTTCACCGAGACCATCAGTGGTTTTCGAACTTTTTGGAGCAAAATGGACTGCGAAAGCTTGCTTTCCGTTTCCTATTCTATAGTCCTATAGACTAGGGCAGGGGTGGGGAACCTGCGGCCTAAAGGCCGCATGCGGCCTTTTAGGGCACTCAGTGCGGCCTTCGATGTCAGAATACAATTTAGGATTTTGATAATACACACTGTACCAGGCACAAAAAACCATACAGAAACGTATTTTTTTACCTTTATTCCACATTATTATTTGATTGGTTCTAGGGCAGCTGTTTTCAAATTAGAGCCAAGTGGTTGCGTACTGGTACACAAAGCGATTTCCGTAGGTCTGCGAAGAGACCCAGGTTCTGCAATCTTACTTATGCTGCAAAAGAACTATTGTTTGCGCATAATCGAATGTCTTAAACTCGTCTGTGATGTCACAAGCTGATTAATATTGGTAAACAAGCGAGTTTCTACATTAATAAAATCCCGAATGTTGTAGTGAAGGTGAAAATGTAGTAAGGAATTTTATTTAGCTTGGACCGTAAGTTCAATAGCACAGCGACCAACCTGTAAGTCAAAAAGTTTGAACACCATGCACTGTCCTTGGCCTGGTAAATAGTTTGTGCGGCCTAAACGAGTGCCGATAAACCGTTTGGCGGCCTTCACAAACAAAAAGGTTCCCCACCCCTGGACTAGGGCCTCTCAAACTGTGGGTCGCGACCCCAATTGGGGTCAGGGGCGCACAACCAGTGGTGCACAACCTTGCGGCCGTACAGAGACGAGTTTGTGCGGCCGTGAACATGTTTATTAGAATGTTACATACATCTGGCGGCCGTGACGTAAAGAGAAAAAATAGACACCACAAGCGTCATAATATAGATTATGACGTCATAAATGCTAAGACTGTCAATTTGTGTATCAAGTTAGAAAATAATTTAGGCTTTTTAGGCGCCATTAGATAGTGTGTATATATATTAATATATATATATAATAAATAAGTATTTCTTTACATCAGTAATTTTAAAACACAAGCAAGCAGGTAATAAGCGGCCGCCAAAGCGAAAAGGTTGTGCACCCCTGGGCTATACCCATCAAGGGGTCGCGTAGAAATTTCTGTTTTAAGATAGGGTCGCAGAGCAAGAATGTTTGAGTAGCCCTGCTATAGACCGATACGTGTTGCGCTCCTGATGCAGTGGAAGAGTATGGATGCACCGTCGATGGGTGCGTTCCAAGGTTTACAACGCCAAGGGGCCAACGAAAAAAAACAAAAAATATTGTTCACATGTGTGTTGTGTGCATTTTACATAGTAACATAAGGTAATTTCAGGTATAACACCCCGTGTAACTATGTTTTTTGAATCCACTTGCAAGCACCCTATTTTTAAAAATCTCACTTTTAGCCTGAGAGTTTTACAGGTCATGATAAAAATCCATAGAAAACACTTCGCACGAAGTGGGTTGCGTTGTTGCGGATCAAGGGGATCGAAATGGGACGATATTCGAAATTTGCGAGAATTTCGCGCCGTGCCTTATGCAGCCGATTTGTAAAATTATTGATTTGGGTAACTTATCAATATAAAATGGTATCACATCACCGTGTTTTGTTACGCAGTATCACTTTTTGTCACCAATTGTTAGTCAGGGCGCCAAATCCACAGGGCAAAAAACTTTGTAAGCCACAACTTATAATCAAATTAATATGACATGTAAAAATTACATCTATTTATATATAACTTCTGCAAGGTATAACAGTACAATAAAAAACATTTTCCTTTTTTCTGTATTTTGACGTACGCTATACTTAATCAGACAAGTAAATTTACCCCTTTTCTGGAAATTTTATGGCCCTAAACATTCACAATATTTATGAACTTAACATCATTATCTCTCCAACCCCAAAACAATGTTTTAAATTTTAGGGTGCTTGTGTATGCACTGTTGATAAGTTTGCATTTTCCTGTTAAAGCATAACAATCTAATTGCTGAAAAACATACATTCTTTACCATAAAACATTTAATACACCCTTTACTAATCAATTTAAAATCAGAATAAATAAAGATAGACTTTCGCTGTTGGGGTGTGACTGGTTTTATGTTTTAAAACCATTTAAATTTTGCATTTATAAATTTCATGATGTTGCAGGATTAAAAGTGGTATAGTATGTATCAAAAGAGTGATAAAATGATTATAAAAGTGTTTTAATGAATTGCTATTTAGTATTTTCTAGCAGCATGTCTTTGTATTCCATGGTTTATTTACAAAAGTAATAGAGCAAGTAGGTATATTTTGTTGTTAAAACTTGTGGCTGAAAAATGTCTCACTTAACCCTGCTGTGTTTGTAGCAGTTTAACATTTGTTGTTGTGCTGTCTGTAATTTACCCCTGGCAAATAGACTAATAATCAGAGACTACAAATAATTGTGTCATTTCTAATTTGCTGTTTTTGATTTTTCAAGATAAGTAAATTTGTTTCAGGGCTATTTGCTTGCAATGAAAAGTGCATCAGAGCTATCTATCAACCATGAAACCATTGATAATCTGTTTGGAAACATCAAGAAAATTTATGCCTTTAACAGGTAAGATCAACTTTAACAGGTAAGATAATGAACAATTTTACCATTTGTTTATGACATTAATGGGGTGTACAGTTTTAACTGTTTCACCATTATTTATGGCATTATTATATGCCCATATGTTTTCACCAAGTCTAAGGATTTTTTTATAGATCCCCTTCCTTGAAGAAATTGATATTACCCTTTCAGTTTTTATGGGAAGGGGACGCATCTTGATTTCACTCAGTTTTTTTTCTCTTTTTTTCTTCTTGTTTCCCCGGTGAAGTTTGTCCATGCACTTTTGGCATGAAATCTTGGCTGGATTTGGATGAAACTTTCACAGATGGTAGATACAGTTATGCAGATGTGCCATCTGCTTCGTTTGACTTGATAACCCCAGTATTTACCCCGCTAGACCCCAAAGTGTAAAACATTTTTGTATGTTGCTGCGCACCACAAACAAAATATTTCTGTAGTGTAATAGTATAATAAAGGTAACAGAACATATGGTACTTGTGTTTGTGCAATACTTGGTGGACGTTTTTGCACATGCCCGTCAGAGGGGTATTAACAGCCTTATGGCATCAGATGTATTAATGAAGGTTGCTAACAACACCTCTAGTGGTCAGAATTTTAAACAATGTCCGATTTAGATAAAATTTACAGGGCTGTTTATTGGGTCATTGTGGTTTCATATTTTATACCATAGGCGCCGAGTAGGAGGTGGTGGGGTTGCACCACCACCTTGGGTTGGTAAAGCATGGTGGCGGCCACCGTGGATATTCTAGTTAGTTTATAGCGGTATCATACAAAATATCATAAAGTCTGAAGAAAATTAGGAACAATTTTCATTTACCAAGCGTGCTGGCGATTTAGCCGCAAAACGTGGCTTAAAACTGCAACTTGTTTTGGTTAGTGCCTTTTTTATGACATCAAATACACAATTGTGAGCCAGTGTCTGTTTGACCATTGGTGCGTGCAATGCAATTTGTTGTAATAAATGGTTAGAGCAGCAAGTTGACGAAACATTTTTTGACATTGCTACCAATGATAAATGCTACAACAACATGTTGCAATTGCCAACTAAATATTATTTCAAACATATCGTTTTTTTCTGATTTTGACGAATGTTGTATTCTATGGGAGGTTTTTGGGCTTTGAGTTCTTGTGTTTGCAAGCATAAGTAACGTCACATAAAGTGACATCATATTTTATGTCCGACACTTTTCATTTTTTGTAAAACTTGGCGCCTATGTGTTATACTTTTGGGTGTTAAAACCCATCAGTTACCCCACTAACCCCCTAAAATGGGTGAGTTTTATAAAAGGTGTCAGAATTAAATGAAACTTGGATAGCTTGTAGAGTTTATCATGAATAGATGTCAATTGTTGTGTTTCACCCAATAGCCCCAATGTTTACCCCTCTAGCCCCCTAAAAGGGGTGAATTTTTTAAACAATGACCGAATTGGATGAAATTTGGACAGCTTATAGAGTGTATTATTTATAGTTGTTGATTGTTATGTTCAACCCTGTTTCCCCAACATTTACCCCAAGGTCATTCCATGTCAAACATCCCAGAAAAATGGCAAAAGTTAACCCACCCTCTCAGATTTGTCAAATTTCATATGTCCATGCGGCTAGTTACACTGATTTCAACGAAAAAAGGGGGTGGATAAACTGCAGACAAAAACTAGAAGGGTGGATGAACCCCCTTTAATTACTGACCCATATTTCAAAAACATGAAAAACTGTAATGAGGTGATTGAGAATGTCCTAAAGGTTCACCTAACCTACTAAAATGACCACAATATATACAAACTAGAAAGAAATATGACATTTTAAACACGGTATTCAAAAAGCATTGATGCACATCGTTGCAGTGATCACATATTTGACATGGACATATAAAATTTGATAAAAAATCTGAGGGGGTGGGTTAAGTGGTCTGGGCAGTTGACATGGAATGACCCCCACTAACCCCCCAAAATGGGTCAATTTTGTAAACAATGTCTGGATTGATCGAAATTTGGATAGCTTGTACAGTGTGCCATTTATAGGTGTATATTGTTGTGTTTAACCCTGTAGCCCTATCATTTACGCCACTAGCCCCCTACAATTGTGTGCAATTCATCATTAATAGGAGCTGATTGTTGTGTTTTAGCCAATTTTCTCACTAGTTAACACTTTTTTCTCAGATAGATCATAAAATAGAAAAACCTTCAAAATTGTATAAATGGAATAAATTTAAATAGTTTTTAGTCCATATAGCATTTTTATTCATGCACAGTACCGATCACTGTGTTTGATGTTACACTACAAAACTTTCTCATAGTTATATATCTCTTGAAATGCATTATTTATGACTTTGCATTTGTGGGGACACATGCGTTTTTGCTTGCAGAAACCATCAAGGTTATAAAAGCCAGTGGATGATATGGGACTCAATATAAAATAAGTGTAGGGAATATATTAATGTTTTAAAATAGGTTACAGTGTATATGCAAGGGCAATATGTGCTAAGCCACCCTTCTAGTTTTTGTCTTCAGTTTATCCACCCCCTTGTGCCAACAAATGTTTAATGAACAACTTACAACTGGTATATGACATCTGTTTTGTATAACACACTCCACCCAGTGGTTATTCCTCCAGTCATAAAATAGAAACTGGTTTCAACTTGGGATAAAATTATAAGTGGGTGAAAGTTGGATCATTGGGATTTGATATTTTAATAGTTGGACTGTAGAACTTCTGTAATTAACCCATTTGTTAGACCCTAAAATGAGTAATTTTTTTAAACGATGTCCAAATTATATTCACAAAGTGAGGACAGGACAGATTATATTATGTAACCTTGTGGTGTGTAAATTGTTGCATATTACACTTTACCCAATTACCACTCTAAAATGTATCAATATTTTCACAAACAATATTTAGAATTTTATCTGCCTATTGTAAAATGCATAACAAATGTTGGATGTTTGGTAACCACTGCATTTCTATAGATTTAAATAAAAGTTTGACAATATAAAATTCCATTTTTAAAGCAGGTATATTACTGCATATGTGTAATAGTTAAATACACTAAGCCAGAACCTTTTTTAGTTTGTAACTGTAGTGGCAATTTGGTACAGGTATTAAAGTTGGCTTTGAGTTTTGTTTACTTATATATCAGTAATAGCCCAGTTAAAAACATTATAAAACTAGGTTTGAAGTTTTGAACTTTTTTGTGTAGCAGCGTATTGTAATAAGGTTATCAATTTATTTCAGAAAATTTTTGTCGTCCATTGAAAACTGTATTGGAGATCCAGTTGCAATAGCAAAGTGTTTTATTAAACAGGTTGGTCAAATCACAATCATATATTTCTATCAAGATGGGATAACTCACTAATAATAATGTTTGAATGATCATTAATATTTGCCTTTTTATCACTTTGAGTAACTACACAAAAAATAGGATATTTTTAAGATGTAGTTGTATCAGTACTCCAAGTCTAACACTTTAAATTCTTGAGGCTGGTTTGTTTAAACAAGTTTTGTTCAGGATAATGAATACCAGACACAAAGCCATAACTTTTGTTTAAACAGGAGAAACACTTTCAAGTTTATGCAGAATACTGCACCAATTATCCCACATCTATTGGAATATTGACTCGCTGTATGAAAGTGGCCTCATTTTCCGAATTTTTGAAGGTTTGTTCCTATAAAATTGCCATTTTTAAAAGATTGAAGCAAAAGAGATTGATGCCGTTTCAATCATTATGTAATGTATTTCAACAAGTTTAATCAAGCCATATACTAAAATACGGTTTAAAGATAAGCATCCATAAACAAGTCAAGTTTTTTTGCAGTGCCCGGTTTTGAGCAATATCAAGTTATTGCAAATACCTCAAAATCTCGCTATTGGTAATCTTTTCTGAAATTAAACGATTTGTAAGGCAGAAGTACATTGAAGCAATTTAGTTAAAGATAGTGTAAAGGTGGCTTGTCCAAAAAGTGTTTCAGCTAATTATGTTAATTATGGACTGTCTAAGGCTGGTTTGTTACATGCATTTGCAGTGATGAGGAGACTCTAGTCGAGTCACCTTTTTAAAAGACTTGACTTGACTCGAGTCTTAGCTGTACAAAGACTCGACTTGACTCGAGTCTTAGCTGTACAAAGACTCGACTTGACTTGGACTCGTCTTAGTAGAGACTTGACTCAGACTCATTATTTCACCAACAAAGCGGAAATTTCTTATAATGGATAACCTGTTCAGTCGGCTTCAACAGCAGCAATGTACTGTGCGACGCGAAGTTATTTTTGATTAATTTTAACATAGCGAAGTCACTCCTACCTTCAAAAACTTTCTTACGCTAGCATTAAGCGTTGTACTTATTGCTTTGTTTAATGTGATCGAATGCAGTACATGTCAAGGCCATGTATTCGCTTAAAGCGCTTATATTACTGTACAAACGCTCCAGTGCATGCAGTAAAATACGAATTTTGGGTTTTCAAAAACTCCTTTGGACAGATTGACGTTCTTGTCCATGCTGTTTAATGAGTGTCAATTAATGTGTTTCTTAAAGTTGACCCTACTTTAAGAAAGGGACGTTGAGGGGATTTGTTCACTGTAATAAAGTGGTGTCTGTTAAGGTAAAAAAGTCGCGATGAACCATTCAAATAGAATAACTGTCCAAACCTTTAACCTTTCCTTGCTAAAACTTTTTGGGACTTGCCTTGACTCGAACCGCTAATGACTTGACTCGACTTGAGACTCGAACCTCATTTGACTCAACTTGAGACTTGAACCCCTTCTGACTTGACTTGACTTGGGACTTGAACCTCTACTGACTTGACTTGAGACTCGACTAATAGGACTCTTTACCCAACCCTGTGCATTTGGTCGACAAAGAATGCTTCAAGTCTATTCAAAACCGGCGTTAGTTGTTTATCCAAAGTTGATCCTCCTGAAGTTTAAACCCCGGCTGACTGACTTTTACATGATCTAGGACAGTGGTTCTCAACCTTTGTGGGCTGTGGCCCCCTAAAAGTAACTTTTATGCCTCATTGGCCCCTTCACGTAAACCTATAAGACCTGTGTCCCCCTTTGGTACTAATTTCTGCTTTAAACAGGTGGAATAGAGTAAACAAGAATCGGTAATCGTGAAACATCTTAATATAGACAAATAGTATGTGAAACAGTCGAACAAATTAGGGATAAAGTAATTTGCAACAAACACTTAATTATTTGCATTGAAAAGGAAATGGCTTTTAGCGGGTGTTTCTGGTGAACCTACACCTGTGGGCCCTGGTTGAGAATCTAGAACTTCCATGTTTGGTGGTTGGTGCATTGTAAAGCGTTTAAATAATTTTGTAACTTTTAATTGGATTCCCCCCTTAACCCCTAAATACCTGTTTTTAGCTGTACCAGTCCTTTAAGTCAAACATACATGACCTCATGTGCTGAAATTTTAAACAATTGTTGGTAGGGATTACTTGTTTAGTATTTTAAACTTTGGCTCAATCGGCCATAAGGTCACCTTTACAGCCTATAATATGTGTACACTGAACAGTCAGTCAGTCGGTAAGTCTGGGCAGACATATCACAAGGCAGTCTTTTCGGTGATATGAAATCAGCTGTTTTTGCGCAGCAATTCTAAGTTATCACACACATTTTCAGTTTTAACGATGGTTTCACTCCTTGGATGTGATTTAAACCTGATAAACATAGTTTGGTTTCGTATATGTCAAACAAAACCTTATTAATCCACATAAAGGATAATAAAAGAATTTGACAGATCTGAAAGCAGCGATAAATGGTCTATAAATGATGCTTTCTAAATTTTTTTCTTGGAAATCTAAAAATAATTGCATCATTCTTATACCGTTAATAAACTAATCCGCACAAACACACGTGTGCTGATCTATTCTTTTTTGCTTGCATAAACAAGCATATGTGTGAATCAAATGGTGTGTAGTAAATAGGATATGGAATATACGAAATAGAAGTATATAGGAAGCCACCTTTCTAGTTAAAAAATAAGCTTGGGTAGAACTGTTTAGGCCTATTGACAACATTTTCTGGTTAGTCACAAAAGTGCAAAATTTTAATTTAAGAGGTAGGGATGTCCCAAAGTAGAATATCGAATCCATTATATAAATGTGTGCTCTCGTCGTTGGTTAAAATGTAAACACATGCGTTTCGTTTTTACTTCGACGCCCGGTCATTGTAAAGACAGCGAAGGTCTCATTGCCATCAAATCAGTGAGCATTATAACAACGCCATAACGTCAAGTCATGAGGCGCTATAATGACGGTGGTGCAAAAATGTTATAATTAATTTTTAACCTTATGCTAATTCTTCTGTCTTTGTGGATTTTTGGGCATTTAGTTTCAATTCAGTTGTCTTTTTTGTTTAGGTTGGTTCTTTTTTTGCATTTTAAATGAAAAAAATGTTTTATAATGTATTAAACTGGTCTGCTTTCGTTGTTGTTTTGCTGCAAGATGATTGCACAGTCAAAAATTTTATATATTTTAGATTCAAAACAATTATTCTAGAATACCCAGTTATTCTACTTTGAAAATCCCTATTAAGAGGCAGACAAATTGTATTTTTTGCAACAAAGTTATCTGCTTATTAAAGCACGCTAAAATGATTTGCTTATTAAAGCACACTAAAATGATTTGTTCTGCAAAAAAACAACATTTTGACCAGCCCCTAAAACCCATAAATTATAATATGTGATATTTTATTCAGTGATTGGGATTAGTGTTATTTATTCATGGTCTTTTTTGTTTTTCCTTGTGTATCATAATTTTTATTTAGAAAAAGCGCTTTTAGTCATATTGTTTTAAATTTGGGTTGGACCAGTTCTTGTGAAAGTGATTTGTTGAAAAAAAGTTTCTTAACTAAAGTGTAAAACAATTCCAGTTCACTGAGTTTTGGTTAGGTATCGATCTTTGCACTAATCATGCTTTATTTGCATAAAAACGCTCAGCCATTGCTAAAATGTTTGGATAAACTGTTTTAGATGTAAACTCTTTAAATTGTAGGATTTGTTTTTAAATGTAGTACATTAAGGAAGGTGATACAAAAGTTAATGTATTTTATGTCTTCCATAAAAACCTACAATTTATAGGCTCAACAAACTTCACTTCAGCATGCTCTTCCATTAGGTTCATACCTTTTGAAACCAGTGCAACGGGTCCTAAAATATCATTTACTTATTCAGGTAAGTTGCTGGAAAAAATGCCATTATGCTGTCTCAGCATTTTTAAAACTTTATGTGTCGCTGTTAAGCTAAAAACATTAAAAAACAATCTGTTGCATAAGTTTTACTTGCAAATTGTGAACAAAATTACTAAAATATTTCCAAGGATCTTGTCAAAAACTGCAGCAGTGATGTAGATGATTACAGCATAATTAAAAGAGCCTTAGATGTTATGACCAAGCTTGCCCACCATATTAATGAGATGAAACGAAAACATGAAGATACTGTCTACATACAGGTAGGATTTTTTGTAGAATGATGTAAAACTGATAAGTTGCATTTTTTATGTTTTTTAGGAAATTCAAAGCATGCTGGGAAATTGGAAGGTAAGTGGATATGAAACTTGCAATAGTATGTATTAGTGATGCCATGAAGTTTCAGTTGGCCGAATCATTTCGGCTGAATCCATTGTCTTCCAATGTTTCGGTTTCGGTCCAAACTTTTTTTTTTAATTCAGCCCAAACCGAACTTTTATGTTGCATGGAATTAAGGCCTTAAATTTTATTTTTGCCCACATGAAACAACATAACTTAAATATTTGTTGTATCTGTAAAATACGAGGCATGTTGTCTGCAAAATATTAGGTGTTTAGTAAAGCTTACGCATTGTGAAAGTGATTTTAGTTTGTCAAAACTGAGTTCTCTTACATCAACAACACAAGGTTCAGTTGAAAACATCCACAAGTAAGGGGATTTTAGGTTCGGTCCAACTCGGCCGAAATTATTCGGCTAAACTCAGCAGAATATTCACTTTCGGCCCGAACCTTTTTAGGCAGGTTCGGTGCATCACTAGTATGTATATACCAGTGGTTCTCAACCAGGGCCCGTGGCCCCCCTGGGGGGCGTAGATTCACCAGAAACACCCACTAAAATCCATTTCCTTTTTAACTTTATTCCCTAATTTAATCGACTATTTCACATACTATTTGTCTATATTGAGGTTTTTTATGATTACAAATTCTTGTTTATTCTATTCGACCTGTTTAAAGTCGAAATTAGTACCAAATTCCAACATGATATTGCCATTTAAATTTTTTAAGGGGGCCACAGGTCCTACAGGGTTATTTGGAGGGGGCCATGAGGTCCAAAAAGTACTTTTAGGGTGCCACGGTCCACGAAAGGTTGAGAACCACTGGTATATACTTAAAAAAATATCAACCATTATTCACAGGGTGATGAACTCGCAACATATGGTGAAATTGTAAAGGAAGGAGAATTGAAATTCCAAGGGGCTAAAACTGAAAGATATGTGTACCTTTTTGACAAAATGTTATTGATTACAAAAAAGAGAGATGATGGAGTCATTTTTTGCAAACATCATATTTTGGTATGATTGATTGGCATTTAAGTTGGCAACAGTAAAATAATATGTTGTTTGTTAAAAAGATTCTGTAGGTGTGCAGAATTATTGATAATAATCTGGCAATTTTAACAGTGTTCTGACATTGTTCTTCTGGAAAGCATTTCTGGAAACCCACTAAGTTTCATTGTTGCCCCATTCAATGACCTTTCTTCTTCTCATGGATTGACTAAACCTTGGGAGAAAGTCCAACATCAAATCACTGCACCCTCCATGACTGACAAACTTGATTGGACCTATCACATAAAAAAACTGATTATAAAGCATCACCATGCAGCTATTCCATTGAAGGCTCAGCGTTCAATTCTGCGCATGAATAGTTTTGGAGGTTGGTATCAGACCTTTATAGCTGTGTGCATGTATGTATATTTGTGTGGTGCACCAATCGTAGGACAATTTGTTGTTCTTGTCTGAATATATTCAAAAACAGATAAATCTATTAATGCCATCAAATTGCCAATCTTTTTTATGCAATTAACCAGAATATGTGATTTTTCAGATGTTGTATAAACAGTTCAAGTCATTATCGGAAGGGGTTTTTACACATTCTAATGAATTTACTATGATGCTCATCCATGATAACCGAGATGCTTTCTCTCTTATACATAGTTAAAAGACATAAAATTGCTTTCCTATAACCTGACCAATGCTCACACCTCAGTGCAGAATGTGACATGACATTTCCTCGATCTTGTGGTATGGTGCAATCAGCCACATGTGTTTCAAGTAAGATTAGTGGCACACAAGCATTCTACAATGTGACACACACCCCGTACACTTTAAAGTAATATCGTCTCTCGGTCTGTTTTTTCTTTAGTTTGTAGTCCCAATTGCCTTAGAGCAGAAGTTGCAGTTTGTTGCCCACTTGTTTGTTTCTATGTTGTTAAAATAAGAGAAGAGAAAGACTGTAATCATAATCACAGTAGTTAAAACAGCCTTTTTCCAATTGAAGAAATAAAGTTACTCGTTAAACACAGCTTGTTCCTATTTGCATTGCCCCAGCCCATATGAAGTTATCAGCTGCATAGAGATGGCTTCTCTCTCTTTTTTATAATAAAATACAATAACCCACTGTGCTGCAAGTAGATCAATGCTTCCACTACAGTTAAGTATATATTGGTTGGCATTTAATTGCAACAAATGCTTTAACACAAACGCTACTACAAAAGAGGGAGAAAGCAATAGTCGTAGGCTGAAAGGTGGCTCTATCACCCTAATGACTGTGCCACAAATGTGCGATGTTTTTTTTTTATTAAGGGTCTGTACATAATCTTCGTTAAAATGCAATTTGACATTATACTCTTTGCTTCAGGAACATTAATCTACTTCCAAGAAGGTAATTTATGTTGTTCTAGACCAGGGGTTGGCAACCTGCGGGCCGCATGCAGCCCTTCATTAAAGGTTGTGCGGCCCGCAGAGATGCTTGGATTTCAAAAGTACTGGCAAACGAGGCCAATTATTACATACTTTTGCGCTGATTAATGCGCCTGGTGCTAGTTTTCTGCGATCTGTCAAAATGTGGCAAGAATCAAATACGAATTATACTTTTAGTTAAGCATATTTGGTAAGAAACAAAACAAAATCACTTTGTGTTATGCACATGTGCGGCCTGCGATCTAATTTTGACATTTATAATTGGCCCTACATTAACAAAGGTTGCCCACCCTTGTTCTAGACTAAAATATATGAGAGAAAGCATTTCTGTTGCAGTAAAAACGCATCATAGTAAGATTATTTTTAGCACTTCAGTTGATAACATATTATAATTATACTATTTACACATCTTTAAAAAATCACATAAAAAAGCTTTGTATGAATTCTATTTGACAAATACAATCTGAATGGCTTGTCTGCAAATTTTATGTGACACAGGTTTGTTTTGTGTTTGAACCGACAATGTTGCACACAAAAAAGATTGTTTACTATGAAAGCTAATGGTCATTTGGTGTTTGACATGTCACTGTCAAGACAAGTAAAAGATGACTGGGTAAAACATAATTTTAAACATTTTGTAGGAATACCTGCTAATCCAATGGCCAAGAACACTGTGTCGACAACTATGGAATCATCAGAAGACAAAAAGATTTTTTCTCGCATTGGAAGTCTAGGAAAAATTAGAAGGCGGTCAGATTCTTCTTCTAAAAAATCAATACTTCTGCAGGGTTAGTTAATGTTTCTCTATTATGATGACCCTCTTATAACAAAACACATTTTCGTTTTACCTTCATCACTATGTGTTGTTAAAGTTGCAATTCTTAAACGAGACTAGTTGCCTTCCGAAATGTGTGTCTTCTAAATTTTGGCAGTAAACATTTTATGCAGGATAGACCCTCATACAGTTTAAGTCATTATGGCTGTTGGGTTCAGCAATTTAGAGACATTATCCTGTTATACTTTTAAATTTAGCTGCCAACAAAACAATGGAAATTTCAAATTCCCTTCCAAGTACACCATCTTTGCCCAATCAAACTAATTTGTTTTCCTTTGATTCTGAAAACATCAATCTTGAAAGTGTAAAAGATGATCATTTACAGTCCTCCCATTTAAAGATTAACAACATGTCGACAAGGTGATGCTTATGTGTTAAAGTTTTTTTTATGTCAGTAAGAGGGAATTGGACTTGAAATGCTTAAACAGTTTCAGACATTCATTAATTGCTTTAACTTATTTTTGGTGACCGAAATTTTTCCTGTTAATTAGTGTTCTGTAACTACATATTTACTACAGTGCTTTTCCCCTAATTATCTGCATAATATTCACTGAGTCTAAATACAAACGAATGGCATGCCAACTACTTAAGTTCACTTTTAAGCTTTCAAAGCTGATTAAAAGTTTTTTTGAGACCCAGTTCACAAACAATAATTCATTTTATCAGTGTGATATTGTAGTATTTTTTTGTGGTGGTGTACATCACAATATAGCAAAAAAGGTGTCTAGTATGGTTTAGTTTTTGTTAAAATGTCACTGATAAAGATCATTCTCACTTTTGCTTGTGTCTGTTTTAGAAATGACCCAACATACTCCAACCAAGCTGTTACCAAGTTTGATAAACAAGTCCTGGAAAATCCTGAAGGGTGCAGTGAAGAGAAGCCTGTTGAAATGCAATCACAAAACAGAAATGATGTAAAACAGTACAATGATGAAATGGATGATCTTCTGCTGCTAAATTTTGGAAACAACCGGCAAAGTGTTAGTTGGGACATACAGATCGTTGATGAAGTTTTCAACCACTATAAAAATTATTCCAGCCCACTTTCAAGACCAACGGCTAAAACAACACGGTCATCTATACCTAAAAAATTGTTGTCTGCACATTCCCCTTCTGTAAGTGAAGATGGCCTAACTGTCAGAAAAGACTCTGAAACAGAGAACGTTTCAGTCCTTCGTGTTGATTCATTTCAGTCAACCTTGCCAGATAGTAGAAAAGAAAGTGAAGACGAAACAAGAAAAGTGAGTGTACTGCCTGCGGGGGAAGTGTCCAAATGTAGTGAGCAATGCACTGTGCCGCGTGTGAAGCCCCCATCTCCTATTTTAAAGGAGAAAGGCATTTTTTTGCAAGCCAAACCATTATATAAGGAGGTTGAAATGAGCCAAAATTATCCCACTCACACTCAGTCATTCAGTATTTTTAAAGACTCTCCAAACAACTGTGATTCTGAAGAAAAATTGCCCGGTAGTCACAATTCTGCGCATGTCAAATTAACAAAACAAAAAGACATTGCCAGAAATACTTCATTTCAAACTCAGAGCAGACCAAAAGGAAGGCGCCATTTCCACAACAACATATTGAACATGGATACAAAGCGTATTCCTACAGGAATTGTTCAAGCGGCCTTAAGCAAGTATGAAAATAGTCTGTAATATTTTAGGAAAACTATTTTCTTGCTGTATTTTACTATGACAAGCAAACATGTGCATTAGAATGCTTTTTGGTCCTCATGGCATATAGTTTGATTTTTATACCTTTTGGTTTGTTATTTTGAACTTCATTTTAAGTTTACCAGTATTATATTTTGCATAAAGTTTCCAGGGAGTAAAATGTTGTAAATATCTATGGTCAACTAAAGTTTCAAACTTATCGTGCATTACATTTCTCTCAGAAAGACTTGTTGACAACAAGTCTAATAACAAGATGTTCTTCAAGCATATATATGTCTTTTGTTTGTTTTTGTTTTCATAGGGTAATGAAGTATTTTATCTCTAAAAACCTTTTCCCCACTTTTGAGAGTCTTGTACTGTTAACAAAAGCAAAAGATGTGAAATCTGAAGTCAGTTTTACCATAGAGTCTTAATTCTTCCATGTGCAGTGTGTTGGTTCCTATTTATTAAGACTTTTTTTTCCTAAATGCATCCCACAATACCATTTGTTTTTAACAAAGTGGCAGAATGTTTTTTTATTGTACCATGTACAAAAGCAAGGCTCCCAGAAATTGGTTTAATTCGATTTTTAAATGTCTTTTAAGAAATCAAAATTACCTAAATGAGTTATATGTATTTTGTGTGACGTGTCAAAGATACAGTATTATTCGACGCAATGCGTGTCACTGCGAACCATATCTTGTGTGTACATTTTTTTCTTGCCTTGTATTTCGTCAACATTTCACGTATTTAGACGTAACTGCATGGTCAAATGCCTTTTATGCACAGAATTTATATACGTGCGTAAACCACAATCATTGCCATTTGTATGCCCAAAACGGAATAATAGTTTCATCATACAATACAATGAAATAATTTAGTTAAATGTGCAAAATATTTTAAGATGTAGTGGCAGAGTATGTTGCCAGAGGTAATGTGACTGTTTTGGCTGTCACATGCTTTAAACTGGCGAAGTTGAAAGAATATGTTATGCAAAAAACGGGGAATTAACTTCCAATTTCCTCGCATACGTGTATTAGACAGTTGTGGGTGGGAAACTCGTAACTGAAATTCAAATGCACCATACTCACCCAGTCGCAAACTTTAACACCATAACGCGCGATTCCGTAAAATAATTTAACCAAAATAAAAGCGGTGAAGAAATAAAATTTTAACAAGAGATACCACTAAGTATTTTTTACTTAACTAGTCCGGGAAGTGATCAAATAAGCTATATTAATTATGGGTCTCCTTCCTTGAAGGGGGTTTGTTATACGCGTTTGGTCAAGAAAGAGTGCTTCAAATTTATTCTTACTCACACAGATGTTTATATTTATTGATCCAAATTTGATCCGCCTGAAGTTTGACCGCGAATGACCCAGCGGTTCACCCACAGGCCCCGAGGACGTTTTTTTAACGGCTGTACTGACTAAAGAACATGATCTAGGACAGGGGTGTCCAAAGTGCGGCCCGCGGGCCAAATGCGGCCCCCGACGGCATTTCGCGTGGCCCGCGGCTGTTTTTTTAAATTGTAATGCGTATGGCCCGCCATAGTTTGGATTAGGTTTTTGGGTTTTGGCCACTTGCGACTTCACGCAAAAGCCTTCCATGGAACTTTAATTACCAGTAAAACGGAAGCATACATAGTGCTGGCGTAACAAAATCCCACAATTTCCTTAAATCCCGTATATTTTGGTCTAATTCTAAAAAAACGTTGGCCCGCGGGCGTCTTCACCTGGTGAAAATTGGCCCCCATCAAAAAAAGTTTGGACACCCCTGATCTAGGAGTTTCATGCTTTGTTGGTCGGTGCATTGTAAGAAATTCTAATGAATTTTGTAACTTTTATTTAGATTCACCACTTAAACCCCGAAATATTCGGTTTTTGGTATTCCAGTTCTTTAGGTCAGAAATGCAAGCCCTAATGCTGAAATTTTAACAATTGTTTGTAGTGGAAAGCCCAAGGAAGTAATTCACTGGTTACAATTGTGGTGATTTAATGCCTGCAATTGTGGCAATTTAATGCATAGCGGGAGATCGCCGCTTGACGCATGAACGGACGTTTTACGAAGCAGTCTTTTTTGAGATAAGACATCAGCGCAGCAATTCTATGTAGTTTTCTTAGGTTAGAACACGTATTTTCAGTTTTTAGCGAAGGTTTTACATCTTTAAAGTGGCTAAAACTAGAGATGTACCGAATATTTGTTTTGCCGAATTTATTCGCTTCAATCGGTCACTTTTGCAAAAATTCGGTTTTAGCCGAATAATTTGTTGCGATTCGGCCGAATCCAAATCTTTTCTGACACAAACTTAAAGCGTTAAATTTTTTAACTTCAACTCTTTCAAACTACACTTTGAATAAAATCGCGTCGATTATTATAATTTTTAAAACATTATCGTTATAGAAACCATGCATGAGGCAATGTTAAACTCCACAGAACTGATATAAGGATGAAACACAACCATTCTGCACCAATTGCCTGGTAGATAAACTTATGTTTATATGTCAAACGCGTAGCGTACGACTTTACGTGACGTCATGAAGGAATCGGTTGATTCGACTGCCGAATATTCGGTTTCGGTCGAATCGAAAGTTAGCCGATTCGGTACATCACTAGTTAAAACATTACTTCGATTTCGTACATGTCAGGCTAACGATATTGATGCACATGAAGGTAAAAAACTAGACGTTTTCCAAAGCCGCAATAGAGAGTCATTAAACGGTCATGTTCTTTTTTACTACTTTTGTAAATATATGACAATATGATGTAAACAGGTTATGGTCAGAACCTTTTGAAGTCTGGGTTGATGCTTTCTACTGATTAGTGCTTACAGAATCTAAAAGAAATAATTCGAAAACCTGACTTATTCGCATAAACACGTGTGTGTTTATGTTACTTGCAAAAATAATCATATGTGTAGATCAAATAGTGTGTGTAGTAAACCGATAATTAGGGTACACAATATATAAAATGGAAATATATAGGAAAGCCATCCTTCTAGTTTTATCTTTGAATTTGCTTTTCATTGTTCTTCCCATGTTTTGTTCTGTTGATACCGTTTCCGTCCAAAAAAATTGACAGCTTTTACATTTTGCAGAAAAATAAAGTTGGAAAAAAATATCATTCAAATAGTTACCCCGGCTTGACTCGATGTGATGAATAAAAAGACAGTTATTATCACAATAAAAAACATGGTTTAAAAAACATGGTTCATATAGCTTATACTCCGTTTACAAAACAAGTTTTTTATACACATAAAATAGCAATATAGTTCTGAACGTTCTTATAGTGGTTCTTCCTCAATGAATCTTCGAATCATAGTGTATGCTTCAAACGGTTTATCGGCCGGAACCATATGACCAGCGCCCTGCAGAAAATACGTTGATTTGGGTTTAGCAGCACATTTGTTTTAATTACCATGCAGGAAATGCCGGCGGAAAATTACAATGTTCGTAGCCTTCGTCAGGGCAGCTTACAATTGCTTTAAATTTCGTCTTGATGAGTTGACCTTCGATCCTGCTATCTTGTCAAATGTGGTGTAAGTCTGGTCTGGTTGCGTTTTAACTGTTTTCTTCGAAAAACTTAACCTGTGGCCTTTTGTGGTAATTTGACTTCTAAGTTACCATCCTTAAGAAATTTGCAGCTGCCATTTTTTCTTTAAAACCGCAGCCCTCACTTGTGTACAAATGCAGGATAAGTTTTAATTCAAAACCTAATCGCACTTAGTTTGTTGCGGCGCCATAAAGTTTTTTTTAATCCATAAAGGGTACTATCTTCTGTGTGCCGTATTTCTTCCATGGTTAGGCTATGTTTGCGTGAGATCGCAATTTGCTTTTTAATTCAAATGTTTGATACAAACTTTATTGGGCTTATAAGTAGGCCTACAACACAATTTTTAAATACCATTACAGGCCACGACGTGGCCGCCACGTGATTTGCTGAATCATTAATACTAAAGACCTATATATACATTTTCACTTCTAAGAAATATTTATTTAAATAAACTCTAATACACTTAAATCCAGAATCATTATTCCGTTAAATACGCGGACAGAGTGTCTTTACAAATCGTTACTTTACCTTAATAGTGGCATAGATAAGTCGATCAAACTCTTTAAAAAAGCCAGCAACTTGACTTGAACCATCTTCCTTAGTAACTGTCCACTTTCTTCGTGGTAGATTAATCTTCAAACATGGACAATAAATTGTAAATTTTTGCATATACAGTTACTACCAAATATGTCAGTAAAAGAAAAAATAAATCACACAGATTTCCTATTAGCGCGAGTCTTGCGCTATACCGATTGTGGATGGACCGCGCCTTCGAACGACGAATTGCACTAAGATGATTTCCCTTAGCGTTGATTGTAATAATATTGTTAGCGTCAATCAATTCCCTCAATTAGTAGTTATAGGCAATCAGCAGGGAAAATAAATCGTATTTTCGTTTGTTTTACGTTTTAACTGCTCGGCCGTTGATTTTTTTTCAACGAAAACGTTGTGCTATGAAAGTATTTCTTACTTCAAAAACGTTATTTGCTTCTTTTAATAACCTGCAGGCCGCCCATTTCGGGAAACAAAGTCACGTACCCAATAATATTCCAACGTTACTTTTCAAAACAATTAGCCTACTCGGTTTCGCCATATTTGCTGCATCATACGTGTGGACTGAATATATATATTTTGTTTGAAACCTTACCTCATATCCAAGTTGGTCCACAAACCATTCACCGCCTAAATGATTGCATGCCATGTCAGTATCGCCGTAATATAGCAATACTCGAAAGTCTTCCTTCATACAAACAAGTTTCGTTGAAATAAATGCAGTTTGGTTAACATTAACTGTATGCCTTTTCATGCTTATTTCGCAACGTGTCTATCAAGGGAAGCCATGTCAAGCTACTCCTAATTCGTAACCCTTTACCAAACAAAAACAATAGCGAGCAGTAAAAAATGTGGTGTAGATATGACGAGGAGTATTGTTTTACATGTGGCCGGCAAGTTGTTTGATACGACTAGGCTTGGGATGGAATAATTTTTATATTGCTGTTAATGATGAAAGTAAGTCGAAACGTTATTTACGTCGTCTCGTTTGCCGGAACGGCGCTTATATTTACGCTGAAAGTCTCCGTGCTTAAATGTTACAAGTAAGTTATAAGCTATACGCTATTTCAAAAACACATCATAAAATTGTCGGATAATATTCGTTCTGTTCTCCTAATATAGCTTCTACACATTTTGTCTCACTGGTGCTTTTATAGGTGCGGTAGCCTTTAAGTTTAATTGTTTGTTTTTTGCTCTGTGCCTATATTCTAATCAAGTTACTCACTTGTGTGGCAAAAATCTGCTTTATCGTCGATGACATGTCTGGATGAGACTTTTCATACAACTTTAACACTGTTTCGCTGTAAAGAGAGATTTTAGTTGGTAAACAACGTTAGCTACCGTACCGCCTTACTTGCAAATTTCCCAAAGATTTTCGTTTACGTGTATTGCTAATTGAACATCAGGTCTGTTGAGGTATTTCGTTATCAGGGTCGAGTTTGAGCACGCAGGAACTAATCCAAGGCGACGGCTATCGTACTATGGAACGTAGAGAGTCGATTTTAGCATTTCAGATCTATAAAATTGATTTGTTTACACCAAAATACTTGCCTTTTGCATAACAGTTACGTAACTTTGGTCCATATACCGAAATTGTCGATAACGCTCAGCAGTTGCCATCAAACTCTGACTTGCGGTATAACAATCAGCGTATAAGTTGTATAAATTGATACCGTCGTTAGAGACAATATGGTGTATCCTTGCCAGCTACAGAAAACAAAAATGCAATAGCTGTGTGGAAAATGAAGTGCGCAATTGCCTACCTTGAGCATACAATCCTCATTGTGAATGGTATTAAAATTACAGTTATCTTTGTCAGCGCAGCAATACTGGTGCAATTCATTCCATAAAGTAGTTCCGTATAGGCCGTGATAAAATGCATAGTAAACCAATGAATCTTCGTTTATTGCAGTGCTAAGCAGACCGTTCCCAATCATCATACCCTGCACAAACAAAATTAAATTTTTAATACATAAGCGCTTAAAAAGTCATGAAAAAAACAAACAAACAAACAAACAAAAACAGATGAAATATGTTTACTACCAATTAGTAAGCAACAGTTTCAGATATCGATTCGACTTGCGTTATTAGCTGCGTTTGTCAATTATCTGGTTATGTAAGAAAAAGCGAAAAGTAACCCAAGGTCCAATTAATTAACCAACATTAATAGTATCCATGATCAATGCACTTACTTTTACATTTCTTCTTAGTCCTTCGTCCCCATCATTCAAAATCGCTTGAATTAATAAAGGGATGTAAACACCTGCATAACTTTCACCACTAATGTATATTTGGCAATCTTGGTAGGATGGAAATTTAAGAAAGAAGTCTTTTATAGCTCGTAAATTATCCTCTGTCGCCTGAAAAAGAACATCAAAACTTTGTAGACATATATAGTCCCAATGACGGTAAAATAAGGGTCCAAAAGGCCTTCCCAATTTTTGTCTTCGTTTTTGTAAATGCTCATTCTGTTACCACAAATTTGTGTTTGAAACCAACATGTGTGAGGTCACAAAATTGTTGGCACGCTATCAAATTTTCTTCTGACTACGCCACTTTGTATAGGCCTCGCTGTTTTTTTAATATGGAACAAATGTTAGATTAAACATAAATTGTTTAGTGATATGTATGAACTGTGTGTAGTAGCCTATATTGTGAATCACGAGTCACCAGAGACTCGCAGCACGACAGATAGAAACAGCAGTAGCGTAAAAAAAACGGTGGACGACCGAGACTTTTCAAAGTGTTCAGTCTGTTATATGTATAACTTATATTTATTTAAACGAAAACTAACCATATTGTCGTTCACCGGGGAAGATGATGTGTCGTACGAAAACCCGACTCCAACTGGTGACTCGATATACAACGTGTGACCAAGTTTGTTCCATGAATGGGGATTTTCGATAACATTTCCACTGCTTGTTTCAAACTAAAAAATTACAAAACAAATGTATATTTTTAAGGACCAACATATGCAGTAGGCTACATCCACTACATTTAGTGATAAATTGGATATATAGATGCATATTAGGCTAATTATTATTAAAAGGTGGTAAAAATGTAAGCAATAATTTTGGGTGACTTTTCAAAATTCGGTTTCAAACGAAATATACTTCAAATTGCTAGTTGTCGCATATGCTTACTTTACACAAAACTCGAGCACGACATTCTGTAAATTGGGCTATTAATTGGTCCATGGCCTAAAACGAGTTGAGAACCATAGGAATTTGACAAATAGGCTACACACTTGATTACTATATCAAATAGTTATGTACACATGTCATAAAATATATGCAGTAGATTTGCGTCAACGATAACCACAAGAACGTTACAAATTTACTTCGGTATTGCTGGAATATCATTAATCTGTTCTGTTCAAGTTTCATTTCAAAAAATCGTACGCAAGCTTTTAAAGGTTCAGAAATTTCAAGTAATTATTAGAATTTAAACAAACCTTTATTGGGCCATTTTCGATAAACAATCCATCAAGCGAACTACATCCAGGTCCACCGTTAAACCACAAGATTAGAATGCGTGACTCTGGATCAGTGCATTCGTTGAACCTAATTTATACTCAGACGTTTTTTTTATTTGAATAAAAAGGTTAATGTTCAAATAAAATAGTATATTTCAGTAAATTTTAAATGTACACATTTACAAAAATAAAAGGCTACCAGTAATGCAGTCTTTTTGTGGAAGATGCTTGCAAGTAGCCTGAAAACATATTGAATGTCGGCATTTGTTGTAGTCCAGGAAGTCGATCGATAAGATCTGCTTGTGATCTCCAGTCCAATGCATTAAAGCAACATACTTCACCCAAAATCGCAATCAAAACCACAACGCTTAAAACTGGCCTTCCCTCCATTACGATAAAATGCAGGTAACTGGTTTTTGTGAAGTAGTAAGATTGGAAGTGTTTTACGTCTCACTTAGTTTCAATTCCCGGAAAAGCATCAACTTTGCCTGGAAACGATTTCGTCAGCGCCGATTGAATATTAAACATACACCGCAAATTTGAATGCACCGCGAACCCTGTGTCCGAGTGATGATAGGTGATGTACCAGAGTTTCGGTTTGACGAATTTATACGGCCATGTCAGATTCGGTTTTGGAGAAATAATTTGTTTCTTGTTTCGATTGGGTCGAAACCCAATCTTTTGTGCACACCGAAACGTTATGAATATCAACAATATTGTCCGGGTCTTCGCTAGCCTTAAAGCATATGCAACTATATGTACATGAAAATTAAACGTAACGACCAGTCTTTTATGTGACACGAAAGGTGAATAAATGTCTGATGTTATGTTCAAGTGTATTTGTTTTTCAGAAATACACAAGAATGAACAGCATAACAATATGGTTAAATAAGTTTATTTGTGTAAATCTATCTTAACTTTTACATTAGTGCAAAAAAACATGTACAAAAACATTGTATCAACTAAACAATCTAGCACCCACTTACATACAATTGAAACATATTCTCTGTCATAGATGTTGATCTGCACTGTATGGAGGAATAATATGCATCACAGTGTGAAAAATTCTACAACTTTACAAGCACAAATAAAATTTGTAAAAAAATATATAAAATAAAGCATCTGCATTTAAAATTTACAACAAAAATATAGCGGCGTTTTTTGTTGGTCCAAATGCTTTAAAGGCAAACTCGCAGCATGCAAGATTGGAACTTCAAAAAAATAGCAACTTTATACCCATTGCGGCCCACGAAGAGATTGGGTTTTGCTGACAGATAAATTTTGTGAGGATTCAAGAAGATCATGATTGGATCGACTACAGAAATTAAAAGCACTTGGAGGAAAAAAATTATCTCTCTTTTTATAACTTGATTTTGAATCATTAAAAGGAAAATTATTAGCAGAAACAGCTTTATGTGTTTGAATGTTAGAACTTGCAATCCTTTCATTTGTTTTCACATTTTTTATTTCATCTGAAGATAATGCAATAGATGTTGAGTATCGGGAGGGATTAGTTCCTTCATGTTGCTTTGTACTCTCCATGCTTTTGGGCAGCAAAGCTCTTGTAAATGACACTGGTGTTGGAATTCTTGTTCTTCTGTCATGTTGTTTTTCCTTTCGACTAAAAATGCACAAATCCAAGCTTGTTGTAAAACAAACTGAAGTATAACATGTCTAAAAGCACAAAACACATGCCCCCACACTATTCATTATTAATCTATAAAGTTGTTTTCCCTTTGAAGTGCAGTGCTTTCTCAATAATCCATCTCTTGTACTACCAGCATTTGATTTTCAATCCTTTTATGGATTCCAATGTCAACATTAAATTAAAACAAAAAAGTGGGTTTCAAAATTGAATCGCATA
Source organism: Phallusia mammillata (assembly GCF_965637545.1). NCBI lineage: Eukaryota > Metazoa > Chordata > Ascidiacea > Phlebobranchia > Ascidiidae > Phallusia > Phallusia mammillata. The sequence continues at coordinate 19,496,217 of NC_137252.1, read as the reverse complement.
GGTTTCCATCTGGTTGGATTATAAAAATATGGCCAACTACACCAGATCAGTTGGTGTTACAAATTACAAAACACAATGCTATTACTTGGACGAATAAAAAAAATAATACTTGTCCTTTCTTGGCTTTGGTAAAGTCTGTGTTTGATTGAACATTTCATCAGAAGGCTGATTAACTTCAAAGCCTTGCATGTGCAGAGCTACCTCAGAATCTTCAGAATTCATATCAGGCTCAGGTATTCTTTCAACCTAATTGATGACCGTACACAGTTTGATAGGAACGATGAATGGTACAAGTTTTGAATTTACAAGTTACAACCTGTTGACTTTCATTGAAGGAGCTGGGAACATTAGATGATACAGCAGCCTGGTTTCTAATACACTCCTTTTCAAATTCCAAAAGGATTTCCTTTTCTCTTTTATCAAGTAAATTTAAAAAGTTTGTTTCATAACTGTTGAAATAAAATATTAAAATCATTTAGAGCATTACTCAGGCTTGACAACTCATTTTTTGTCTTAAAATTTAATCAATTGAATTAAAAGCAATTGCAGTTCCAAATGACAGTCAGGAACCAAAAAAAATTCCAAAACATAATATTTGGTCTATTCAGTCAAGGACATTCAAAAATGCAAACATACCTTGTATGATCAACATTTGGTTTCATGTGTCCTCCACCAGTGGCTACAATGAATGTAAAAATATTTTTTTTGGGAAAGAGAATGTTTAACAATAAAAACATTTTGTATTCATGTTTACACAAAGTAACCAATACCAATAATCCATACCGGGTGGTCTATCTAGTTGTGATTTGCTCTGGGTTCTTCTCCAATTAGTCTTTTGACTTGTTGGAGCAGCCACTGTGTGTCTCAACTTTGGATTGTGACTTCTTGCCGTTGAAATCGACGGCTCTACAGCAGAAGTAGAAAATCTCTGCATAAAACAAAACCTGATATCAAACCTAAAATTATCAAGTTTCATCTGTAAAAAGAATATTCTCTTACATTTATAAAATGGAATGATATGATCATACTATGTCAAGAATGTAGTATTTGTCTGTTATAAGTTTAATATCCGATTTACAAACCAAAATATTACAAATCATTAATTTATCATGTACTTACATTTCTCTGTAGATTATTGGAAGGGACTGGTTGGGTCCGCAATAGACTTCCAGATTCATAATTTCTTGGTCTCATTGAGCCACTACATAAAAAAAATTGTTCTAAAAGGAAAAATTCATACAAAATCTCAACCACTACAAAAAACTTCTTGTCCAATTTTTTTTGTCTTTCTTGTTGCTAAAATGTTAGACACAATGTAAACAAAAAGAAAAAAACAAATACTCCCTGTTCTCAGAAAATTTAATCTCTAGCTTTAGCTGAGCTATTGTTTGTCAGAAGGTATAATCTTGTATGGCGTTTTGTAATTGTATAATCTTATATGGCGTCAGTTTGTGCCACTAAATAAGTTTAAATCAAAGTAGAATTAAGAATCGACTATCTCCATTGCTAAACAATAGCCTTTATTGCATAACAACTAACCAAAAAGCAATTGTTCGCACACAATCGTAATGTTTTTCTTGTCTGTGATGTCACAAGCTGTCTTTGAATCATTATTATGTGCAATTTTCTAGCTAAAATCGTGCAATCAACTTTCGTTTTTCTGAAAAACGCATTCAGGCTTAAGGACCGCGAGCCCTCGAAATAATGGCAAAGGGACCGTTTTGAAAAAATAACAAAAAAGTTTCGCTGAACCGCTGCTGTACAGCAAGGTATAATGATCGATCTAAACATGCCAGGTTGTATAGTCATGTGAAAAGTAGTGGCCATTCCCGATCACAAACCAATCAATCACTGCCATGGTCTTTTTTAAGGTAAAACTTGGAAGATGGGGCTAAAATTTCAAATAACTACCAAGGAGCAACCTGTCAAAAACTTTAACATTTAGGTAAATTATGGTTGGTTTTTCTGACCTAAAGGCCCTGTAAACCTAAAATTAATATTTAGGGGTAAAAGAGTGAAAATTGTGTAAATTTAACTAAAACTAGAAGGGTGGCTTAGCACATTTTGTTGTTGCATTTACACTATAACCTATTTTAAAACATTAATATATTTCCTATGCTTATTTTGTATTGGGTCCCATATTAGCCATTGTCTTTTATAACCTTTTCTGCAGGCAGAAACTCATGGGTCCCCACACATGCAAAGTTGAAAATAATGCATTTCAAGAGATAACCATGAGAAAGTCGGGTGTTGTAATGTAAAACACAGTGATCGGCACTGGTCTTAAATAATACCGTAATTTTCCGTGTATAATGCGCAAAATTTAATTAATTTATTGTCCTAAAATCTAGGGTGCGCATTATGCATAGGTACAACAATTTTTGAAGAAAATCTGCCTCGAAATAAAACTTGAAATCAGACCTTTCTTCTTGTTTGTTGTTAATCGCGCATCACATTTAGCCATCCTGCCCAACACACTTCGTCAGTAAAATTCATAATTGACGACACATCGTTTGATGCGATGGTGCAATCCTTGATGGTGTGTTATTGTCAAATACTGCACACTGCCCATTTAGCGACAACGTAAATGGGGTGATATCATTGCCGATATGCAACGGATCAAACTAAAATTTTGTATATAAGTTTGAATTTAATTATTCTGATTTTTAGGTATTTTAATCTGATACATATTAAACTTCATTTGTGTTTTATAAAAATGTTCTCTGCAAGTATTAAGATCGGTTCAGCTTGAACGCGACCAGTAAGATCTCGTTTGCTGTCACGATGTACCCTACACAAATCCTAAACATTTTTCGCTATCGAGTTTGCGAGCACATGCGCAGTGATACTGACCGGCAGAATAACATCCGGTTGTTTCAAAAGATGATCTTTTTTCTGAAATAATTTTACGTTTACGGATTTAAGAGTAAAAATTTGGGTGCGTATTATACATGGGTACAGGCTTTTTTCCAGCATCGACATGCCATTTTTAGGGTGCGTATTATGCACGGGGGCGCACTATACTTGGAAAATTACGGTAATACTATGTAGAGTACAAACTATATAAATTTAGATTCACCCCAGATATTGTGTGAAGTATGTCCTATTTAACATTCTTTTTCAAAGAAAAGAAGGAGTAAATAGTGGCATAATGGGGTAAAACAAAATGGACACCTATGAATAGCAAATTCAAGCCGTCCAATTTTCATTTAATGCGAACATTGTTAAAAAGGTCACCTATTTTAGGGATTAGTTGGTTAAGTTGTGGTGCTACAAGGCAAAACATAACATTTGAGGACTTAGTATGTTCAAGAAACTTTGCAAATTTTATATAATTAGGACGTTTTTCAAAAAGTTCATTTATTTTAGGGGGCTAGTTGAGTAAATGTTGGGGATACAAGGTAAAACACATCAATCGAGACCTACAAATAGCATAATCCACATGCTACCTAAATTTTAGCCAATCCCGACACTGTTTAATAAACTCACCCATTTTAGGTTGCTAGTGGGGTAACTAATGGGGTCCGACACACAAACTAAAAAAATATGAAACCTCAATGACTCAATCAATAGTACTGTAAAATTTCAGCCCAATCTACCAATGTTTAAAATTTCGACCACTAGAGGTGTTTTGAGCAACAACTGTTAATGTTTCTGACGTCATAGGGCTGTTAACAAGCTCATAACTGCCATGGCGCAAAAACGTCCACCAAGCAATCCACAAACATGAGTAACACCTGACCGGTTGCCCTTGTCACACTATTGCGCCACAGAAATCTTTCGTTCGTGGTGCCCAGTAACATACAAATACGTTTTACCCTTGGGGGGCTTGTGGGGTAAATGTTAGGGCTATTCTGACACTGTTTACAAACTCACCCATTTTAGGGGGCTAGCGGGGCAAATACTGTGGTTATCAACAAAAACAAAGTGGGATGCACATCTACATAACTATATCTATCATCTGTGTAAATTTCACCCAAATCCATCAAACATTTGATGGAAAAACGAGTCGGACAAACTTTGGGAAGAAAGAAAAACAAAGAAAGAAAAACAAACAATTTGAGTAAAATCAATATGTGTCCCCTTCAGGGAAGGGGACCCATAATTAATGCATCAATCAACAAGGTACAAAACTCCTAGCTCATGTGTTATAGTAATTATAGCCAGTTTTAAAATTTCACAATGTGAGGGTTCATCATTTTTGTTTCAACAACAACAACACTAGAAAGTGGCTTTCTCATATACTTCCATAAATTTACCAATATACTAAACACATCATTTGATCTACACATATGATTGTTTTTGCAAGCAAAAACGAATGGGTCCCCACATGCGCGTTTGTGCGGATTTACGGTAAATAAATGTTCCGGTTATGTCTAGATTCTAAGGAAATCTGTACTTTTTGCTATTTTTTGTCATTGCATATAAACTATTCAACCAAGCTTGTGTAGAAAATGTATAAAACGACTTAACGTATCACAAGTTATAATCGACATACTCTCTTCTTGTGTCTGGGTGAAAACAAAGCGCGAAGAAAAAAAGGTTGTCCGCAATTTCAATTTCACGGTTTCGTTTCTGTCAGCATAATCACTATCTCCATTGTAAACATGGAGCGAAACAAAAACCAGGCTATCGCTGTGCACATTACCCGCTGTGCATTGAGCTGTAAATCAGTGAATCACTCCCCTGGGACCAAAGTGATATAGTGTAAAACTCCATCAGAAGATTCAGTAAATGTTTTAACACATATTTGGAGCTGTAGGCTTACGGATAACCACTTGATAGATTTGGCTGATATTTTAAATAACGTACAAGTAACCCAATGTTAAACATTTCAGCACAATAGGGCTTGTATTTCTGGCCTAAAACTAAAACCGATTATTTAGGGGTTTTAGGGGTGAATCCAATAAAAAGTTGAAAAATTCTTTAGAATACTTTACATTGCACCAACCAACACAGCATGACTCTAGATTATGTACTTTACTCAGTAAAGCCGATTTAAAATTTACGTTTTGGGGGCTGTGGGTGTCATTTGGGATCAAACTTCAGGGGGATTAAATTTGGATCAATTGCCAATGTTAGACAAAAACAATATGTGTCCCCTTCAGGGAAGGAAAAACAATGGATAGTTTTTTGATAAATGCTAAATGCTAACCTGTTTTTATTAGTGGAAGGTCGATGAACTTGATGAGCTCCAGTTTTGTTTCTTTGAACTACAAGCATATCATCTTGTTGTACTAATGACTTTGAAGGAATAGGAGGTGTACTTTTGGGCCTACTAAGTCTGTTCGAAAGAGAATGACATTAAATAACAAGTTGCAAAATCAAGTCGGGGTAGTAACTTCAGTAACAAACCTATTGAAAACATTTTCTTGAGCAGTATTTCTAGTTGTACTGTAACGCTCTCCTTCGATTCGTGGAGTTATTCTACCTGATCCACTGTAAAAATTTAATAGACACACTACAAGGTCAAACCTAAACTATGCAATTTGTTTTAAACAAATACAAATCTATCATTAGTAAGAATGCAACAGAGAATAACAACAACAAAACATTTAAACACCATCCGTCACATGTAAATTCATAAACTTCATTTATCACTGGTCAACACAATTTTTAGTGTCTTTAATGTTAAAACTGATATTGACTAATTTTGGGGTGCTGATTTCAAAAATTGTTACGGTTTTCTTTAATCAGATCAACTTTTGAAGTTATTTACATAACCAAAATTTATGACATATTGATTCAATGACTTTGAAATCATGCTTTTATGTGTTTGTTAAAGTTTTATTAGATTATACACATCAATTTCCTATAGTGCAGTCAGTTTCATAGCATGAATATGCATTCTATGCTTATGCTCTGTCTAAAAATGGTTGGTGCAGGCTAGCGGTAACTTTAAACTATACGTGTTTTATGGAGTGATTTTCACACTAGTAAAGCAAGGTGGTAAAGCTAAAATTAATAGTGGCTAGGTCATCTATAAGGTGTTGCATGAATTACCAAGATGTTTTATGCTACATTACTGGTGAATACCCATACAACACAACTAAAAAGAAAAAAAAAGATCTGTATCAAATGTGCATATCTTCCACACTTCGATGTGGCTTTAGGGGTTTAGGACAAGCAATGGGCTCCACTTACCTAATGTTGACTGGAGTATTGCAGTAATGGACAAAAACAGTAGAAAGGGACTGAAATTATTAGAAAGAGTACATAACTAAGTTATTAAGCGGTCTGAAAAATTCGGTACGAAAATGAGTATAAAGCTACACTTCCCTTTAAACGTAGGGGATATAAATGATGAGAATTAAGCTGAAAGGTTCCAACAGGATATTAGTAAAACGAAACATGTCAGGGAAGAGGGAATAATGTGGTCCTGGCTAACTGCTGTTGGTCAATTAAACGGGACGATATTGCTGCGACTCAGTATCCGAAAGTTACCAAAGTACATGTGTAGGCCTATACCTGATAACTTACAAATTTGAAACATGTTTTTGTTTTTTGTGTTGAATTTGGTTTGTTTGGAGTGTCCACCTGTTACATTTAAAATTAAATTCGAAATTTTGTTCTTGCAATAATGTCAATTCCAAATAAAATACTCAAAACAAGTTTCACTATAGTGTACACATATATATATAGATTGTTTTTCAAAGGTGGATGTACCATAACAGGAAAACTAGACGTGATACAGATAAACCGATTGCATTTTTGAAATCAGGGCACTAGAATTAGTCAAAATCAGTTGAAACATTACAGACACCAGTAAAAAAATATTTTTTGTTGCCCAGTGTTATCATTGATATAACTGCTCACTGAACAATTGAATATTTACATAAAACTTTTGTTTTTAGAAATATTCACACACATTTGCAAATATACAAATTTATGCTTGTGGGTTCCCAGTGTGTTACAGAATTAATATCTACAAGTAAAGATGGCAATCCAATTACAGCTACATTTTTTAAAGTGTTGTCTTAATCATTTTATGCCAAAAACTGTGAAGTAACTGGATTTTTTTATCCTGTTGATGCAACGTTATATTCCATCTTTGTCCACCTTCTTTAAAAACAATAATGCAAAATGCATCCATTTTTTGAATTACCAGATTAGCCATTTTAAGTGCAAGTATGGCAGGAATTCTTTGCTTTGGTTTAACATTTGCTTTTCATTTAAATAATGAAGTTTGCATTAAGCAACAAATTTTGCCTTTTCCTGTACCTACATTTTTTTAAACATAATGCACAACAGAATATGGTGTATAGGTACATAGTGATATGTCTGTTCTTGTTATTTGAAATGTCATGCACTGGCATTTTAAAAGTTCAGTTCTGCATCAGACTGAATTCCATGAAATGGTAGTTACACACTGTCTTAAATTACAAACTTGGTACTACTAAACAGTTCCAAAATTTGTGGTAGGAGTTTAAGCTACCATACCTTAATCTATTTGTATCCTTTTTGTGTGGTGAATGTTGTCTATTTGCTTTGTGCTGTTCGGGCAGTTGATTCTCTAAATGTTTAAAACATTAAATAAATGTCAAAAAATCCAGACTTTATAAGCACAGGTGAATAGTTATACTTCTTGGTTTTCTAGGTGTAGATTCACTCTGCGACTGAGAAACTTGATTCGATAGACTGGATGTTCGTGAATGTCTAAAAATTAATTCTTGTTTTACTTTTTGATCCTAAAGTGAATGTTTGCAAGCATAATCTTCAGAAATGGTCCCATAAATTTTAACCTTGGTGACAAATTTTTGTCTCCTCTATGCCTTTGGCATCTACAAGGATCATGCTTGTCAAGATAATGTTCAAGAGTGTCCCATCCTCCACCAACCCGCACCATAACATGTTGACGTAAAATCTATAAAAATATTCAAATAAATTTTAAACATACTGCACAACTTGATCGTTGAAAAATTACACCTTACCAACCCTCATAAAAATTAAATTTTCTGAATCACCAACTTTGTATTTTCCATCAGAAACTTTTATCATTGGAAATTGACTTGGGCATGTGCACATTCCAAGTATAAATTGCACCTAACAAAAGTGATTTGTCAACCTTGGTACAATATGACTATATTTTCTAGTACTGTCGCTTACAAAGAAAATGGGCAGTGATGGGACAAAGAAAAGTTAGGAGATTTTGAGTGTGAAATTTGTTTTCATAGTATTGGACTTCTAATCCAAACTACACACAAAAGCTTTTGTTGTGAACTTGTCATACGTTTAAGCTGAAAGCAGTGAAAAATTGGGTATGAAATTGTGGTTTGCTCAATACATGGTATTTACTATCAATGCATGTTAAGGAATTTGACCAAATGAATTTTTGTTGTTAGTTTTTAGGTGAATATATTGAAAGAAACAATTTTGAGCTACATCCTAATCTTTAACCAATCCTTATAAATTTATTCTTACCATTTCATCTAAAGATTTGAAATCACATGAAACTTTTTGTTTAACAGGCTGTTTTGGTGTCGAATTGCCATTTTTCTGTTTGGATCTTTTATCCAACTCAATTTCATTGTCAATATCTTGTTCCATTTGAATCAGCACTGGAGCTGGAACACCAAATTTGCTTCCTTTTCGTGCGACCTTACAACACATTATGACATGAACAACAAATTATAAATTGTTCTTGTTTTCACATTTAGTTTCACACAAACCTATTACTTTTTGTACAACACACAGCACAAATTCTGTAAAGCGTTGTAGAAACTAGTAGTCTTGCATGCCTTCTTTGGTAAAGCATGCGAACCAACTTAGGTTAAGTAATATGTATGTATTCAAAATTACAAACCTCAAGAAGGCATAGAATGACATTTTTTTCATTAACACGCAGTACCAGGTCGTTTGTCTCGAACATAACACTTTCTGGAATATGTAAATCACTTCTGCACCAACCAATGAAGCTGGCAATATTATCACGGGCAAAAAAGCTGCTTGCTCGTACATACCTTCCCTGCAATTCGTACATTAAAAAAATTGGTAGAAAAGCATATAAATTTGTTTTTTTTGGTACCTGGTTATAAACCAAAACCCTTTGTGGAAAAAGTAGGTTTTGATGATTGGATGTTGTGCTTTTTATATAGTTTGCACATGTTGTAATATTGTTGGCATGCTGGCATAAAAGGGTGCCTGTTTCCAATACATCAAAAAAGTTTGTAACATTGATATCCACAGCATAAAGCCCCTAAAACCACAAAATTTGTTAAATTTATCCACTTAAAAAGCAAAAGTTCTACAATAGGACATGAAAAGCACAAAAACATCCTCCCTTTTTATACAGGACGAAAACAAAGTAATGGTATTGCATCCACAGCCATACTTGATGCTGTCAACCACAGTGTAAGTTTAAGCTAACTATTTCTTCAAAAAGCATAAACATAAATTTGTTATATCCATGACAAATTTGAAAGTGCTCATTCAATAACCACAAATATATTATTAAATTAGGATAAATCCTAAATTGTATTTGTTGATTTCTAGTTAGCTAAGGGTGATCTGCCCAGTAATAGGTTTATTAAAGTGTGGTGTGGTGATAGAAAATAGATAAAACTGATTTAAACACTGTTAGTTTACAAGACATAGTGTTAAAGCCAATACCTATAATTTCATGTATGCAACTAAACATTTCACGGTTTTAAACATCCCGTGTTTTATATTCTTAAGGACAAATTTTTCACAATGCATAAACTTAACTTTAAAAGTTCTTTTCCGTATTTTTTTAGCATCATTATTGTCATATAATTACAAAAAATCGGTGAAAAAAGAGCGGGGAAAATACATTCAATTTAATCTCTTGCTTTGACCTTGATATTGTGGTTCAAGTTCAGTTTTTAAACACAAATTTTCCTAGAAAGCCTTAACTGTTGTATTAGACCAGGGGTTCCCAACCGGTGGTACGCGTACCACTAGTGGTACGCGAAGGGTTTTCAGGTGGTACGCGAGTAGCTTCTGTTTTGTTCACAAAAACCTCAATTTGCAACTTTATATTTTGTTTGTCTGGTTTTGTTTACAAAAAAACAGTCCCCAGGCCTATTGTCATTGTTACGTAACTATTCCTGTTGTTTCGTATCATTACGATCTTCAAAATACAGGTCATGTCAATTCTCAACAAAAAGCATAGTTGCTACTTGCTATGAAAAGCCGAACAACGCTGCGGCACAGTGGGCGTTAATTATGTCAAATGATTGCTCTTGATAGATATATCTACTGCTTTGGTGCTTAAGATAGCGTTGAATGAAATATGATTCAAACAAATTAGTTGTTCTGCAAGAAGTGGTACCATAGAGCAGTGGTCGTCAACCTATGGGTCGCGACCCAAAGTGGGGTCGCCAAAACTTTTTCTGGGGTCGCAACATGTCGCCGAATTTAATTTATTGCTTTTCAAAATTGATTACAGAAAATGAAACTAATATTATGTTCTTTTAGATCGCAACTTTTGCTCTTGTTTTGTAGTACAGCTTGCTACCTCCTTTTCGTGGTAGTGGAAAAACAGAAAATGCCCTTATCGCGTAACAATGGGTTTCGACAACGTGTATTATGACCCAACACTATAAGTTTGTATTATTTAAGGTGACACCAGAACGAGTGAATAGTTATTTATGCAACGTACCCTACTATGCGAAATTTTTCTAATCCCGTTTTCAACCACGTGGCTGTGTGAAGCAGGATTTAGTGCAAGGAGTGTATTAAAAACGAAACATCGTAATCGATTGGAAGTGGAGCATGACATGCGGTTAAGCTTGTGCAAAGTCAAGGCGTGGCTTCAAAAACTTGTGGACAGTATACAGGCGCAACCATCTCACTAACAGTGCAAACTAAATGTTGAACAATTTGACAAGTTTGTGTTCTGAAAATTGGGTTTATGTCTTAAATGAAACGCCTTAAAAACTTTTTTCGTAATACTTTTGTATAGCCATTTTTTCGTAATACTTTTGTATCGCCATATTTGTTTGTAATTATGTACAGCTTGTGTAATTGTTCTTTCGGTTCCGCATTACTAAAAACATTTTTCTCAGTGTTGAAAAAAAATTTGGTCGCATGTAAATTTTGATTTCATTTTCCCTTAAATTGGGGTCGCCTATAAAAAAGGTTGAAGACCACTGCCATAGAGCACTGTAGAGCACATTAGTGCTCTATGGTGGTACGCGTGGCAGTGCAGAGCGTCCAGGTGGTACGGGATCGTAAAAAGGTTGGGAACCCCTGTATTAGACACTATATAAAAAAAAGTCGTTTGCTACAAAGGTATACACAACAACTTGTTTTCCACTTAACTTTGTTTCGCAAAAATGACCGTTTAATGACCTTTTGATACTGTTTTTAATAGCATGCAGTCCTTAGTGTTCAACAATACCGTTCGGCCTAATTTATACATAACTTAAGTACTGATTATTGAATTGATTTGTCAAAAATAAAGAAGATACATTATAACGAAAAATTCGTAACGGTGTTGTAATGCCTACAAGTTGACCTTTAGTGACCCGTGGTTATGAGACGGCCAAGCTGACAAATGTGCGTGATAACTCAATAAAACGACACAGCATTGCTGCACAAAAAAACATCTGATTTCTAATCACCCAAATGACTGTCTCGTAAAACGTCTGTCCAGACGTCAAGCTGAGCACTCCCGCTCGGCCGCCTTAATCGCAAACCAGTGAATTCCTCCCTTGGGACTTATATCTGACTGATAGCGTACACATATTATGGGTTGTAAAGGTAACTGGCAAAATTTCAAATACTAAACGAATACCCTGCTTAAACAATTGTTAACTTTTTCAAATATTTCTGCACCATAGGGCATGTATTTCTGCCTTAAAACTAAAACCGATTATTTCGGGGTTTAAAGGGTAAAAAATGGGTGAATCCGAAAAAACAATACAAAATTCTTTAAAAAACTTTACATTGCACCAAACAACAAAGCATGAAACTCCAAGATGCTGTACTTTAGTCAGTACAGCCCTTTCAAAAATTTTACGTTTTGGGGGCCTGTGGGTGAACCGCTGGGTCAATCGGGGTCACACTTCAGTAGGATCAAATTTGGATTATTAACTAACATCTCTGTAAATTTTAATAAATTTGGAGCACCCTTTCTAGACCAAACGCGTCTCACAAGCCAGCGTTAGACAGAAAAAAGAAAAAAAAATACGGACAAAAACAATATGTGTCCCCTTCAGGGAAGGGGACCCATAAAAACACACACAAAGTGAAATGTGTCCATTCCATCATTCAATTTTGTCATAAAATATTATTTTATGGCAGGGGTGCAAAATTTTTTGGGGGATTTGGTAGCGCTCAGAAAATTTTAGTAGCACATACTTTTTTGTGTATGTGTCTTTTTCCACCTAAAGCACAACCATTTCACTACTAATAGCCGTATCGCGGGTTACCATTTTGCAAACAGCCACCAAATGTCTCAAATTGTTTATACTTTAAAGAATTTTGATTTATCTTACAATATCTCATTTGCTTGTGGCTGAAAGGTTACGCCTAATCCATAGCTTGAACTGAACAGTTGGATGATCGGTCTCAATTGTTAATGACGTCACTATCTAAATTGTTAAGTTGTTTGTTGCATGACATTTGCCATTGTTTGTACACAATAGCAAAAAGTCTGTCACATATTGCTACCGAGATCTCCCTAGTAGCCCCGCAAAATCTATTTATACCAGTTTTATACCCTAAAAAAAGTTTAACTTTAAATCAACGCATGACCGCCAACGCTTATACTTCCATATACAGTTTCGCGGCTGCAACAATTCATCCCTGATGCATATGTGCTTCGATAATACCACAGCATAGCCGATTGGCATGGGGTTTGCCCGATATCTAGTTTTTAATCCGACGCCTGACGACTCGTCGTTAAAATTGCTAATCAGGCAAATCGGACTTTCGGCTCATCTAACATGTTCTCAGATACAAACAGGAAACGTCCAAACCTGAGGCAGAGATTGTGTTGCAATGTCAGCTGAGTCAAAAGTCCATGTGAAGTGACTATTTGCAAAATTAGTTGATAGCAGACTAAAAAGCATGTTTTACTCGTTTATAAATGTATCGGTATTTGTTCTGATGCCACCTAAGTATCGGATGAGTAGCGATGCCACACATAGCATCAGGTCATACAGTATTATCCGGCTAACCGTAAATACAACAACATATGTTGATTTATGTTATACGACGCATCATATGAAGATTGGAAAATATGAACTCAGTTTTTTTTGTGTGGAAAACCTTTTTTGCGAAAACATTATGTCGCTACAAATCTAAATCAGTTATAAATGTTTGTGCGGCGTGAGTGACATGTTGTTGAGTGCCTGTGCATTGCAAATTCTTTTTGAGACACACGTGTGCGATTGCACCAAACCCACGACGATTAGCATGTGTGACATCACATTCGCGGCGAATGTGTAAGAATTCTTATTATGAGAGTAACTGTTTATTTTAGGTTATAAAGAGTGTGTGGAAACCACTACTTCAACTGATGACAGTCACAGTCACGTCATGTCAATTGATGATTGCACCTTTTACATAGTCAGCGTAACATCGCAATAGTGCCTCAAAAAACATGCGACTAACGTAATTCGGTTGCGGCTTGATCCAAGCGTGTTTTTTCGCGAAAACCACATTGGTAGATCGTTGCCTAATCTCTATTTTCCCGCTAGTTGTGCCACTGCATCATTACTTTATTGTTATTCTGAGAAAATTATTTAAAATAATATAGACCACCTGTGATGGTGGCTACAAATTGCGGTCGCTCACGCAAGTTTATTGGTCGCGCGGCGCGACCGTGCGACCGCATTTTTGCACCCCTGGTTTATGGGGCTAGTTGCATAACTGGAGGGGCTATAGAGTGAAACAACAATCAATACCATATAATGGCACATTCAAGAGTTGTTTGTGGGGTATTTGCAGTGGTTCTACAGATAACTTATATAGTGCCAACCATATTTAACTAATTCAAGCAGTTCAACACCACAACCAACATTGAAAATACCACATAGAAAAAAAACTTTTAATTTGTAGTGACTGGCAGCATGAAAATTAAAATAGTACTTTTGTGTTAGTCAGATAAGCACCAAAGATATTGAATCAAACGAACAAAAAATATGGCACATCTAGATAACTATACTACCAGCTGTCAAAGTTTCACTCTAATCCATTTAACATTTGACAAAAACAACAAGTCAATCGAAATTAGATTGTGTCACAATGAAAAGAATATGTTGGTTTTTGGTGATGCAAGCAGTCCGCAATATCCTACCTTCAACCAATCAGCAAGATCCTCACGCATGGCATACAGGTACTCTTGATTGCTAGAATAGGGACGGACACTCTGATTGGCAGCATGACTGATAATTTTTCTCCCAGGATCACTGGAAGTCTTCATGTGTTTTGTAGGATTAATCATGAAAAATTGTCATTTACAACAAGACAAATTAAAATCGTTTTTCAAGCACCAATTTCCCATCCATATAAGCCACTTATCCCTGCAAGAAACAAGAGAACTAGCTTCAGGTATGACAATATTGTTTATTTATACATTTCGATTTGTTGATTGCCCAAGGCCAGGGGTCACTTCTTCCACAGCTGGTCAGAATTCAAGTACGGCCCAACTTTACAACATCTAACTGGAGTTTGGGCAGCAATTTTGTTTCATGAAGCAGATTTTTCTGTGGTATGGATGAGAGCATTCTTTTTATATGAAACTTAACAAAGCGTCCTTTTTGATCTATGTTCGATAGTATGTAATGGCAAAATAAATAAACATTATTAAGAACTTCTGATAATTTAGGTAAACATAAGAATAAATATTTGGAGGTGTGAAAATGAGTAAATCCAACTAAAAGTAATATCAAACATCAAAATCTGTAAGATATGCATTAAGCTTGGACAGCAAAGGGACCACAATGAACAAGTTTAAACATTAAAAATATGATGCCAATCCTATTGCTTTCATCCACTGAATTGGTCTGATCTTACAGACAGACTTAGGAGTAGTGTACAAGTTATGTTGTTGCTGCACACCAGAAAGAAGGGAGATACCAGAGGGAATCTCATTGAGAACAGATTTAGGTATTTCATGATTTGCACAAAGCTGGGTGTCATATACGGGTAACACAAAAAGCAGAAAAACAGAAAAGCGGGAAAAGCAGGAAATCAGCACTAAAAGCAGAAAAGAAAGGAAAAGCAGAAACAAGGGAAATTTGTGTTTTCTAAAAGCGGGAAAAAATAATTCCAGAAAAACAGAAAAATTTCTTGTTTCATAAGATTTTAAAATACGAAAAGCAGAAAAACGGGAAATGTTTCTTTATTTGTTTTTTTGCCATTCTAGCACTTAAAAACCATTCGAAAGTGTTCTAATAGCGTTCTATATTGATTGTGTCAAAATACAGAAAAGACTAGAAATAAACAAATAAAAATCATTTCTTGTTTTTCAGTATTGGACACAACACACAATCGATGTAGAACGCTAATAGATCACATTCAAATGATTTTTACGAGTTAGAAAGGGGCTCCTCCAAAATATGCAATCTATAAAATGTTGATGGTTAGGGCTTTTACGGTCTGGGTAAAGGTTTATAATAAAAATAACACTATAATTTAGTTTTAGATTCCCAGTTTGGACTTAATATTCTCATATGTGTTGAAAGTGGAACTAAGCACTGTATGGTACCACATGTTAACACTAAGAAAATTAGGTCCAAAAGGTATCTAAATTAAATTATAAAGTTATTTGTATTACAATCCCTCACCTTGACCCTTGTAGCCGTAGATTGCGTATTTTAGAGTAGCCCATTAGAAAGGTATAAAAAACAAATAAAGAAACATTTCCCGTTTTTCTGCTTTTCGTAATGAAACAAGAAATTTTACTCTTTTACTGTTTTTCGGGAATTATTTTTTCCCTGTTTTAGAAAACACTAATTTCCCTTTTTTCTGCTTTTAGTGCTGATTTCCTGCTTTTCCCTCTTTTCTGTTTTTCTGCTTTTAGTGTGACCCGTCATATAATTCATTTTTACACAATGCACTTAACTATACAAATTCACTTTTTTACCTATTGAATTATATTATTAATTGCACTTTTGTTTTTAACATGCAATTGACCGTAATATTTTACACAGTTTGTCTTCTATTTATCTATTTATTTGTACGTGCTTAATTTTTATTTAAAATAATGTCTTATGCTTAGCTAAACATTACCTGCCATTAAAACAATTCATTATTTGCTTTAAGATCACGTTCTCTACAATGTAACTGGCTGCTAAATTGTATCTACTAATCTACCGTATCAACTTTCAATTTGTTTACTCCACCTCCTTCCAAGTTGTGCGGCGCCAACCAACCAATAGCAACGCGGCAATCGATTTCTCTTGGTTACAAGCTATCCACGCCTCATTGGTTTCAGGAAAAAAAGTTACTTTTGACTACTTGTTATTTAGTTTAGCCCAGTGGTTCTTAACCTTTTTTCCTTGCTGCACCCCTTTTAAATCAACACCGAATTTTCGCACCCCCTTCTGTAATTGCTTAAATAACAAAACCATTGTAATTTCACTTTTATACAAGCATCCCCGCACCCCCTAGTAACAGTTCTCGCCCCACTTGGAGGTGCCTGCACCCCTGGTTTAGCCCGACGTCTATGTAAAAGTATATATATAAAATTTATGTTTTATAGAGACTTTGGTTTAGCCTAACTAGCTCGCAAAAACTGCAATCACCATTATGGGTTAATTAAACAAGATTATCATTATAATATTTAATTAACACTTCCTAGCTCACTTCACCAACTAATTCAATAGTAAACGCTGCTGAATTACAAACTGTAAAAATTATTTAATGCAAATTTGATGGTGTGCTCAGTTTTATTTTTATGTGCGGTCGAATCGAGGATTCGATTTCGATCGGTCGGTGTGGGGTGCTCTTGTCGTGCGGTTGGGGGGAATTTTTAATCAACTTTAGGGCGAAGCTATTTTGTAACTCTTATATCTTGTCAACCACAATAGTCTCTAGATTGTGTCACTCTTTAAAGTGTGGATTGTTTTGTTACCTCAGATTCAGATAAAAAAACAAGCTCACAATCAAAATGAACTTTTAATAGTAGTGTACAACATCTGCTTTTCTAAATGTCAGTTTATGCATAACAGTCACATATCATATAACATGTGCAGACCCTTCTAAAAATCTGTAAGTACATATTGTGCAAACGGGAACAGTTGGTTAGCACACAAACACGATGATTACACTGAACATGCACCTCAATGACTAGCACACATGAGGTAAAGTATGACATATGTGGTCCACCTGAGATTCACTGTAGAAAATAAAGCAACCACTTGAACTGTTAAATGATAAAAAGTTACACTGAAAAGGAATTGAACTTTCTGGAAATGGTAATTGGTTGAAACACAAACGGGGTGCGAAGATTACCCAAAATGTATTCTTCATTTGTGCAATACTGCAAGCTAAACGGAGCAATATTTTGAGATGGTATTGCCATTTTAGTTGTATCGTCCACTGAATTCCCAATTTCGGATGTGGTTTCATTGCAATGTGAAACATCAATAACATTTGGAAGCACAACTTTGTTAGGTGGACTAACTTTTCTCATTGGGTCTTTACGTAGTTCATCGATAATGTCTGCAATGGATGTTGGACAACATTCCATGTTATTGGGAGCAGGTAATATCTGGCTGTGCGTTGGAACAGGAGCGAAAACAGGTGACATAAATTTTACCATCGGAGCAGCAAAAATGATAGCTTTGTTAGAAGAAAGATAAGCTTCAGGAACAAATCCTGGAGCAAGCATTTTAGCTAGCACTGGATTGGCATGGAGGAGATTGGGGTTTATTCCCAATGGGTAATGGTGGTGAATAACAGAAGGAATTTGCTGTGCAGAAAACACAGTATCAGTCGCATGGCATTTTAGAACATTTGCACCAGGAGGCAAATCACTGTGATTCGACACTTCCTTGTTGGGAGGATTGAGCCAGATTTTAGAATGATCATCCAATATATTTGCTGTAGTTCTTGGTAGGCTGGAACTTCCATTTTGTGCAACAGTTTGCAACTTTTTACACATGGATCGATCCTCACTGTTGCGTTTTTCAAGTGAATTATCTTTTTTGTTTTTGGTAGATTTGTGATCTTTGTTGGCTGTACAAAAGCTCTGATCTAAAGAAAGTAAAAGGTTTAAGAGTTTGTTTGACAACAAATCTTACAAAACAATCTCTTACCTGATACAATGATTTTAAGTTTTTTGGGGCTGGTTGTTGGGGCTTCATCAATTTCATTTTTCAGTGTTTTGTTTGAGAATTGCTGCAAAGGGGAAATAACAGATGTTGATTGTTTTTAACACACCTAATTAATGTATGTCATATCACAAAATCATTGCATTCATGTATAAAAGGAACTTACTTTCTCAATTGCCTTTACTGGGGATTTTAATAATTCCTCATCACCCTTGCCTAGATGACAACATAGTTCTAACATAGAATGAATACATTCATCACAGTGTAAACAATCTACTTTTATGTCTTAAACACTTTGTTTTAAACTGATTCAGAGCTTAGTTATCAATCTAGCATAATACAAAAACAAGGCAAAACCAATTTTGCATGCAAGAAACCTGAATGCTTGGCAACATATTTTTTTACCTGAAGTGTTCAATGCTTCAGGATTTTCACTTGTAATCAAGCTGGATGTAAACAAGTTCGGCTCAGACCTGTAATTAGTACAGTTATTCGCACCTTTTCCATGATATGTTTAAGTTACACTACATACCCAAGAATATAATTAACCCAAACAAAAGTATCTTCTACATCTGGCTGACGATCCGCAAGCATTGTTACATATGACTGCATCCAAACACAGCTTCCATTTTTTAGCACCCAACGGTAATAAGGTGTTACCACTTGGCCTTTCGACAAGGCTGCATATAATTTCCAGTTAAAAATATTAGATTTGAATGCTTCACACTTGCTTACCTTGTTTATGACACTCACTAATTTTATAAATATCCAATGAATGTATAAAATGATAGAGAGATTGACCTTTTACTTCGTTAGCATTGAATGAAACATATGCTTTTACTCTGAAAAAAAAAAATGTTGTTTAGAAAATGATAAAAAACTTTTTAAAAATGATAAAACTTAAAAAAAAAAAAAAAAACCTAAGACAATTTAGTGTTCAAATTTGCTGTTTACATATGGTTCACCTTTCTTCGCAGTAGTTTACTGTCAGTGATGGGTCCAAACGTGCAATAAAAAGTGGAATATCTGATTGCACGTCGGTTAATGATGGAGGTGGCAATATGTGTCCGACACCAACAAATCCTTTGAGATCATACGATTCATCCTTTTCTCCGGAACCTAGTTTTGTTACACTACCTCTTGACCGATTTTTTCCTGTGACATGAACCACCTTTGATAAATGAACCAAGTTTAGTAACTAGAAAGGTGACTTGCCAATATATTTGCATTTTATACATACAAGATCCTATTTAATAACTAAAAGGGTGGCTAAAACCATTTTGCCATTGCAAATACACAATACATGCAAACATGTATATAATGCATTTCAAGAGATAACTATGAGAAATACTGGTGTCAAAAGGTCAACCACAGTGATCAGTATTGTGCTTAAACAATGATGCTATGTTTGCTACAAACTAACCAAATCTTATTCAATTCAAATATTACTTGCGGTTTGTCCTATTTTATGTTGTTGTTTTTTAAGGAAAGATCAAGAAGGGAGAAATAGTGGGATTATGAGGTAAAATACAACAACTGATACCTACAAATGAAAAATTCTACAAGCTGTCAAGTTTCACCCAATTTGGACATGGTTAAAACAATTTACTAGTTTATCTACAAATGCAAAATTGCACATAGTACAAAAACTTTGCATCCTAATTTAAAAAAATCACTTTTGGGGGGCCTGTGGGTGAAACATTGGGTCACCCAAAATCAAACTTTGGGAGCAGCTCTTTCTTGACCAAATGTGTAGAACAGTGTTAGACACAGAAAACAAAAACATGGATCAAAACAATATATCTGTTTAAAAAAAAACTACACAAAAAATGCTTCTGTAATCTACAGTTGGAAAGGCATCGTGGCTAAAGACTTTGGCATAGTGTATTACATAGATTATTTTGGTTTATGATTTAATTGTACTCCATATTCTTTTTTAACCCCTATTGATTGGACAAAGCTCAGTTTCGATCTCATGTTGTCTGGGCATATACATGACAACGTCTATTATTAGTGTACTATGAGGGCTGCACATGCATTTTGCTTGCATGTTCTTAAAAATACTTACGTTAAAAAAGATGTATAATTGTTAGTTGATAATAGTACCCAAGTTAACCCAGTAGTTTTGCCAAACACATCATAAAGAAACATAATTGCATTAGCGTTGCAATGATTCACTTACTTTGTTCCATTTCCGTTTTTAATACCATTACTTTAGGTTAACATACTACACTTTTATGTACATCCAGAAAACCCAAACTAACATTAAATTTCATCCAAATGAACAATTCACTTTAAATCAGCCTATGTCATTGGGTATGGTGCAGGTCTTATTATAAATGTTCCAGGGTTCAGTGGTTCATTTAAAAGGGTTCAGTGTCTACTCAAAAATGGACGTAAACCAGTTTACTTAGTTTAGTACTTAAAGTAATCAGTAAATATGGACAAACTTACCTTGTATCCTGTACTTTTTACATTCATTCCACGCCTTGATAACGTTGATCTCATTCTTACAAAAAATGAACGATCATCAGTGTGCATTTTAGATTCTGAAATTTTTGCAAAAATAGGTGAATTAACTCATGTGGTTTTGATCCAGATTTTACATGTTGGAGATCACTAAGGTACAAGACAAGGTAATAACAAAAAACATATTTGTCTGAAAATACTTGAACAACTATAATCCAAGGCTGAAGTTCCTAACCTGTGGTAAATATGACATGTTTAGGCAGGGGCGGATCTAGAAAAAAATTAAGGGGGGTGTCCAACAATTATTTGGGAAATTCCCTAATGCGGTACTGACGATTTGGGTATTCCCCTTTCCAAAAACGTCATAACCTTGACGTCACTCACGCACTAAACAAGCTGCGGTCGCAAGGTATCACTTTTGTAATTACGCAATGCTTAATGCGCAACAGAGATTTTAGGTTGGGGAAAAGCTGTTTTATTATCATGGACGCACCATTTGCTGTTTAATCGTCTCCACGGTTTGAGACCTGAGTACTATTACCCCGATGCACATTTGAAATCGCTCTGTTCTGATGCGTGCTAAAAAAATCAACGCGTTTATACCACAATACGCCTCACGCCAAAGCTAAATACTTAATTTAACGTCAAACGGGAAGTGGTTACTTGTTTCGTTGCAAATCGTCTACTAGTTCAAAACGACGCGTTAAGTGGCAGACAGAGGGCTTTATCCAGAATTGCAAGCAGGTCCGAACCAGAAAGCACAAGACCTCAACCTAACTCGCAACTTTGGCACGCAAAGGCGAGCGGAATCTTTTGTTACCAGTTATCTAATAAACAAAAGAACTATAGATTTTAGCGGAATCATTAAAATTTCCAATTATCGCTCTTGGCTCTGCTATCTAGCTTACTCAACAAAACTGCGTAAACGTGACTGCCAGGTAATCAAAATACATTAGTTACTTAAAAAACTTTAAAAGGACTGAACGCCTTTTTGAAACGAAGGGTAACCTTTTTAGTTGCGCAACGTTGCGAATGCAATAAAGTCGGTTACTATGCAAGGCATAAAAAATGCCAAGCATTGGCAAGTTACCAATTACATGTACCTTAACAACATGGTTCGATTTTTATCGATCAAATATTTGTGACAAACAATTACGTGTTTGGTAGGTCATAAACAATTTAGCATGAAACATTTTAGTCGGATTTAACATTGTTTAAATGTGAAAACAGTTTAATACATTACATTTAGTGCAGTCAGCACTTTTGACTTCAGCGTCCTTGGCGGATAATCACTTTTGTATTGTCAGCGCAATAAACTTCATTTTAACCCTTGTTACGTCACAATAGACTATTAGATGAGCCAATACAAAACGATGAAGGCGCACTGCTTTAAGATAACGACTCCTTGTAATCACGCAGCGGTCAACGGAACGTTTAGCGTATTTAAAACGCACATCTTTTTCAAAATGGGAGCCCGGCAAATTTCTGAGGGGGTTGTCAAAACACCAAACACCGCCGTCTAGATCCGCCCATGTGTTTAGGGGTAAATTTTACCATCGAAAGGAGTTGTGAGAAATTACCATAATTTACCTGCGATCTAAGGCAGTGGTTCTTAACTTGTGGGTAATTATCCCCAAACTCGATAATTTTACATTTTGGGGTAATTACATTATTGATTTATAGTTTATATCCTCATAGTCGATAAAATATTTACTTCCTTTTATGTGTTTACAGCACATTTTATTTACTAGACCACATTTGTATTTTACTAGACCACATTTGCAACTGGTAGGGATACAGGGTCAAAATGTCCTACCTACAGTTACAATTTCACTCATGTTAAACAGTGTTTAATTTTTTGTGTTCTTGCTGGGTGAAGTTATTTGCCTCACAGACAAATTGTAAACAAATTGTTTTGATATGTAAACCAGAAAGAACTAGAATAGTGGTTTTCCTATATACTGCCAGTTTATATATACTACATTATATTTAACGATGTATCACATATACCATTTACTGTATTTATAATGGATATATATTTGGCACCTACATTTCATTGGGTTCCTATCTTTTTCCTGGCACTTTATAACAAAATTGTTTCTGCAAGCATAATCTAATGGGTCCCCACACATGTGCATATGCGATTTGGTAACAGTTAAAATAGGGCACAATCATTGTTAAACTGGAATAGTGGTTTTCCTATATATTCCATTTTACAGAAACTGTGCCATATTTATGCACCATTCATTATAATTGTAAGGGATATATATTTGATGGATACATTCAGTATGGTACCAATATTTTTGTGGCCTGTTATAACATAATTGTTTTTGCAAGCAAAAACCAATGGGTCCCCACACACACATATAATTTGAATTCGAACAGGATGAATGGCGCAAGCATATGCTAGGTAAGAATTTGAATTGCACAGATGACATTTGTCGTATTCAAAAAGTTGTGTAGGAGATTTTTATAAATCAACGACAACTAATTTCATCAAATGTTATATAGGGGCAACATTTTTTCCCGTGGCTGGGGTCAATGCAAAGCTCCAGACAACAGAGGTTAGCGTCGATTTCTCACGGTTTTCATCGCGCGAATGTTAGCCTGTCGTTAACTGCCATAAGACACAAAACTGCGTGATACAACAATTGCATAACTAACGTTTTTAAATGATCTACAAACATATCTTAATTGCACAGTGCAAAAAGACTGCCTGATAGCACGTCCAGTTGTTATGCACGAGGCCGAGATATTCGCTTTTCAGTGGGCAGGTTTCCGCTTTTCGCGCCCAATTGGGCTTTTTTCGACATGGAGTTGCACGTTGTTTTTACAAGGTGGAAAATGGATGAGTCCAACTATTTAAACTTTTTTGACAAAGTTCCAACATTTTTTTTCTTAATAGCCCTTTGTTTGTTAAATTATGATTTTTAATCCGCACATAGCGTTCCCTGGTGCCGTTAAGTTTCTACATACCAACAATACGATTGCTTAGCTGCTGTAAGAGTAATTACTGAGCTGATTGCACTGAAATTTTTAACAGCCAAAAAGGAGCACTCTATCCACAGCTGTTTAAAATTTCAGCAGGTTAAGTCTTGTATTTCTGACCTCATTAACATGTGAACAAACAAACAATTAAACACAAATTTTCCTAGAAAGCCTTAACTGTTGTTTTAGACACTATAAATTAAAAACTCGTTTGCCACGAAGGTATATATACATAACAACTTGTTTTTCACTTACCTTTGTTTCACAAAAACAATCGTTTAATCACCTAAAATTCTATGTTGTAATGCCTACAAGTTGACCTTTAGTGACCCGTGGTTATGCGGCGGCCAAGCTGACAATGAGAATTTGAAGACCATATATCGCGGCTTTTGAAAACGTTAAGTTTACACCTTTATGTTGCTTGACATATACGAAACTGAAACAAGTTTATCGAATTTAAATCACATCGCAGGTGTGAAACCTTTAACAAAGCTGAAAACGTGCATGAAAACTTAATAAAACGACACCTCATTGCTGCACAAAAAAACAGCTGATTTCAAATCGCCCATATGACGGTCTCGTAAAACGTCTGTCTGGACGTCAAGCTGGTCACTCCCGCTCTGCCGCCTTAATCATGAACCTGTGAATTACTCCCTTGGGACTTATATCTGACTGATAGTGTACACATATTATGGGCTGTAAGGGTAACTGGCAAAATTTTAAATACTAAACGAATACCCTGCTCAAACAATTGTTAAAATTTTCGAAAATGGGTGAATCCAATAAAAAGTTACAAAATTCTTTAAAATACCTTACATTGCACCAACCAACAAAGCATGAAACTCTCAGATTATGTGTTATAGTCAGTACAGTCGTTTAAAAAAATCATTTTGGGGGCCTGTGGGTGAACCACTGGGTCGTCCGGGGTCAAACTTTAGGAGGATCAAATTTGGATCAATAACTAACATCTGTCCAAATTTGAAAAAAATTAAAGCACTCTTTCTGGACCAAACATGTTTAATAAACCAGCATAAGACAGAAACGAATATTGTGGGGTTTAGGGGTGAAAATGGGTAAATGATTTTTTAAGGTACAAAATTCTTTAAAATACGTTACATTGCACCAAACAACAAAGCATGACACTTCTACATTAAGTACTTTGGTCAGTACAGCTGTTTTAAAACTTTCACGTTTTGGGGGCTGTGGGTGAACCGAGGGATCAAACGGGGTCAAAATTCGCATGGACCATCTTTAGAACAATATCTATAATGTGTGTAAATTAGAAAAAGTTTGAACCATTCTTTCTTGACCAAAACGCGGGAACAAATCCGCGTTAGAAAGAAAAAATATATAGAAAGCCAGGAGTGTCCAACAATAGTATACACCAGGGGTGTCCAAAGTGCGGCCCGCGGGCCAAAAGTGGCCCTCGACGGCATTTTAGCGGCCCACAGCTGTTTCATATTTTGTTGTGTACTCCCCCCCATAATTTTAATTAGGGTTTTAGGTTGTGCAGACTTGCGATTTAAGCAAAAGCTTTTCCAGGGAACTTTATTTACTGGTAAAAAGAAAGTATACATGGTGCTAACACAACAAAATCCTAACATTTCCTTATATTTTGTGAAAATCCTAACATTTCCTTATATTTTGTGTTATAATTGTCCTGTTAAAAACATTACAGAAAAGGTTGGCCCGCGGCCGTCTTTGCCTGGTAAAAAATGGTCCCTGTTAAAAAAGTTTGGACACACCTGGTATACACAAAGAGTTCAATTATCAGCTGTAGTGAAGCGTTGCATGTGTAATAATTTGTAGCATGGTGTTGAAATACATAACAATTTGGAAAAAAAGTTTTGTAGTTAGAACATGGTCAATTGTAATTAGTTAGAACATCATTAAAACTCTAACCAGACGACGATGAAGGCTGGAAAAGTTGGCCAAATGTCTATAACATACAAGGCTTATCAGATGCCCGAAAAATTAGTTGACCATTGTTTACTAATTGTTGGCATTAGAGTGAATTTTTACACAAAAACTGACATGGCAGCATTTTTAAGTTGAACACTACATCCTTAAATGCTGACAAACCTGAGTTATTGTCAATTTTAGAAAAATGAACATTAGATGAAGCAGGGTTTTTGTGGCAAAAGGCATCTCTTACTTCCTGATGATCAGATGGATGAATGTAGTTGTAAATACTGGTTCCAACTAAATCAACCTGCAAGAAAAAAAGTATTGCTTGTTTAAATACTAAATAGGGACAAGGCATGTGTTTAATGTACTGAAATTGATAGTCATTTACCATTTTCAAAGTTTAAATGCTGTGAATGTAATAAACTCTGAACCCAATTAAAAACATCTGGAAGTAACTATTGATCAGTCATTGGCTTTAATTGCAGATAAAAACAACTTCTTTTTGACTGAGTGCACTGGCGCCCACTTATGGGGAGGCGGGGAGGCGCCGCCTCCCCGGGTATCTGCGTCGCTGACTACGTCATAAACAAGTTTTGCGGTAATTTATGCACACCCAGTTTTGTAGTAACTCTGTACTACTGCACAGTCAACAACTGTCTAGTTTGAACAGTCAAACCTTTCTGAAAAATCAAACAACGCATATTGTTACGTCACAAACGTATACTTGAAGTGTTATATGCAGGGTTGCCATACCGTCCTTATTTCTAAGATTTGTCTTTATTTTGTCTTATTTTTAACAATTACAAGTCAAATCCCTGCTAAAAGTAAACCTAGACCTGGGCTGTCGTGAGATGCACTACGTGTTTTCTACGAACAAGGAGTTGGAACAGATTGTTCCCGACAAAAAGAAATATGACATGTCAAGGCTCGTATAAATGCAAAGATTCAAAAACGTTTGTTTCGACATGAAAGTCCAATTTGTTCGTGTGTCCTTTGACATGAAAGTCCAATTGTTCGTGTGTTCTTATTTCGAGTTCCATGTCGATAGCCACCCTGGTTATATGCAATGAACCATTGGATAAAAACATGCAAGAAGTGTTTGCTAAAACTCGGTCATCAACATCGACACAAATTGACATCGTTTACAAAGGGGGTAGCCAATTGTTTTTTCAGGGTGAGCCGCATAACATGAAAATGACATTAGACGGCCACATGATCACATCGCTTACAAGCACAAACGCAGCGCCGTTCCGCAATTGTGGTCTACAAAGCGGTTTTGTGGTACCAGCAGAAGCTACATTATTATTAAGAGATAGCGCTACTGTCGAACTATAAAATTATGTGACATAAATTACTAACTTCTCTTTTATGTCATCACAATTAACCAAGAAAGGCACCTGTACACGCACAGTAACGAAAGCATTGATACTTTAAGTCTTGTCTGTGATGTAACAAACTGTTTTTGGATCATTTTTATACGTCCTGTGAAGTGTAAAACTAGGTAAACTTAAGACCACATGTTGTTGTGGGAACTCTTTGGTGGCAAATTAACTTTCAACGGTTGACTCGTTATTTTCCAAGATATATATTTAGAACAAAAACCTTCGCGGGCTTTACTTTGGTAATTCCTGATTTAAAAGTAACTAAACTTGCGTTACATGCAATTTCCTGTGTAAATAGAAAACATGGTTGAAACCAACCAAACGACCTAGAAACGTAAGAAACGATTATTATGATGGCTTTTTAGACGCATGTACGCCTTGCTGCGTAAAAATAAAACATGCTTTGTAATAATTGTTGCGGGATGAAAAAATGTATTACTGTATAGTTGGGTCGGCATCGGCTGCTAATGTTATGCATACTAGTACCGAAACACTGCAAAGGGTGTAACTTGCGACGTTAAGTGACGTCCGGGCTGAATATTTCCGTCTTTACCGAGTTATAAAATTCTGCCTCCCCGCCGATTTTAGCAAGTGGGCGCCTATGACTGAGTGTTAACGACATAACAACTTAATCTGCAAAAGACGATACAAGT
This sequence comes from Phallusia mammillata, assembly GCF_965637545.1. Lineage (NCBI taxonomy): Eukaryota > Metazoa > Chordata > Ascidiacea > Phlebobranchia > Ascidiidae > Phallusia > Phallusia mammillata. Next base: position 19,468,569 of record NC_137252.1, on the reverse strand, counting down.
TGGTACTTAAGTAAAGTGTGTTTGTCAGTCCATTCGTTTTACACACCCTTGGCAAAAAAATATAAACTAGGGTGGCAAAGCACATATTGCAATTACACATACACTATGGCCTATTTATATTCCCTACACTTATTGTAGAACCTTTGCTTGGTTCTGCAAGCAGAAACTCATGTCTGGATTATCCTATTAGTGTAGTAATACTTTCAAAACTCACCTGTGCAAGACCCAAACACACATTTACAGCATTGGAAACATAAAGAAATCGTCCATCTTCATTAAGTACAAACAAGAATCCATCCAAACTCTATCAAAACAAAAGCACTAATAAAAAAAAAAAAGTAACACATGCCTAGGTATATCAGTAGCTAATAAAGTTTATGTTCTCGTTAATCGTCAATTTTGATGATTTAACTACAAAATGTTTAATGTGTCATATGTGATAATATAACAGTTTGAAAGCAGTTGAAGCAACTGCTTCTGCAATACACAATGTTTTAAAACTAACCTGCAAGATCATGGATCCCAAATTGTTTTCAATGTATTGCTGTGCTTTTAATGTAAGCTCGGCAGGATTAGGCTGTAAAGACGATTTTTCTAACAAAAAAAGTCACATGAAAAACTATGTGGGGAATAATTTAATAATTGCAACACTAAAAGTTGCTTTTCCAAGTTTACAAAATATGTAAGACAGACCTTTCTGATGTACTTGGCTCTGTGATGCATCAAGTCTATAATTGGCATGCAAAAACAGTTGCAACTGCAAATGACTCATAGTTAAGCGAACAATTGATGCTTTGTCAAGCTGGCTTGAGGTGTCTGATGAAATTGGTAGTAACCTAGCCAACTCATAAAACTCATAATTTTCTTTTCCTCTGCGAGTTCTAGCTGCATTTCGTGATTTTTCCTTTTTATAGTGCACCAACCTGAATAAAGAGACAAAGCTAAATTTTGTTGAGAATTGTGAACTTCAAATACCTAGGTTGCGCATTTTGTTAACACCAAAAGAACAAATATGTGGTAACAGTATGCACATAAAATTATGAGGTATAAACATGAAATGTCAATAAATTTGTGCATTGTTTACCCAATTAATACCACAAGAAATTTTCATTTGTGGTGACCAGCAGCACACAAAACATGTAAAAACATTTTACACTTTGGGGGCTAACAGGGTAACCGCTAGGGGCATGGGCGGATCTAGACGGGGGTGTTTGGTGTTTTGACACCCCCCTCAGAAATTTGCCGGGCTCCGATTTTAAAAAAGTTGTGCGTAAATTAAATAGGCTAAACGTTCCGTTGACCGCTGCCTGATTACAAGGAGTCGTTATCTCAAAGCCGTGCGCCTTTATCGTTTTGTATTTGCTCATCTAATAGTCTATTGTGACGTAACAAGGGTTAAAATGAATAGTTTATTGCGCTATCCGCCAACGACGCTGAAGTCAAAAGTGCTGACTGCACTAAATGTAATGTATTAAACTGTTTTCGCATTTAAACAATGTTAAATCCGACTAAAATGTTTAAAGCTAAATTGTTTATGACCCACCAAACACGTATATAATTGTTTGTCACAAATATTCGATCGATAAAAAAGGCGTTCAGTCCTTTTAAAGTTTTTTAAGTAACTAATGTATTTTGATTACCTGGCAGTCACGTTTATGCAGTTTTGTTGAGTAAGCTAGATAGTAGAGCCAAGACCGATAATTGGAAATTTTAATGATTTCGCTAAAATCCATAGTTATTTTTTGTTTATTAGATAACTGGTAATAAAAGATTCCGCTCGCATTTGCGTGCCAAAGTTGCGAGTTAGGTTGAGGTCTTGAACTTTCTGGTTCCGACCTGCTTGCAATTCTGGACAAAGCACTCTGTCTGCCACTTAACGCGTCGTTTTGAACTAGTAGACGATTTGCAACGAAACAAGTAACCACTTCCCGTTTGACGTTAAATTAAGTATTTAGCTTTGGCGTGAGGCGTATTGTGGTATAAACGCGTTGATTTTTTTTAGCACACATCAGAACAGAGCGATTTCAAAGGTGTATCGGGGTAATAGTACTCAGGTCTCAAACCGTGGAGACGATTAAACAGCAAATGATGCGCCCATGATAATAAAACAGCTTTTCCCCAACCCCAAATCTCTGTTACGCATTAAGCACTGCGTAGTTACGAAAGTGATACCTTGCGACCGCAGCTTGTTTGGTGCGTGAGTGACGTCAAGGTTTTGACGTTTTTGGAAAGGGGAATACCCAAATCGTCAGTACCGCATTAGGGAATTTCCCAAATAATTGTTGGACACCCCCCTTAAATTTTTTCTAGATCCGCCCCTGGCTAGGGGTGTGAAGTCAAACAAAACAGATAGCACTGCTCCATAACAATATGTAGCAGCTGAGTGGAATCAAGATGTGTCCCTTTCTGGGAACCACAATGACTTTGTACTCACTTTAATAACTTTGTTTGATCTTGTCCTTTAGAATCAGAAACTTCATTGCTATCTTGATCAGGTTTCTTTCCTAGCTTAAATGAACTGTCCAACTTTTTGCGTTTGATATCCATGTCTTTCATGCATCTTTCTTTTGCCAGTTTACATTGCTCAACAGAACTCTAATCAGCGTATTAAACACAATTTGTTCAAACCAGGGAATCACCTAAAAAAAACATGTTAAAATTGAAACATTTTAATTTGGTAATTGGAATATTCACCACTGGTTTTAACTTTTAGTTTTAAAAATGCAAAAGGACTGGAATTAATAGTGGTCAGTGGACCAACATTACATTTTGCTGATTTGGTTTGGGTTATGTAAAAAGTTCCAGACCCATGACTTAAACACTTGGTCCATTAGAAAAAAGTTCAATTTCACATAAACATTCAGCCACCATGTTGTTATTGCTATTAAAATTAGAGCCTAGGCTGGAACAATGGGCTGTTTCAGCAACCATGCCATTTAACAGCCATTCGGTCTTTAATACATCTTTTTAGTGTATATATATATACAGTGTATATATATATTATAATGTTGAAGTGAATATACTGTTGCACACTACACACAGAATTGAACAGAAACTCATGCAAATAAAAAGCTTTAAAGGCATAGAATACCGTTTAAAATTTCAGTATCATATCTGTAATACTTTAAAAGCAATTGGGATTGTTGGCTGGTTTCACTCGGATCTTGGGGTGATGGTCATTGGTCACACTCACTCATGTGATCCTGTGCTGCAACAGGTTAGTAAGTATTGTGTTTTAATGCATAGTGTAACTGTAGTTTATGGAGTGCAGTGATTAAACAGTAAAATAAAAAAGCTGCTCCAGCAACGTAAAGATCAGTGGAAAATTTATAGCAATGGAAAATTATTAGTGCAATAAAAATGTGAAAAGAACCCTTTTTTGTATGTCTGTATGTTTGTGTTGGAAATATAAGGTAATTTTAGGTTATTCAGAATAGACCTGTGAAATCTTAAAGTCGCAACAAAGGAAAAAAACAGCAACAAAACGCCATAATTCCTTCACTTGTGCAAACTCTTTTATATGACTAGGTCATTGTCTGGTAGTTCCCAGTCCCACACATAATGCAATAAATGTAACCATACTGCAAAACAGCAAGGCAAAAAAATGCCTGTTATGCAATCCATATAACCCAGGAATGTAAAAATCCATAACCCAGGAATGTAAAAATCCATAACCCAGGAATGTAAAAAAGAGAAGTCTGTCGCACATAACTAAACAGTAACCACTGCATGACAGTGGTCAAGGTTAAAACAGTGCTCAGCCCAGTGCACTGTAGCCTACTCATGCACGTACTGCCAATGAACTCCATTCTTTGGTACTGCATTGAAATGAAAGGTACAGTCTCAACTCTTAAGTCAAGCAAGGTAAAACATTAAACTTTTGTGTAACTGTAAATCAAAAAACACTTCTGGGGTGGCAGCATCATCTAGATCAGGGCTACTCAAACTTTCTTGCTCTGCGACCCCATTTTAAAACAGGAATATCTACGCGACCCCTTGGTGGGTATGATGTAAAGAAATACTTATATTTTATACATATACCTTCTAATGGCGCCTAAAAAGCCGGAATTAGTTTCTAACTTGATACACAGATTGACAATCTCAGTTTTTATGACGTTATAACCTATATTGTGACGCGTGTGGTATCTACTTTTTCGCATTATTTGCACACAATAGGCATAAAAAAGTCTGGCGCATATGGCAACTAGGTTGGTAATATACTTTTAAGTTCCACAAAATATGTTTAGAGCAGTTTGAATACACGGGAATGATGTTTAAACAATAAATGTACGCACGTATACCATTTATTGTGACTGACATAATAACCCATAATGTTTCGCGACCCCAAAGTTATATTACGCGACCCCATTCGCGACCCACAGTTTGAGAAGCCCTGATCTAGATCAGTGGGCAGCATGTGGCAGCATAGAGCAGGGGTCCGTAAATAGTGGGTCGCGATCGCATTTGGGGCGCGAGACCTTCCAGTCTGCGTCGCGAAATATTTTAAATTTCCCATGAATATAAGCATCGCATCTACATTATTAGTGGAATTCAGCTTTTTTTAACCTCCTAATTATTGTAGCATTGTTACATAATACATCGTAACTGTTGCATACAACAATGTAAGAAGTTTTGTAACAATGTAACAAGTTAAAGTGCACCTGAACAAGCAATCATGCGCTTTCTGCAATATTTTATATTAAAACCAAGTAAGACCAGATGCTTGGGTCGCGAGAATTTAAAGCAAATTTTTTAGCGTCGCACCAAAAAGTATTTGCGGACCCCTGGAGTACGGTGGCCCACAAGTGCCATTTATTTTTCAGTGCAAGCATTTATTTTTCGATGCAAAACATTTATTTTTCAGTGCAACTGCAAGCATTGATTTTTTCAGTGCAAACATTTTTATTTCAGTGCAAACATTTATTTTTCCGTGCAAAAAAGTTTTTTTGTTGCAAACTTTTTTTATCCATCACCTAAGACTGTCAAAAATTGCAAAATGACATAATACCGCAGGCGCAGGCTATAGTCGGAGCTTGAGGATGCCGTAAAAAAATACACGCCGGCTTAGCCCTCGCTCGCTAAGACCCTGTTTAGTTTGTTAAGTCATCGCTTAATCAGGCTTTGCCCGGGCCAATTAAGTGTGCTAAGCGATGACTTAGTGCGGTGGTTCTCAACCTTTCATAGATCGTGGCCCCCTTCAAGTAACCTTCAGGACCTGTGCCCCCAATAAGTAACCCCTTAGGACCCGGTGACCCCTGCACAAAAAACGCAGATAAAAAACTCACTTAAATTAAAGTCCAGGATTTATAGGGATATAGTAATAAATTTCTAAAAAAACAGACAAACGGCATAAATGTTAAGACATGGGCCATGCGTAGGCCACCTTAACACGGACAGTGCTCACGTTTTACAAATTGCTATGACCATGAAATTAGGTAAAATGCCGAATCCTAAAAATAGGTAACTGCAAATCAACTTTTTAGTTCCAAAATCGTTAAAGTTTATTGTTGCCAATAAATTCAGCCCTAATCACATCAAATAAAATAGGTACGGTACTGTGTGTCACGAAGACCGAGTGGCAAATTGACGATTAAATCAAAAATACGAATGAACATCTACATGTGATAAATCCAAAGTCAAGACATTTGTAACATATCCTTTATTCTGTGCATTGCGAAAGAAAGGGGTTACGCCACGGCGGAAAAAATGACTTACCGTATATACTCGCCGATAGGTCGCGCCACCGTATAGGTCGCACTATTAGTTTTGTGTTAAAAAAGTGTAATTTAGAGTTGACTCGCACATAAGTCGCACTGAAAATCTAGGGATTTAAAAGGCCCTTTCCCTAGCTTTTTTGCATAAATAACTGGTGCAATTGGTTGTTTTTTAGCATTTAACTGCATTGCATTGAAACCGCAAAACTATGTTTTCTCAACAAAGCGGGAAAATCCAACGCACGCTGAGCCGTCGCATGTGCGTGACTGCGTGTGCGCTCATGAAACTATCTCGCATTGGTATGTGCGTGCACGAGCGCATGCACCCGTATTCGATAGCACATTTCCACTACAATTCGCGTCCATACAGACACCCTTAATTTTTTGTTGAAAATTAGTATAAAATTTTGCGCGTTATACTCGAATAAATATGTTATATCCGCCCAATAAGCCGACCGGAAAATACGGTACTTGCAATAGCCGAAAACTTTCAATTTTGTTCCGACTTGGTGGCGATTTGCACTTATGTCGAGCGGATAGGTCGCACCTATATATATTTTTTTAAATATAAGGAAAAAAGTTGCGACCTATCCGCGAGTATATACGGTAATGTCTCTTGGCGGATGTTTCTAGTGAACCGACACGGGTGGCCCCGAGGGCCCCGGTTGAGGATCACTGACGTAGTTCATTGAACAGGGGCTAAGTCTAAGCGTGTTAAGTGGGCTTAGCGAGCTAAACAAGGTCAACTAATAGCTTTACAACATTACACGGGCTAAGCAGTGGTGGGATTTAATTTTTTTGTCACCCGGTTCTATCACAAAAGTCACGTTTTTAGGCGGTTCTGTTACCAAAAGTCCATTGACAGTATAACCAGTAATTCTGACCGGTTCGCTGATCTCATAAAACTTCGTGAGACGGTTCTATAGAACCGGTGCGAACCGGCTGAATCCCACCACTGGGACTAAGTAAGGGCTATGTGGACAGATTGGGAGCGGGCTAAGCTGGCTGTGCGAGCGAAGCGGGAGTACAGTTTAGGTGTAAACGGGAGGAAGAAGGATCAATAAAGCCATATGCAGCAATGGTTTCTAAAGGACTACATACTAATTGGGCGCAAATAAAAGCGATTTTTTTATTTGAATTTTCGGGACTTGAATTAAATAGGCCTACATGTGTCGGTTTACCTACTTCACTTTGACAATATGAAGCAAAATACTTGCATCGAAAAATAAATGTTTGCACTGAAAAATAAATGTCTGCCAAAAGTTGGTGAATTGCACTTGTGGGCCATCGTAGTAGAGCACTTTTTACTGGGTCCCAGATCCCAGGCGTTGATGTTATAACTAGGACGATTATTTTTTGACCTACAAATTGAAAATTTTGACTTTAAACAACTTTTTTTTGAAAAAATTTTGACCTATGAAAAATTCAAGCAGTTAAATTACACATTATTGTACAAAAAGTTAAAATATGGCTATAGGCTACTCTGTAGAGCAGTGGTTCTCAACTAGTGGTCCATGATGACGTTTTGGGTGCCACAGGACGTCCACTAAATTTGGTTATAGGCTACACTATAGAGATGATTGCATATTACATGTTGAAAGAGTATCAAAATGTTAGCTGTATATGAATGTATCTCACTTCTTGAAAAACAGTTTTAAAGAATTGTGTTTCAAGCCCAAATGGTTGTTTCGTATGCGTAATTCAAACTTGCTCAAAAATGAAATGGTCCACGATATTATTTTGACTGTGCCGGTGGTCCATGGCCTGAAACGAGTTGAGAACAACTGCTGTAGAGCAAAAGAATGTGCAAAAGTCTAACAGAAGGGCAAAAATCTGAACACAGACCTAGCCTGTTCTAAAAAGGGAAATGAGCTAATTAAAAATCACTGCCAAAAAACTGCAGCTAAGACACGACGAAAATTATTCAATACATTTGTCTAAACGAAATATACAAAAGCAAACCGAAAGCAAAACCGAAACAAGAGCTGCACCTAACCTGCAGCTGCCGTAAAATGACATGGGACCTACCAAAATTTTGCACGTTTTGGGATGTGTTGAGCATCACGCCATATCAACCTAATTATTTCACTCATGCACTTGAGGGTTTATGATTCACAATAAGTAGGCAATGGGCCAATTACAACAGTATAAAGTAGGCTACAAGGTGTAAAATGAACAGTTCACTGACAGTGCAACCTCTACAACATCACGAAAATGCAGTTTGTAAACAATTTTAACTTTGTAAAAAATTTTGACTTTGTGAACAATTTTGACAATTTTTGACCTATCCCAAAAATTTTGACAAAATTCAAAAAAAATGTCGCCCTAGTTATAACATATGTTTCTTGTGTTAGGTGGCGAAGTTTTATCCTGTTTCCATGACCGTTGGTCCGATCGGACTTTTCCGCTTTTTGTTTGTTCTGTCTGATTTTAAACAGTTTTGTGAAAGTATAGTCATTATTAATACCTTTAAAGCGAATTCTAGAATGAAGTTATTGCATGTAATTATTGTTTTGGCCAAAAGTAACGTATTTGCTGGAACGATCGGACCACTACTTGTAACCGATCAGACCGACGGCCATGGAAACGGGATATTTGATGATCAAACCACACTAAGTACGCGTGTAGGGGTTCGTAGCGTGTCATCGCCGATATTGTCCATGCATATACTATAGGTCTACTATACGTCCTCTTTTTGGAGGACATGTCCTCCTTTTTAACAAAATCTAAATTGTTCTCCGAGGACAAGAAAAAGTGCCCAAATGTCCAATTTCTGATTTAGAAAATACATATGTGACAATTATGCCTTTGAAAACAGCCAAATATACATCTTCAGCTTATTTTTTAAAGAATACAGGTGTGTTTTACAATTGTTTGAAAATACAAGCTTATTTTGGTGTTGTGATGTGATAAACGTTAAACTTTATCCAAACTATAGTATACCGTCTAATTCTAATTCCATTTTTCAACTGTTATGCGTTTGTCCCGACCCCTGGTTTATTGCATTGTGGTGAAATCAAGTGATAAACGGTCATAAATTCCAGTTTAAGTGAATTTTGAAGCTGCTTTTGGTGCAACCCGTACTTCGGAGTGAAAGTGGGCCACGGTGGACAATTTTTCGACTAAAATCGTGATGCAAAACACTTGCTTTAAACATGGACGAAGAATATGAATATTGCTGTGCTATAGGACTTCAAGGGGTTTCATTGTATCGATGACATGTTTACTTCACCTAAGATGTCTGTAAATCAACAAAGTATTGACGCGTGACGATAACGACAATCATTATTAATGCGACGCGATTTCGCATTTCGGTTGGATAATGAATAAGGACCGCAATTAGTCAGCCGAGTACTGGCAAATTTACGGATTTTGTTTAGTGCAAGAGATATTACCAGTTGGGTTAGAGTTATTTTGAATTCTACATGTGAAAAGGTATAGGTATTATATACCTACTTAGGTTACTGACTTACTGCTTGTATAGCTTCATACTTCATAGATAGATCCACCAAACAGGTAGCATTTGCTAAATACCAAATTTTCTTTTAGGTTGAATGGTAATCCTGGTAATTGCGTCATTGCGATTCACACAGGGTAACACGATTTATTGTTGTCATATATATGATATCAACCAGAACTTAGTCGTGAATGGAAATTGGGTATAATTTTGTGGGAAGATTTTGACTGTTTTAAATATAGAATATATTTATTTTAGTTATTTTTGCTTTCAAGTTACTTTGAGGGTCTGTGACAGAGTTCATACTTCATACATGTATGGTGTACCTGTTTTAGCTTTCACTGCAATTTGGTGCTAAATTAAACAACCCACTGAAGACGGAGGGAGATTTTATTCTATGCAGATTTACAACATGGTAGGCAATTTAGAATGTTGGAAGTCAATCAGGAAATTTACTGCTAATTACACAAGTTTGATGTCAGCTTAAAAAAGGCACACCAAACTTCCATATGTGGCCTATACTCAGACTAACGTTGGACGCTTCTGATTGTGATATATGAAGATGGACAGTGTATGGAATTGCTTATTGTCCAGCTTTGTTTTATTTTGCAGATGGTGTAGTGTTTTTGTAGTGTTTTTCTCTTGCATCATATAACAAAAATGAATTCACTGTCAGGAGATGAAAAATCTGATGTAATATCAGTTTTTATGGCTTCACCACTAGTTCAATGGGTATGCATGATATCAATTTATTTATCTACTATATTCACATTTGATTGGATCGTGTCACTTGATTGTTAACAAAGATTTACAAACAACTACACAGAACTGAAGTTTTCAGTTGAATAGCAAACATTGCTTTTCAAGTCAATTGTCTTGCTGGGTTTCTGTAAACCAGTTAGCTGACCCTGCTTGAATGTGACATTTAAAGTAGCAGCTGGTTTGACATTATCACCACACCAAGTGTAAAGAGTATTAACAAGCTATTGATGTCCTGTATGTGCTGGGTGTACTTCTAAAAGGAGGCACGTCAATATGTTTTTTCTCAATTTTTAAAAGCCAAGAATGTCGACAAAAGATTATTACAGGCTCCCTATGAGTGGACACTTTTAATTTACCTTTGTTTGTTCTATGTTGTTTTCCTTTTTGAAGCATGCTATTCCCATAAGAGTAAAGGATGTACGTGCTGCCAATCACTCTGGAATGTTTTATAGTTATGTAGTTAAGGGAGAATCAAGAGCCTGATAACATTGAAACCTTTATAAAGCATGAAATAAATACAAATCTGCTGTGTTGGCACACAAATTTATTACCATTTTGACATAGAATGCAAATTAACACATAGTGCATAAAAGGTTGCTCACCCCTGATTTATATAATATATACATGTGTCTTTAGATACAACTTCTTGTAAAAAGAGAAACATTGGATGTTGAAGATTTGATTGATGGTGTTGTTCTGAATGAGATAATGCTGCAAATGTAAGTGTATTATATTTTATTTTATCCTCAGTGACCTAAACAGTGCCTGATTGTGCTATGGGATTGTCATTAAATCTGTAGAGCTGTCAGTTCTGCTCTAGATTCTGTAGCATGTGAGACGTGATTATGATTGACAGGTTTACTGACCTAATGCAGAGCAGGTGGAAAGTCCTCTGCTTCTAGCTTAAATAGGTGTGCTTCTGGACACTTTCTTAGCTGACGAGAAATCATTTTGCTTGTTGCAGTTCTATTGATATGTGAACAGGTTTTGTGCAATGTGATTTTTGTTAGTTGTAAGGCAAAAGGAAAAACTATCTTATTGTTAAAATACAGAAAAATAATGTTTTTTTTGTGACTTCAAAATTGCCAAGATCTAAAGTCTTTTTTGTATTTAATCATTTCTGTAGAAATGTGCCAAAATACTACAAAGAAATCATTCAATAAAGTTTCCATAAGTTACATGTCAGAGACCAGGAATAGCAGTTTACAATAGTGACACTTCCACATTGACCAGACTCCACTATAAAAACTAATTATTGAAACTAAACTGTCTAGTTTCCAGGATGGGGACCCATAGCTAAAGCGGTGAAACATATTTGTACAAAATGACATGAAACATATTTTGTGCCATTTATATAGCAACTCTTAAAAAAATGCACAAGCATTTCATTAAGTCAACATGTTCAGTGAAAAATGACTGCTAGGATGGCTTTTTTGTTTTTGCTGACCTGTCCTGACAAGGAAAATATGTCATTGAGTCAAACACTAGATATAACTATTTTATGCTGCTTTTACTCAATCAAACCACTTAATAAATATTTCAGGGTTATGTACTCCCAAATGCAATGAAAAACAGATAATCAGGCATAAAATACATGATAACATTGGGTTTGTTTAGAAGCAAATCATGTTATTTTTAGTATATATATTTCCTTTCGTTGAAAAAATAATACAGCGCGTTTGTAATGGCATGGATTTATGGTTAATCGTGCTTATGTTAACAGACCATATTTGAATGGCATTGTGTGATTAGAAGGCAGAAGTTTGTTCAAACTAATGGAACCATACTACCAAAGAAAACAATGGTTTGTGTGAAGAAGTGAACAAATACCTGCTCTCAAAACTTTTGTTTGCTGGACTATTGGGTGATTGCACTCAGGGCTCACATAACAAACAACTTGTGGTTACTTACACTTTAGAATTGTCCTCAACTTTACGCTGTTTGTCGGTGTTAGATTGGTGTTATCAGGTGTCAAATTAAAATCTAAAAAAATTGATGTATTTTTCTGAGCTATTAGTTCAAAAAATTAAAAATGTTTACCCAGTGTTTTTGGGACACATATGTATTCACAGTTCACAATTTTGAAAAACCATTGGGTCACATACACAGTAAAGTTGGTTGGTTACAAGAAGAAAGAATTTAAAATAGTTTGGCAGGTTACCAATTATGCTTTTCACAGTTTTTGTCATCTTCATAATTGTTCAGGGCAGTTAGCACTTCACAATAAATTCCAGGCCTGAAAGTTCCATTATATACATGCACGACACTTCTGTGGTTTTAGTGGAGTAATTTTTTTTCAACCCTTGTATATCTATTTAAAATACAGCTAAAACATTGTGTTGAAGTTGTGTCATTTGGATTTAAAACATTGTATTGAACCTGTGTCATTTGATTGAGATAAACAAATGTACTCCATGCTTTTTACACATTTGTCTTTTCAAATCCCAAAATATCCCCGCATGTAAAACATAGAAAAGGGGATCTTGGACCCACAAATGCATTTCTTGCTTTTTACATTTATCTCTAAAATGGTCAAAACATATTAATACTGTTACCTGCTCTCATATACATGTTTGTGGGGACCCACCGTTTCTACTGGCAGAAAGAATCACTATCATAAATTCTGGGTAAAGGTCCAATTAAAATTACGAAACAAATTCATGTATTTTGTTAGAATAAGGCAACTGATATATGTGGTGTGGACACCCATTATGTAGGATGTAGTACATATAAACTGGCAACTTATAGGAAAGGTACCTTTCTAGTTTTAAAAGTGACTAAAATTGTGACTTTTTACCAAACCTTTATTTCAGAGACCCAAGGCCAAAAAATCCTGTTGTAAACAAAAATGTGAGAAACGATGCAAATTTAATCCTTCAGAACCTGACAATACTTTTGTGTCACATAAAGTCATATTATGAGGTAATGACATTGACACCAAAGTTGAAGACAGTTTGTTTTAGTTTTTTTCATTTTCAAGGAAGTGCAAAAGCAAGTTGTTGTCATGCCTCTTCCAAAACTGCTCACACTTGTTAAAGGTTATAAGACTCCTGATGGATTGGCTGAGTTGGAGAAACTGTTGCTACTTATCCTTGGTTGTGCTGTACAGGTATAATAATGTCATCAGTTTAACATTGAAAAAAAAAACTTTCAAATGTTTTTAAAAAGATTTTTAAATAATTGCATTTAAAGGATAATTTGTATTTTTCAGTGCGACCATCGGGAAACATTTGTAGAAACAATGAAACAACTTACCTATGAAGGGATGGAAATAATGATGAATCACATAAAAAATGTAGGTGTTTTTATGTTAATATATAAGTCTACTACATTTAAATTCTCTCTTTTTTTAGATCACAGAGAACACTGATAATGTGCTGAACTTGCAGTGGGAAGATGTTAGTGAAATTCCACAAGAAGAGCTAAAAATTTTGCTGCAAAGAATGTCTATACATGTGCACAATTTGGTCACTGAAAGAGACAAATACAACATGGTAAAATAATTGACATTAAGATTTGCTATCTCGCCTAATGCCTCTGCTAATGATTAGGGCAGATTAGCTGAATTGTTTTGACAAACATTTAGCTCTAACCTGAAAGCAATTAATAGCCAAAGTATTTTTTCAGCAGAAGAATTTTATATGACTGACAAATATTTGACAAGGTATCACATTAAACAAATATTGAATTTAAAACTAGGACTCATTGTGTTTGGCTTTGTTACTTGTATTTTTTTAAACATGTGTTAATTGTTTAGAATTTAAATGATTTGAGTTTGGAACGAGACTATTTACAATCCCAAATTGGTGAAGGATCACCAAAACAGAGGGATGGCTTAAAATCTCCAGCCACCAAGCAACATCTTATTGTTGAGCTTAATGAAAATAAGGCTCGCCTGAGAAAAGCAAGACAAGAATTGTAAGTTTTTCTATGTAGACATTGCTATAGTGTCAGTACTTCATTACCTTTTTACAAAAGTCATTGTCCTAAAACACCAGGAAGACTAAATTGCGATAAAGTGTATTAAACAATTTTTGTTTAAAGCACGGATAAAGAGTCTAATTATAAGTGGGGTATGTTTTTTTTAATTTCCTTCTTTGTTTTAAAACCAGAAAGAAAAATGTAATATCAATATTTTTCTTTTTTCATTAAATGCGTAAATAAACTATTACCTTTGAGGGCCTAAACTTTTTCCAATGTGCTTTTGTTCATGCATAATCCACTATAAGCAAATGTTGTATTGTTTTGGAAGAGATGAAAAAGTGGAAGAAAATTCGGATTTAAAGCAGGAGCTGCAAGAAAGTCAAAACAAATTAAGAGAGATCAAAGAACAGGTGTTTTTTATTGAATTATCACTTTTTTGTATCACTTTCAAATAAACCTTGGTTATATTTGTGCAGAATATTAATTTGGTGAATGATGCAAGAGGAGCAAGAACACTTCGTGATGAAAATGACATTTTAAAGGATAAAGCAGCAAAAGCATCAAGATTGGAATTTGAGGCAGATATGTTAAAAGAAAAACTGAAAGATATTGATTTCTATCGCCAAAGAGTTGAAGAAATCAGGGAGGACAACAGGTACAAACATTATAATACAGTTAACACAAAATATTGATTGTTGTTGTTATTACACATCCTTGCTTTCTGAGGATTGAATATTTCTTTGGTAAGTGAGGAGAAGCATGAAAGTTGTGTTGTCAAGTATTTGATTGCGTGTAAGACAAACTGACACTTTTAGTGGGCATGTGGAGTTAGGTGTGCAGAATTTATCTGCAAAGTTTTGGCTTTTGTTAGAATTCTCCATGACACAAAAAACCTGCTGGAAGAACAGCTTGAATCAACTCGTTCTCGTCTTGATGATCTTGTTGATGTTGAAAAGAAAATGATTGAAATGAAACAACAAATCCATGAAATGACCCAGGTTTGTTATTTTCACAATTTGTCTTTTCATAGTCTTTTCTGTGTTGACTAATTACAACAACACAGGATGTAGACAACACATAGTTTAATGCAGCGATCTCCAACAAGCGGCACGTGGACCAGAAGTGGCCCACGAGGCAATTTCCCCTGGCCCGCGGCATCGTTAGCAAAAAATAAAAATATTGATATCTTGTTTTACTAACACGTCGAGTGTTCACCAATGGAAAAGTAATGAAACTTTAACTCACACCCATTATATCACTACGTCAAAAGTATTCAACCTTTGTGATACATAATTATGATGAAATAATCCGAACTGAGTCTGATCATCAAAGCGTAAAAACTTCAGAATCTGTTCAGTTTTTTGTGTTTACTGTATAGGCCGCATAGATTGTTTCAGATGCCTAGGAGAGTGGTTTCCTAAACATTTTATTTTCACAACAAACGTTTTGTAATTTTTCCAATTGGACTTGTGGTCCACGATAAATTCAGTACTAAAGCCAATTAAGCACTTTAGCAAAACGAAATCTTAAGCTGCTAAAAGTAATTTTTACTTTTACCACTACAGCTTTAGGGATTTATTTCACCTAAATATTATTTGCTTGGTAACGCATAGCAATGATCAAGAAGAAGTTTGTGACATCACAGACAAAACTAAGATATGAAATTATGTGCAAACAATTGTGTTCATTGTTACTTGTGATGAAATAAAAAAGCCTTGATCAACATGCAATAAGATTGTAAAGACATGACCTCTAGGAAGTCAACGAAAATAGCGCCATCAACCACTAAAGGACCAAAGATAAGGCCTTTGAAAGCATTTTGACATATAAGGGTACATGCGGCCCGCTGCTTCAAGGTAATTATGGGTCCCCTTCCTTGAAGGGGACACATCTTGATTTTACTCGATTTCTTTTTTTTTTTTTTCTTTTTTTTTCTTTTTTTTTTTTTTCTTCCCTGAAGTTTGTCCACCCCATTTTGCCCTGAAATGTTTGATGGATTTGGATGAAACTTTCACAGATGGTAGATATGGTTATGTAGATGTGCCATTTGTTTTGTTTGACTCGATAGCCCCAGTGTTTACCCCACTAGCCCCCTAAAATGGGTAAATTTTGAACAATGTCCGAATTGGATGAAATTTGGACAGTTTGTTCATTGGGCCATTTTAGGGCATCGTTTGTTGTGTTTTAACCTGTAGCCCCAATATTTACCCCACTAGCCCCCTAAAATGGGTGATTTTTTAAACAATGTCCGAATTGGATGAAATTTGGACAGTTTGTTCATTGTGCCATTTTAGGGCATCGTTTGTTGTGTTTTAACCTGTAGCCCCAATATTTACCCCACTAGCCCCCTAAAATGGGTGATTTTTTAAACAATGTCCGAATTGGATGAAATTCGGACAGTTTGTTCATTGGGCCATTTTAGGGCATCGTTTGTTGTGTTTTAACCTGTAGCCCCAATATTTACCCCACTAGCCCCCTAAAATGGGTGATTTTTTAAACAATGTCCGAATTAGATGAAATTCGGACAGTTTGTTCATTGGGCCATTTTAGGGCATCGTTTGTTGTGTTTTAACCTGTAGCCCCAATATTTACCCCACTAGCCCCCTAAAATGGGTGATTTTTTAAACAGTGTCCGAATTAGATGAAATTCGGACAGTTTGTTCATTGGGCCATTTTAGGGCATCGTTTGTTGTGTTTTAACCTGTAGCCCCAATATTTACCCCACTAGCCCCCTAAAATGGGTGATTTTTTAAACAATGTCCGAATTGGATGAAATTTGGACAGTTTGTTCATTGTGCCATTTTAGGGCATCGTTTGTTGTGTTTTACCCTGTAGCCCCAATATTTACCTCACTAGCCCCCTAAAATGGGTGATTTTTTAAACAATGTCCGAATTTCATGAAATTCGGACAGTTTGTTCATTGGGCCATTTTAGGGCATCGTTTGTTGTGTTTTAACCTGTAGCCCCAATATTTACCCCACTAGCCCCCTAAAATGGGTGATTTTTTAAACAATGTCCGATTTGAATACAATTTGGACAGTTTTTTCATTATGCTATTTTAGGGCATCGATTGTTGTGTTTTACCCTGCAGCCCCAATATTTACCCCACTAGCCCCCTAAAATGGGTGATTTTTTAAACAATGTCCGATTTGAATACAATTTGGACAGTTTTTTCATTATGCTATTTTAGGGCGTCGATTATTGTGTTTCACCATGTAGCCCAATATTTACTGCTTAAGCCACCTATTGTTTATAAAACGTCCGATTTGGATGAATTTTTGATAGTTTTTTGAATTTGGCATTTGTAGCTGTCGAATATTGTGTTTCACCCTGCAGCCCTAATATTTACCCTACCAACCCCCCAAAATGGGTGAATTAATCAACAATACATTTTGACAGTTTGTATAATATGCCGTTTTGAGATGTCAGTGTTTTATGCTATTTAGGCACACAAACTTATAACAATGTCTCAATTGCATGAGATTTGGACAGTTTGTAATTTACATAACTTCTTTTTTTAAGTAACACTACCAATTACTGTGTTTGACTTTATAGCAACGTTTCTTATGGTTGTCTGTTTACAACTTTGCGGTTTTGGGGACCCATGAGTTTCTGCCTGCAGAAACAAATCAAGATTATAAAAAATGTTGGCTAATATGGGACCCAATAAAAATAAATATAGAGAATATATTACAGTTTGCAGAATAGATTGTAGTGTATATGCTATAGTAAAATGTGCTAAGCCACCCTTCTAGTTCGAAAATTGCCCCTGGACAAATTTTGAGTTGGAGACCCCTGGTTTAATGTAAAAAACACTGATAAATTCTACACAAAGAGCTGAAATCTTTTATTAACACTAAAACATAAACCTAATTGAATTTTACTTGTTGAGAACGTCTGATGTTTTGTTTCAGGATCGTGAAAAGGACAAGTTGCAAATTCAAGAGTTGATGGACCTCAACTCTACACTGCAATACGAAAAAATGCAGAGTATGAATGAGTCTGGATCTTTAGCATATCAATTGGAACAAGCGAAAGAAAAAAATGGATGTTAGTTAGCAGCTTTATTTTTTGCATCCTTTTTTTAATGTTCAATAACTGACTGTTGCGTAGAATGTAAGTTTACATAATTTGTACCAGCTCTATTTTACGACTCTGTGTTTTTTGTTTTTTTGCAGCTGGTCGTTTGTCTATTTTTGCTGAATCAGAAGAATCCATTCACACCAGAGCACTGAGATTGGAAAAAGAAAACAAGCACCTCCAAACATTAGTCAACACCTATAAAGATTCAATGAAATCTGCAGAATTGACAGAGGTCAGTGCTTGGTGATAAAGGCTGTGTTATCATTTTCATTTTATTATTGTTACAAGTTGTGCATCTACTTCATGTGTTTCAAAGTATTGCTTTGTTTTATTTAGACAAGCTTGGCTCAGCTGGAAAAGGAAAACACAAGATTAAGTAACAAAGTCACTCAACTCCAAGATATGCTTAACAAGGTTTGTTTTATTGTTTGTTGCACTGCATTTTAGGGCATTTTCTGACATGTATTATTATGAATGTCTTTTCCTGATTTCATTTTGTTTTACTTTTTAGTTGTGGTGGTGAAGGGCTTGCATTAGTTGTTTGGTAATTAGCTACATTGTGCAACATTTATCACTAATGGGTCAAATGCAAGAAACGTCATCAGATAGCAGACGCATATTCATATAGCACAAGTTGCCGTTACTTTGTTGGCCAATAGTTGCAAGTTATTTTTATCAGTGATTTTTTAAAAATTCGAACAGTGCATGTGAAATGACAAAATTACCTAATCCACAATTGTGATTTGTTGTTAAGAAACTTTTTTTGTGCAGGAGAAACAAGCAGGTCTTGATTTTGAACAACTTTCAAATGAGCTTTCAACTGAGAGACAGAGACTTGAAACAACTTTAAAAACATCTCAGACCTCGTCTGAACGCCGAATTGCAGAATTGGAAGCAGAAAATGTGCAACTGCTTAAAACCACGGAGACACTAAGGGAAAGAGCAAAGATTGGTGGAAATGCAAAAGTCAAAGCTATTGAAAAAGAAAATAAGGTGAAGACATTAGGTTAACTTTACTGTAATTTTTTTGCCTACCAAACATATCTCTGTGTCGTAGGTACTTTGTATACTAGTAAAATGGACAATTAGATTACTTAAATGTTTTGTAAATGCACTTAGTTTGTTGTGGTTTTCATTTACCACAAATAGATTACAAAGGCGATTTAGTCTAATAAAATTCAAATCTCTGTAACTAACTAAGCAGAGACACTACTCTTGCACAAAAAATGAGAATGCAACACAAGCATAAAACTTCTCACTTGGCCTATCAAGGGTAGTTAGCACATCAATATCTGTAACTTTTATTGATTTACTTGTTACTTGCTTGCAGAATTGCAACCAACTTTTTTTGACAAACTAAATGTTGTTCAAAAATAAATTTTACTTAAAAGATTTGGATAATTTGGATCATTTATGTAACACTTATTTGGTGTTGGCATGTTGCGAAATTAGGACTGTAGTATACTAACCTTCTTTATTTATCTTTTGTTATATTTGAAGGTGTTGTCAGAATTAGTGAAAGATGTCACTGCAAAATTACATAAGAGTGAGTATGAACAGAAACAACTGACAGAAAAAGTTCTTGAAATGAAAGAAAGTGTTGAACAAGCTGAAATTATTGAAAAGGTTTGTAATGCAAACACTAATATAGCATCACACTTACATCCTTTAGTTGCCACAACTTTATCTTCAGACTATTATTAAACTAATTTTGACAAACAGGAAGCAGTATTTATAAATTGACAATAACAAGTACAGGTAAAAGAGAAAAACAACAGTTTCATAAATTATTTATTTTTGTTTGCAGGAAAATGTGAAGCTTGAAAAACAGAATGTCACTCTTGAAAAAAATGTGAAAAAACTAGAAATTGCATGCAAAAATTTTTCTACAATGGAACAAAATGCTACTGATTTGGAGGTCCAAAATAGGTAAAGCCTTGTGTAGAGCAGTGGTTCAGGATTACTTTTGGTGCGACCTACACAAAAATGCCCAAATGCCTCAACCCAACTGAACTGTGACATTAAAAACATACATTGACAAAAGCATAAGGTAAAAACTAAATAACAAAACATATGTGATAAACCACATTTGTGTCTATTTAGTTTGTGAACTTATGCAAACCAAAACACAAAACACAAATGTTTGAAGTTTTTTTCTGTGGTATTACAGGCAACTAAAGAAACGAGTTGAACATCTAACCAATCTGACTGACCAATTTGAGGCCTTGGAAGCTGACAAAACTGTCACTGAGCAAGAAGCTAGTCGATTGCGACGTCAGGTAAATTGTTAGTCTACGCCAGTGGTTTCCAAACTATTATGGATGCGGCCCAAATATTTGCGAAATTTAATTTTGTTATTTCTGTGCCATATGGGTATGCATTTTTATGTAAAAATCAGTAAAACTTAACAGAAACTTTTATCCAAACATTCCGATTTGGCCCAAATTTCCGAGCAGGTTTTAAAGCATTGACAACCAAACAACTTCTGATGTCAAAAACAAAAACTCGGTTTACTGCTTAATACAAGCTGTTATGAAATTATTATTACTCAACAGTTTAGCTATCTTGTAAAAAATAAAGACTATGAAGTAAAGTAATAAGAATACATGACTTTGTTACAAAACAAATGTGACCAGAAATATTTTTCCAAACTTTGGGAAACGCTTGTCTACACCAGGGTTCTTCATTAGGCACGATTTCAACCACCGAAGGAGCAATTGTGACTATATTTAAAATTGGGAGCAATTTTAATATTACTAAATGTGCAAAAATATATGCAAGAAATGGTAAATAAGCAAAATGCCTTAGCCAACTATAACTAACAAGCAGCTTTTATTGGTTTTGCAAACATACAGCAAGACGATTGGTACCTAAGTATGGGTCCCCTTCCCCGATTCACCCACAGCCCCCAAAAACGTGAAATTTTTGAAATGGCTATACTTGCTAAAGTACTCCATTTAGGAGTTATATGCTTTGTTGTTTGGTGCAATATAAGGTATTTCAAAGAATTTTGTGCCTTAAAAAAAGATTTACCCATTTTCACCCCTTAAACCCCAAAATATTGGTTTCTGTCTAACACTGGTTTGTTAAATGTGTTTGGTCAAGAAAGAGTGCTTTAAATTTATTCAAATTGGCACAGATGTTAGTTATTGTTCCGAATTTGATCCTCCTGAAGTTTGACCCCAAACGACCCAGCGGTTCACCCACAGGCCCCCAAAACGAAAAAAAAAAACCGCTGTACTGACCCAAGTACATAATCTGAGGGTTTCATGCTTTGTTGGTTGGTGCAATGTAAGCTATTCTAAAGAATTTTGTAACTTTTTATTGGATTCACCCATTTTTACCCCTTAAACCCCAAAATAATAAGTGTTAGGCCAGAAATACAAGCCCTAATGTGCTGAAATGTTAAACAATTGTTTGCAGTAGGTTATTCATTTAGTGTTTAAACATTTGCCTGAATCAGCCAAATAGTTACTTTTACAGCCCATAATATGTGTACACTGTCAGTCAGATAGAAGTCTCAACTCTCAAGGTAGTAATTCACTTGTTTACGATTAAGGCGGGTGAATGCAGCGGGAGTGCTCACAATTCACTCGTTTATGATAAAGGCGGGTGAATGCTGCGGGAGTGCTCAGCTTGACGCCCGGACAGACGTTTTAAGAGACAGTCGTGTTTGTGATTAGAAATTAGCTGTTTTTGCGCAGCTATGCTATGTCGTGTTATTAAGTTATCAAGCACATTTTCAGTTTTGGAAAATTGTGTTTAAAAACTGACCTTGAACGACAATATCAAGGTCAAAACATGAGAATAAATTGAAAGTATTTTTCCCGTTCTTATTTACTGTTTTTTGTAATTATATAACAATAATGATGCAAAAAGAATACAGACAAAACTTTTAAAGTTGGGTTAAGGCTTAAGTTGGTTAAGTTTTTCCTTAAGAATCTAAAAGTAATCAGGATGTTTGTTTACCGTAAATCCGCACAAAATGCTTGCAGAAACAATTTTGTTATAAAGTTCCAGGAAAAAGATAGGTACCCTATGAAATGTAGGTGCCAAATATATATCCATTATAAATATAGTAAATGGTATATGTGATACATCGTTAAATATGATGTAATATATATAAACTGGCAATATATAGGAAAACCACTATTCTAGTATAAACACTGTATGTGCTTACTGCTTAACAAAATCATCCCGACAGTTTTGGTTTCTTTGGTGTGTGATTAGTTTTGCAAAGTTTGCACTTTACCCATCTGCACTGTTGAATTCATGCTAATGTCCGAATTGGATAATTTTTTTTATTGTAAATTGTGTGTTTTGTAGTGACTTTGTGTGTTTTTTTAGGTTGAGTCATTAAAAAAATCATGCAGCAAAATGACAGAATTGGAACAAGACAAGTTAGAGGCACAAAAAACATCTCATCGACTTCAGCAAACTATAGATGCCATGAAAGTCAATGCCAAAAAAACAGAGAAACTTGAAGTAACTATATTGTTTTGCATTGCTGATGGTGGTAAAAAAACATAAATTGTATTTGTTTAGATTGTGCAGGAAGAGCTTGAAAATGAATTGGAAAGACTTCGTTCTCAACTTGACCTTACCAAACAACGATTAAATTCACGGGAAAATGACTTGCATCAATTGGAAAGAAACTATGAAAAGGTGACAAATTTTTTTTTGAAATTTGGCAGATAAGTTTGTCAATTTTATGGTTTAGCCGGTTACAATTTTTTATTTAATTCTAATTACAATATACAGGTTTAAGGTTTTAAGTCATTGTGGGTCCCCTTTTCCTTTGATTTCAGTCTGTTTTTTTTCTTGATTTTTTTCCATGCACATGTGGCATAAATTATGGGTCCCCTTCCCTGAAGGGGACACATATTGTTTTTGTCTATATTTTTTTTTTCTTTTTTCTTTTTTTCTTTTTTCTTTTTTCTTTTTTTCTTTCTAACGCAGATTTGTTCCCATGTTTTGGTCAAGAAAGAATGGTTCAAACTTTTTCAAATTTACACACATTACAGATATTGGTCTAAAGATGGTCCATGTGAATTTTGACCCCGTTTGATCCCTCGGTTCACCCACAGCCCCCCAAAACGTGAAATTTTTAGCGCGGATTTGTTCCCACGTTTTGGTCAAGAAAGAATGGTTCAAACTTTTTCAAATTTACACACATAATAGGTATTGGTCTAAAGATGGTCCATGTGAATTTTGACCCCGTTTGATCCCTCGATTCACCCACAGCACCCCAAAACGTGAAAGTTTTTAGCGCGGCTATTGTTCCCACGTTTTGGTCAAGAAAGAATGGTTCAAACTTTTTCAATTTTACACACATTACAGATATTGGTCTAAAGATGGTCCATGTGAATTTTGACCCCGTATGACCCAGAGATTCACCAACAGGCCCCCGAAACGTAAATGTGTCTAACGCTCGTTTGGTCAAGAAAGACACTGTAGGCAGAAGTACCAAGAGAGTAACTCACTGGTTTACGATAGCGGGAGGGCTCAGCTTGACGTCGGACAGACGTTTTACGAGACATCGTTTCAGTGATTAGAAATCAGCTGTTTTGCACAGCAATGCTATGTCGTTTTATTAAGTTATCACTCACATTTTTAGTTTTGGCGAAGGTTTTACACCTATGACGTGATTTAAGCCTAATAACCGTGCTTCGGTTTTGTATATGTCAAGAAAAACTTTGTTAATAAAAGTTAAGATGAAAAAATTAACTTGACTTTTTTGCCAAATAAATGTTTTTTTAAATGCTCGCTGTCAGGTTGGCCGCCGCATGATCACGGGTTACTTAAGGTCAACTAGTCGGTATTACAAACACAGCTCAGAACGTTTTTCATAACGTAGCGTTTTTTTAACAATCAATTTAGGAGTCAATACTCAAGGCATGTATAAATTAGGCTTAACAGTATTGTTGAACACGAATGACGGCGTGCTATTGAAAACGGTGTCAAAAGGTCAAACAGTCGTTTGGCGTGTGCACCCTGAGAGGTTACTACAGGTCAATGGTACTCGTTTTGCGAAACAAAGTTAAATGAAAAACAATTTGTTATGTATACACTTTTTAATTTAAAGTGTCTGTAACACAACTGTTACAGCTTTCTAAAAAAAATTGCCCGACCTTGGAGGACTATATCTGGGTCAAAGCAAGAGATTAGATTTAAGTCTTTGTTACGTTTTTTTAATGTTTTTGTAATTACATTACAATAATAGTGCAAAAAGAATACGAACAATTTTTTTTATTGTTGGGTTAATGCTTTCTAAAACTTTGTCCTTAAGAATGTAAAAATCACCGCAACATTTGTTTACCGTAAATCCGCACAAACATGCGTGTGGGGACCCATTAGTTTTTGTTTACAAAAACAATCATATGTGTAGATCAAATGATGTGTATAGTAAATTGGTAAATATCGTATAGAATATATAAAATGGAAGTATATCAGAAAGCCACTCTTCTAGTTTATTATATATATATTGTCGTATGGTTTCCACGTCTCAAAAAAACTTAGATGTGATCGGATATATTTTGAAACCAGTCGCTAAATGCTGTATCGCATTCATGTACGGTCCGATATCCACCTTGTAACTTGGTTGTGGGGCATTTTAGGACAAGATGGTCGGTGTCTTGCTTATCTGCCCCACAGTGAGGGCATTCCGAACTCGTTCTTTCGCCCCAGCGTTGAAGCATGTGGGCAGTGCGAGCGTGTTTTGATCGCAGTCGGTTCGCTGCTACCCAGTTACGTCTATGTGCTAAGTCGAAACCTGGCAGTGGAGTTGTTGGGTCGTCTACTAGCTCTCCTCCAGCGGGCATGTTATTAAACCAATATTGTTTCCATTTTTCAGTCATATCGAAAGTGTTGTCAGTCTCTAAGTTGTAGATTGGATGCCTGGATTTTAGTCTACGTGTTTTTGGTGCTTGTCTTATAATTTTGGTGAGGGGAATTTCCTCGGGAAGTGTTTGAAGATTCTGTATCATCTTCATAGCTGATGCTCTGCGTCGTAAGTGTGGGGGAGGTATTGCACTCATTGTTGGTAGCCATGTAATAGGGGTGGATTTTAGAGTTCCTGATATTATTCGCATTGTTCTGTTCAGTTGGATGTCCAATTTTTTAGTGTGAGTACTACGCTCCCATGTCGAAGCACAGTATTCTGCGGCGCTGTAACACAAAGCTAAGGCAGATGTTCTCAGGACTGATTGACTTGCTCCCCATCTGGTGGCTGCTAGTTTGTTGATCAGTGAGTTTCTAGTTTTTATCTTGTTTGATAGTTTCTCCAAATGTTGTCTATAATTTAAAGTTCTGTCTAATGTTATTCCAAGATACTTCGGATTGGGGTCCGTTGGCAGTTGCTTTCCATCAATTGTAATATTCAGTTGTTGGTTTGCGCGGTGATTGTCCAGATGGAAAAGAGTTGTCACTGTTTTAGTGGTGTTCATTTGTAGATACCATGTCGTGAAGTATTCCTGGAGAGTGGTGAGATCAGCTGTGAGTTGGTTTTGAATCGTTGTTAGACAATTTCCTTGATAAGTTAGTGCCCAGTCATCCGCATAGCCGAATTTAAGACATTTGGTTTTAGGCATGTCTCTGATGTATACGTTGAATAGTGTAGGGGCCAGTACGGAGCCCTGAGGTACCCCGTTTTTTATTTTAAAAGTTTTGCTGGTGTCGGAACCTACACATGTGTAGAAGCGACGAGTACCTGTCATTTTTGATATGATTCGCAGCATGGTTCTGCATTTTATTATTTTTGCTAGTTTTAGTAGAAGACCATCATGCCATACTGTATCGTAGGCAGCTGATAAATCTACGAATATGGCTCCAGTTGTGTTTTTTAGTTCATATCCTGTTTCAATGTGTGATGTTAAAGCAAGGACTTGTTCACTGGTGCAACGATGTTTTCTAAACCCAGATTGTTCAGAGGGTAAGAATGGTTCGACCAGTGGCGTTATTCTGGCAAGTATGATTCTTTCCAGAACTTTGTAGGTGCAGCATAGAAGAGAAATTGGCCTGTAACTGCTTGGATTGGTTGGATCTTTTCCTGGTTTCAAAATTGCTATCACCTTTGCTATTTTCCAATCTTTGGGAAGTTTTCCGGTTTGAATAATGTCTGTCAATGCGGTCCTCAGCCATTGAAGACTGTTATTTCCTAAATGTTTCAGCATTTCAGGGTAAATTCCATCTATTCCAGCAGCTTTGCTCGCTTTTGTTTGCTTTAGCGACTCTTTTAATTCTGACATTAGTATATGTGATGACAGGTTGGAATCTTCCGTGTATGTGCGGTATAGTTGTTGATATTCTTTTCTTACAGATTTTTCAAAAGTGTGGTTTGGTTTATGGTGTCCTCGTTGTTTAATTTCCTTTGCGATTTGGTTTGCACTTATCGGAGCTGCAGTTTTGGGCTTTGATGTTGAATTAAGGTCCAGTTTATGTAGAAGTGCCCATGCTTTACGGCTTGAGTGTTTGAAGTCGAGATTTTCAACTGTACTGATCCATCTGTTTCTCCTGTCTTTATTAAGTGATGATAATAGTTGGTCTGCTGTATTATTGTCATTTGTTTCTTCGTAGGCTTTGAACAAGGCCTCACTTTCTTTTGACCAGCAGGGAACATACTTTTTTCGTCTACCTCTTGGAATGTAGCGTCTTGCACTTTTTAAAACTAGTTTGTGAAATCTGGGTATTGTTTGAGCTGATGGAGGAATATGGATGCATGTCTGGTCCACGGCTTTGGCAAAGTTTTCCCAATTAGCTTGTTCGAAGTTCCATCTGTTTTTTGGAAGGGAGTTGATGATAGGAATTTTTAATCCAACTGTAGTTATTATGGGCCGATGTTGGCTATGTGGAAAGGAGGGCAGAATTTCCGTAGATGCTGGCAATGGATCGAGGTTATCGTTTTTTGATACGAGGCATAGATCTGTTGAATAATCTTTGTTCCATCTTGAGGAATGAAAGGTACCATGGGTTTTGGGGTCGTATAGTAGATGAAGATTCGTGTCATTTATCCATTGTCCTAATTGTTCGCCTGCTTTGTCGTTTTCATTATATCCCCAGTCGGTGTTGTGGCTGTTAAAGTCCCCAATGTAAACAGTGGGGTGAGGAAAGGATGGGAGAGGAGGATTCGGCCATTCTTTGTTTGGTGGTTTGTATAAGTTAACAACCGTTAGTTTCTAGTTTATTGATGGATTTGGATGGAACTTTTACAGCTGTTAGGACTGTAGATGTGCCATCTGCTTCGTTGAACTTGATAGCCGTAGCAGTTACCCCGCTAGTCCCCACTGAGTACAACATTTTAACAGTGTCATCGAGGCAACCGAACATATGTAACTTGTGATTGCAATGTACTTGCATAAAGTGTTGGCTATTTTTGCAGATGACAGTTAGGGTTTCAGCGTTGTGACATCAAAAGCGTTCATGGTTGCTGCTCAAAACATCTCTATTGGCCAAATTTTAAACATTGCCGGATTTGGATAAAAAAATTCTGTACTGTTGATTGGGTCATTGTGGTTTCATCTTTTTTAGTTTTGATGTAGAACCCCATCATTTACCCTACTAACCCTCTATAATGGGTGAACTTTGTAAACAATGTCCGCATTTCATCCATGTGTCATTGGGTCTGATGCAAATGAACATAGTGAATGTATAACCTTTGTAATGTTGGTGATTATAAATATTATAAAAGCAATATTACAATGGTTATACATTCACTATGTTCCCAGTGATAGTGCAGAGAATGGCTTTACTTCATATTTTCGGTTTTAGAAATCTTCAGAACTTAACCATACTACGCACAAACTAAAGAGATTGGAAAAAGTGGACAAAGAAAACCAAGAGTTGGTTGAAAAGAATTCCCAAATGAAATCAACCGGCAGCAAACAAAGTCATGAAATTGCCAGGCTGAAACATCAACTAGATGTATATTCTTTTTTTAGATAAATATTGGAAACATTGTTTGCAAATCTTCTTTGCTTGCAGGAAGTAACATCTGAATGTGAAACAGCACAAAGTGAACTGACAAACCTATCACGACAAAACAAAAACCTGCTTTCAACTGATGTGGAAATGCAGAAAACTGTCTCTGAACTTTCAATGAAGGAAAGGGAACTTACCAAACTTCAAAAACAGCAAGCTGTCAATAAGTAGGTGGTCAAGCAAAGATTCAGTAATAAAAATGGTCTCACATTGGTCAGACTAATTTATAGTCAATGTATCAAAAAAAGGCTACATAAGGTTTGTTGCTGTTTCTTATGGCTGATTAGCTACCACTATCCTTACAAAAAATTCAATTTAAGTCATTGTGGAAGATATTAGCCAACAAGTGATGAACATACCTGTTCAAATTAATCGTTTCCAGCCCATGCTTACCAATTTCTAAATGCATAAAGGCTTTTTTAAAAAGTTTAAACTAAAACTTCTACTTTGACAAAGATATGATGTTAAAGCAGCGTAACACATTAATTTTTGTACTAAAAGGGCTACTTTGAACGAATTGAGGGAGGAGTTGGTAAATGAAAAGTTGAATTGTCAGCAAAAGCAAGCTGAACTTGAACGACTTCAAAGTGATCTCAACAGCATTGGATTAAGCCAAGAAGATTTGGTAAAGGCATCATCCAACAAAGATAATGAGTAGGCAATTGTTTTGCAATTTATTGAATCAAACAAAACATAAAATTTTTCCCAATTTAATTTTAGGCGGTTTACAGCACTTGAATCAAGGTTTGAATCAACGTTGAAAAAGTCACTGGAAGCAAAGGAAAACAAAATTAGTTCACTTGAGTCTAGGTTGCAGGAATCTGTTCATCTCAACAATAAATTGAGAACTGATTTAAGGGTAAATAATGTGAAAATACACAGTTGTTGGGCGCAGATTCAGTTTATCCGATCTTGTTTGTTATAACCCTCATGACATGTTGTAGAGTGGCTGTGCATTGTTAATGTGTTTTTAAACAGAAAATTATCTTGAACATATATGTACACCATTGAAACTTTGTTGTTTTTCTGTGTGAACTGTGGACTTAGCTTTTCATCTGCTTTTTTTGTTTATTTTTGTAAGCTATATTTTTGTTGTTTTCTTTAAGGCAATAAAACATGATTATGAATCATTGTCCCAGCGACACCAGGAGGAAGTTATGTCAGCTGATCCAAAACAAAGGAACAAGGATTATGCTTCATCAGAGATTTTGAAAATCAAAGATCATCTTATATCTGTTGAGCGAAAAGTAAGCGGTTTGTAAAAGTGTAGGTGCCATTATTCACCGAAATATTTTTTGCAGAATGCTACACTTTTAGCTGAAAATGGGTCTTTGAAATCATCCTCTCAAGATTTGCAAAGTCATGTTAAATCACTAAAATCCCAAATTACTAATATTCAGCGACAACAAGAAAAAACACAGGAAACCAATTCAAATTTACAAAAGCAATGCATTAAACTTCAGGTATATTTTGCTCTGCCAAAATTTTTCAAAGTAAGGCTTATTTTTCTGACATTTGTTTTATATTTATCAAGGTTGAAAATTCAACATTGCAGTCACAATGTAGTTCATTGATGTCACAAAATGCACAGTCCAACAGCACACAGGTGGCAAGTGAAACTGAAAAACAAGAACTCGTGAAAGAATTTGAAACAATAAAAAAAGAGAAAAAACTTCTTGAAAAGGATCATGATGACATGTCTGTGTTGCATGAGCGGCAAACTGTTGAATTAGAGAACTTGCTGCAGGATCAACAAAAGCTTAAGCAACAAAGTCGACAAATGCGAGTAGAGGTATTTTTTACAAAAATATTAATGGGTCCCCATCCCAAAAGAGGGCACATTTTAATTTTACTTCATTTTTTTATGAGTTTATGCCTGTAGAAACAATATAAAACAAGTATAGGAAACATATTAATGTTTTTAAATAGGTTTAAGTGTATATGCAATGGCGAAATGTGCTAAGCCACCCTTACAGTTATTAGTTTTAATCAGAAACATGTTAAAATGCTTAATATTAATCTGTGGCTGCAGCCTAACATTTCGTGAAGGATTTTTTTGACACTGGTTTTTTTTCAGTAAAAATAAAATACATATTTTGGTTCATACATTTAACAAAGAGCAAACAACAAAAACTGTTTCCTGTAATCAAATTTAAGCAAAAACTGATGTTTTTGCAGTTAAAAAATACAGAAGAAAAACTGCAATCAATGATTCGACGCAGTTCCCATGAGCAGCATCAACGAGAAACAGAAACACACAGTGTGTCTGAAAATTTCGGTGCTTTAAAGGAAGCTCATGAAAAGTAAGAATAACTGAACCAATATTAGTAAACATTGATACTATAAGCTGAATTTGATTGCAAGTTTCATAATCAGTTTAGTTAAATTAATGAATTCCAAATGTTGTTTTCTGTTTGTACTGATTCTGCAAAATCATGTAAAAAAGCTGGGCAAATTGGGTATGCAACAAACTAGCATGGTCTGTACTAATATAACAGCTTGTTATTGCATATTAAGTGATTTATAATGAATTCACATACGACTTTTCCCAAACATAAAATTCTAAGTTTAAATATTAACTCTATTGATAGGCTTAACAACTCTTATAAGAATTTAAATAATGAGTATGAAGAGCTGCAAGGACAATATTCAACCCTCAAATCCAGCCTGAATCAGACAAAGCTGGAATATGCTAAATTGGAAGCAGAAAGTTCAGATATTAAGGTTGGCTTGATTGGCATGTAGCTCTATCTGCAAGTGAAGTGATATACTACATTTCTGCAGGATCATAATCAGCAGTTGGATATTACTGCTGCTAAGCTCAACAACCGCTGTGAGGTCCTGATGCAATTAAAGGCAAACCTAGAGGAAGAAAATCGCCATCTTCTGGAACAAATCAGTCGACTAATGGGTCAAAATGAAGAACTTCTATCTCAGACGTTGGAAAGCAAAGATCAAATTTATTCTGAACAAAAGCAATATACGTCAGTGTTCTATATTTCAAATAAAAAATATTTTAAATCACTACATATTATTTACAAAATCTTTAAATTTTAGTGAGCGAATGCAGGAGATTCGCCGTCAAAAAGAAAAACTTGAAGAGAAGATTATGGACCTGTATAGAGCACCAGGCCATTCACCTTCAAAACGCAAGGGTATTGGGTTTACTCATATTTTTTCACTTGCAAGTTTACTTTGTCTTTGCAAAACTAAATGTTCCTCTGTTGACATTGCCTTTAAGACACTTCATAAACATAATTTTTATTTTTTGAAGGTATTACGGCAACCATTCGTAAGACCTGGCAGAGTATTGGAAAAACAGGTGAAAGTCGCAGAAAACGCGATGGACTGCCTACAAGTTCAAGTTTGCACACACCCAACCATGACCAACGAGATACAAATCATCCTGAGTTTGTTTCCTCATCTTCAATACATAGTTTTCCCAATGAATCTGCTTCAGTTGATTCTGGTTCAGCTGAAGGTCATCTGGAAACTGGCACAAAAGAACCTGGTAAGTTTACCATTTCATTACAGTAAAAATTACAATTAACTGATATGATATAAATATTGCCTTTTAAGTTGTTGTGATCGAACTGTGCTAAACTCTTGACATCACATGAGGCGATTGAATTAGTGCTACTAAAGTTTGCCACATGTTTTTTTCTGTCTCTGTGTATTTTCAAGCACTTTTATGGCACACACAAACACATGTAGTGCAATTCTTTTATCCATGGTTACTATGGTAGAGTTGTTTTTGCTGTGATGCACCTGTTTAGATGCTAGATACACTGAACAAAAACTCGTTTGTGTGATGTTCCAATTTTGTAGTGTATATTTGACTGTTTTAAATCAGGGGTCACCAAACTTTTTTACAGACATGAAAATGTTAAGAATGGCATGCAAAGGCTCATAGCTAAAAAGCCTTATTTAGACTCGGCCCTGCAAAGCAATTTTGACTGTGGTTGCACGAATAATCTTACAAGGAGGAAACCAACTTTAATGGTTAAGCTGTATTTTTTACAGTTAGCTTGGACAGCGAAAAAACAATGGACCATTATAAAAAAATTCAATAATTGAATAATGTGCTGCCCTAAAGTAAGCCCTCAGGAAACCTAATACTACGGGTACAGACAAACAATCAACAGATTTTTGCATAGGTTAATGCCTTATATGACCAATAGAGCTTTTTTGCTTTTTTTTGTATAAAACCAATTTGAATACTTCCAGGGGCTGCATAAAACTGACATGTCACCCATGGGTTGTAGTTTGGTGGCCACTGGTTTAAGTGAATGGTATAAAAGACATGCATGTTTTACAAGAAATTTTAAATATATAATAATGAACAAGTTGGAAAAAACACCAATCAGCATGATTTTGTATTTTTCCAAAGTACCTATGTGTTTTTTTGTTCGTTGCAGCTATCAAATGCTGCAAGGGTGTAAAATTTGCAACAAAACAAATTGAGACAGTCATTTTCACTTTTAAAATATAAAGGGAGTTGTTTGAGAGACCTGTCAATCCAAATTAGTTTTGTATCAACTGTTTCAACAGTAAAAGATTTGAACTGCTAATATAACTGGCTTTGTCTCAAATCAACCAATGTATTTTAAGTGAATCTTTAAATATCACACATGACATTAGGCAGAATAATATGTCAATCCACAATTTTACTGCCTCTGTCTTAGTACTTTTCAGGATTTAGACATGCATGACTAATTTAAACATATGCAACTGTTTGTTGTTGATGACATGTCTTTGTGGCATTGTTTAGGAGTATTTTTATGGTGCAACAAATAGTGATTGACATCTTGTTGCTGTATTATATCATTGTTATTTGCATGTGCTATGTAGCAACACACAAAAACAGAAGGATGCGGCGCAATTTGAGTTTGTTTAATCAACTTCAGCGAATATATCCTGCGCGAAGGAAGGGATCATACACATGTAAGAAAGCAAGTGATCATGTATTGCATGAGGAACCACATCAGGGTGGCTGCATGTTTAGTGATCAAAATGCTTGGCATTGTAAAATTTGCATGCAGCAGTCCTTCAAAATCACATATTTTGATCCATTGAGAGACATTTTCACTGTTTCACGAGTTATTTTCTATCTCCTGAATGCTTTTAGTATCTTGCATTGGTGATGGTAAAGTGCATGTTGTAAAATGTGTTAGATAGCTCTAGCAATAAACACATGCAACATAAAAGAAAGCAGTCAATACCATTTGAAAAACAAGCAGTCTTAGGTTAATGTTACTAAAATTCAAATTCTACTGTACATTTGATGTAAAAAGGTGCATTTTCGGAACTGTAGAATACTAGTATTTTGTGCTTGCAAGGTTTGTATTCTAGTCATTTCCTAAATGACTTGTACTTTATTTACTTAACGTCAACTGTAGAAAATAAAAAACAAAAACAGTAATGTAATAACTAAAACAGACTAAAGAGTTCCTCAAACAGACTTTGTTTAGCCCTCTAATGAAAAAAATAAGCCCCCATAAGAAAGAACATAAAATGCATAGTGGTGGAATTATGTAAAAGGTTTTAAGTTGAGAAATGGTTAGTTTGGCTAGTGTTGTTCACTTACTGGATGTGGTCTTTGGTGGTTTTTGTGCATGTTTACATCCAAGATTATAACTTTGTAAAATTGGCTTTTCAACAAACTATTTATTATTATGACTGTTCGTTTGAAAAATTGATGAGTATTTTGATGAAACTTTATTGTATTTTTTGACTTATTTTCAATTTCTATCTTATGTTTAATAACGTAACTCAAAATGTGAAGTCTGAATATGCAAGTTATGCTGATCTTTCTTAGCTGCTGTATGTACACGTTTACCATTATATTGTGAATGTACTTAAATTTAAGCTTTGAACATGTTACTATCAGTGATTTAATGGTTCAAGCAATTTTTAAAGGTCATATTTTTCTGGTTATAATTGGTTGGTAGTAGCTACTTTCTGGTGATGAGATTTTTAAAAAGACATTTAAAAACTGAAAGGAAAATTATTGTCACTCTTTTTGAAACTTGGCATGGTGCACTGTTTTTTTTACCTGTATTTCTGTAATTCTCTGTCTTGTTCGTAAAAATAATTTCAGACATGTTCAATAACAGACATTTTATGGTATTTTTGCAGTAGATTCAGGAAAGGGTGAATCGCAAGACAAAAGGCGAACACAGCTCGGTGGAAACTTGGCACATTCAACCAATGCTCTTCACTCATTATCGGTATCACCACAAGTTAGGTTACACTCAAAATCATCAGCAGGTATAATAATGTTTTCAAAATCTATAACACATAACTTATTGTTAGTCTCCTTTTCTGAAGGGAAAATATATTTTTTGTACATTTTTTTGCATACTGCAAATGTTTTCCTTTTTTTTTCCCCGGTTCGTCCACAAGCTTCCAAAGCGTGAATATTTAAAAATACCTTCAAAAATTACACAACTCTTGAGTTTTACATGTTTTTGGTGGGTTATGAATTTGTCAGCAACCTATAATAATTGGTATAAGCAGAAATTTTAACAGTTTCAAATCAAACTTTGGGCATTTATATTCAGGCTATAGCAACCCTAATTTTAACATTTTCTCAAAACCATTTCCAATTCATGTGCACATGTATTAGGGGAGGCATTCGTTTTTCCTTGAAGAAACAATCATTGTTAAATTCTGAATAGAGATAGGTGCCTAATTAAAATTAGTTAACAAACATATCTGATGTATGTACAGCAACTTGTGTATGTGGTTAAACAGTAGATATAATTTGCGAATGTATGCAGTAAACCCACCATTCTAGTTGTACATGTTTTCAGTTGTCTCAAATAAGTTCTGTGGAAATTTGTAATTAGGAGAAGTTATGATAGTTTGAATTTTTGTTGTTAAAGCATCCAACTCGATAAGAGGTTCATCTTTCACTCAATATGACGCACATGGAAAATCAACCAACGACTTATCAACATTAGGTATGTCCGTACATGTAATATTTTATTACATCAAAAATATATTGACTTGTTTATTTTACAACAGGTCATGAACCAGTGGCAGGTGAAACGAGAAAAAGTGAAGATGGTGATTCTCAGGTTTCACCAAGCAAACAAGTTATCACATTGCAGCAGTTTTTAACAGAGAGTGATCACAAACCGCAGGTACATTACTCACTGTTATGTCCTAAAGCTTTGCAGTGTAAAAAGATGTACAGTTTTAAAAGTTATGTTTTTGGTTGTACCAAATAAAGCTACCTTTTTAAAAAACAAGGCATGCTGTTAATAAAAAGGTGTTAAAATCCAATTAAATTGCAGACACCACAATCCGGTCGAAAACAACCTGAAGTTGTTCTTAGAACTTCAAGTTCAAAACCAAGACCTAAAAGTATGCATAGTACCCCTGAATCCATGTCTTTGAAGTCGAAGTCCGATAACGCGACTGTACAACGGTTGGATAGTTTGGTTGGAAGTCCGCGGGCTTATGATGTGGCGAAAAATGCAAGTTTTAGTGTCAATAAGAGTAAAAAAATGCCAGTTTCACCACGAAACACGCCACCGCATAGCCGTGACATGACATCAACGCCAGTTTCTAATCGCGGAATGGAGGACTCTGGCTTAAGTCCGATACCATCTTCATTAGCTGATCACCCAACCAATCCTATTCGTCGAGACGTGCCTCCACCGTCTCTTGCAACTTATAATCCCAATCCCATTAGACGGGATGTACCCCCGGAAATTCAGCCTCGACAAAGGAGATCCGTTGCTGGAAATGATAGAAAGCCGAGATCATCATCTGTTTCTCCTGATGAACGAGCAAACGCACCGCTTTCAACTAGTAATGATGACTCAGACAAGAGCACACAATGGTATGAATATGGATGCGTTTAACGTTTGGTAAAAAATTCGTTAAGCCTGTCCTCACATACACGTAATACTTGCACTCTGTTTTGATCATGTCATTTGGCGATTTTATGTTTTTTACTGTGTTGTAGTTGCATCTTAGCGTTGCAAAATATATATGTTATTATTGGTTATCGTGTAGAGTAGACGTTACTGCTGCGCGTATTGCTTTTTGTATTTTTTCATTGCATGATAGTTTTTACAGAGCTACTGATAAGTTGGTAGATATAGATTCAACGATTTAGCCTTGAAAATGTACTGTTGTTGATGAGTGTAGTAGTGGAATATGCGGTACTGGCTTGATCTTGTATATCCTCACTGTGTGTTTGATTTGTGTCTTAAATTCCTAATTTACTTACATCCCATATTGTTGGCTGTTATTTTTTCTAAAAAGTGTACCTCTCATGTGAATAATACGATTAGCGTCGGCAAAAACTTTGTTTGCCAAAACTTACAAAAATGTTATCACAGTGCCTTTAAGTGGTTTGTGTTGAAATTAAATGGACCAAATATTGTTTACATGCGAATTTGTAATATTGTTATGGTGCCGAAGAAAGTCTTTTAAGCTTAGATTGAAAGTTTAGGATTGCGATTTTTTCGCGCAAATAACCAACGACACAACACTATTTAGTAATATGGTGGCTGACCAGGGCAACAACGTGTGCAATTTCGCCCCCAAACTTTGGTTTTCGTGGTTATGCTAGTGTAAAAATATGGCTACATTTTCTAAAATCGTATTATGCTGTTGATCAATGCGTATTAAAACGACCAACATAGTGGATTAGTATGCTAGTGTAGGTAATGGTATGTTACACTAGTTTTTGTGTACTGTAAACTATTTTAATGCGGCAGGAGAAGCGCGAAAAAAAATATTTACTGCGCCTTGATTTCAATGTTTCATCGCAATGTAAATGTTTTTGTTGGATCAATTAATTAACAACTTTTACAAAATACCTTTTCCGAAAATAGTAGGATTAATTGATCTTTGTTAAGACTAATCCAGCATAACATTAAACTTGGTAATTTAATAAGTAATCGAAAGCATGTCGAAAAGTTCTAGGACAGTGGTTCCCAAACTTTTTCATTATTTTGTCAAAACGGTCCCTTTGCCATTATTTCGAGGGCTCACGGTCCTTAAGCTGGAATGTGTATTTCAGAAAAACGAAAGTTGATTGCAGGATTTTCGCTAGTTATGCAAAATTGCGCATAATAACGATCTAAACTCTAAAGACAGCTTGTGACATTACAGACAAGACAAAAAGCAGTACGATTGTGCGCGAACAATTGCATTTTTGACAGTTGTCATTCAATAAAGGCCATTGTTTAGCAATGGAGACAGTCGATTTTTCAATTCTCTTGATTTAAAACTGACGCTAAATAAGATTATAGAATCACTTTACCCGCTTCGCGGTCCCCCCAAAATTGCCTCACGGACCCCTAAAGGACCGCGGACCCCAGTTTGGGAACCGCTGTTCTAGGAGGTGATTAATTAAAATGCTTGTGTTGGCTAATTGTTTTCACGGCAAAGTTGTTCAAGCTTGGGCCATAGGTAAAAATTCGCTGCACAATCAAGCTTACACAAAGTTTCGTTGGCACTACAAATTATGATATCTTTGGTGGGGTCGCAGAACGATTTTGTGGCACCGTAGAATACTATATTTAGTAACATACCCCATGGTGGTGTTAGTAGGTCTACGACACCCTAGAAAAAAACAGGGCGGCGCGATGCGCAGCTTGAAAACCATGAGAATGTGAGCCAAACTTAATCTTAAAAAATAAACATTTCAGAGCACAATAAAATCTCTTGTGCTGCCAGCTACGGCGCACAGTTTTGGAATCAAAGTTGCCTTGCTTT
Organism: Phallusia mammillata; assembly: GCF_965637545.1. NCBI lineage: Eukaryota > Metazoa > Chordata > Ascidiacea > Phlebobranchia > Ascidiidae > Phallusia > Phallusia mammillata. The sequence continues at coordinate 19,430,913 of NC_137252.1, read as the reverse complement.
CAGCCCAGCAAGCAAAAATATTGCAGTCAAGAAGAATGTGCATTTAAGTAGGGAGTTTCCCATGTGTGCTTGACTGCTTGCACTACAAAAATCTGCAGTGCTGTGTTGCTGTGATGGTGCGTTCAAATTCGTAGGACCACAGGTTTGGCACCCAGTGCCGGATTAGGGGTCTGCTGGCCTGTAGGCACATTTTATAACTGGCCCGAAAATCAGGGTTGCCAACTAAAAAATTAGAATTATCAGTGTTGCCAAATCATTTGTTGTTGCAAGTTGCAACTATAACACAGGGTACCGTGCAAAAACTGGGTCAAATGCAAAATAATTTTTGAAAACATGACTAAATTTCTACTGATTGTAAAGTGGCCTGATTTTTTGACTGGCCTGTATGCACATGCCTACTTTGCCTAATGGTTAATCCAGCACTGTTGGCACCCCTAATGTTGTCAATTGTCATGTAAACAAAATTAACCACGCTCACCGTTTGGGCTATTCAAGAAAACAACTTTAGGGATTACATTTCAAAGAGCCGAATGCGTTTTGGGTGGAGGCTGGAGATGGTAGTGAGTGTAACTGTCTTGGATTCAAGGATTGGGCATTTTTTGGACTTATTTTGATTATCAAATAATTTTAACACTCTTAAAGTATAAAAGTAGACTGTTTTTTCTGTTTTTAAGGAGTTTGGTCTAACACTTTGACTTTGGTAGTTTACACTAAAGATCTTGTTGCCTGAACAAATACTGTACCTATAACATTCTACTGTTCTCACCTAGCTGTTATTGGTAAGTATGAGTGACATTTAAGAACATGTGAATACTTCATAAACCATTAGCTCTTCACTGATTTAAACAAATTTGTTTTTTAGGAATTGAGACTTGTTGATTTGACAATGGATTCAACTGGTATTATGGCCAATATCAGTTTTAATGTCACAAATTTAAATGAGTTAGTAGAAGCAGCAGCCAAAATCCTTCATCCTTTGAATGCACTTTTTGCAAATGGATCATTCTGTTCGTCACCTGACCAATTATACTATGTCTCAGAAGAGTTTGAAGATCTGGGAAAAATATTTTCTTCATGTATGTTCTATTGCAAAAACTTTTTACAGAAAAAATCAAACAATGAAACAGCTGCAACTGAAGTCCAACACAGATTACCAGAAGTTTCTGTGATAGAAACTTCATCAGACTCAGCTCGTTCATATGATTCTTTTATTGTGGAAAGGCATGAAGCTGGTGCCAAACATGTTAAGGAAAAGAAAAATGACAACACTTACACCGATCAATTAAGAAAATATGTTTTAGAAAATGAACAGGAATTAATAAGTTTAAGAAAAAGAAAGGCAGCATTAGAGAAAACTTTAATTGGCCAGTTGTATACAAATGAAGACATCACAAGTAAGCCAGCAAAAGAACCTACATGGAATCGGCATGTAAGATAACACCACAAAGCAATTTTGTGATTTTCATTTTGCTTATGTACCGTTTGAAAATTATATTTTTACTGTGATATTGTGGTGTTTTTACATACTTTTGTAAGAGTAAATAAAAATAGGTGTGAAAAATGATTATATCAATTTGCAGTCATAAAGAAGTATTATATATACTTAAATGCATACATTATCCAATCAAACACATTAGTTCCTTAATATAATATAACTGTCAAGCAGAGCATAACACAATTAAAAATCACAGACAAATGTTATTGTTTGTGAATTTATGTACAGGCCAATAATAATGGCATATAAACCATCAATTTTTTCAAAAAAACTTTTGCAAATTTTTGTAAACTGTTTGCTTTGGGCAAAAAAAAGGACTTAAAATAAAGTGGTTATGATAGCTGCAAATTGTTTTTACAGAAAAACACTTTCCCAACTACATTCCAAACAAACGAAACTTCACAAGGACATTATTTGGATGAGATTTATTCTGAAGCTGCTCTGTTTATTTCACAGAATGAAACTAGACCAAGATTTGTAATTGACATTTTCAAAATATTGCAGGGCCTGGATGACACAATTCATTGTGAAAATTGTTTACAGCAAATAAGTAATTTGTTTGTGGATCACTTTCATCCATTTACTTCCAAACATCATTGTCTTCATGAAGGTAAACATGTTTCAGGGTAAATTAGTTTACTGCTTTTTATAACTTCCTGCAAAGAAACTGATTGGAATTAATTGCTTTTATGCTTAATTTCAAATAGAAATGCTGATTGTAGAATAACAGGCTATTCTAGAAAAGTTGTATTCAAGGCTGGATTTAACAATTTGTATGCCACCACTGTAAATGTCACTTGCTTTAGTAACATTGTTTGAACTTTTTCTGACATTAAAAAACATATTGTTTACAGATGGTACTTTTTCTTCTGGACAAATTGTCAGTGACCAATCATTGGATTCAATCAACTTTGAAATGCCTCATCTTGAATTAGTCGGGAAATCTATCCATGCCACCTGTTGCCAATGCATTTCTCAGGTATTGATATGGCTATTTTTGCCTTGACATGAAACCTTAGATCAGAAACTACTGTATTGAATTTAGCCAGATGAAATAATTACCAAAATCTAAATAATTTTATAAAGTCGAATAAAAGTAAATATTGTATAAAAAACAATATTGGGTGATGTTTACTTTCATAAAATTTTTTGGTAATGCTGTACCACCATTCTATTATAAAAGTACAAACAATTCATTAAAAAGCATAACTGCAAGAAACATTGTAGTACATATATTTTAACAACTATGATATATTCTACACATATAAGTTCTCTGGCAGTTATGTTTTAAATTAAATACAAACAATTTAGTTCAATTGTTTTGTAGGTATTGGGCTGGATGTCTAATGATGAAAACATCTCTGCCTTTTCAGATTGCAAAATAAGGATGGTATGCTTAAATCTTTTAATGGATGCAGTTCAAAACTGCCAAGATGTTATGATTCAAGGTTTCAGACATTGTCTTTTAACTGGTTGCAACTCATGAATATTAGCATTTATTTTTTATAAAAATCTTTACTTAGGAAGCTGTTAAGTTTGCTTTTTTCTTTAATTGACCATCACTTTGCTGCTGCCCAATATCACCTTCCAATTTTGTGTTTTACCTTCTACAGTACTAGTATGTGGTCGGTTAACGTTTTTTTAGATCTTCCAAGTATAGCTTAAGATCCTATCACACATTAGTAAACTAAATAGGTCAAACTAAAATTATGCCTCCATACTTTCATAATAATATAGTGACACTATTACATACTTTCAGGTATAAAGTATATTCCAACACAATCATTTTTGGCGAAGTTTGAAATTTCATTACATGAGAACCTTACAAGGGTATGGAAGAAACATGTTAAAGAACTTCTATCATTAATCTCAGAAACAGTCCTTTCCGAATTTTCAACTACTTTTCATGAAAAACTTGCTGATGATGGAACAACTGATTCGGTTTGTAGACGATTAGTGGGTTTAAAAAATGTTAATGCACTGTTTTCTAGCAGGACTGTGATCAAGGAGAAATTGTGCCTGATGAAAATGTCAGCTTGTCAGACCATGAAATCCCAGATTTTAAGCAAAACCAAGCTAAAGATGTCACAAATCATCTGGAGGATGAATGCCAACAACAAGGTGAAACTTGCTTACTTAACATTATGTGTTACCAATAAATCCCAATACAAAAATGAGAAGTCATACAAATGGGACAAAGATCCAATGTTTTGAAAAGTCTATGAAGATTTGTGTTGTGTGACAGAGGCAGTGATTATTGATTTGTCAGCAAGTGAAACAAAACCGCTAACAAGTTACGGCAGTGGTGAAGATGAAGATGATGGTTCTGGGGAGGAATACCATGTGAGTGAGGTGGACATTGCAACATCGATGCAACACAATACATGCTAAAAGAAGTAATGACTCACTAATTGTAAATGAAAAAAAAAATTGCTGATAAAACAAGAAATACACAGTTTGCACCTGAGGAAACCAGTTAAAAACGACATTGTTTTAATTGAGTGAAGAAATTGTTCAGATGTTTAAAGCCTTTTTGTAGGTGTTTGTTCACTGTTTTTTTTACGTAGTTATATGTATAATACATTTTTGTGTGCTATATTTGTTGAGTTAGTTGCATTCTTTTCTCTCTTCCAGGCAACTAATGTGCCTAAAAAACAGAAAGCAAATCTGCACAGAAAAAATATGCTACTAAATATGCCAACGTAATGCGTGAAAATCATGATGTTTTTATATCTCGACTGAATGTTGCTCCAGCAAACGAAATGGGAAAATGCGAAAAGCTCACACCGCGGCAGGCGCCACAGAGCGATTACTACGATGCTCACGAAGCTGCAACCCTTTGTTGTGGCATAGGCTGCTTCCAACAGGAAGTTGTCATGCTATGCGATTACGCTAGTGGTGTGCATTGATGTCGGTAACAGTGAAGTTTGCTGAAGGCATGTGCTTCAGAGTTTGATTTGGAAGAAATGTTTTACAAAATTAGAGCTGATAGTGGTTTGGACCTGTAACAGTTTGAGCATCCCACTGTGTTAAAGCTAGTCTACGACTTAAATGTTCTTGTCTTGTAGACCATTATGAGCAGATAATCAATCGAAGGCTAAAATAATGTCTAACTTAGCGTCATGTTTTACTGGTTCACAATCTTCTGATGCAAAATCTGTGAGCAAAGAAATAGAAAGGCAACTTAGAGAAGCAAAAAAAGAAGCTCGAAGTCAAGTAAAATTACTTGTTCTTGGTGCCGCTGAAAGTGGAAAATCAACTTTTATTAAACAGGTTGGTTACTGTTCTGCTTCTGGTAACTATTACCCCTGATAAGGCGTTCGTCCCACAGACACTTCCGCAAAGACTTAATAGGCGTCAGCTCATAAACGTTGAGACATGTCGCTGACTTAAGCATTGCATATTGTTTGAAAAAATTGCAGCAACTTAAGATAGCTGCACATTTATGCGTACTTTTTGTTTCCACTTTTGCAATCAGGCCTGTTTCACAGCAGCCAATTCATTACATGTAATAGTTGTTTGTGGTTCGTCGAGGTCTGGAAATTTTATCTCCACGCACTCCAAAGCGACAGTAAACGGGCTGAATTGGCTATTACCAGTTTCAGTTTACGGTCAAATCAATACAAAGAACACATTTCGAGGCCATTTTTTGCAGAAAATCTTATCCAAATAAGAACCATATGGCGCAAAACACAATGTTGTTCAACGCCAAAAACGTCGCCTTTCTGCATGCAAGCGTTCTTCGATGTAATGATTCAAATGTGATGATTTATTTTTTAATGACGAAAACAAAACCTGTTGCTCGTTAAGTTGTAATACGTATCAAATTACCCAAATTGTAACGTTTGTGCATTGAAAAGCGACATATGTCCTTGAATGGCACGGTGTTCAATAATTTTTAAATGGTTTGGCAGTGCTGTATTTAGAGTTACGCATTTCCACCCGGCTCCGTCCAAATCAGTAACCAATTCCTCCAAAATTGCAACAGGGTGAAATCGAGAGTAAAACGATAATATATGCTTTTCACGTTAAGCATCGTGTAATGTACTTAAACGTAAACAAAAATGTAAATCGGTTTTATTTACAGATGAGAATTATTCATGGAAAAGGATACACTGAGGAGGACAGAAAAAGTTACATTACCCTTGTTCATCAAAACGTAAATATGACGATCAGAACAATGGCAAACGCCATGGTTAATCTAGGTACGTCGCCAACAGTTTCTTATAGTCACAAACTTTTTCAAGTGTATTTCTTAAGCCCTGCTAAAACATATTCACACAACAAGATTGCAGGAATACAAACAAATTAATTAGAAAATAACACATTCTGATGTTGTTGTACTATTAGCCTACCTAGCAAACATGACCAAAAAATGTTTACTAAATTCTATGAACTACATCTCCTATGTTGGCCTTTAGTGCATGGAAAGTCAAAATGCTGACGAGAACCTTTGCATGAAACATTATGAGTATTTGTATCGCTATTTTTAAAATACTTTTGTAATTGCTTCAACTTTTAAACTTTAAACGCGGAACATTTGGTTTTTCCGACTACATTTTTTGCACAATATAGGTATTAAATATGAGCATGAAACGAGCAAGGCAACAGCAGACAAGTTCTCCGCGTTTACCCGGGATGATGAAACTTTGGTGATGGAAAATCAAGTGACAGAACTTCTATCGTTTTGGGAAGATAGTGGTGTACAAAAATGCTACCTGTGGGTTCTCCGGCAAACTGATTTTTTGTATCAGCTTTGTATTAGGCCTACGTTGTTTTAAATTGCAAAATCTTCGTAAGTTCACTCTTTTCAGCCGAGGGAATGAATATCATTTACTCGATTCGGCAAGTTATTACATGAGTCATCTACAAAGAATAACAGCAATCAATTATCTACCAACTCTCCAGGTAAGCTCAACAGCGTCGTGTAACGTTTCCGTAAGGCCGCAAAGAACACGTAATAATAAACTACGCTTTGATTTCAGGACATACTGCGTGCTCGTCTTCCAACTTCGGGAATCACCGAATATTTATTCGACATAGATAGTTTTATTTTTGGCATAGTTGACGTAGGGGGACAAAAAACAGAACGAAGAAAATGGATTCATTGTTTTGAAAACGTCACATCCATTGTGTTTTTGGCTGCTTTAAGCGAGTAAGAACATGTTATAGACTGTGGTTAAATAGAAAACAATGACAGCATTTTGCTATTAGCGGTTTTCGTACCACAAGGCTAACATCTTTGTTATTGCAAGGTATGACCAGACAATCCCAGAGGACGAAATCAGCCAGGATCTTCGGTATACGCTGGGCAGCGTACGGCATCAACAAACTAACAAACCTATGGTAAGAACGAACTCAGAACACCTTCACATTAAGTCAGGGAGCAGCAGTCCCTCTCAAGGAGGCAAATTCGGTCGCAAACACCATCACTCCTTGCACAACCAACGTCAGCCACCACAGAGTATTTGGAAACACCAGGGATCGTTACCGCCATTTCCAAGCACCAAAGGTACTGAAAAAAATCCAAATCGAGGAAAAACAAACTCGGATTCCGTAACCGCTCAAATTAATCGACTTCGTGAAAGTTGTGCATTGTTTAAAACTATAGTAAACAGTCAATGGTTTCGAAATACTTCCGTCATTCTATTCCTGAACAAAACCGACGTTTTAAACGAGAAAATTCACCGTTCGCACGTATGCACTCACTTTCCTGAATTCACAGGACCTCAAAAAGATTCAGTTGCAGCTCGTGAATTTATTCTCAGCAAATACAGCAAAGCTTTTGACAGCATGAAGCATACAAAACGCACAATGTATGCACATTACACATGTGCCACAGACACCAATAATATTCGGTTTGTTTTTGCTGCCATTAAAGATATTATTGTGCAAAGTTACTTGATCAACTACAATTTAGTCTGACCAGTGTGTACAACAATCGTTTGTCAGATTTGACTTCTCATTTGATGTGCCAATCGTGTAAAATTTAATTTCTTTGTTTTGGCCTATTCGTTTAATAACTAATGCCACACATCAGGTTTGTTTTTTATTGATATAATTAGGTTATACACTTGCGGTCGGCCAACATATATATATATGATTTGGTTGTTACATTTTGGACATCAGGGATATACAGTTAACTTTTACTCAGACAAATTGCACAGATAAATTAAACTAAAAAAGGCCAATCTAACCACAAACGAGGCCCAAATTTATGATAATAAAACATTTAAAATTCCAATAAGCCAAAGTTGAGAAAGATTGATAAAGTTTGGAAATACACCAACTTTTGTTGTATGCCAATGCTTACAGTATCAAATATATACTATAAGCAAAAGTATCAAATTGGGAAGCCCCTTTTAAAATTTAATGTTAATCATTATTAGGATGTTTTTCACCTAAGTAAAATACAAAAATTGATCAAATTTTGTATAAATCTCTAATTTATATGCATACATTTTTTGTATATGCATACATTACAAAAGATTACATCACCTAAATAAGTATATTTGCATAACACACAGTATGCAGTACAAAATCCGATAAAATCCTACATTGGTAACAGCTGGCTTTACATAGCACTGTAAAAATTCTTATATAGTGTCATGGATGTGCAAACTCTAGGTGTTAACAATGCTCTACATTATAACTACTACATTATATGCATACAATAAGTCTGCACCAAAACATGAAACTTATCCTTCATTAACAAATCAAGTTATCTTACACAAAAATATATAAATGGCTAACAGATTATGAGTTCAAAATTAACCTTTTGATTGTTGGTATGTAGCACCGAAAATAAATGCACATACAATTTAACAAATAACATGAAACAAAACAAATTACAGTGACTTGCAGTATAAAAAGAGATCACAGTATTGCACTTGGATTGAAAACATTATTGTCAACATCCTTTTCAATGAAACTACAATCATAAGTATGTCCCCTTCGCCTGATCTACATCATTTTTCAGTTGAAAATCTTTATTTGGTCCTTCTGATTGTTGGTTGGATGTGTGTGAACTTGACAATGTAGTAATACTAGATTGGGAAATCGGCCGGTATACAGTTAAAGTCACTGCATCATTGTGTAATTTGTCTTTCTGGGGTAAAGTTGCCTGTGTTTGTTTAGCAACTTGTGATGAATCCACGCTCACTGAACTTAAATGCTGTAAACAAAATTATTACAAGGAGAGCAATATAACATCATTTACAATATTGTGAAACAGACATAAAAAACTAAAAAGGTGGCTTTCATATATGTTGCTATTCTATATCCTATTTAATGATTTATTATTTGCACCGTTTGACCAATTAACATGACTGGTTTTGCAAGCAAAGACGAATGAGTCCCTATACACATGTTTATGCGAATTTGGTTACAATATGCATTTTTATTACCTTTGTAGCTCCTGTTTTTTGCACAATGCCATGGTGTTGAAGTGTGGGGGCATATCTGTAAACTCGCTTAACAAGCTTAACAGAAGAATTCCCTTTTTTCTTAGTTATCTTCATTTGAAGCCGGTGTTCATTTTCAAGATCATTTTCGGTAATCCTTAGGGTTATAATCTGTTAAATTAAATGAGAAGTAAAAAAGAACAAAAATAGTTTAAGGAAGCACAGCAATAGTTCATGGCCACTTACAGCATGCATCAGAAATTCTGGATGCATGTCATTTTTATCCAACTTTCTTAATTTTTCCATTGTTTCATATGTATCTGGTATAATGGGAAGAGAAGCAACATTGCCTAATGAGGCCCGAAGAAGTACAAGGCCACATCGAAACAGCACTTTTACACCTAAAAGCAATGACATGTTGAGCGTTTGTGTTATGTAGGCACTCAATCAAATCATTTCAAAACATTCTACTTGTTTAACTGCAAGTCTAATAATACAAGTTTTTTGTTTCATTTCTAAATTTTTAATGATGACAAATAAAAACAAAAATACAAACAGATGAAAAATAATGAATACCTTCACAAAAAAACATATCCCACAATCTTAGCACTGAAGGCCATGGTAGTGTCCGTGCAAATATACACATGAACCATTCAGTGCAATACAACATAGGTGATATGTTTAACTTTTCCATATGTTTGTGTGCAAGAGGACAAACTTTTCTTAGTAAACTTTGCATTATTAAACCATCAACTTGAATAACTTCCTGTAAAATATTTCTTGTTACATGTTTAAAAAATATTTTTTAATGCTTTGCAAAGAAAGTTCTGACTACAAGTGTGGCTTCTCTCCGTGTTGCCAACTTATATGTTCTATATCCTTCTTAACAATTTACCATACATCTGACAAACTAATCAGATTGGGCCCCCATGCAAATGTTTATTTGAATTTAGTCAACTTAATGGTATTGAAGTGAACAATGTTACTTTAATGTTATTGCCATGCAAAAAGGGTTGATTTCTAATCAAAAAGACTGCCTAGTAACACATCTGTGGATGTAGGAAGCAAAGGACCTCCCGCTCTACATCAATTTTTTTTAAAACAAACAATAAACAACTGTATAAAATTTCAACACAATAGGGCTTTTTAGGTAATAGAACTTGTATTGCTAATAATAAAACTGCCAGAAAAGCTATGTTAAGTTTGAAATAAGTTTGTTAAAAATTTAACATACTAAACGTTGGCATGCGATGGAGTTGTAACACAAAAATTGACGAGTTGGACACCCCTGAACTAAATGCTTTTTTGAACAAATGTAGGGAACAAACCATGTTAGAAAAAACAACAAAAATGCAGATAAATCAATGTGTCCCCTTTATCAATGTGAGAAGGGGACCCTTCATTATTTTTTGACAGCCTAAAAAGAACACCATTTTCATATTGTTTAATGTGATGTAGTTAAATAAATCGTATTTTGAAGATTTTATTAGGAAGCTTTGATATCTCTTAGTGGTTTTATCATTATCTAAAGCAGTGGTTCTCAACCAGCCAGGGGGCCACAAGCTGTGTTCAGGGGGGCCACGGGTGTAGATTCACCAGACACATCCACTAAAATCCATTTACTTTTTAACTTTATTTCCTAATTTAATGACAATTTCCCATACTATTTGTCTATATTAAGATTTTTTACGATTATGGATACTTGTTTATTCTATTCGACCTGTTTAAAGCCGAAATTGGAACCAAGTTCCAACAAGAGTTTGCCATTTTAATTTTTTAAGGGGGGCACAGGTCTTACAGGGTTACTTGAAAGGGGCCACGGAGCCCAAAAGTTACTTTTAGGGGGCCACAGTCCACAAAAGGTTTAGAACCACCAATCTAAAGCAATATTTCGAGTGAATTTTATATTTTATAAAATAGTCAATACAACCTTACTATATTAAATGAATGGAAACATTTTATTGGAGTATGGTGTAATTAGTATGTGATGTTATAAAGTGACAACAATAAAAAGTGCCAAAACTGTTTACACCAGGGGTGCAAATATGCGGTCGCACAGTCGCGCAACTGTAGTTTGTAGCCACAATTGTAGGTGGTCAATATTTTTTTAACTAATTTGTATGATGCAGTGACAGAACTAGCGGAAAAATAAAGATTAGGCAACGATCTACAAATACTGTTTTCGCGAAAACATCCTTGTGATCAAGCCGCGATTACATTAATCGCATACTGAATCACATCGCATACTGAACTTTATATTTTTGAGGCAATATCCCGATGCTACGCTAACTGTGTAAAAGGTGCAATCATCAATTGATATGACATGACTGTGACTGTCATCAACTGAAGTAGTGGTTTCCGCACACTCTTTTATAACCTAAAAAGAACAGTTACTCTCATAATAAGCATTCTTATGACATCGCTACTCATCCGATGCCTGGGTACATTTATAAACGAGTAACACATGCTTTAGTCTGCCATTTCTGCAACTAATTTTGGCAACAGTCACTTCACACGGACTTTTAACTCAGTTACCATGCAACACAATCTCTGTGTCAGGTTTGGACGTTTGCTGTTTGTATCTGAGAACATTTGAGACGAGCCGAAAGACCGATTTGCCGAATCAGCAATTTTAGCAACGATTCGTCAGGTGTCGGATTAAAAACTGTATATCGGGCAAACCCCAATTCCAAAACCAACAGGCTATTTCATGATGTTATAGAATGCACAGTGCTCCACAAACCGCCACTGTATGCGTACTTGGAGACGAATTAGTGCAGCCGCGAAACTGTATATGGTCATGCGTTAATTTAAGCTTAAACTTTTTTTATAAAAAAAATAAATAGATTTTGTGGGGCTACTGTAGAGATCTCGGTAGCAACACGTGACAGACTCTACTTTGATTTAAACTTATTCAGTGGCATAAAATGACGCCAAATTATATTATAGAAGTACTTCAACCTTTTCGCGGTCCCCCCAAATTGCCTCATGGACCCCAGTTTGAGAAACGCTCATTTAGATAGTGGCTTCATTAACAATTGAGATGTTCAGTTCAATCTATGGATTAAGCATAAACTTTCAGACTCGGGCAAATGGGATATTGTGAGATAAATCAAAATTCTTTAAATCACTAGATTATAAACCAAAACATTAAGACATTTGGTCGCCGTTTGTAAAATAGGAACCTGTGATACGGCTATTATTAGCGAAATGGTTGTGCGTTAGGTGGAAAGAGACACATACACAAAAACGTATGTGCTACTAAAATTTTCTGCGCTACCAAATTCCGAAAAAAATTTTGCACCCCTGGTTTACACTAAATTGGTTTATGGCAAGTCTTTACATGTGTTTGGGGCAAGCTGCAAAGTGCAAAGTCATTCATTCCAGAAAGCTAAACACAACTGTTACCAGCCATAAATTGCTTAGTCAAATATCTACCCTGATATCTAAATACTGTAGTAACTTTGCTTACCAAGCCTTGACTATAGTATCCAGATATGTAGTAGGTAAGTATAGCAGTCATACACCAAAAGGCATCCTGTAAATAACAGACTGTAAATAAGATCTGTAAATTTGTTGGATGTTTTTAGTGATATTATTATCTGCAGTTGGTTTTTTAATTGTTATATAGGTATATACTTTTTTTGCTTAACTAGTAATCAATAAACACAATTTAAAAATTAAAAACATCTCTTGTAGCTTTGCTTACTTTTGCAGGCATATGCATTAGTAACACAGCAGCAACAGGTGCTTGTCCCTGGCAATAGCCATCCTTTGGGTTGTATGCAACATATGCATGCAAAACATCTCGAAGGTCTTGTTGCCCAGCTCCACCTCTTTGACAAAACATTTCATGAAATGGAAATTGCCGATGCAGGTCTTTTTCAATGTCCTCAGTAGCAGTTTCAGGTATTGTACTGCTTACCAGATCCTTCAGAATTAAGAATAATTTTAGCGTGGAAACACACATCAGCATAAAAATAAACCATACTAGTAGTTTAGTGTTTACACATCTGTCATTGCTTGGAACAAAAAAAGGGAATGCATTCAATGTATTGTTATGGTTATTCAAAGCACTTTCGAAATCTAATAATTGGTTTTAATCAATATGAAGCTTGAGTGTAAATGGCAACCTCAAAATGGAACTAGAAAGGTGGCTTTCATATATACTTCAATTTTATATATTCTATATGCTATTTACCAATTTACTATATACATCATTTGACCTACACATATGATTGCTTTTGCAAGCAAAAAGGAATGGGTACCCACATGCGCGTTTGTGCGGATTTACGGTAAACAAACGTCCTGGTTATTTTTAGATTCTTAAGGAAAAACTTTGAGAAAGCATTAACCCAACTTTAAAAGTTTTGTCCGTATTTGTTTTGCATCATTATTGTCATTACAAAAAACAGTAAATAAAAATGGGAAAAATACTTCAAATTTAATCTCATGCTTTGACCTTGGTATTGTCATTCAAGGTCAGTTTTTAAACACAATTTTCCAAAACTAAAACTGTGTGTGATAACTTAATAAAACTAGAAGGGTGGCTTAGCACATATTGCCCTTGCATATACACTATGATCAATTTTAAAACATAAATATATTTCCTATGCTTATTTTGTATTGGGTCCCATATTAGCCATCGTCTTTTATAACCTTGGTTGTTTCTGCAGGCAAAAACTCATGGGTCCCCATACATGCAAAGTTGAAAATAATGCAATTCAATAGATAACAATTAAAAAAAAAACTGACCCATTTTAGGGGGCTAGTAGGTTAACTAATGGGGTCCGACACACAAACTAAAAAAATAAGAAACCTCAATGACTCAATCAATAGTACTGCAAAATTTCAGCCTAAACCGCCAATGTTAAAAATTTCGACCACTAGAGGTGTTTTGAGCAACAACCGTTAATGTTTCTTATGTCAAAGGGCTGTTAACAACCCCCGAACTGCAATGGCACAAAAACGTCCACCAAGCAACCCACAAAGTCACAAATGAGTAACATACAACTGGTTGCTCTTGTAACACTATTGTGCCACAGAAATCTTTGGTTTGTGGTGCCCAGTAACATACAAATACGTTTTACACTTTGGGGGCTTGTGGGGTAAATGTTGGGCCTACAGGGTTGAACACAACAATCGACACCTATAAATGGCATACTCTACAAACTATTCCAATTTTAGCCAATTCTGACATTGTTTACAAATTCACCCCTTTTAGGGGGCTAGCGGGGTAAATACTACGGTTATTCGGACAAAAAAGGGGGATGCACATCTACATAACTACATCTACCATCTGTATAAGTTTCAGCCACATCCATCAACCATTTGATGGCAAAACAAGTCGGACAAACTTCGGGGGGAAATACCCATTTTAGGGGGCTAGCCGGGTAAATACTGGGGTTATCAACACAAACAAAGTGGTAAGCACATCTACATAACTACATCTACCGTCTGTGTAAATTTCAGCCAAATCCATCAAACATTTGATGGAAAAACGAGTCGGACAAACTTCGGGGAAAAAATACCCATTTTAGGGGGCTAGCGGGGTAAATACTGGGGTTATCAACAAAAACAAAGTGGGATGCACATCTACATAACTACATCTACCATCTGTGCAAATTTCACCCAAATCCATTAAACATTTGATGGAAAAACGAGTCGGACAAACTTTGGGTGAAAAAAACCATTTTAGGGGGCTAGCGGGGTAAATAGTGGGGTTATCAACACAAACAAAGTGGGATGCACATCTACATAACTATACCTACCATCTGTGTAAGTTTCATCTATATTCATTAAACATTTGATGGCAAAACGAGTCTGACAAACTTTGGGGTAAAAGGGGGCTAGCGGGGTAAATACTGGGGTTATCAACAAAAACAAAGTGGGATGCACATCTACATAACTATATCTACCATCTGTGTAAATTTCATCGAAATCCATCAAGGATTTGATGGAAAAACGAGTCGGACAAACTTTGGGGAGAAAAAAAAAAGAAGAAAAAAAAAGAAAAACAAACAAAAAACAAACAAACAATTTGAGTAAAATCAATATGTGTCCCCTTCAGGGAAGGGGACCCATAAAAAACCGAAATGACTGTCTCGTAAAATGTCTGTCAGGATGTCAAGCTGAGCACTCCTGCTCTGCATTTACCCGCCTTAATTGTACACCAGTGAATTACTCCCTTGAGAGATGAGATTTCTATCTGACTGACAGTGTAAAATTTGGATTATAACTAACATCTGTGCAAATTCGAATAAATTTAAAGCACTCTTTCTTGACCAAACGTGTTTAACAAACCAGCGTTAGACAGAAACGAATATTTTGGGGTTTGAGGGGTGATAATGGGTAAATCTTTTTTAAGGTACAAAATTCTTTAAAATACCTTACATTGCACCAAACAACAAAGCATATATATAACTCCTAAATGAAGTACTTTAGTCAGTACAGCCGTTAAAAAAATACGTTTTGGGGGCCTGTGGGTGAACCGTTGGGTCATTTGGGGTCAAACTTTGGATTAATAACTAACATGTGTCTAAATTTGAAGCACTCTTTCTTGACCAAACGCGTATAACAAACCAGCGTTAGACAGAAAAAAGAAAACGGACAAAAACAATATGTGTCCCCTTCATAGAAGAGGACCTACAATTTTCAGGAAATACCATTATTATTTTAATTTAATGGTAGAGTTTCAAATTTCTTTAGGAATATTAACAGTACAGTACTGATTTAACACATATATTACTTGAAACGATTGATTGCTTTGAGCTTCCAAAGGTCTGCTTCCACAAAGTAGCTGCCAGGCTCTTCCACGAAGGGATGATGGAATGCCTTTTCTGCACCGTTTTTTTAACTAGTATGGAACATACAACAATACAAACATAACTAAAAAAGTGTTTTTCTGTATTGCCAATGGTATCAGACACGGCCTGATAATACTGTGTGGACATTGACACCTGAATATACTTGAGGATTAACAATGGTGTTGAATGCAAATTTGCACAACAACTAACATAATACATAGCTACTAGAAAAGTGGATTACCCTCATATATTTGTAATTTATATACACTGTGTCTTAATGTTACTAAAATGTAACTAACAGGGTGGCTTTCATAGGTATATATATATACTGCCTACAGTGGTTCCCAACCTGGGGTTCGCGGACCCCCAAGGGGTCCGTGAGATGGTTTCAGGGGGTCCGTGGAGGCAAACATTTGTAATAGCATTAACAACAGTACAATATTTTTAAGTTCCCAAACCATTTTTGCAATCCTGCATATAAGTGCAAACTGTTTATCAAACCCTTAGAGCAGGAAAACCTGTGATTGTTACCTCCATTGTGACGTCGCAACACACATTAACAATAGAACTTTTTGGGCTTTGTTTTAAGTTTTTGTACACCAGAAAATGTATCTCTTCATTGCATTGACTGCTACAGTACAGAACCTTTTTTAGATTGAAGGATTATGAAGGTTGATTAAAATTCTGCCACCAAAATCGAAAGTATAATAACGTACAATGCAGGAAACGAAAAACATAACAAGACTAAGCTACGTTGGGGGTCTGCGGACCTATAAAATCTATAAAAGGGGTCCGTGACTACAAAAAGGTTGGGAACCACTGCTATAGGTTCTACACCAGTGGTTCTGAACTTTTTATAGATCATGCCCCCCTTTAAGCAACCTTATTAATCCTACTATTAAACTACTATTAATGATTTGTTACCTCAGTTTCGGTGACACAAGCTGTATTGCTCTATTTAACCACAAAGTTGTGCCTGATGTGTGCAAAATATGAAAAAAATGAGGGATGGAAAGCAATGCACTGACAAACAATATATATATGAAACTCCTTCATACTACACCAAATAGAGCTGTTGTCATTTTTTGTGTCTAGTGCATGAACTGCTCGGTAATCAGGATCAAACTTTAGTATTGGTAATATTGCCAACACTAAAACGTAAATAAATGAACTTTAAAAACAGAAATAGTTACACACACCTGGGGAAATCTTTTGGCCATCCATATATTCCAATTGTCAAGCATTACAAGCCACTTTGTTTCTCTTTTTCTCACTGTTTCTGCAGGAAGTTCACCAGGCACCCTAATGTAAAAAGTGTGCACACTTGTTTCTAACATCTTGATGATATGTAATATGTATAGTTTATCTTACTGCTTACAAGAGTGGACATCTTCACATATTCTTTTCAAACAATTTACACATGCAAATTGAATACTAAACTATACACCACATAAGCAATTAAGCATTGTGCAAAATGTTAGCATGAAAAAGACAAATACTAACCCTGGAAAAGTATATTGGTCCCCACCAGTAAATCCATATTTGTCAATTTCCATGTCCCTCTTTCCATTGGAAACAGGTCTTTCTGGACTAGCCATATTAATAAACATGCTTAAAAATGATTAAAACCATTCCGTCAAGTTTGAATATAAACATGAACAAATTATCTGTTTCTGCAATGACAAATGGGATTTTCCATTCATTATCTGATCATATTACTGTAGCATAATACGTAACACCACCATATTACTTCAAAAGAATGTGTAACACCTACACATTATGTTAACATTTGTTTTCTTCACTCACAAAAAGGCAATTTGAGTCATTCGGTATAAATGTGGTGGGACAAGTGTAAGCAACAGTGCAACTGCAACCCGTTTTAAAACCAGCACTTGACCTAACAGGCTTTTTTATTTTATATACTTTGGGACGGGTGTTTTCCGACATGGTTATCTCTTATCTCTACCTGCCTTGCATACAAAACTTTAACTTTAAACGCGGTGTCTAATTTTTACGGTAGAGCCACTAACACCATACCTCACGGTAGATCCATGTTCAGCTAATTTTCGATAGGTGACGAAAAGAGCTAAATTGTTTATTTAGCAGCTGAAGAGAGATCGGAAGTAAGTTTTTGTAAATTTTATATTAGAAATAAACGTCTACAGTCTACACGGCCTTATCTAACTCCAAAAGAATTTTCAGTGTGCACTGCGCGACACCTCATAGTTCGTCATTTTTAACACGCCGTGTAGCAATTATCTCGCATATTCTTTAGTACAGGGGTCGGCAACCTTTTTTGCACTGCGGACCGTTTTTGAAGCTAAAATTCTATCGCGGACCGGTCTTCAAAAAACTACATACATTTAGCAATAAAGACGCTGAAATTAGTTTATCATCCCCGGGATATATGGACAAAATGTTTTATAGCATTTAACCTGAAAAATTGTACGGCCCAGTAACGAACTCCTCGTGGTTGCCGACCACTGCTTTTAGTAGCATTCGCCGTTGAAATCAATGATTTTTCTGGTCAAAAGTAACAATATGGCTGTATTTGTATTGGTTCGGTTCAACTCTGTTTTTTTAATAAATGTAATTTACAGTTTAGATTTGGTTCGTATTTAAAGAATTATAAACCAAACCAGTACACGATCAGTTCCGGTTCGACTCCCTAGGTACATCTCTACGACGAACCATTTTTCTAAAAGTTATTGGGAATATTGATGAACAAAAGTTACCAATCCACTGTAAATTAATAAACCGTCAGCGCAAAAACTACGACTTCAGAATTCTTGAACGTTGATTGTGTGCAAACATAAAGGGACAAACTCTAAAACGCAAACTCGGTCAAAATCTACAACTTGATTTTAGTTGAAGTTTTTTTATATTTAACAACAAAACGAAGATGAAAACATAACGTAGCAAACATTTCGAAACAAGTCTGATAAACGTAGCTGACAGCAGACATTCGATTAGTTTTACTTAACCAAATTTTTGCTGCAACTTTTACGCAAGGTTTAATAATTGGTTTCGAGACCAAAGCTGGACGGTTACTCCAGTTAGATATATTGCACAATTTACGAAATCATAAACCGTGAAAATAGTTTTTGTGCACAGACAGAAATGCCAAATAATGTTTATTAGTGTGTCACTGCCCACTCAACTTCTTTTATTCGTGTTACTCAGTTACTGTATAAAACACCACGGGAGGTCGTGATGGGTGTATATCTAACACAATCGACTCTTCACGACTATCACCATGCGACAGGTCAGTCTAGCAGAGAAGCATTCTTATTTTAAATTTCCATTCACCAACACCAGCAGTTAATGTTTTCTTCCAACCAACTTTGTCATGCACAGCAGGAACAAATCCATTCAACTTCCCAAACCACTTGTAGACGTACATGTAATATCGATCTTCTATTAATTGCCGTTAAAGAACGGTCTGTAATTTCCGTTCTGGCAAACAGTGTTAAACCGGGGAAACAGATGTGGGTTCGGACGATGGAAAGGAGGTTGGTTGGGTACCCACTGTGAGGGATGGATGTAGGCTAAAAACATGTAAGTTTTTCATTAATATTAAGGATATACCGATTTTTGGATGGGCCGATAATTAGGGATTTTGTAGCTAACAGTTTTTAACAACTGTCAGACTCGGGATACATGTCTGTTAGTAACTATATTTTTACTCAATGACAGTAAATTAAGTCGGTAAATGAGTCCTTTAAAATCGTTAAACCCCGAAGTGTACGTCGAACGCACGTGTATCCTTTCCTATTGTTTTGAAGGGTTCCGTTTCGCTTTTGGTTCGGTTAGTTAGTGTTTAAGACTGTCTGAGAGTGACACTTAACGTTTTATACTACACGATGAACCACTGCACCCCAAAGATTATGACATTGTGTTTATTTTTATGCCTGTTAAGTTTTTGCACACTACATGTTCAACGCAGGCAGTAAATAAAGAATGTAAACACATATATATATATATATATATATATATATATATATATATATATATATATATATGTATATTAGATAAGAGTTTCAGTGTTTAGGGCTAGTTGATCACTTAAAACACAATTTCTAAAAGCAGTGACATTAATTATTCAATGACATATGTGCTGGTATGTATAAAACGTAAAACATGTAGGCAAGAGCAATGCAATTTCAAAATTTAGGAACTTTTTTGTCAACTATACAAAAATTCAGCTTAAAATATTAATTATCGGCTGGTTCAAAAGTCAATACTCACCAACTTGCTTAAAAACATATCAGTTAAGCTCTAATTCAAAGTAATACTATGTTATATACCTGCTTGATGGGGTACTGCTGGAAAGTTGTGAGTATTGAAGTTTGTTCCACGTTGAAAGCTGTTTTATACATATATATGTATTTTAGTTTATATTTTGTAATCACAGATAAAAAGATAAATTACATACTTCGTGCTAACATTGTGCCATGCATGTTGTTGAGGATATCTTGGATTTGAAGGTTGAGGAGAAAAAACTGTGTAACAAAAAATGTTTACTATTAGGGCATTAAAGTTTGGATTAACATAAGACCAACTGTTCCCTTAAAAAAAACTTACACTTTTGTGAGATTTTTTACACCATTGCTATCAAACTGTTTGTATTTGATGTGTACCTTGATATCTATATATATTTGATATATATACAGCAGACAGAAATTGAGGTTTGGTACTTTTTGCCTTACTTGGCATTTTAAATCATTAAATACGTTAACTGCTTTGGTGCTTCATTTATACACCCAAAGCCTGGTAAAAATGGTCACAAGTTTCCAACAAGTTTATTTTACAAAACTACTGAAATAAGTCACTACTGAAAACAGATACTTTTCATTTACCACAACATTTAACATTCAGCTCATTAACATAGACCAAATTAGTGAAATTACTAAGTCATCTTGAGTAAAAATAACATTTTAAACCCTTATATATCATGTGTTTAAATTTCCAGAAATTTAAAACATCTTGATATTTAATAAAAAATAACACCTTTCGTGGGAGGAGGTTTTGCTTTACGCTTGCAACGCTTTGCATTACGTTCCTGTTCATCATCAGAATAATCCAGACACTCAACTGGTGGTTCTGAATCCCCTAACCAAGATGCATCTGAACCTTTACTTCTGCAATAAAAGACAGAAACGCTTAGGCATTCAGCACATACATAGGCGTCGATTCCCGGGGTGGCAGGGGTGGCGTGCCTCCCCACTAAAAATCTCTGGGGTGGCAGCCATTATAAAATAGCTATGCTGCCACCCCAGAAATTGCCTGGCCGCAGTGGCGTATCCAGGGGGGTTTTGGGTCCGGACCCCCTTTCAAAAAATTTTGTGCGTAAATTAAATAGGCCCAAATCGTTCCGTTAGCGTTGCGTGATAACAGGGAGTCGTTATCTCAAAGACGCGAGCCTTCAATCTCTTGTATTCGCTTGTTATCTAATCGCCAATTGTGACGTAACAAGGGCTTAATAAGGACTTTTATGCGCTAACAAGCGGAAAGTTACGTTCCGGTTCGGACGCTGGTTTTAATTTGTTTCTAAGTGTTAAATGTACTAAATGCAACTGTTTTTGCAGTTAAACAATGTAAAATGGTTAAAAACGTTTAATGTTGTATTGTTTCTGTTAACTTTGTTAATAATAAAATAACTTAACAGTTTCGACCTGCCAAACACGTATTAGTTTGCCACACACAGGTAAACGTATACAATTTATGCCTTCTGCAGTTACCAACTTTAGTGCATCCGTGACATTGCGCAACTTAACAGTAGGATTACCGCTTCAGAAAGGCGTTCAGTTCTTTAAAAAATTGCTTCCCGTTTTTTTAAGCAACGATTTTGATTGCCTGACAGTCACGCTTATCCTTCAGCTGCAGTTTTGCTGAGTGCTGAGCGGCGGGATCAGAAAACTACAAAGCTTTTGCTAAAATTAATTTGTCTTTCTGTCTTATTCAGTCTCGTGCGGTTTAGCACTTTTGTGTGGGAAATTTTTCAAAGCGATCTAATGACGTATAATGACGTCATTAGAAAAAATCCCAAAATAAAACGTTGGACCCCCCTTTAAAAATTTCTGGATACGCCCCTGCCTGGTCCTATTTATATTCGTGCATTACAGATATGGGTTTCTTTCATTTACATGCGCTCTTTCTAATGATCGGTATATTTCGAGCATGTGCAAAACAAGCTCCGCGAAATCTCTTTTGTTTTTAAACAACGCATGGGGAAAACCGCTACTCGCTTCAGTGATTTCAAGTTTGCTCCACCAGAACAAGTCTGAACAGGACATAACAATGGCAAATTTCACGTTTTTATGTGATGTCGATGTTAATTAGCAGTTGGATATTATATTGTTACACAGAGTTCCATTTCCATGCACGGAAAATTTAATTGCAGTGGCCACCCACGTGCGCCAATTTCGTGTCGAAACTGCAATGCCGATTCGATACTTTTGCAACATTGAACATGTAAAATTAATTTACAGATCTCTGTATATGTATCACATGCTACGTTGCGTTTTGTGCGTTATGTTACCTTTTGAACCACACTACTTCGGATAAATAAGTCTACCCAGCACGAGATGCACTTTTCCCGCCACTAACCAGTACACTGCTGTGATCACATAACTAACGCATTGTGACGTCATAACTACACAAGTGACGTGACTTTCATAGTTGTTACGTCCAAGTTAAGCAAGATTGCGTACGGAGTAATATACGTGTTTATACCCTGCCAATATCCGCGAAACGCCATCTACAAACCTTAACGTGTATCGTAGTATGGTTTGATCACATAAGGAACTACCTGACCAAATTTTGCCATCCCACAAAAGAAAATTGATGCTAAAAAATCGACGCCTATGTGCACATATGTATGTATGTATTCTAATTCTGTTTGAATCACTTTAAATAAAGATAAAAAAACGTTCAGTATCTGGATCCATGTTGCAACAGCACAACCAAACAAAATTGTAATCAAAACTATTAAATTTAGTGAACAATAAAGAATGCAAGGAGTTCTGTATTAATTTTACCCCATTTATATCACCTAATACAGTAATTGCACAAATTTTTTTTATCATTCAAGGAGTAATCCAAACGAGAACAAACCTTTGTAGTTGTGAAGTTAAGACAAAAGATGTTACATCATCACATTCTGGCACAAAAAATACCTCCTCTTCCAGTTCAGCACTGATTTCAGTTGGATTAATGGTAACAACATAATGTGGCAATATGACTGGACCAAAAGTTTCAAGAATCTGTGTTAAAAATATTATCATACTTTCAAGCTGAAAAAACTATTTATTCCAAAGTTGGAACAACCAGGAACCAAAAAGGAGCCAAACTGTCATGTGCAATCATCATTGATTTTAAACTGTACAGTTGCACTACTTACAATTTTTGCTTTGTAATTTTTTTAACTTAAAAAAGCAACTTTACTAAAACAGAATAGTTTAAACTTTGCAAATTAAGACAGAATAGTTTGAATGCCTACCTTTCCAAACACTTTGCGATTCTGAAGGAATATTAAAGTATCCAAATTCAGGGCTGGAACATTTTCATATGCAACAACTACAACTGCAAAACAAACAAGTACACCATGTTTCCACATTTCCTAAAGTTAAATGGAGTCATCTTCTTCCACAGCAATTATATAAACCAAGTACAAAATTAAATAAATAACAATCACTTCAATAATATACATAACTTTGCCAACAAATATTCAAATGCAATGTCTTTCTGATTCAGGCCTCAATACTTCTACCCATTGTTATGTAACAAAAACAAAGACAAGTTCCATTTTTACCCCAACATACTTAAACCTACCCAGAGAATTCTCAATAATTTTGGAAATTTTTCCAACAGGCTTTAATGTTTTTCCAGGTGGCAGTTGGTACATCGAATCTTTACAGTCTGTATTGTCCTATAAACAACAAATATAAAAAGTTATCCAAACACCCCAAATATATAAAGGCATTGTTAAATTGGACATTTTTTAGAAAACAAAAGTTGGGCTCAGTTGCTTGGAACAAAAGTTTGTTTGTTTCACTTTTTTCTAGGTGGGCAAAAAAATTCTAACTGTGTTTTGTTTACAGTAAGTCTGCTGCCAAACTACATGTAAGTCATGTGGGCATTTTTTAATTTTGTTTTGTTGATGATATCACTGTAGCCTAACCTATTCTCTTCTATGGCAAGGGTGTCAACCTTTGTTACTGTGGGGCCAAATACAATTACCATGATTAGATCGCGGGCTGCACCTGTGTGTAACAAGGTGATTTTACTTCGTTGTTTATGCTTGGCTTAGCACATTTTGTCGTTGCATTTACACTATAACCTATTTTAAAACATAAATATATTTCCTATGCTTTTTTTGCATTGGGTCCCATATTAGCCATCGTCTTTTATAACCTTAATTGTTTCTGCAGGCAGAAACTCATGGGTCATGTAAAGTTTTAACACATGTAAAGTTAAAAAATAGTGCATTTCAAGAGATAACCATAGTCCACATGCTACCCAAATTTTAGCCAATTCCAACACTGTTTTATGAACTTACCCATTGTAGGGGGCTAGTAGGGTAACAAATCGGGTTTGACACTAAACTAAAAAAATATGAAACCTCAATGACTCAATCAATAGTATTGCAAAATTTTGACCCAATCTGCCAATGTTTAAAATTTCGACCACTAGAGGTGTTTTGAGCAACAACCGTTAATGCTTCTGACGTCATAGGGCTGTCAAGAACCCCCTAACTGCCATGGCACAAAAATGCCCACCAAGAGTAACATGCAACTGGTTGCCGTTGTAACCAGTGTTTCATACCGGAATGGAACGAAACGAAATAACGTTATTCGTTCTGAGCAAATTATTTATTTCGTTATTTCGTTCTGGACCGATATTTTTATTTCGTTCCGGTCTGACCGAAATAAATTTATAACGGTATTTTTCGGTATTTCGGTCTTAACAAAAGAACATTTCTTTCTGGTCTTTAAGCGAACTAAGAAAGATGCAACACACAAAAATTACTGTCGGTAGTTGTTACGTCACATATAACATTTGTCAATGATGGTCAAACGAATGTAAATTGTAAGAGCTTAACGGCGCGAAATTTTCAGCAATTGTTTCATGTCAAATGTTCAGAACGAAATACCGGAATAAAAAATAACAGTATTTCGTTCTGTTCCGGTATTTTGAATTTTTTTTATTTCGGTATTTCGTTCCGGTATTTGAGCCAAAAATTGTTTATTTCGTTCCGGTATGAAACACTGGTTGTAACACTATTGCGCAACAGAATTCTTTCGTTTGTGGTGCCCAGTAACATATAAACACATTTTACACTTTGGGGGCTTGTGGGGTAAATGTTGGGGCTACAGGGTTGAACACAACAATCGACACCTACAAATGCCATACTCTACAAGCTATCCAAATTTCAGTTAACATAGTGGATTGAGATACAACATTATAAATACACATTTTTTGGACATTGTATTATACCCACTTGGATTAAGAGTTCCTTAAAAATTGATGCCACCTGACTAATAGAGTTTGTTTCCTCCTGTTTGTTTCCTTTCATACAAATCTTGGCCACTTCTTTTTCCTCAGATGAACTGACACATTAAAATTGTTGTTGTTATAAAGTTGTAATAGAAATACAAAATACCATTTCGTTATTAAGGCAATTCAACAATACCAACCATCTGTCAATCTAAAATGCCCCTATTAGAGATTTAATTTGGCTCAGCACATATTGTGTGGTCTTATTGGAAAACGTATTTATTTACCTGTGTGCTATTTTCTGAGAAAAGATTGAAGTTAAATGCAAACCACCAAATATATAATCCCAGGTAAAACAAAGAAATTTACCCATTCAGTACCTGTGCATTGTCAATCTCTCTGTGAACAAGGTTCTTTCAAACAAATGTGTACATGATTGAGTAAAAAATATTTGAAAGTGTCAAAAATTAAGTGGTCATTGAGCACAATAAAGCTATTATATTATTGAACATATATACATGAGATAATTAAAACAACTACCCTGCTGTTTCAGAAGATGAGTTTTCATCCACATCATCATCATCAGTATCACTGTCGGATGGTAATGAACGTACTGTAAAATAGTTTTAACTTAAACATTACAGCAACTATTTTGCTTTGCTGCTATCCTTTAATACCATAGCCATGTAAAGTATCCTGACAGCAGTTTTTGAAACAAAACTGGTCAAGAACATGTACTGAGTTTGTCTACTACAATTTATTTCTCCTATTAATCTTCACAAAACACACTAAACGTGTCAACATAGCAACTGTACCAACATTTTTGTGATTCATAGTATTTTGATGCATGAAGCAGCACATTTGTAGAAAAGTCAAATAGAAAATGCTGCTAATAAACAACACCAACCACAAATAATTTGTTTCAAGTAATTCGTTTATCTTGCTGTTCGTGCTCACCAGGCAATGCTGGAAAAAAATTGTTGCCTATCTCCACTTTTTGGCATACAAAGTTTTCATTTCTCTCGGGGGTTGTTTTTGTAGCAGTAACATTGTCAATCAAATAGTTTAAACATTCAATAACATCCTTAGAGTATTCCATCTTTTTATAGGCTTAACACAACAGAAACAGCTGCATATAAAAAACCCAAGCAGTTTGTTTGAAAGCTATTGAAATGCAACATGCAAGGTTTAAAATGTAAAATCGAGCATAATGTAAGCAAACAAACTACCGTCTCTTTTATAGTTCGTTAGGTAAGTTACCAGTTACCACCGCACTTACAGAGAGTGGTAAATTTCACACAAACATAATTTCAATAAGTTTTAGGTGTGTGAATTGAATTGCTCAAAGGATATTCTTTTCAATATTTCTTGTCTTTCTTCAAATCTGCAAGTTCAATTCTTATCTGTAACTCCATGTGCTCTATGCAGCACAAAAATGTCACCATGACCAAACAGCAGGTTATCGCGCACGAGCCGACTGCCATCCGCCAATAGCACGTGGCTTGTGGCTTCCATATACACAAAAAAGAAACGCACACAAGTGCACAATGTTTTCCAAAACTTATTGTGGCCTACATTGAATTTATACCTATTCCGAGGATAATAAATAACGTAATGTTCAAAATTAATGTTTTGAGCACATGCAATCTTGGTAATGGGATAAGGCCCGATCCACCGGTTAATTGCTTGCACGCACGATCGCTCGCTTGGCTTGGAATTGGAGGCGGGGTTGTGACAATTCAGTGACAGGCTGTCACGTATCGCCTGTCAATGACACCCTGTCACAGATTTACTGACACCCTGTCACAAATTTACTGACACCCTGTCACAAATTTACTGACACCCTGTCACAGATTTACTGACACCCTGTCACTGATTCACTGACGCCCTGTCACTGATTCACTGACGCCCTGTCACTGATTCACTGACGCCCTGTCACTGATTTTGACACCCTGTCACAGATTTACTGACACCCTGTCACTGATTCACTGACGCCCTGTCACTGATTTATATTTTTTGAAAAAAAAGAGTATTTTTCCTTTGTCGTTTGAAGAGCCAGGTTGCAGAAAGGGGTTTGAAATAAAGATTGAAAGCAGATTTGATGCACTGTTGGAAAATAATGTTCAAGAATTAACATCTGAGTTCTCTAAAATCATGAATGCGACTGTGATGAAAACTTTGGAAAAGGCTGGAACCAGAAAGCAGCCTTGCTGGATAACACAGGAGATCTTGAATACATATGAGATAAGTGTGGCCCACGTGGACACAATCTTTGATAGTCATGATACCAAAAAAGGTAAACTAATACCTCAAATCAAGAGTGTCTTATCTGAAGAACAAACAAGGGAAGGGCATGATGGTACAGTCTACAGTCTTGTGAACCACTGGTCTAACAGATTGAATACTAGGTGAAAAAAAGAGACCACCATCAAGAACTTGGTCACAGAGGCCCTGTGGAGCACCATGAAGAAACATGGTATCAGTCTCTTCCTGATCCTCCTGATCAAATCACTGTATAATATAAAGGTCATCAATGCTGTGTTAACCAATGGAAGTGCACTAAAATAGTTTAAGACTTTGGAGTATTTCAAGAGTGCATACTGTCGCCAATCTTGTTTAATGGGTTAGCCATGTAACATGTCGCCATAGAACTCTTACATCACCATCATGCACAGGACCGACGAGGGAATAAGAAGACAAGGCAGGCCCAGAACGAACTGGCTTTGGCAATGTTCAGGGGTGGACAGGAAAATAGATCATGGAATACAACAGACTAGCAAAGAATCAAAATAGATGGGAGAAATTGCCCCAGGGGTCCCCGGACTACAGCAGTGACTTACTGTGTAAAATGACTCTTTTGTTTGTTTTAACTAGCTTTTGTTTTGAGTTTTCCAAAAATATTGGTGTTGGTACAAAAACTTTTACAGTAATTCTAAAGCATGACAAACTATTTCAGACAGCTTTTATTACTGAACAAAAAACAACGAATTTATGAATGCTTAAAGTGAAGACAAGGTGTGACAAAGAACTTAAAAAGCTAAGCAAGCACACAATATTCTCTAGCTTTCAGTATATAGATTAATACTCTCCTGTAACAATGCAATTGACACTTAAAATTCAAAAAAAAATACCCATCTTAGGGGGGATGCTACGTGCAAAATAATAAAAAATCAAACCACAATCACCCAATCAACACTTTTAAATTGTAACGCTGATAGGCGATTGTTTCCGGTGGTACTAAATACCGCATGTGACCGCATGGTATACCGCATGTTATAACATGGCAGGAAGTTGTAAAGGACTTGAATATGCCTTTACGAAAATATAGTTTTGCGAACTTTTGAAAGCGCTAACGGTTAGAGCTATTCTGGTTGGGTGAAGGTTTGTAATTAAAACAATGCTATAATCTGGTCTAATTTTCCCTTGTTGGGGCTTGTATTCTCGCATTTCACATACCATGCAGTATTTTAAGCAGAATAACATACGGTAACATGCAGTATTTAGTACCACCCATTGTTTCAGGCTGTCAAAACTGCCAAAGCAACCAGCCCGGAGTGTGTCGGATTATAAGAAAGGTTTATAACTTGGGCTGCCAGTGGGTTAAATACTGGAGCTGTTATGGCACATTTACATGACCATATCTACCATCTGGCGTGGACAGACTTCAGTTAAGAAAACAACAAATAGAATAAACCAATACACACATCCATAACATCACAATTTATAAGCAAACAGGACATTGCCAAGACTAGAAAATATTTAATGGTCTTACCAATACATTTTCATACCAAATGAAACAAAGCTTTGCATTTATAAGAGCCATGGCATTTTAGCAGGCTAGTCTACAGCCATATTGAGAAGTTATATGTCAGGGGTATCGCCATGAGGCACTTTGTCCATGAAGCACAGTGTGAGGTACACTACCAACACGAGTGAGGCTATAAGTAAAATCTTAATAGTCTGTGTGGATTGAACTAAAACTGGTAAAGTTTAGTGCCTTGTTTACATAAAACGATTTAAACTTGCCTTAATTATATTGTATATCTTATACTCAGGGTCGCCATCCTATTCTTATTTCGAAGACTTGACCTTATTTTGAAAGGCAAGGTCTTTAAAAAGTTTATTTTCCTTATTTCTAAGAAATGTCATTGATTTAGACTTGAGTCCTCAAGTCAAATCCCTACTACAAGTAAACCTGAGTTGTCATGAGATGTAAGTATTTTCTGTATACAAGCAGTTGCTCGAATAGATTGTTTCTGGCAAAAGACTAGCCTGCTAAAATGCCATGGCTCTTATTTCTATGGTGGACCTTCTTCCAGCGACTCATAACTTGCTTGATGGCGAAACTTGTGGATCTTCGTAGCACCCAGTGGTTTCATCCATTTCAATGTCACGAACGGCAAGTAAACATCGGCGGAACTTTTGCAAATGACCGAGCACCTAAAAAAATGAAATGTGGTATTCAATTTGGATAGAGTAAATACAGAACAGTCTGGAGATGGTGTTTTACTGAAATAAGACACCAGTATTGATTTTTTTCCACATAATCAGACCTTGCACTGCCACACAACAGATAATGCTGGTAAAACACCTTAAACAGGATCAAGTGTAATTTCCCTTATTAACCTTGTATCAATCCCCTTCCTTTCTGTGTTTAATGGAAAATCAGCATTAACTTGTTGCAGATCTTTAATTCTGACAAGGTTTCAAGGTGGTCATCGAGTTTTCCAATGAAGTCTTCTTGTAGTTCTGTGTTTCACTGTAGTGTGACTGTAGCACACGGTTGTTCGTCATCACTCTGACAGTGTTGGTCCTTGTTACGAACATAGTTCTGCCAGTTTCTGAAGGTTTTTCTTTGTCGAACAAACCTACATAGTAAAGACAAAAAAATTAAAATTATGTAATCTTATGAAAATTGGCAAATTTGGGCATCGAATTTTTGGAGTAACACAATTTTGTGCACTTTTACTGTGTGAAAAAGTACCTTGAATGCCAAATGGCAGTGAAAAGTCTATCATCTCTATCAAGTTGTTGCTGCTGTAATCTTCTCCTCATTTGAACATCTTCATCTGCACTTATTGTGGCTGTCCTCAGTGTGTGTCCACTACGAGTTGTGCCAGTAAAGTTTTGGTATCTAATTGCCTGGAGAAATGTTAAGAATTTCTGATTGAAGTTTTAATATTTACTATGGCACACAATACATAAACTGTTCAAATTTTACCTACTGCACAAAAGCAGCCTAAATTGTTTAACTTAATATTATTGAAATTTTACAAACAGAATTTATGAGCTAATACTTTTTGTCACATGATACAACATAAATTATTTTCCAGGCAATTTCCGACCAAGAAACCATGCCACAGAATTGTTTGGACTGACACAACTACAATTTAAAAAAGATAATAACGCAAATTTGCCTACCTGTAAAGTTTCACGTAGCACCTTGATGTTCCCCGATTTGTTGTCATTGAGAACATATTCTTCACAAGCATAGCAATATACATAGAGTTCATTGACATCAATCACTAATGGATGACCAGATTCCAAATAATGGTTTAATGCAGTGGTTCTTAACCGGTGGGAAATTTAATGTTTTTAGAGGGAAATTATGTGAGTTAGAAGTCACCAAACTTGGGCTTTTTTTATTAAATTAACCGTTGAAAGTTAATTTAATACAATATTTTCCGCAACAACATGTAAGATTAACTTCACCTAGTTTTGCAAGGTGCATAAAAATCCAACAATCGTTTGTTACGTCACAGACATTACTAAAACTATCAATGACTTTGTTATTGTTCGCGAATAAATGCATTTGGTCTGTTGATTGTGATGCGATAAATGACTATTGCAAGCACATGACATATAAATAAGATTGCAGTATACCTTTAAGGTCCAGACCAAAATTACTTCACAAAATTTTTTTGATTAAAGAATAATTTTTTGTTAATGTTGGGCACAAAACATTATTATAAAAATAACAGAGGGGGAAATTCGAACTTGGTGATTTACTTTAATGGGAAACCACACCAAAAAGGTTAAGAACCACTGGTTTAATGCATGTTCATGGATATATCTGTAGGTTATATACCATTTTATAAATACTCAAATGGTCATCCAAAACAGTCCACACATTATTTATTCATTTTTATAGACTGTAAAACATTTTGTTTTGTGTTTTGACCATGGTTCCTACCTTCCACAAGCAACATTAGGGTAGCTTAGACATGTCCAAACAGACTCAGTTGTAAGGCAAGTGTTGCAGAGCCATCTTTGTAGGTTGACAACTGAATGACGTTCACCAATAGTCATGCGCAGTATGTGCTTGCAATTGCAAATGCTTAACTAAAACAAAATTTGCACAACCCATTAGTGCATGCTTATAGTTAAATTTAGGATTTTGATAAAACTCATCACATGACAATATTTTACAGCAGAGCTAGTAAAACCATTGAAAAATGGACTTTAAATTTACTGAACCATTTAAACCTTCAACACACCTCATACTCTGTGGAGAGTCTAAAACACGTGCATCTTGTAAGATATTGACTTGCTTGCTGATACACCATCCTGAAATAACTCATTTGGTAACAAATCACTGTGTGTAATAAAAACGTTTTTGTAGAATGAACAAAAAGAGCATTTTCTGACTCGGACTTGAAAATATTTCAACAAATAAGAGATTTTAAAGTAAAATACTGTTACACACAAGAATTATTGAATCAATAATACATTATTCACTACAGAACTACAATTATTGATTGCTCGAACACATACATGTGAAAGATCAGTAGAGCGTTTCTGCTTCTGGTCAGCTTTCATCAAAGCTTCTGGACTCTTCCTGCCCATGTTTCCAAATGAAATTTGCGAACTCAATGAATTTGATTGTTTACCAGGTAACAAGCTATTTAAATTACAGAACCTATGGAATTCCTAACCTAACAAACACATAAAACATCCATACCAATTTAAACACACTTAGAAATTTATCGCACAGAGCGAATATAATTGGCTAAGTTGGCCACAAAATAACTTTAAAATAATGAACCATATTAAACTTAATTTTGTTTTTTTAGCCATTTAACCCCTTTTAACAAACTCGAAACATGGTGATTCATTTGCAGTTGTTTTTTTCTTTATTTTGTCGAAACACAGTATTTTTTAAAATCTCTGGTTATATAATGTATAAAGTTAAATCTCCAAGTAGACATTGACAATTACAAATATGTGCACACAATTCAAAGGTGCAATTAAATACAACACCTCAAACACCAATAACAACAACCAAATACTTGTGTTAATCTTGGTTATCTTTAAATCTTGGGTTTCCAATCGTTAAATGTTTGTGGCTGTCTGCAAAAAAAATAACATAAAAAAACATCAACAATTTTTTGTGTAAATATGGCAGAATCAGTTTAAATGGGTAAAAAGACATTACCACTCGTAACATTGTCCTGAAGCTAGGAAATTCTAGATGCACTATTTTTTTGAGCAGCTTTAAACGTGTTGGTCTTCATGTGTACAAAACGTTTTTTTGTTTGGAAACTCAGATAATCTCCTCTTTTTGCACATAACATTACATATTGTTAAATATTCAGATATGACAATGTGGCACAAAACAGAGGTTAGACATGTTTACATAATAAAAAAAAACTACTTAAAACAAATTGATTGAACTTTTTCGCCCTGTTAGAGCTCATCAGACTGCCTGGCAGGCAATGAAAGTTCAAAAACACACTTACCTTTGCTGCTTGCAGAATTTAAAGATTTTACCAAAAAGTCATGAGGTACATTTTTGCACGAAATTTAGATTTAAAACCTTTGCTGCTTGCAATTTTTAAAGAAAACCCTTACAAGCAAAGACCTAATAAATTCGCTTGTGTTCATACTATCGCAAGAACGCCCTGTCACCGATTTTGCCCTGTCACTGATTTTGCCCTGTCACTGATTTAATGGCACCCTGTCACTGATTTAGTGACACCCCAGCCCTGTCATTGACGCCTGTCACTAACAGTGACAAGTGTCACGAAAAAGTCACAACCCCTGTTGTGGAATTGCGTCGGCGTTGTGCACACATTTCTGCGTCATGCTTGGTTGACTGCTAACATGCTGTCAAGGCCCAAGTTTACATATACTTTGGTCAAGGCTTATAATATGAAATCCCGCACTTGTAATTCCCAAACATTTGTCAAGTGTCAACGCTAACAATGTGGATGGGGCCTAAAGATGGGCTGCTCAAAAATACGCAATCTATTAATTAAACGTGTAAAAATGCTGAAAGTTTGAGTTTTGGACAGTTTGTTATTACATTAACATTACAATTTATTTTTAGATACCGGTTTGGGATCTTAAATTGCCTAAGGACTTCTGTGAATTGCAATTTTATTTTAAGGACTTCTGTGCATTGCAAAGGCCAAAGCATTATTGCCAGTAACGAAGCAAATAGGACCATTGACTTTTCGATGTCCACTCAATGGGGTTGCTCACAACATGTGGCCCTTTTAATGCAATTTTTGGTTTGTAAAAACGCCACATGCTTCAAAAGTTTAAGCACCAAAATGAAAGAGGCCAAGGCCGAAACTATTCTTACAACTTCTTGGGCAGTATATAAATGTAATTATGTAAGTTTGGAGCAATAATGTAAAAACTTTCCATCACTGAGTATGTCTTATTTTATAAAGGCAAAGGCAAAAAAAATCTTAACATTACGCAAAATGCAATAAACACTGCTCTCTTTTACTTACTGACACTACAAACTACACAGAAACAAACTTAACAGGACTGCAAAAAATATGAACAAAATTTTATATTCAGTCAAATGGTTGGTATATCATCACTGAACAGCATAAACATGATAAACAACAAAACAATTCATGCAAAAAAAGTTTTTGTACAATAATTTCGCAACAAAATAGAAATAATTATTAACATGTTTCTTAAAGATAATGATAGTGTTTAGTGCTAAATGTAAAATAATTGAAATGCAAAAAAGTCCCAAAATAATTGCACAGTTTTACAAATTAACTATTTACAGTGTTTGACCAAAACAACTTCTTAAAATCTCTAATACTGATAAAACATGGTTTGCACAGTGACACCATTTAAATTTGTCAAAACCTTTGTGTTGCAGTGAAGTTCATAAATGTACGTTTGAAATTAGTTGTTTTCATAGATCACCATCATTAATTCCTCGTATAATACTGCTTGATTTCAGAAACTGCAATAACAAAAAATATCAGTGTACAAAGGCAAAACAAAAAGTGTACAACTTCCAAAAGCCATTTATCCATACTATACATAACAAAGGTTACAATAAACTCAACGGCATTTTGTAGTTTTCATTTTGCACATAAATATCATTACATTTTTTCCAAACCTTTCACTTATATTATTTTGGTACATGCATTTTGTCATTAGAAATACTGTAATAGCCCTGCCAGTCCACCTACTACCATGTTGGGAATAACTTGGTAATAGTAATAGACATGGGCAAAACTTACATCGTTTTCAGATCTTAACTGTTTGACACGGCTTTGCAAGTGACAGAGCAACTTCACAGTGCTGGAATCGTTTGCTGAGGTTGCACTATGGGCCTAAAACACACATTGTCCTAAATTAGTTAATGCAAATAATTGGCCAAAGGATATAAAAATCAAACATCACCTGAAGTGAAACTTGAGGATTTTGTTGAATCTTGTTTATTTTTCTAAAAACAATCATTTTAGACTGTGTTTACAACAATGCAAAACAGATGTTTAATAAATAAAACCTTTCCATTTGAAGTTGTAGCTCCTCCTGAAACTTTGTTGTCAAGCGTTGAGCTGTTAAGTCTTTCCAGTGATTCATGTTAAGTTTCAGATTTTGAATTTCTTGATCTTTCTCCTCCAAACAACCTCTAAGAAATTTAGAAATGATAAAAATGTGCTGATAATGAAACATCAATTGTTAACAACAAAAATGGTGCCCTTTCTACATGTTAGGCTTGAAAAAACATAGCAATCCTTTATATTACAATAATATAACGCCATGGGTTTTTCAAGCCTTTTCTGAACCATTACAAATTATTTTGTGACTATTAATAGGGTGCAATCATTTTATTTTGGAACAAAATTGGTGAAAGTAAAAGAGGGCACTTACTGAAATTAACTCATGCTTTTAAACTTTTTGTCTACATTTTTTGTTAGTTTAGTTCAGGGGTTGGCAACATTGTTGTTGTTAATTCAGTTCAGGGGTTGGCAACATTGTTGTTGTTAATTCTGGTAGGTCTGTGCATTTATGTTAACCTCTATGTTATTGTTTTATCACAATTGTTATTCTAACAAACAAACAACTCAACATATGTAAATTCAAGGGCAAGTAACTTTGTTGTGATAGTGTTTCAAGTACCCCAAATCAAGGGTCTGCAAATACTTTGTAGTGCGACCAACAAAAACAGTCCAATGCCCTGCGACCAAAATTACAGAAACTTTCGGTGCCACGGTCGCGAATGGTTACTTGTTTATTATCGTGTAATATAAGTGTTAAGAAAGGTAACAAAAAGTGACCGAATTTTTGTCCATTGTTTGCAATGACAGTTTCCTTGCCAAATACCGGGACAAACCCTATCAAAATATGCTGTATTTGAGAGTTTCGACAACATGACTAGAATTAAATGCAATTAAAGGGTAAAAAAACCATACAGCCCACCACAACTTGGCAAATCTTGGTTTGGCCCGTTTCATGCAAACGGTTGCCGATCCCAGGTTTAGTTGGTTTGGTATACTTTCTGACATGACTAGAATATGTATTTCATTTGGACAAGCTCAGAAAATTAACAAAGTCTTATAGTTTAACACAAAGGCATATGGAATCAAACGATATATTTTTCTGTATTTTGAAAAAGATTAAAGCGTATTAGTTTGGAGAAGCTCGTTGATTTAATAGACAAAGCAGTATGAAATCATAATAGTTACTTAAGCATTGAAAGTTCCTCAGTTGATGCAGTGTAATATGAGTTTTTTTTGCGCCCATTTCTTTTTAATCGTGCTACCTCACACAACAGTTCATTCACAGTGCGACAAACCAGTTGTACTAATTCATGAAGCCTTGCCAGTGCTTCTTTTGTAGTAGATTGTCTACAAAAAATTATGTTTTGTCTGTGAAAAAAGTAAGTACATACTTATTTGTTAAAGGACAAAAACATATTTGTTAAGGTGTCAAAAGTGATTCTTCTGAATACACCCATTGTACAAAATTGTCAGTGTTAAACTGTCAGAGCAATCTAAATTTAAATCTCTAAAAACAATATGAGTTTCTTCTGCATGTAAAGAAACTGTAAACAATTTGTTGGATCAAATAGATGCTAAACTAGATTGTACTGACTTAATTACTAAGTAGTGTTTACTTACTCTATTTCATCATAAATTCCTGACTGACAATCGTGAGATTTCATTGATTTGTACAGACATAATAGTTTTTGACATTGGTCATTAACATTAGAAATTAAAAGCCGTTCTCTATGTTCAGCTTCTACTCTTCCATTTTTTGTCTGGTAAAAAAACATGTTTATCAGTTTTTGTTTCAAAAATAAAAAATGTGGAACCTGCCTTTAGCAGTGCATCTGCTACTTCAAGCTGCAAATGTTCAATTTTTCCATGGAGGTCCTTGATCTCATTTTTTTGTTCCTGCTCCTTTTCTACGAATTCTTGCTTTTGTTGTTTTTCTCTTTTAATCATTTCAATTTCAAATTGTGAATTCTGTTCATCCAAAAGATTTTATAGTAGAAAATTGTAAAATAGTTTATGTGCATATTTTAAAAAAATAAAAAAGTTTAGTTTTCACCTGTGTAAACAGTTTTGAAATTTCTTGTCTCAAACATTCATTCTTTTCTTCAAGGTGGTTGGCTTTTTCATTCAAACCTTGCTCACGTTTTTTCAAATCTTCATTAATTATGTGATTTTTTTCTTCCAATTCTTTAGAAAGTGTTTCTTGTTTCTAAATACATGTATTTAATATTAATTTAAGATCGAGCCATTAATTTAAGATTATGTTGTTAAAATATTTCAACAATTAAGTGCCTAATAAAATGTCTACGTTTTATTCTACATCAATCGCAATTTTGTTTTTACTAAGGCTATGATTCAAGTTCGTGTCTTGTGTACCGAAGTTGAGTCCCTTAATATTCACACATTTTTTCTATCAACAGCATGATAAAACAAAAATTTTAGTATAACACTAAGCACCCGGAGCTAAGTAAATGGCAATTTTTTTGTAGCCTGATTGTTCCCCCAGTAAAAACTCATGGGCCTAAACAAGAAATAGACTGAAACTGTTTTTTCAGATTGATACAGATTATAAGTAAGCTCATACTATACTTTATATGCAGCAAAAAGACCTATATTTATTTGATAAAACTCCAATGTTGTTTAAAATGCTTACTTTAATAGACAGTAGGACAAAGCACCAAAAATTTTAATTCTAGGGTTGTGCTTTGATATATGCAAAAACCAACAAAACTGTGTAAAAACAACAACAAATAAAATATGTCTGGCACCTATTACCGGTTTATCCCTTGTCCCAACTCATTAAATGTTGATAATTACACATTTTAGAATAAAAACAACTTGGCCGAATGGCCTGGCGCGCCAGACCCATATACAAAACCTGATCGGGTTTCGTCCCCGGGAGTATCCTGGGTTCGAATCCCGTGAACGACAAAGGGCAATTTTTAGTTCTCGGACTGCCGCCTGATTGTCGAAAAATACAATAAAAACAAGCAAAAGGTGATCACCTAACTAAGATAATCCAATCTGCAGTCCAATCCTAATTTCTTTAATTTTGTCACATTTCAACAATTTAACATCATTTTTTATATGTAAGCTATTGCTGTCAGGCATAATATCAAGTTTATAGAGCTCTTCTGGCAAAAGTATTTTTATTCGTACATTTCGATGTCCTATACAGGTCGCCTTTATCAGGTAAACAACACTGTGTAGTACTTCGCGCATTCAGTGTACCGTCCTGTATAGCAGTGGTCTTCAACCTTTTTTATAGGCCACCCCAATTTAAGGGAAAATGAAATCAGAATTTACATGCGACCCCATTTTTTTTCAACACTGAGAAAAATGTTTTTAGTAATGCTGAACCAAAAGAACAATTACACAAACTGTACATAATTACAAACAAATATGGCGATACAAAAGTATTACGAAAAAATGGTTACACAAAAGTATTACGAAAAAAGTTTTTAAGGCGTTTCATTTAAGACATAAACCCAATTTTAGGAACACAAACTTGTCAAATTGTTCAACATTTAGTTTGCACTGTTAGTGAGATGGTTGCGCCTGTATACTGTCCACAAGTTTTTGAAGTCACGGCTTGACTTTGCACAAGCTTAACCGCATGTCATGTTCCACTTCCAATCGATTACGATGTTTCGTTTTAATACACTCATTGCACTAAATCTTGCTTCACACAGCCACGTGGTTGAAAACGGGATTAGAAAAATTTGGCATAGTTGGGTATGTTGCATAAATAACTATTCACTCGTTCTGGTGTCACCTTAAATAATACAAACTTATAGTGTTGAGTCATAATACACATTGTCGAAACCCATTGTTATGCGATAAAGGCATTTTCTTTTTTTCCACTACCACGATTTAATTGTAACAGGAGGTAGCAAGCTGTACCACAAAACAATTGCAAAAGTTGCGATCCAACAGAACATAATATTAGTTTCATTTTCTGTAATCAATTTTAAAATGCAATAAATTAAATTCGGCGACTCATTGCGACCCCAGAAAAAGTTTAGCCACTTGGGGTCGCGACCCATAGGTTGAAGACCACTGCTGTATAGGACGTCGGAATAAAAATACACTTGCCAGAATAGCTCTATAAACTTGATCATGTTTTATACTCTCCCAATAACATCATACCTTGGATAGATCTTCTATAATTGCAATGAGCTTCTTATTTTCTGTTTCCAGTTCGTTGATGGTAAGCATACATTTTTTTGTCGCCTTTCTTTCTCTTTCCTTACTTTCATCAAGCATGCGTTCACATTTTGCCTTTCCAGTTTTAAGAATGGATTGTTTCTGGTCATATTTACGAAGTTGTCATGTTTTACCAATTTGAAGTTTAATTTGGATATTTTTATTTTGTAAGAGTTGCAATGCTGTTAGTTTTAAAATGGTACCTACCAATTCTTCATAACCCAGTTGTTGTTCTTGTAGTTTATTTCTACTGGAATCCAGTTCTTGAGTAAGCCTAAATGTTACATTAAACATGATTGTAAAACATGACATGAAAATTTACTTTGAAATCAAATAACAAAGCAAATATTTTTAGAACAGTTTCAATTTTCATGTCAACATTGTTTCTGTAACCTGATCAATCAATAACAGTATGTAGCTTGTCATAACAACAAAGGCACAATGATCAGTTTCATGGCAAAATATCATAGAAGAGATGTGCAAAGCCCGATGACCTTACTTGTCAATCTTATTTGTCTGATTGTTAAGCTCCTTTTCCTTAGTGATGCGTTGATCATCATTTTTTTTATTCAGTGATATCACCTGAACGATCATAGAAGAAAATTACAAAAGCATCACAACAAAGTCTTTGCTAAGGATAGCAACCAATACAACATTGTTTCTGATTATTATGAACATGGTAGAAAAGCATTTATTTTAACCAGTTCAGTAATGACTTTAATAAACAAAACTATTACCACTGTTATCTAAGCAAAGGTTTGGCAAACTAAGTATTGGCTCTTTTTGTCTGCAAAAACACAAAACATTTCATTTTTGCAATGAAAACTTTATTTCTTTACCTGATCTTGTAGGGATTCCACTAACTTATCTTTCATCGAAAGTTTTTCCAAAACACTTTCAGAAAGACCATCTTTATCTGAAATGCTTGTTTCATATAAATGTTGAGCTTCTTCCAGTTTCTGCAAGTTTAGTATCATTTTATAGCTTAAAAAATGTTAAATAAATGGAACCATGACAAAGCATCTTAGCATTCTGTTACAAAAACATTGATGTGATTTGCCAAACTCAGTAAACTTCTAATGCAGTGGTTCTGAACCTTTTATGGACAGTGCCCCCCTAAAGGTATATTTTGGGTCTCATGGTCCCGTTGAAATGTAAATGGCAAACTCGTGCTAAAATGCAGTATTAATTTTGGCTTTAAATAAGGAGAATAGAGTAAACAACAAATGTTAATACTAACCAAACCTCAATATGGATAAAGAATGTTAGGAAATAAACATATTTGCAGTACACACTCAATTATACGCATTATAAAACAAAATGACTCGCTGATTTTTCTGGTGGAACTACACCCGTGGCCTCCCTGGGGGGCCGAGGACCTGGGTTGAGAACAACTGTCCTTACGCTTATTATATTTACTGTTGCAGTTAAAAAAAATTGAATTTATTTTACTGTCTTTTATGACAGATATTTACTTCTTCCAAGTCTTCAATTATTTGTCTTGACCGTTTCCTTTCCCGGAATATTTCGCTTTTTGCTGAGTGCAGAGCTCTTTCCAACTCTTGCCTTTCTTCAATACTTGTCCTTGATGCTTCACCCCGGTGTATTCGAGCTCTTAACTCATTTCTTTCCTTGATTAACCGGTCAATCTTAATAAAAATTAACCCTGTTAAGGATGACATTTTAAAACAAATCATGAATTTTGTTACACAAGATTTTATGTTCACCCGATACATATCTTTCAAACCAAAAAAATGTACATCAGTTTTTTCCAAATAAAAAAAACACAGGCCATTTCAGATTTCATCAACAAGTACAAGTTTAGGACTACTTATGTTGTTAAAATATTTCAAATCTAGATCTTACAATATCTGTCATTTATGAAATATTTTTCCATTTCAAGTTTAAAACTTTTACATACTTCTTCACTGCAGTTACAAGAATTGCAATAAGCATTCTGTTCCTTTATATTTTCTGGAAATGAAGTGCTTGCACTTGTTGACATAAAAGTTGTGAAAGAGTCACTAGGTTCCTCTGAGTCCATTCTAAAAACGGGAGTAAGCAACTACTTAATTTTTTTTCATAAGACTTAACTAAAAAAACATTAAATATGCATATACCTTGGAAATGTTTCTTCTTGTAAAACATTTTCTTCTGGAACAGTTTCATAAGATTGCTGCAAACACATGTACTAGGATGCAGTGGTTGCAAACAAAAGAAATATGTAGAAGACAAAAACAGAACAACATTTTTTAAGTGAAATTAAAAGCATTTCAAATACCTGTTGAAGCATTTTGCGCAATTTGTTTATGTCTTCATCATATGTTTTATGTGATTGAGGGTTTTCATACGAAGGTGCTTGGGTTGAGGCTATGGGCTCTAAAATAAGCAGTCATCATTAAAAAATTAGACACCGAAATCAATTGCATGCTTGGCAAGTTTTAAGCAGGTTTTCATTTAAACCGAAATAATTTTAAGGCAATTTAGAATCACTTAATGACAGAAATCATAACCATGCGTTAGTTGCAAAAAAACCTCAATTTTGGTCGGCAAAATTTTATCTTTCAGCGAGCTTATCAATCATAACTAACCTTTTGAATAGAACATTCTGTGAGCGTTTTCAGCTTTTAGTGTGAAGTCAACACAAGATGATGTTGGTGTGTTTTTTCTGTCAACAGTTAGTCTAAAAAAGTACATTAAAAAAATTACATAGCAGTTTTTACACACCGGGAATTTGCCCCTTTAAAAAATTGGGTTTTCAAGAAGCAAAAAAATGTTGCATTTTTTATTGTGTGCTCAAGAATTCGTTTAAACTATAACATAATGAGTTTGTGATTTTTACATTAAAATTTAAACCCCTACTCCCCCAAAAAAATCGTCGATCAAAAAGAAGTGAACGAATTTATAATTGGTATAAAAGATCAAGTTCAAAACTTACTTTAAGGTCTTCAGCCAAAACCCAAGCAGTAAAACTTTTTTTATCGAAGAAAAAAGCATAGCAAAACTCTCCCCAAAAAGAAAACATCGTTTTGCAGTTTTTG
Source organism: Phallusia mammillata (assembly GCF_965637545.1). NCBI lineage: Eukaryota > Metazoa > Chordata > Ascidiacea > Phlebobranchia > Ascidiidae > Phallusia > Phallusia mammillata. The sequence goes on along the minus strand of NC_137252.1, from coordinate 19,388,703 downwards.
CCAAAGATTTAAGCGAAATAATTTTTTCTAGCATGACAAATGATTTGTGATTTCATATTTAAGTATCTTCTGGTGTAATTTGAACTAACACATTGGTTGCTTGCAGACATGGGGTCGAATACATGCGTCCTGTACTCGAATGCTTAACGAATACCTGCCTGACTGTATTCGAATTCATGAATACTTTGGTAATTTTTGAGTGACAGCAATTCGAATGGTATTGCAATAAAACAAGTCAAGTATATATTTGTATTCATGAATTGTTGACCAAACTACAACAACAAGTAATTCGAATACTATTCGAATAAACCAAAGCATTTATTCGTATTCATGAATTCTACGCAATTTTTAAAGTTCGGCAATTCGAATTGTATTTGAATGATGTGAGTCAAGTATTCGTATTCACGAATTGTTTCGTAATGTTAAGGTGGCAGCAATTCGAATTGTATTCGAATAAAATGTGTCAAGTATTAGTATTCATGAATAGTTGACCAAAAACAACAACATGTAATTCGAATACTATTCGAATAAACCCCAAGCGTGTATTCGTATTTATGAATACTTCGTACTTTTGGAGATGTAGCAATTCGAATTGTATTCTAATTAATAGTTAAAGTTGTTTGTATTCACTAATTGTTCAGTTGTTGTAAGAAGCAAACAATTCGAATAACATTCGAACGTACCGATTCGAATATTTGTAGTTGAGGAAAATAAAAGAACTCCAAAGATAAAAGGTATTCAATCAAAAAGTAAAAAGGGTTTATGTATTACAAATTTATAGGTAAAAATGTAAACCAACGAGCATTTTTGCCACATTAGCTTGACTGACTTAAATCTCCTTAATATAAATTTATGCAAATTTACATGAGATGTTTGCTTTATGAACACGCTACACCTGTCATGTGCTGAGAACAACCTAATGTTGCAAGCTTTGTAACACAATTCCATTTAAGGTAATGTCACAATTAAACTTCTATGTGTCATTGTGTCGTAACATAAACAAAAACTTGTCAAATCACGCCATCTTCACTGCTAATTTGAATTGTATTCCAATCTATTCGGCAAAAATATGTACCAACATTCGCGACTACTCCTAGTCTGGAGTTAATCAACAATTCGAATTGTATTCGTAAAAATGTAGTCATGTATTCGATTTTACAATTTGTTACCTTGTCAAAGGCCGACAACAATTCGAATTGTATTCGTCAAAAATATCATGTCTTCGAATTTGCAAATTCTAAGGTTGGCAAAAACCTACAACAATTCAAATTGTATTCAAATAACTTTTCTCAAGCTTTTGTATTCATGAATTGTTGGTTCAAAAGATAACATCCACTATTCGAATTGTATTCATGCAATATCGAACGAAAGCCAAAATCATTCGAATACAGCATGAAGGTGGCAAAACCTGTATTCGAATGCATTCGAATACGAATTGCCCCATGTCTGGTTGCTTGGGCCAGTCACAACCAGACATGGGGTCAAATACACACGTCCTGTATTCGAATACATAACAAATACCTGCATGACTGTATTCGAATTCATGAATACTTTGGTAATTTTTGAGTGACACCAATTCAAATGGTATTCGAATAAAACAAGTCAAGTATTTGTATTCATGAATTGTTGACCAAACTACAATGACAAGTAATTCGAATAATATTCGAATAAACCAAGGCATGTATTCGTATTCATGAATTCTACTCACTTTTTATAGTTTGACAATTCGAATTGTATTCGTATAATGCGAGTCAAGTATTCGTATTCAAGAATTGTTTCGTAATGTTAAGGTGGCAGCAATTTGAATTGTATTTGAATAAAACGTGTCAAGTATTAGTGTTCATCAATAGTTGACCGAAAAACAACAACGTGTAATTTGATTACTATTTAAATAAACCCCAAGCGTGTATTCATGAATGCTTCGTTCTTTTTGAGTTGTAGCAATTTGAATTGTATTCGAGTTAATAGTTCTAGTTATTTGTATTCACGAATTGTTCAGTTGTTGTAAGAAGCAAACAATTCGAATAGCATTCGAATGCACCGATTCGGATATTTGTAGTTGCGGAAAATACAAGAAATAAAAGAGCCCCGAAGTTAAAAGGTTTAGTAATAGTAACATGGGTTTATGAATTGCAAATTTATTGGTAAAAATGTAAACCAACGAGCTTTTTTGCCACATTAGCATGACTGATTTAAATCTCCATTATACAAATTTACATGATATGTTTGCTTCCAAAACATGGTTCACCTGTCATGTGCTGTGAACAACCCAATGTTGCAAGCTTTGTAACACAATTCCATTTATGTAACGTCACAATTGAACTTCTATGTGTCATTGTTTTGTAACATAAACAAAAACTTGTCAAATCAGGTCACATCCACTGCAAATTTGAATTGTATTCGAATATATTTGGCAACAATATGTAGCAAAATATTCGCGACTACTTCTAGTCTAGAGGTAATCGACAATTCGAATTGTGTTCGTAAAAATATAGTCATGTATTCGATTTTGGGAATTGTTACGTAACCAAAGGCTAACAACAATTCGAATTGTATTCGAACAAATGTAGTCATGTATTCAATTTTACGATTTGTTACCATGCCAAATGCCGAAAACAATTCGAATTGTATTCGTCAAAAATATCGTGTACTCGAATTTGCAAATTCTTAGGTTGGCAAAAACCTACAACAATTCGAATTGTATTCGAATACATTTACTCAAGCTTTTGTACTCATAAATTGTTGGTTCAAAAGATAACATCAACTATTCGAATTGAATGCATGCACTATCAAATGAAAGCCATAATCATTTGAATACAGCACGAAGGTGGAAAAACATGTATTCGAATACGAATGAGGAATCGCCCCATGTCTGGTCACAACACACCGAAACCAGGGTAAAAAAACTTATATTCAGCAGTAATTTAAGCTGGTCTACTTTACTAATTATGCTACAACTTTAAAACCACAGTGAGACTGCAACTTGACCAATGTTAGGTACATTGTATCACACAATTCATGAGTGCCCAGATAAAAATTAACCCCTAAGTTTCAGTTCCTGCATACCTTCCACTTCCAGTAGGTAGTTGTTTCAATTTTGCATCGATTTCGTCCAGAAGCTTGTCCGTTGAATCCGTCATTACCGGCTAGGAGCGGCGGTCTGTTACAGCATCTTTAAAAACAGTCCTGGATAAAGGTAAGGTACAGATGGAGCACGTAACTAACACAGCAATTTAATTCCGTTTCCAATCAACCCAAGCTGACACACATGGCTGATCACCGATCAACGAAGCGTGTAACCATAGAAGTACCTCCCGTTAACGACATTTCGCTTAAAATGACCGTCTTTCTGACTGCAAGAAATTAAGTGCATACAGAAAAATCAAAAAAATCTAAATCAGTGGTCGGCAACCACTGGGACGCGGCCCTGTGCCGGTCCGTGAACGGTTTGTTACCGGGCCGTATAAAACTTGGTCAAGGTTCACATTGAATCAAAGTTGTAATAACTGTAATTAGTTTTCAGTGCTGAACATGTGTAGTTTCTAATAGCTGGTCCGTGATAAAAATGTTAATTTTATACCGGTCCGCAGTGCAAAAAAGGTTGCCGACCCCTGCTCTAAATGATTCAATCACCACTACAATAAGGTATAGACCTGCTAACACAAGACACAAGAACTCACAGCACCAGGTTTGCTAATTCCCGCTATAGGCTATTTTAAATACAGTTTGTGGAATGGTCCGGCGCCTGGGCAGAAACTTGGCCGAATGGTCTGACGCGCCTGACCCACATACAGACAAAAAAAAACTGATCGGGATTCGTCCCCGGAAGTGTCCTGGGTTCAAACCCCGTGAAAATAAAAATAAAAAATAAAAAAATAGTCCGGCGCCTATTCTAAGTCCGACACTCGTTGAGTTTTTTTTTTTTTTTTGACACTCGAGTGCACAGCAAAATGGGAGAGAAAGCGAGCAACGCACAAGCGGCGATAAAAAGTGCAGGAAGTGCGCTGAAAAGGCCCAACTGTCTCAGTTTTAGAGCAGAAAAAATTTTAAAGCGAGAAAAATTATGGACACTATTAAAAGATGTTGATTTTCCTGTCAAAAAGGTGGTGGAAATTGCAGAAATGAAGGAAACTCAAATTAATGTTACTTGCACTAACAGAAAAAGCGTATTAAGCTATTACAGTCTCCGAACATTAGGAATGTCCGGCTATATGAAAGTGACTATACATAAATAATGGAATTGGGTGGGTAGGCTACCCATTCCCTTCCCAAGCGAAACGATAGCGGGAAAACTAACCCAACAATTTGGTGAAGTGAAAAAAAATGGCCCATACCCACAGCTAGGAAAGATAAAGAAGGGTTATTATCGGGAATGCGTATAGCAACAATGAACAAAACAGATGTATAGCAGAGAACCCCATCCCGAGTTACATAAATATTGATGGCTACGAGTTCTATGTCACATATAATGGGCAGCAATTCACCTGCAAATATTGCGGTGAAGTGGGACACAAGCAAGCAAACTGTCCCAAAAGAAGACAAGATTACCCGGAATTGCAAAGCAAAGCCAGTGACGAAGTCAAGAGCAGGAGATCGGACAACCGTTCGAACCAAATCAGACGTTATCAGGGTCAGTTCTCCGAAAGCACGCGGATGCTCGCTCGCCAATCCTTAATACACCAGAAGCGGCGAGTGATTAATCATCATCATCATCATATTTTATTTTCAGTTGCGTACGCGGTAATTGCATGCAAATGAAATATAATAGGCAAGCAACTGGTGGATGGCGAAGGGACCATATAGGTCATCGAGTCAGCCACCCGTGTACAGAAATAATGATAAAGAGGCAAGAAATAAAACAAAATAGTCACACAGCAGGAGTCATTTAATAATTAAAACTAGAGCAGCGCAGTTTGCAATAATGCAATTGAGTGATTAAGATTTGCAAACTAACCGAGATAACGGAAACGGATCTCAACCATGCAGTCCCGGAAAACCCTGTAGGGCTTAATGATTGTGAAATGGGAGCGGAAAGCATTTCGAAAGGCAACAATCCTGAAAACGAGGTCGAACCAGCCCGGTATCGTTACCAAACAGCAGTCCCAAATATGTAAAACACCAATTTCTGTTTCATGCCAAGACTGCAACAAAGAAAGCCTCCCGTCTCCGGACGCTATACATTTCTTTTGTTATAAGTGCAAACAAGACTTAAACATCGCAAAGGCCTGTTGTGACGATGATACTTGGATACTAGTTCCTGTTAAAAAAACGAAATCCAACTGTCCTAAATGTCAAGCGGTCATGCTTTGGATGCCGTGTTGTCGACAATTTCAACCTAAATTCAAGACGAACGAAAATCTCCTCGAATGCGTCAGGTGTGACAGGTACTCAATTACATGTGTGTGTAGCACGATAAACCCGATCCAAACCTCACTATAAGCCAGTCTGCAGAACATGGCAGCTCCCGACGAGATCTCGCGCATGCAGGACCGACATGTCCCGCGTGCGAGCGTGCAAGACCCGTAAGTTCGCGTGCAAGGCCTATTTCAGCAGGTGAAAAGCAAGTGATATAGGTCAAGATAGGACAATTGAATGCCTTTGGTGCAAAATTTTTGCGTGCAACCACGAAAAATTGGCGTGCAAAAGTTTTTTTTTCAAAAGAAAAATTGCGTGTGCAGCTGCCACTCTGCAGACTGGACTATAAGTAGAGAATGTTCTAACCATTTATGTAAATATAAACTGATAAATTGCAGCTGAGGAAAAAAAATCGGCTGAATGTATTGAACCTCTTAAACCCTACCGATGCTCGTGTGGGTTCGAATACGAGTGGGACATTGACCTTGGGGTTGAACGGATTTTAACTGATTTGGTTGTTTGTTACTAGTATACTAACGGTGATCTTATTTTCTGGCTTATTGTATTTTACTGTTGCTTCATTTAATCTTTCTGGGATCCGTGATCCCATCAAAAGGAATTCGATTTTTACATTTTTCCGAGAAAAAAAGTTTCAAATTGTACTTATGCAGGAAACACAATGTTCACACCGGGTCGAAAACTTTGGCAGTTGGAATGGGGAGGGGAAATAGTTTGGTCACATGGCACGAATCGAAGTAAAGGAGTAGCTGTATTGTTTTCCAGAAGTTTATCGTATTTAAAACTGACGCCATGGCTGATCCCGACGGACGGTTTTTGATTATAAACCTGACAATCGCTGATAAGAAATTAACTTTGTCCAATGGTTGCAACCAGACATGGGGCAATTCGTATTCGTCATTCGAATGCATTCGAATACAGGTTTTGCCACCTACAATTCGAATTGTTGTAGGTTTTTGCCAACCTAAGAATTTGCAAATTTGAATACACGATATTTTTTACGAATACAATTCGAATTGGTGTCGGCCTTTGGCAACGTAAGATACGTAAAATCGAATACATGACTACATTTGTACGAATACAATTCGAATTGTCGATTGCTTTCAGACTAGGAGTAGTCGAGAATATTTTGCTACATATTTTTGCCAACTAGATTGGAATACAATTTAAATTGGCAGTAAATGTGACCTGATTTGACAAGTTTTTGTTTATGTTACGAAACAATGACACATAGAAGTTTAATTGTGACGTTACATAAATGGAATTGTGATACAAAGCTTGCAACATTGGGTTGTTCTCAGCACATGACAGGTGTAACGTGTTCTCATGTAAATTTGGATAAATTTATATAACGGAGACTTAAATCAGTCAAGCTAATGTGGCAAAAAGCTCGTTGGTTTACATTTTTACCAATAAATTTGCAATTCATAAACCCATGTTACTTTTTGATCGAATACCTTTTAATTTTCGGGGCGCTTTTATTTCTTTTATTTTCCGCAACTACAAATACCCAAATCGGTGCATTCCAATGCTATTCAAATTGTTTGCTTCATACAACAACTGAACAATTCGTGAATACAAATAACTTGAACTATTAATTCGAATACAATTCGAATTGCTACATCTCAAAAAGTACGAAGTATTCATAAATACGAATACACGCTTGGGGTTTATTCGAATAGTATTCGAATTACACGTTGTTGTTTTTTGGTCAACTATTCATGAATGCTAATACTTGACAAGAATAGAATTCGAATTGCTGCCACCTTAACATTATGAAACAATTCGTGAATACGAATATTTGACTCGCATTATTCGAGTACAATTCGAATTGCCGAACTTCAAAAAGTGCGTAGAATCCATGAATACGGATATGCCGGTTTATTCGAAATATTATTCGAATTACTTGTTATTGTAGTTTGGTCAACAATTCATGAATGCAAATACTTGACTCGTTTTATTCGAATACCATTCGAATTGCTGTCACCCCAAAATTACCAAAGTATTCATGAGAATTCGAATACAGTCATGCAAGTATTCGTAAAGTATTCGAATACAGAACGCGTGTATTCGACCCCATGCCTGGTTGCAACACGATTAGACTTTCTTCTCGTGTTAAAATCACACTTTTTACCAATGTGAATGTGCCAAACGCCGATATTGCATCAGGGATCATGTCGGATCACAAAATAGTATTTCTAACTGTAGAGTTTGCCCCCGATGCGCGCGGTAGAGGCTATACCGGAAACTTAACACGCGTCTGTTAAACCACAAAGGGTATGTGGAGCTCATTAAGAAAACCATCAACGATTAATATACCTAAACCAACCCGGCGAATCACATCAACCCTCACACTCGATGGGATGCTCTTAAAGCTATTATTCGCGGCGCTTCAATTGGTTTTAGCGCAAGGGTGAAAAAGGAAAACATCGCGCGTCAAAACGAACTCGAACTAGGTATAAAATCGCTTCACGACGAATCACTTCGCGCCAATACTCCTGCAGATTCAGAAATTGTGGTTGAGTTGACACAGCTGAAAAACGACTTAGATAACCTGATCGAAAATAAAACGAAGGGAGCGATTGTTAGAAGTATAGCTCTGTGGGCCGAAAAGGATGAAAAAATACGAAGTATTTTCTTAATTTAGAAAAGCGCCACGTTGATAAAAAATCGATCAATAGGCTAAAGACGGGCGTCCGAATGTATACGGATCAACAATCCATGTTAGAGGAGTTGGCCAAATGTTACGAGGACCTTTACGAAAAACGCGACTCAAACTATACTCTCATGCACAAGTTACCAAGCATCTGGCTAACTTAAACCTCACATCTCCCTAAGTTAAATTCCACACAGGTTGAGACAAGCGATAGCCCTATTGCACAAGAAGAAATTTGTGGTGTAATTCACAAAATGCCAAGAAACAAGTCGCCGGGCCTTGAAGGTTTGCCGGTCGAATTTTATCAGACATTCTGTCCGGATACTAAAACCCTATACTTACTGATGCCTGGTCCTACACTGAAAAAATTGGTAAAATTAGTCCAAGTCAAACTCAGGGGGTCGTTACTCTCATCCCTAAACCCAGAAAAGACCCGCTAATTACAACCAATTACTGTCCTATCTCCGTATTGAACACGGACTATAAAATAATATCAAAAACACTAGATATTTTCAAAGCGTTTGATACCTTGGATTGGGATTATATTTATTCCGTATTAAATGTCTTTGGGTTTGGACAGAATCGTATAAACTCGCGTACTTTGAACCTCTTGGGTCGCATCTGTATTTTAAAAACTAACTTACAATAATCCCCATGTTGATTTATAAAGTTATAGTGTGCTCGCTATCACCCTACCGATAGCGTTTTTACGCAAACTAAAAACTAAATTGTTCAGTTTGTGTGGGGACGAAGTGGGAAAGAGTTAAACGAAAAACGCTTATCGCAAACCTGAAACAGGGAGGAGCAAATATGCTAGATGTAGATACTAGAGATGTACCGAATATTCGGTTTGCCGAATTTATTCGGCCGAATCGATCATTTTTGCAAAGATTCCGTTTAGGCCCAATAATTTGTTGCGATTCGTCCGAAACCGAATCTTTTACGAACACAAATTTAAAGCGTTTAACGTGTCTTTTCTGCTTATTAAGGTCCAGGCAATCTTTCAAAAGCCCAAACATAACGAAAATTGCGTCAATGTTTATCTTTTTCAACACATTATCGTTTTTCCCACGGTAGTCAAAAAAATAGTAATTCATTGGCAGGTTGCCAATCATGCTTAAGGCAATTTTAAACCCCACAGAAGTGAAATAAGGACGAAACACAACTATTTTGCACTGGCTGCCTGGTAGATAAACATTTTTTTCACGTCAAACGCGTAGTGCACGACTTCGCGTGACGTCATAAATGATCCGGTTGATTAGGCCGAATTTATTCGGCAAAACCGCCGAATATTCGGTTTCGGCTGAATCGAAATTTAGCCGATTCGGTACATCACTAGTAGATACTTACATTATGGCCTTAAACCTTAAATGGTGATCTAAATATTTCGACGAAACTTATAGCGCGCCTTGGAAACATTTGGAAACAAGTGTCATATCAGATTTGGAGTTGCTGGTTTCGATGATATCTGCAGCATCTAATCATTGTTCACAGATTATTCCTCTTCGACCAGTTAGGAAAATCATGCAGGAAGCTAATGCAAATAATGGAATCGACCAAGCCCTATACTAGATCGATGTGGGCCAGCCAAACCGTTGTTTTTAAATCTCGAACGTTTTATTTGAAATCGCTCATCAACGCCGAAATTCTGGATCATTCAAACTTATTATAGATACGAATATCTGTCATATGATGAATTGGCCATAAAATTCAATTTTACTCCGAACAATCACGACTTCAAAACTTTATTAAAATGATAGCGGCTCTGCCACCGAATTGGTATCGAACGAATGATAACTCCGGCGAAAAAAAAGTTCGCTAAATTTGTGCAACGAGCCCTTTCAAGCATTTGACTCTCCTAAAGCGGTTTATACTAAAATTAAAAACTACACGACGGTTCTCCTTAAAAAACAAAAACAAAATGGGAATGGTATTTGGGTATTGCTTTAAATACAACCCTTTGGGAAAAAACTATACCAAATCAACTACAATTCGACAATGGAAACAATTGCACTCCCAGATAAAACTGAATTTACGTGCCGTTGTGACCAACGATGTTTTGTATTCATTTGGTGTTACATATACAAACCAATGTGTTTTCTGTAAAAGTGAAACCGAAAAGATGAGACATATGTATTTTTTAAGTGTAATCGTGAGCAGAGCTATTGGGAAGAGGTCTTTTCATGGATCTCGGTGAAATTTTTGATCCCCCTTGATGTTAATCCTGTATACGCTTTATTTGGTGTATTTAACAAATGTAAAATATTGAACTGTTTACTAGTGTGTGTACGCTTTGTAATTTACCGTTGAACGTACGCGAAAATACTACCTATAGACTCTCGTTATTCCACCACACAGTGAAATCAGTTCAGAATTCTGAATATAGATTGCGGCTTTAAATAAACTTCCGATGTATAAAACAAATGGACAGGTCTTTCATTATTCTTCCGCTCTTACCTATAAGTGCTATTTCTTTTATCGCTCGTTTACCTTTCTTACTGTGTATAAGTTAAGGGAAAAAATGGTCCGGCGCGTCCGATCCATACGACATAATGATCGGGATTCATCCCCGGGAATGTTAGTCTGGGGTTTTATGATAATAATAACAAAAAATCAACCTTAAAACCCAGCACTTTATGTTAAATTTGGCCCCTAACCATATCCCAGTTTAACCATTTTTTGTTAAATAACTGCGCTCTTTACGTCCTCTATCGGTATTTAGCAAACAGCGTGTGTTGTGAGTTTTTCTGTTAGTAGCTCTACCCTAAAACTATGGCGCTATTCTAACTAAATAAAATGACAACTCTGTTTAAAGTAACCTAATGCTGTTTTTATTTCGTTTTTTTTGTGTGTGTGTGCTCTTCCGTTCGGCGCTTGAAACTATCTGGCAGGGTTGCTTTCGGTGGTTTGTTTTCCTGTCGGAGCCGACCCTCTTTCCTAACACGGGTGATTTAGCTTGTCGGGCCCGGATGGCCCCCACGACTGGTTCCACCATCGTTTCCCTCCCAGTCGTGCTGTACTTCCAGTGCGGCCATACTTAGAATACGGTGTAGCTGCAGAGCGTTTTGATGATTGATGTTCAGTGCCATTGTTTCAGTGCTCAACTCATTCGACAATAGTAGGCTATGAGAATTACAAACTAATTCACTTCACCAATAAAATTTACAAATAAAACATTTAAACCGTCACTTTATGACATAAAACTATATGCAATAAACGTGTAACCTACCTACACATTTTGCCATTTTTTGTGTTTGCGCCGGTAGCAAAGACCAGAGATGGTTCGGAAAATTTTGAAAAAAAATTTAATAATTATTTAATTACATTGCATATTTATAAATTCTAGTTTAAAAATCTATAAATTCTAGTTATAAAAGACAATACTACACCGGTCTAAGTGACTGGAAGTGCTAATAAAAAACTCAAAAAAAGCAGCTCGTAAATGTCCAAAGTTACCCCGGTGCCGGGACTTTTATGCTGTTGCAACTGTTTAGTGTTTGTTTGATGGAGATCAAAACCAAAAACTTTTTTAATGTTTCGTTACGTTGTACGTTATCTGACGGGGCTGTGTGCATAACGCGATCAGTATTTGCATTTATAATAGTGTGACAGAATGTTTTTAAGACGCGATTTGTTTTTGTGGTATAAGTCTCGGCAGCACACATTAAGAGTGATAGTCCACCATTATAGGCATGTTACTGATAAGGTTGGGGAATGTCGTGTAAGAAACAAACCCTGAATTCTTTTAGGAGGGAATAACACTTTTGTGCCAATTAAGTTGGTTTAAATTTAAACCAATCTGGTGATCTTAAAAATGTGCATTTATAAGTTGAACACCAATACAACACGTTATTTAATGACGTGTTGGTGCCGCCAACGTTCTGTTGCATTAATAGTGGTTGTACAGTAGTTAGTTATAAGTTTCCACAAACTCATTTTAATATTTTGTTTATTTCGATTTTGCTTAGTGCAGCTGCACATTGTATCATACCTGTGTGTTGTTGATTTATAGGGTGTTTATTGAGATTTATTCACAATCTGTAGGTTTTGCTAGAGCTGAAAGTACTAATGACCATTCCTCACGACATTTATTTTAATTTCGATAGGTGGTGCAAAGAGCTAAATTATTTGTTTAGCAGCTAAATAGGATTATAAAGTAATAGTTTTTGAACATTTTTGGCTGGGAACTAAGTTTTGAAGTTACTACTGTCATATTTTGAATGATAATACCTTATAAGGTATACACCAACCCAATTAGTCCTAACCGTCAGCATAATTTTGTCAATGTTTCCTATTTGTTGAGTGTGCTATTTAGGCCTAGCCTATTTCCAAAAAGCTTTGTTTGAAAATGCTAAACTTCCCAAGAACAGTAAAAACGTTTACTCTTTTTCTACCGTATGTGTATGAAATTCTCATGTAAAAAAGTGCGGTTGCAATTTTGAAATATATAAAACTATATATGTTTATGTTGTGTATAGATTGCTTCTATGATAAAAAATATGCAGAAAAATAGGACATGGTTGAAGTGATTTAAACTTCAATGGAAACCCCAAAATCTATGGAAACTCAATGGTTTGCCTTACTTGACATAGCTGTTAACAAAAAATAATTGATAGCCATAGACAGATAATTACTTGTGAAATTGGATCGCACTACAACCCTTTTACTGGCTATTCTCCCACGCGGTATGAAAGCAACCGTTGCGGTATCAGAGTAATTAAAGAAGATTACGCAAAACGAACAGCTTGTTAGTGCGTGACTAGTTTTAGAGACAAACAATAGTTACACACCGGGGGGCTAACGACCTACTTAGCTGTATGAAAGCTGTTGCGTTCATGATTTATTTACTTTCTCTTTCGGACCCGCCTTCCTTGCCTTATTTGGACATGGCGGACAATGTTCCTCACGAGAATACGTTTGTGTAAACTAATGTCTTGTTTTATTGAGTTCGAAAGATTTTCAAAACCTGTAGTATTCAATAACTTGCTTTGCTGTATTGTTTTTACCCTCATATTGATCACAAATTATCGCTTATTGCAAGTTACCCAACATGGCGTTTTATGACATTGATGCCATTGGGTATATGGCGCAAATGAAGCTTCGATATGGCGCAAACCACGAAAGTTAATAATTAACCGAGTTAATGGCTGATGCATATATCCGTAAGAATGTTACCAAAAAAGGCTTGTTATGGGATGGGCGACGTTTTTTTATTGGTCGACGGTCGATGGCCACTCCATATTTGGAACAACCAAACGGAACAGTTTGACAGCCCATATACTGTCAAATTTAATTCTTTCTGATTACTACGATTTAAGGTAAAAGGTAAGACCCCAATGATTCTGTGGGTGGACAAATTTTGCCACCTGAGAGCAAGGCATTGTGTTTTATTCTCCCATACCATATGAGTACCTGAAGCAAAGCGAGGCTAAGATGCCGCGTGTTTAGCAAATTGTGGTATATTCAGGATTGCGTCACACTCAGCCAATGGCATTGGCGTAAAAGGGCGAGGCTGCTGAGGCAGGTTCGAATTATAGTGGGCCTAAATCTTAACGGTAACCATGTTTGGTTTTGCTTCGTGGTATAAATGTGCTTCGGCCATGGATATAAGGCACTATTTTATCCTCCCACTAAAACTAGTTGAAAGGATAGTCGGTTATAGCAGTGCAACTATGATGAAGATTTGTTGTCTAGAAATTTTTTCATCGCATCAATTTATAAGATATTTGTTTTAGTGGAAAGGTAGTTGGCATTTAACTACCATTTGTTGGGTTGAAGTAAAAGCCGAGAACCTAAATTACATCAAAGGTCACAAGTAGATTCGAAAAGGTTGTCGCCCTCAATAACTAGCGCAATAGAAACGATTCATCCGTGTCAAATAACCAAGGTTAGGTTTGGCGAAGCCTTTTTTATGGTAAAAATGCAATGTCTTGCTACATTGCTGTGACAGTCACATGTTAAACGTACAATGTGATAGAGAAATATTGTCCGAAAAGCTACACTAAATGCTCAGGAACAACTATGTCATATTTCGGTTTGCCGCTTGATTTTATAACTGTTTTCGAACTGTAATAGAAATGTTGCATTTGGTTTAAAGATTAAACACCAAAGAAGTTAGCGGTAAAATGCGCAAATGGAAACCCGAGACTTGACTAGGGCAAGCAAACACTACTCGCCCGTTGCTTGTTAGCATAATGGCTCTAGAGCCTGGAGCGGCGCTTGTCCAATGAAAAAGGGCCCTGGGCGACGCCGCAAACCGGCATCGCAAAAGCAGTCCTTATATGGGCATACGGCGGGCTCGCAAAAATACGTCACGGGCCGGGTTCGCGCCGTGTCCATATTTGGAGACACGATACGATTGAATAGGTGGGAATAAAGGCGGAAATGAGGCAGGCAGGAAACAGAACAAACATGACTTTAGTTAGTCGGGCAGTACCTGCAGAACAGTGGGGCAGATTGTACAGACGCTTGTAACGGGTGGACGTACTTGGTTTCTCGGAAGGCTGAAAAGTTATAGTTACAGATTTATATGCGAGAGATAGTCAAGTGAATGTCTGTGGCTCTGTGGTTAACGAATATACCAGAAGTTTCATTTAACATTTGTTAATGACTTTGCAATTTATTTAAGGTACAAATTTTAGCAGTTTTCCTTTCCTAAATAATTAAGACCACATTCAACAATCAAAATGTCAGCTGGAGACGATGAAACCGCCGCACTTGTTGTAGACAATGGATCTGGAATGTGCAAAGCTGGATTCGCCGGCGACGATGCACCTCGTGCCGTTTTCCCATCTATTGTCGGCCGCCCTCGTCATCAGGTAAGATTACATTGGTTATGGTTGTAGAGTTTTATTTGTTACATTCTGTTATGTCTCGCAGGGTGTCATGGTCGGAATGGGCCAAAAAGATAGCTACGTCGGAGATGAAGCACAGAGCAAAAGAGGTATCCTCAGCTTGAAATACCCTATTGAACACGGTATCGTGACAAACTGGGACGATATGGAAAAGATCTGGCATCACACCTTTTACAATGAACTCCGTGTTGCCCCCGAAGAACACCCTGTTCTGTTGACTGAAGCTCCTCTTAACCCCAAAGTAAGTTTGTTTCTAAATGCGTTTGTAAGTTATAATGTACAAACTGTAATCTTGGAATATATTCTCTAGGCCAACAGAGAAAAGATGACTCAAATTCAGTTTGAAACATTTAACTGCCCGGCCATGTACGTTGCTATTCAAGCCGTGCTCTCCTTGTACGCATCCGGAAGAACTACCGGTAAGCAACTTTAACGCACTGCCTTTTAAAGTTCCTGCATTGGTTTAACGATATTTCTGTCTGTATTTATAGGTATCGTGTTCGACAGTGGAGATGGTGTGTCTCACACTGTCCCAATCTACGAGGGATACGCCCTTCCCCACGCCATTCTTCGTATCGACTTGGCCGGCCGTGACCTCACTGATTACCTAATGGTGCTCCTTACCGAGAGAGGTTACTCCTTCACCACCACCGGTGAGTGCACTGGCATTTCGCAATGCAGTTTTGCAGATTTTTGTCTAAGTTAACGTGTTTGTTTTTCACAGCCGAGCGTGAAATCGTACGTGATATCAAAGAGAAGCTTGACTATGTTGCCCTTGACTTCGAACAAGAAATGCAAACCGCTGCCACATGCAGTTCCTTGGAAAAGAGCTACGAACTTCCCGACGGACAGGTATAAACAATTACCGTTTCTCGGCACAAAGTTAGATCAGACATTTCATGTCAACGTTATGCTTGCTAGGTCATCACGGTTGGCAACGAACGATTCCGTTGCCCAGAGGCCCTCTTCCAGCCATCCTTCCTCGGACAGGAGTCTGCCGGCATTCACGAGACTTGCTACAACTCCATCATGAAGTGCGATGTTGATATCCGTAAGGATCTCTACTCCAATACAGTACTTAGTGGTGGTACCACCATGTTCCCCGGTAAGTATTTGTTTGAAGAAAACGTTGTTGTTGCAAATGCGTTGTACCTACTCTTAACGTGGTTTATATTCAGGTATTGCTGACCGTATGCAAAAGGAAATCACCGCACTTGCTCCACAAACGATGAAGATTAAGATCATTTCCCCACCAGAACGAAAATACTCTGTATGGATTGGAGGATCCATCTTGGCATCCCTTTCAACATTCCAGCAGATGTGGATTTCCAAACAAGAATACGACGAGAGTGGCCCATCCATCGTCCACCGCAAATGCTTCTAAATGCAATATTCATCAACCGAACTTAATTATCACTATAGCGATTTGTTGTTGTAAACACATTTCCATTTATGGGTTTGTTTTCGTGATTTACAAGTTTCGTTGGCTTGTTGCTTCGTTTCTGGAACGCTGTGACAGCGTAGCCTTCGATTCGTGTACATTAATATATCTTAACTAATGAAAAAAAGGTGCTGCTATTTGTCTATTCACTGTGCTCTCAGTGAAATACAAAATGGGCACGAATTGCTACTTTAAACAACCGGTTAATGTTTTGATTGTGTGTTTGTTGTAACCAACACTGTTAAAAGCCAGTAAAGATACGACGAATACAAGTATTAAGATAATTTTTGTTGAAAGCGTTTCATATACTTTGAATTTAATAAAGGCAAGCTTGTGGTCATCAATTTTATTGGAGTTACGAAAAACTGTAACAAAAATTGGGTGTATCGGCCATGTAAAATGTCTTATATGACTATTACTTCAACCCAGAAAAAAATGCTTGAAATAGCGCCACTTAACGGAATAACTCTGTAGTCTACGTATTTTATAAGCGTATACTCAGCTGGGCTAAATTCAATATCTCAATTAAACACGCACAATATCACACGTTTCGAAATGCATTGGGGGTACGAATAATACTTAAACTGAATATCAATGATGTGTTTCAATCAAACTTTATTGTCCAGTAATTAGGCTACCCTTCAGTTTACGGAGCTGGTAGAATCTGTGAGTAAAGTTTAATATTCTTAATCATTTGAATAAAACAATAAAAACACACTTTTCTTTGTTCGAATTATCCCTGTATGTGGTTATTACGGTCTATAACAGTGGTTCGCAACCAAAGCCCACCAAAGGTCAGCAAACCATTTTCTTTTTCCCCACTCTTTGTCCATAGGCTACTCCACACTGAGATTTATCGCGAGTACGGTTTGTTGTTTGCTCTATTCGACTTGCTTGGAGCTAAAGTTTATACCGAACTCCAACACATTTTAATTAATCGATTTAGATATTAGGCCTGCTGGTTTGGAGCCTATTCTACGTCTGTTGAAAAGATCTGACTGGAGACATACATTTATTCTTAGGGCAACACAAACAACTCCAACATAGGCCCCATATTTCATTTAAAATTTATACCGTTTGCCTATTTACATAAAAGGTTTTAGGATAAAAATACTTATCCTGACAAACTCTTTTGTTAAGTTTGCGTTTGGTAGAAAAGCCAGTGCCGGGCACACTAAATAGCTTGGCGGGCCGGACTGTGGCCAGCGGGCCGTATGTTGCACGCCCCTGATTTAAACGAATACAAAACAAAGTGAGACCTCGTGAGTCAGTTGGAGGTAAATCGGAAGCAAATAAGAATTGTTTGTGGTAAAACAAACCCGAGAATAACACCACACTGACCTGGATCAAACTGAACCGCTAGTGGTGAACTATAGAAGTTGAACTTCTATACTGAACTATTTGACTAACATTCTGATATGCTTATAACCCTACATTTTTAAATGCATTTTTATCAATAAAAACTGATTTCAATTCATAGAGATAGGTGGCCTTCAAGCGCCACCTTGTGTATCAAATTGACCACAATGCATTGCAACATGCTTTAGAAATGTAAATGGAAGGTAACAGGGTACTCGGCTGTACAAAAGTTATTTTTTTGAACAGTACATGCGCGATGCGCAGCGCTGCTTATTTTGGTATTTAGGTCGGTAAAATTTTATTTATTCAATAAAACAAAATTGTTATATTTTGTCTGTTTTCAAAAGGTTTTTTGAAAGCTAGTACCGGTAATTTGGTGTGAATGAACAAACTATGTTTTTGTTGTCATTATAAACGTTGTACTACAGAATTCTGCGTACAAAAAAGTCTGTGGTTTGTTGTTCACCAGCAAAAGGGTACCGCGTTTATTCACATAAACACGTAGTAAACAAAATGCATGCTTCTGTATTCCATTTTTATTGCTAAATTTACATTAATATCGCGTTTAAATCTTTTTTTGCATTTACTCAAAATTTACAACTGTTGCAGCAACAAAAAACAAACTGTTGGAATAAAGATGAAAAATAAAATGGAAAAATTGTCAATCATACAAACTAGATGAAGTTCAGAAAAACCACTTAGTCGTTCACCCGTTGGTTTTAAAAATATATATATTTCGCTATTACAGCATCGTATATATATTTTCGCTATTACAGCAAGCAGAAAGATCCATAAAAATAAATGAAAAACAGCATGCATAAAAAACTTTATTTACTTTTATTAGTAGATTTTTTATGCACACTGTTTTTCATTTGTTTTTATGAATCTTGCTGCTTGTTCGTAGATACTGACGATGCTGTAATAGCGAAATATATATATCTTTAAAACCAAAGGGTGAACGACTAAGTGGTTTTTCTGAACTTACATATTGCTATAGGACTTTTTAGTCTTCATCCACCAAGCAACCGACTGGGTGATTCCAGCTTTAAGTTTCAATTACGAGTAGTGATGGGACGGGTACCCGGTACTCGGTATCGATGGTATCGAACGATTTCAGTGGTATCGATACTCGTACTCGGTATCGAAATATTTTGTCTCAGTTTTCGATACCAACGTGCGAGTACCGAAGGCCGATTTACACTATAAGAACACTGGAAACTTTGTGCCAATATATGCTTCGGACAGTACAAATTTGGGAAAAAGTTCCGCCAGGTTACGTATTTTTTTGCTATCTTATGGAGATTACTTTTTTCTGCATGTGTGTGTGCACGCCTGTACGCCGGCCATGGCAGATAAATTAGCAGGTGATATACAACTAAGTACAACACTGTACTTACGTACTCGGTAATCGTACTCGGTACTCGGTATCGAAGGTATATACATGTGGTACTCGTACTCGGTATCGGTACTCGCTTCAAAACCTGGTATCGTCCCATCACTAATTACGAGTATTGCTCATACACACTATTTTTAAATATTATAGTTTTTTTTGTCTTGTTGAAGGTGTGACTGTTTTGTTTTGCCTTTAGAGTTAAAATGTGATAATTTTTCCATTTTAAATTGGTGTTGAAACATTTAATAAACTTTTAAAAATGTTTTGTAAGTTTTATAATTTCTGGAATATAAGATTGGGCCCAAACTAGTGCATTTGGAAAAATTCAACACTAAAAGTTTTCCCTGTAATAATAGGTAATTGCTGGTTGCTTATAGCATCTTAATTAGCCTAAAAAGTGCGGAACTTTATCCAGTTTTTTAGCCACAAATTTTTTTCACTCTGGCATACCTTCAGCAGGAATGTGTTTTATTATCATAATCTGCACAAACCCTGTGGATACAGAAAAATTGAAATTATTTGCTCCTGTGAATTGAAAAAAAAATATATTTTTAAGCAATGTCATCTTAGGTTTTATGTTCTTCCTCATTTTGGGTTGGCTTTTTTAATTTATGTAGACTGCTTACATGATGGGGTATTAGTACCACAGGTGTGCTAAAGCAGGGCTTCTCAAACTGTGGGTCGCGACCCAAATTGGGGTCGCGAAATCTAATTTTGAGGTCATGAAACATGCGTTATTATGTCATTGTGACAATAAATGGTATACATGCGTCAATTAATTGTTTAAACATCATTCATGTGTTTAGGCTATACCCAAGGGGTCACATAGAAATTTCTGTTCTAAAATGGGGTCGCAGAGCGAGAAAGTTTGAGAAGCCCTGTGCTAAAGTGCACTCTTGTGTATCAAAGATGCGCAACCTAAAATCCTGCATGCGACACTACCTGACTTGCATTGCAAAATGTACATTACATAAATTGTTGGTACATGTCAGGTAAAACTGTGAATAGAACGCTAAACTGTGTATGATTGAGGCTAAGTTCAAAGGGGTTGGTTAGTTGAATGATGTGCACCACCCACATTTTTTCCAGCTTTTGCGTGTTTCTGTAAAAAAGTACTTGGTGATAAGAAATATGGCATACCCCTACCCCTTCATTACAAATAAGCTCCCAGAGAAGATAAAACATTGTTATTATTTATTACCCTATAGTAATATTTTGTAAGCTCAATTTGATTTGGTAAAAGCATACAGAATGAGCAATGGAATGAACTACCAGGAAGGTATGATGCCAGGAATGGGCATGCCTCCTGGTGGTTACAACGGAGAAATGCCATATGGAAACTTACCAGGCAGTGAAATGAAACAAGAACCACCATCCAAGGAGGAAAGACATGGTGAGCGCAGCAGTTCTGGAAGGCATCGCGACAGGAAGCGTAGTCGAGATCGCGAACGAAGAAAGAGAAGCAGAAGTCGTGATAGGGGTCGAAGGTAACTTACCACTGTAGCTCGTCATATGTTAATTACAAATAAGTGCGGGGTAGTGGTTTTCATCAAGAGAGAAAGAACTTGGTTTAACAGTAAAGGCAGAATGCACAGAACACCAGACGCACTGTTCATCTTAAATCAAAAAAATAATTCTAGCAAGTTTGACAACCAAACTATCTCACATTGCCTAATAGACAAAACAATGATGACACATTCGTACGCTGGGTAAAACTTACTACTGTTCCAACTTGTATATTGGTGTTAACCATATTGTCCTTTTATAACATGCAATAGTTGATTAACAGGTAAGAGCTGAATTGAGTGTAAATGGGTAATTCTGTGGTTTGAATTGCTTTTTGTTTCTCAATGTTTATTTTAATTTTGCAGCTGACCTTTTCTCCCAAACAGGCACCGTTCTCGTAGCAGAGACAAGAAGCGAAGATCCAGAAGCAAGGAGCGATCTGAACGAAGCAAACCAAAAAGAAAATATCGCTATTGGGATGTTCCTCCAGTTGGCTACGAACATGTGACACCTCTCCAATACAAAGCGATGCAAGCTGCCGGACAGATTCCACTGGTTGCATCATCTCAAGTCTTGGGCAGCGTGGGTGGTGGAGCTGCAGAAACTACACTTCAGGTAAAACTTTTGTTCATAAAAAAGTTACGATATGCTTTGCATTGTTTGTGCTCAACCCACCATAGTTTAAAGCAGTGTTTCTTAACCTTTTTAGTGCTCGTACCCTTTGAGCTTTCATAAAATTTTCTCGTACCCCCTGTTTAAAATAGCCGACGGAAGTTAATAAATTGTAATAATAGGAATTAACATAATTTTAATAATAGCTATTTATAACTTGCATTTTGGATGCATGCATTAAAACAGTATTGTAAGTAATACAAAACCAACCCGTTTTAGATGTATAACAAAGTAACTTGTTACGCATTCTTCACAAATATGCCTGAATACGGTATAATTTCACCCTGCATGTCGTACCCCCTGCTCTAGTGCTTCGTACCCCCAAGGGGTACATGTACCCCTGGTTAAGAACCCCTGGTTTAAAGGATTGTAGCGTGTAAAAATTTAAACATGTGTGTACACTTCTGCAAATTATAGTGACCAACCTCTATTGTGTGCTATCATGCACAGGTCCCAGTTGCTGGTAGTCAAATGACAAGGCAGGCAAGAAGACTCTATGTTGGAAACATTCCATTTGGAGTTACTGAAGATGCTATGATGGAGTTTTTTAACAACCAAATGCATGTTGCTGGACTTTCACAAGCACCCGGTGATCCAATTTTGGCTGTACAAATAAACTTGGACAAAAATTTTGCATTTCTGGAGTTCCGTTCGGTTGATGAAACATCACAAGCTCTTGCATTTGATGGCATAAACTTCATGAATCAGTCATTGAAGATCCGCAGGCCAAGTGATTACAAACCACTTCCAGGCAGTGCAGACCAACCCGCTGTGCATCTGCCAGGAGTTATCTCTACAGTGGTTCAAGATTCACAGCACAAAATTTTTGTCGGAGGACTTCCAAACTATCTTGGTGATGATCAAGTAAAAGAGTTGCTGACTTCCTTTGGCCCATTGAGAGCATTCAATCTTGTTAAGGACAGTGCCACGGGGTTGTCAAAGGGTTATGCTTTTGCAGAGTATGTTGACTATTTGATTACAGATCAAGCAATAGCAGGTTTAAATGCAATGCAGCTTGGAGAGAAGAAGTTAATTGTACAGAGAGCTAGTGTTGGAGCAAAGAATAATCCATTTGGTGCCATCCTAGCACCTGTTACCTTGCAGGTATGTTATTGTCACCTTTTTGCCCTGCAATTTTTAAGGAATTTTACATACATATATTACATTTATGTAAAAGCATCAAGCCAGTAAATGATAAGCTGCAGACATTGGACACTTCTCAAATTGATTTTTTTTCACATTATCACATGAAAACTTCCGCATTGAAGCAGAAATTGTTGTGACAGCACATATTGGCATTTCAGATACCTGGTATGGTCCAAGCTACTGGTGCAGGAGCCCCTACTTCTGTGTTGTGTCTTATGAACATGGTTACTCCAGAAGAGCTGGAAGATGATGATGAATATGAAGATATTCTTGAAGATATTAGAGATGAATGCAATAAGCTTGGGAAGGTAATACAAATTATGTAATTTGCATGCTCAAACTGATTGCTGTTATTGGTTGTTATGTTGATAGTTCAATAAGGAAAATATGTTGCAGTAGTTGGAAAATGGTTAGTGTTGTTATTATATCCAGGGTTTGTCTGAATTTTTTTCTTGAAAGGACTCATTCAGGGCCTTATACACACAACTAAATTCATCTAATACATAATTATGGGTCCCCTTCCATGAAGGGGATACATATTGTTTTCAAATGTCTATATTTATGGGTCCCCTTCCCTGAAGGGGACACATATTGTTTTTGTCCGTATTTTTTTTCTTTTTTCTGTCTAACGCTGGTTTGTTAAACGCATTTGGTCAAGAAAGAGTGCTTCAAATTTATTCAAATTTGGACAGATGTTAGTTATTAATCTAAATTTGATCCTCCTGAAGTTTGACCCCGAATTACCCAGCGGTTCACCCACAGGCCCCCAAAATTCCAATTTTTTTAAAACATGGTTTGTTATATATGTTTGGTCAAGAAAGAGTGCTTCAAATTTGTTTAATTTTTGTCAGATGTTAGTTATTAACCAAAATTTGATCCTCCTGAAGTTTGACCCTGAATGAACCCAGGGTTCACCCACAGGCCCCCGAAATGTAAAATTTTTAACGCTGGTTTGGTAAAGAAAGAGTGCTTCAAATTTATTCAAATTTGGACATATGTTAGTTATTAATCCAAACTTGATCCTCCAGAAGTTTGACCCCGAATTACCCAGCGGTTCACCCACAGGCCCCCGAAACGTAAATGTGTCTAACGCTCGTTTGGTCAAGAAAGACACTGTTTTGCACAGCAATGCTATTTCGTTTTATTATTAAGTTATCACTCACATTTTTAGTTTTGGCAAAGGTTTCACACCTATGACCTGATTTAAACCTAATAAGCGTGCTTCGGTTTCGTATATGTCAAGCAAAACTTGTTAATCAAAATAAACTTGAAAAAATAAACTTAACATTTTTGCAAGATAAATGTTTTTTTTTAAATGCTCGTTGTCAGGTCGGCCGCCGCTGACTACGGGTTACTTAAGGTCAACTAGTAGGTACACAGTTCAGAACTTTCTTTCATCATAACGTAGCGTTTTTTTGCAATAAATTTAGGAATCAACACTCAAGGCATGTATAAATTAGGTTAAACCGTGTTGTTGAACAGTAAGGACGGCGTGCTATTGAAAACGGTGTCAATAGGCCAAACAGTCGTTTGGCGTGTGCACCCTGAGAGGTTACTACAGGTCAATGGTTTTGCGAAACAAAGTTAAATGAAAAACAATTTGTTATGTGTATACTTGTAGCAAATTGCTTTTTAATTTAAAGTGTCTGTAACACAACTGTTACAGCTTTCTAAAAAAATTGTGTTTAAAACCCGACCTTGGACGACAATATCTGGGTCAAAGCAAGAGATTAAATTAAAGTATTTGTTTCGTTCTTTTTCAATGTTTTTGTAATTATATGACAATAATAGTGCAAAAAGAATACGAACAAAAATTTTTTATTGTTGGGTTAATGCTTTCTAAAAATTTGTCCTTAAAAATCGAAAAGTCACCGCAACATTTGTTTACTGTAAATCCGCACAAACACGCGTGTGGGGACCCATTAGTTTTTGTTTACAAAAACAATCATATGTGTACATAGGCGTCGATTTTTTAATTATTTGCAAAATTTTAGGGGAGACCTTTCCATGTTTTGGAAACATCCATTCAGCCGTTAAAACCCACAATCTTAGGAACACAAAGCAGTTGCGTTAACTGCTCCGTTGCCCTGGCGACCGCACGATCTAAGTTATGACCGTTATTCGGTTAAACCAGGGGTCACAAAACGTTTTACACTGCAGGGCCGGATAACTTTAATAATGATTCGCGCGAGCCGCATAGTTAACATGTTCTAGCGCCGTCTTTCCAAACTTAGTCCGCGATGTGATTTTCATAGGGTGGCAAAAATATGGTCCTTCTACAATCCCATTTAAAATCTGGTGATCCGACTGTTAAATTGTATAGTTAGTATCAACTAACGAGCAATGCTTGTATATTACGTCACAAGTAACAAAAGAATGCAATCGTTCGCGCACAATTAACACTTGTAGTCTCGTCTGTGACGTAACAAACTGGCTGTGGTCTATTTTGTGCGTTGTATTCCTTTAAATCCAAAAAAATGTGGGCCGTAGTTTGATGACCCCTGGGTTAAACAAACGAAATAAAGTTTGCATATATAGCAATCTTTCGCACAGTCAGATCGTAAAGTTGCCACAGGATTTAAGTATACATTGTTCAAGATTGTATGTGACGATTTTTAAACAACTCAACATTAAACTGACAACGTCTTATTCGAGGGTTGCTCGCGTTTTGGTTGCAAAAATGCCTATATATTAGCTTGACTAATCATTCCTGCAGTTAACATAAAGCAAATATAAGGTACTTGAACAACCAGCCTGCACTGGGAATAAAACAATTAACAATCACATAACAATGTCGATTGTTACTGGAACCATTGTTACGTTGCGTAACAAACCACGAGACACTTGCGTTTGTCATTGATTGTGACCTTCAATCTTACAAACAGTCGTTTTTAACTACGTACTTTCGTGTATGTGGTCTTTCTGGCAATACTTTATTTTAAACAAAAACAGGGGAGACAATACATATGTTGTCACCCCTGTTTTTTCAGGAGGGGAGACATGTCACCCCGGTCACTTAAATCGACGCCTATGTATGTGTAGATCATATGATGTGTATAGTAAATTGGTAAATATCGTATAGAATATATAAAATGGAAGTATATCAGAAAGCCACCCTTCTAGTTTTTTTTCTTTTTTTCCGTCTAACGTGGATTTGTTCCCACGTTTTGGTCAGGGTTCAAACTTTTTCAAATTTACACACATTATAGATATTGGTCTAAAGATGGTCCATGTGAACTTTGACCCCGTTTGATCCCTCGGTTCACACATAGCCCCCAAAATGTGAAATTTACGGCTATACTTGATAAAGCTGACGATTCTGGAGTTTCATACTTTTTTGATTGGTACATTGCACTGTATTTTAAAGTATTTTGTAACTTGAAGTTGTATATATCCATTTTCACCCCTTTACCCCCAAATATTTGTTTGTTATTTCACATGTTAATAAGGTCAGAAATACAAGACTTAACCTGCTGAAATTTTAAACAGCTGTGGATAGGGTGCTCCTTGTTGGCTGTTAAAAATTTCAGTGCAATCGGCTCAGTAATTACTCTTACAGCCCCAAATGTGTTTTTTCATGCCGTCTTTTGTCAAATTTGTGCTCGCTCAGTACACAGCTGACGCAATGGGAGTGATTGACGATAGTGGCGCATGAAAAAATGCCTTTGCTTCACGCATGAACACAGTCGTCACTTGACCATTTTCTCACTGGTTGGAATTAAGATGTTATGATGTTAGTTATTTGCGTTAATGTAGGTCAACTTATTGGTGTTTCGAAACGCAGAGCGACAACGCAGCACGATTTGTTACACCTATGTAACGTGACTTCTCAAACTGAAAGCGTTAATAAAACTGAATTTCAGAACAGGTTTTGGACATAAAAAGCTCAGCTAAGCAATCGTATTGTTGGTATAAGGAAACTTAACGGCACCAGGGAACGCAAAAATCCTAATTCAACAAACAAAGGGCTATTAAAGAAAAAAAATGTTGAAACTTTGTTAAAAGTTATATAGTTGGACTCATCCATTTTCCACCTCGTGAAAACAACGTGCAACTGTATGTCGAAAAAAGCCCAATTGGGCCCGAAAAGCGCAAACCTGCCCACTGAAAAGTGAATATCTCGGCCTCGCGCATAACTGAACGTGCTATCAGGCAGTCTTTTTGCACTGTGCAACTAAGATATGTTTGTAGATCATTTAAAAACGTTAGTTATGCAATTGTTGTATGTTTGTAGATCATTTAAAAACGTTAGTTATGCAATCTGTTATCAAATCGCATATGCATATGTGTGGGGACCCATTAGATTATACTTGCAGAAACAATTATGTTATAAAGTGCCAGGAAAAAGATAGGGACCCAGTGAAATGTAGATGCCAAATATATATCCATTATAAATATAGTAAATGGTATATGTGATACATCGTTAAATATGATGTAGTATATATAAACTGGCAATATATAGGAAAACCACTATTCTAGTTTTTAGACAGGTCTAAAAGTGGTGAAGTTTGTTCCATATATGAAAAATTATTGTGATAATAGGGATGTTGGGCACATGCCTGTCATCACACTTACAAAAAGATTATGTGCATTTGGGAAATTATGTAAATTTATATCTAATCTGTTTTGATTCTGCAAAAGTATGTGATTTGCCACAACTAACAATATTTGTGAGTGTGACCATGACTCACAATTTACCAACAAGAAAAACATTATTTATAGGATAGGCCTTTTAACATTCTTTTTTAAGATATAATGTTTCAATATACTTTCTAACATAGTTTAAATATACCATTATATTTTTCATTTTACATGCCATATTAGGGCAGTATTATATGATGTTGGGCAATAAATACAAGGGAAAAGCAAACTTAACAATGACTGCTACAAAGACGTTAAATGAAAACTTATTGTGTTTGCAAGGTTGTAAGTTTGGAAATTCCACGACCTGGGCCAACAAACATGGAAGGAATTGGAAAGATATATGTGGAATTTGCCAACCATCTTGATTGTCAAAAAGCATCAAGTGCACTGTCAGGTCGCAAGTTTTCCAATCGGGTAGTGGTTACATCATTTTATGACCCGGAACTTTATCATCACCGCCAATTCAACTAATCTTCTCTACATAACAAGTTCAACCAAATTGCTTTACTAACAACATGAAGTTGAGCTATCCAAGGTTATGAAAAAAATGTTTTTAATGTGGTCTGGAAGTAAATGTGTAAATAAAATGGACAGCCTTTTTTGATGTATCTGAATTGAGAATTTATTACAGGATTGTAATCACAATTAAAAACTTGAAACAGAAACCTTCTTACTCTGAACTAAAATGCATTGACATAAATTTTTGGGGGTTTCATGAGTAGCATACAGGATATTGAACAGTCAAAATTGCCAACGAGAAGAGGATAGTTTGTCAACGAGATTGACTATGGTGCATGACGCAGCAAGGCGTTGTCGCCCACCAAGGTTAAATTAAACAAACAAGGGTTAAGTTAAAATATATCGTCAGGTCAATGCACAAATCATTTTCTCGATTTATTTGCTACTTTTACAGGTAAAAAATAATTATTGTAACCTTAGTTGGGATTACCAGTGGACCGGAATTTGGGCGTAAAAGCCTGTGTCCAATAATAATTTTCAAAACCCATCGAATGTCCGGAACTGTAGCGTCCATAGATAACAGTATTTTTGCCTGCTAAGAGCGATTCTTGACTCCCAACTCGTTCGGCATACTTCAGAGACTTGCATTAAGGCAGTGGTTCCCAAACTATGCGCCGCGGCACACTTGTATGCCGCGAGATGTCATTAGGTGTGCCGCAAAAATATTGAAATTAAAATCAATCAAGTAGAGTAGTAGTACCAGGTGCTTCGACCACTAGGCCAACATGCTCCACGTCTCTGAGATGTTCAACTAGGCTATTTAACTATGAAAGTGACCTGTATAGCGGCTTTATAACCTCATAGTTAGTGCCTTTGTCAGCTAAAAAAATTATTCAAATGTTCGAAGTGCGCCAATTAATTTTTGTTTTTTCTAAAATGCGCCTTAAAAGAAAAAAGTTTGGGAACCACTGCATTAAGGTTTTCTATAGATAACCGCCTCAGTTGATTGTGCGACATGTATTTATTTTTTGCTTTTTACGTAGCCCTAATTATTCACTACTAAACGTAACTATGTCGAGGCAGCATGTAAGAACTTTGGTCTGGTTGCGTTGCGCGTTCCTATTGCCCCTTGTTTAGGAGGGAATGCAGTAAATATATATTTTTAGTACGAGTACTTGGAATGCAAGCAGTTTCTTGAGGGTTGACATTTCGGTCTACACTGTTTAATAAGTGTCAAATAAAGTGTTTCATCACAGTTGACTTCAGTTAAATTACATCTTCTCAAATAACGGAGCGTAGTTAAAGAATTAATATCACTACAATGAAGCTGTGACAAAAAAATCGCGACGAACAATTCTAAAAAAATTTTTAGACTTTACTTAGCTCAGGGATCACCAAACTACGGCCCGCGAGGTCATTGCAACCTGCCCGCGACCACATTTTTTGGTTTGCCAAATCGTATTGATAATTAACTTTGTAACATTCAAAAATTAATCTAGCCTACTCCGTACGAAAGTTTTCCTGTCGCGATATGTAATTGATATTACCTAGTTTCATATAGGATTACATCAGTGGTTCTCAACTGGTGGTCCATGATGCCTTTTTTGGTGGTCCACAGGACGTGTACTAAATTTAGTATTAAACTGGAGATGATTACATATTTCACGTTAAAAGGGTATCAAAATGCTAGCTAGCTGATATCTCACTTCTTGAAAATCGATTTTAAAGAAGTATGTTTCAAGCCCAAATGGTTGTTTTGTATGCGTACTTCAATCTTGCTCAAAAACGAAATGGTCCATGACATTATTTTTACTAGGCTGGTGGTCCATGGCCCGAAACGAGTGGAGAACCACTGGATTACACCATCACGCAACGCCCAGGATTGACCCAAAACCAGTTTGTTACGTCACAAGCAAGTGTTAATTGTGCGCAAACAATTGCCTTCTTTGGTTACTTGTGACGTAATATACAAGTATTGCTCGTAAGATGAGACCTGCTATACAGTTTACCAGTCGCATCACCATATTTTAAATGGGATCGCAGAAAGGCCATCTTGGTGCCCCTCTAAAAATCGCCTCGCGGGTCTAAAGACGGCGCTAGGGCATGTAAACTATGCGGCCCGCGCGAATAATTATTAAACTTATCCGGCCCACAGTAAAAAAAGTTTGGTGACCCCTGACTTAGCTGATAAAACTCATAACTTAACCCTTAATCACAATCGTCTCGTCAGGTCAGTTTTTATCGTTTTTGTAGCTGAAATAAATCATTTCTCAAAAAATTTGTGATTTGGTTGGAAGACACGAACTAAGTGTATTTTTATAATTCCCAAATTATGATTATGTTAGGTTGCACACCAGAAACACAACACGATAATTAACCAGTAATTAAGTATCTGCAACACAACAATCACATGGCAAAAAATACTAAAAAGTGTTGTAATTTTAAAACTATTCTTAAAAAACGGCTTTGCTTCACTCATTCACTTTCAGAAATTTGCAGTTGGAAGTTATTTTTCAACTTTTTTTTCAATTATTTTTCAACTACAAGATATGTTAATTTGCAACTTTTAATGTGTTTAAAGCAAGCTTTGCAATACATACAGGAGAAAATGATATTTTCATTCTCAGCAATGCAAGTGCATGTACATTCACAGTTCAGCGCAAAATAAAACTAAACACAAATAAGAAGAACACATAAAATCAGGAAGGAAAAAACTCCCAGGGTTGCACTAGGTTACATACAGTATTTGAGAATATCTAGCAAACATCCACTCAAAAAACAGGCCGATTAGAAAAAATTTTGCCCTACACTTCATCGAATAAACAAACTTAACGTGGCTTGCCAATAATATTCTCAAGCGGAATGCAGCTGAACTCGGTTGTGACAACACAAAGATGGCACGAAACAAATTAAAAACAAGCGCTCGGTGGTCGCGCATTTGTCACCTGATTTTCATTTTAAAACACCTACTTGCAGAAAGTTCCAAGGTACCGTTTGTCCACGTGTAACAAGTTAACGGTGGAACAACAGA
Source organism: Phallusia mammillata (assembly GCF_965637545.1). NCBI lineage: Eukaryota > Metazoa > Chordata > Ascidiacea > Phlebobranchia > Ascidiidae > Phallusia > Phallusia mammillata. Next base: position 19,358,169 of record NC_137252.1, on the reverse strand, counting down.
ATGCATAAAGGGGGTTTAAAATATGTAATGCTGAAAAAAAAAAGTTTTTTTTTATCCATTTATGATATTGTTTTGCTATGTTGGACGGGTGTGGCACTTTGCTATGCATTCTTAATATTCGGTGAAGTTATGATTGTGGAGTAAAACTTTCTGGGGGACAATCATCAAATTTCGTCGTCATTACTGAAAACATTTTCCAAGCGGCCGTTTGTGACCAGGTTGCCATCAACGTCCGGGGATGACCTGAAGTAAACACGAACAAGCAAACTTGTAGTGTTGTAGTCACAAAGTCACGATTGATTTATCATTAGTTTTATTCATATACACGGCGATAAAAGACGTTTAAATATCTTACAAAGACGGTGTTTCGAACACAAAGGAAAAAGGGCGAAGTAGGGAGAAGAGAACATGCAGTGAAATGAAAAGGTGATCTACTTCCTGTACAGATATTTGCTAATGATGCTATCCAACGATATTTTGCTATCGCCATTTTCGGTCTCGTCGTTTTCGCCTTCGCTGTAGTCAGACGAACTCTCAACACCGTCGCTGTCAACGTTACAAAATTTTTCGCTGTAAACAATCTTTGATTGTCGACCGCTAGGAGGCATTGTTTCATTGTTTCTTGCCCTACTGCTTGGCGTGGATCGCATGTTGTCTTGCTGAATTGAACATACCGAAGTCGGCCGTTGCGATCTCGATAGCGACCGAGACAGGCGTTGGTGGTCCGAGTTCGGCTTGCTGATTTTCTTGCTGCGACCTGCTCTGCTTTTATGTGAGCTTTTGGGCAACTCGGATAAAGACATTCTTCCCACGCTGCTGCTTGGTGTGGCAAACAAACCAAATCTTGCCAAACTAACGTCGTCGCTTTCGCATAAGCTATCCTGAACACTTGAAATTTCGAAATCATTCATGTTTAGTTCGTTAAGATATTCACTGTCCAAATTACTGATCACTGAAGCATTTCTCGACCTTCTTCCACTTCTTCTTGGCGATTTTTTGTCTCTTTTGTGAAACAATACATTTGGTGTTGATTGCTCTACCATCCTGGCTTTGTTTGAAACACATTCCTCCTCACTATTATGTTGCTTTTTCGCTTTGCTTCTGCGTTTTACTTCATCCAAAAACCTTGATTTAAAGGGTTTGATTGCTTTATTTGTATCAACGTCAGGTTCGGTTTTGGAATCCCTGGTAAAAGATTTCGTCCGTTTAATTGGCCTCTTCATCTGTTGCAAGGCGGCTTCTATAAAACTCTCCTCGGCAAATTCTTCGCTTTCGCTCTCTAAGGTAAAATCTCCAGCATCAGAAAATGAGGTTTGAAAATGAAATTCATCAGATTCTGCGTCCGATTCACTGCTGTCGTCCTGCATGAAGTCGATGGCACTCGAACATCGCTCTACTGGTCGGCGCTTTTGCATCAGACTTATTTCGTTTTGTATTTTGCGACGCAACGCCAGCTTTGCTTGCTGAGATTTCGGTAAATTTTGACGACACTTCACAGCTCGAAGGCTTTCGTTTAATGCTTGAAACGTACCAGCTTTGGCCAAACCCAAGTTCTGGGCAATGTTGTTTGGCTTTCCATATAATAACACAGACGGATTTTCTTCAGCCAAAATTGAACTGACGCGATCCATTCTGCTCGCAGGGGCGGCGTCCTCGGTGGCTGAGGAAGTTAAAGACGTTTTGGTGATTCTACTACAAGTTGAAGCGTCGTCCCGAGAGGGCAGGATGTAAGAGGCGTCATCATAAATATTCCGACCATACTCCGACAAGATATCGTTAAGTGGTTTGTCAGAACATTCATTTAATAACGCAGACTTTGAATTCTTTCCAGTGCGTTTTAGTGAAGACTGTCGCAATTTTTTGGGAGACTTTTTAACAGACACGCCTAGCTGACTGCCATCTGTAGAATTCTGAAACATGCTTTCATCATCCGCTCTATGAAAATGAAAGGAGAAGAAAAGGAATGAAGTGAAATGATACTGAGGAAACAGGAAAGAGGGAAAAAAGCAGAAGAAAATGAAAGGGAAGTGATTGGTTACCTGATGGACGAGCTTCTACTGCTTGTTGTTCTTGCCCGTTCACTGACTCCTGATGTTGTGCTGATTCTGCTTCTCCATCCAAATTGGGAGGAGCGAGTAAACTCTTCATCAGAAGAAGACATGCTGTCGTCATCATCGTCTTCATCCACATCTGATTCTTCCAAATCCTCCAGCGCCATCTGCACAATATAATTAGGTTTGTGATTAAAATCGGACAACGCATGACAAGAAGCCTCAAGCCTGTACAGTATGATCTAATCAAACGCACCATCTTAGAGCAGGGGTTCTTAACCGAGAACTGTTCCTAGGGGGTGCGGGGATGCTGAATCATTAAATTGAATTGCAATGGTTTTGTTATTTAAGCAATTACAGAAGGGGGTGCAAAAATTGGTTGGTGATTTGAAAGGGGTGCAGCACGGAAAAAGGTTAAGAATCACTGTGTTAGAGGTTGTGAACATGGTATTTTGTTACAAATAAGTTACTTTTTTCCATGTTACTGAAATTCATCGTAATTTTTACGATTGTTTACTTTAGATAAAAGTTGGATGATTTAAACACGATTTTTGTACTTAGTAATGCAATCTGCAAAAACGTTAAGAAAAAAAAAATTAAGGCATTAAGGCATTATACACTCATATACATCTATATACCTAAATAACACACTACATTCATATTACGAACACCAGATAAACACCTACAAAGGAATTTTGCCATACAGTAGTTTTACAAATATTATTTTTTTGGTACTACGTTTTACCACGTGTGACGTTTTTGTCAAAACAACTTTACAAATGCATAGAAGCCTAAAAACGATCGCGTCGTAAGTAAAACAGACATTTTTACGTTGTTAATATGCTGTGTCAGCTTAAACCACTGTTGAACCGAAGTCTAACTCTACTTTGCTTTTTACGGGGTTTTACGTTCTCTTTTCATGCGTGACTAACATAACAACAAAAGGGAGAGCAAGGTTCACCTGTAAGTCACTGATGCGTTTGAAGGCAAGTTTAAGGTCGGCTTGTAGACATGCGATCTGGTTTTGTGATTCGTCAATATCCATTTCCTAAAAACACATGCTGTGGTCATTGACTGGAAAAACGGCTATCAAGCAAAGAAAAAGCAACGTTTTTACTTGTAAACTTAATTGTTACTATTGTGCAAAACAAACATGGATTCAGTTTTAAATGCCAGCTTTTTACGGGAAAAGATACTGTCGACACAAATTGTCACTTTGACGTCACCGGTGATAATAACACACGTAATAGGAAGCAATTGAATTTTCTCACCAGATCATGTTTCTTTTTGAGTGCTTCCTGTTCCCGCTTTACAAGGTCAGTCTGATCGTTTTTCGCTTCTCTTAGTTGACGTTGAATAAGTTTGGCGGCCTCTCGCTCGCGGTTTTCGGCTGCAATATGCGAATCCCTCTCCGACATCAACTTTTCGTTGTTTTCTTTGACACGAGTTAGCTGAACCTGTTTAGACACATGTTTTCCATGGTGTTTTTGGACAGTTGAAACTTAAGATATGACTTTAACAAAACAGTTTTTGAACCAAGTACATTACAGGGAAAATGGTGCTATATCTCAAACACAATTTCACGCTTTCGCCATCAACCACAAAAAAATCACCTCCAATCTTCGGTTAGCAGTTTTTTGAAATTCCAACTTTGTTTCCAGATCTTTTGCCTAAAATGTACAAAAATGATGTACTAACAAACAATAAAAAAATTGATAAAAGGAAGTACCTTATTATCAAGCCTATTAGCAGTGTTCTTGTCAATTGTGCTTTCCTCTAAAAAGTGAATTTGACTTTGCAAAGTTTGAACCTACAAAAACATAAATTCCCATGTTAGTCAACGTGCTTCTGTCTAAGTGCAAAATATTCCAATACCTTGTCTTCGAGTGCATTTTTGTCTTGTTTTAGTTCTTCTATGGTGGTTTGAGCTTCAACAATTACTGTTTGTTGATCTGCATGTTGTGCTACAAGAGATTTATACTTGCGAATAGTTTCTTGTGAATCCTCATCATCTTCCTCCATCTTGGACCGAAGTTCATGAATTTCACGTTGAAGACTGCTCACACGAGTTTCAGCCTAACATCACGAAATAATAAAAAAATGCACAAAAATAGTTTAACCTTGTTTCCCAGTTGCTTTGAATTACTGCTTACATCTTGTTTTGCCCTTGACACTTCTTCGAGTTGGGCTTGCAAATCATCGACTTCTAACTCGATCGATTTCCTTGATTTAACAGCAGCAGCACAAGTGTATTCACTTTCTTCCAACTAAACAAAATGTGCAAATTGTGTTTAGTTGGAAATTGGTCACTATATCAAAGTGATCCAATTACGCAAATTGTAAAAAGTATAATATATAAAAATGACCTGAGCTTTCAACTGTCGCATTTGTTGTTTGCTCACAACATCAGCCTTCAAGTGATCAATCATGGTTTGTGCATCAGCAAGCAGAGCTTTGTATCTCTTTAAATCTCTTCTCAACCTCTTCTCCATCTCGACATCATGAGCTCCTATGCCACTGTTTTTCAAATCAGCGAGCTCTTGCTCCAGATCTCGGCGATGTTTCGACATTGTTGCTCTTTCTTGTTCCTCCTCCTCGAGTTGAAACTCTAGTTGTTTGATCTGATAAAACATTAATAGTCATTGGCCCAAATGCCGCTTAATACTTTAGTTTAGGTTGAGTTGAGTTGAGTTTATTTCGCTTGGTGAAAGACAGTGTAGTAACACAATTGCACTAAAACAATCTGATCATACCAAAAATCAAATTTTTTTCGAATAAATTCAATGAAGAAGAATAAATTTAGTCGGTTCCAGTCTCCAGAATGCTGAATTCATTACTAAATTTTTTTAAAATCTTTTAACATAACTAGAGTAATGTTTTGGAAAAACTGTTTTACTGAGAAAAAGCGACTTGAGTTTTCACCTTCTTGTGGTAAGATATTCTCATCTCCTCCAGTTCATCTTCTTTATTTTCCATCTCCCTCAACCTCTGCTGCCGGGCTTGTTCTGTTGACATCTCCAACCTCTCACGTGTTTGTTCCAGAGTATGAATTGATGTTGCTTGCTCTTCCAACTCTTCTTCTTGGTCTTTTAGTTTAGCTTCAAGTTCTCGGATTTGTTTTTTAAGTCCATTAACCTGCAAGCATATGCAGTTGTAACATTAAGGCAACTGATGTTACCAAATTGAGAACAAATTTTTATGTTTTAAAAGGTGGCACATCATGCAACCATATTTGCTTTTTTATGGATTTTTCTTAAATTCAAGTCATTAAAGCACAAAACGAGTTGAGCAAAGAGTTTTGTATTTGTAAATCCAAGAACATTTAAAATGTAGTACCTTAAACATATTGTACAATACATCACCAAAACAAAAATGAATTTGTACTTACTAACTGCCGATCATCAGTGTCACGACTATTGTTGTCTTCCAGTTCCTCTTCCAACCTTCTCAGCTTGTGTTTCAACTCTTCAACTTCTTCATCTTTTTCCTGTAATTTTCACTGATTATTATACAAATACGCGATTAAGCTACAACTCCTATATATGTGAAACAAATTTGACAAAACCTTTGAAACTGTTGAATTTTAACAGATTTCAAATAAGAGTCATTTATAAGTACCAGAATTTCTCGGTCCAGAGAGTTGTTATCCAGTGACAATTTGTCTTTTTCTCGTTGAGTTCTATCCTTAGATATTTTTAGATCAGTGATATCAGCTTGTAAGGAGTAGAGCTCACTATCAAATCTGCAAAGCATCATTGGTTAGTGTTAGTGGAAGCACATGTTATGAAATTTGGTGCTGACTGTACACAGCAATTTGGGAATTCATGGGAAACCTGATTTCTATTTCTAAGTCGTGTTGTCCAGAAAAATTGGGTTAATCGCATTAGGACCAAAAAGCAACCATAGCCAATTTTTAAGAAAATTCTAATGTAATCACATAATTTAGTTACTTGAAGCTTGGAAATTGTTTGTGCAAGAAACTGGATTTGTTTATGTTACAAATATGCTTTTCGCTCGATATATTGACTCTAAATATACCTCCGGCTCTCCAACACTTGGTATTACAAAAAATAGCCTCGTCAAGTTTGAATAGAGTTTTTTTGCATAAGCAACTCTACAATTTTTTCTTACTTTCTTTGTTTCTTTTCCAATTCAAAATTTTTTGAATTTGTTTCCTCCAGGTGGATTTGTGCATCACTCAACTGGGCATGAAGTCTTTGCAACTTCTTGCGAGTTTGCTGCTCGATGCGATGTTGATCATCAGCTTCTTCTTGAATTTGGGAAATCTATAATTCACATGCTAGATTGTTAAGTACTTTACCTACATGACGTCATGAAGCCCTTTGGGAAAAAACTTCAATTTTTTGTTAACATAAGATTTGACTTATGTTTCCATCACTTAATGGAAACCAATTGGACAGATCACTGCTGTACCTTGCGTTCCATTGATTTTTTCTCAGCTTGCATTTCCTCTTGGGCATCTTCAAATTGCTGTTTTTGTTTTTTCAATTCAAAATTGTATTCCCGAACGGCCCTTTCATACTTTGCCTTATATTCACCATCTAAAGACCAAGAAGAAGAAGTATATTATAGCCATTGACTACTTAATACAATAAACTTACAGCTCACAGATTTCTATTTATTTACTGCTGTTAAAGTTTTTTAATAATGCACACCTTCTATTTCCTCATCAGAATCAGCAAGCGTTTGGTGGTCAGAGTACAACAGTCTTTTCTCAGCTAGTTCCACCTCCATTGATTCAACTTGATTTTGTAGCACATTATGATTTATTTGTAGTTCTGCAATGAAACAACAAGTTTAGACTGAGTGCTGCAAGTTTTTCTGTTGCTAAAGATTTGATGAGAAAACAGGTGAAATCACAAACCTTTTAATTGTTTTTCGAGTTTTATTCTTTCCTTTGTCTCATGTTCAAGTAACTCGCTGGCATGTGTAGCTGTTGTGTGTTCATCTTCAAGATGAAGTAAAACTTCTTGCAGCTAAAATGTTTTGTTAGGTTCTTGGCAATTGTTTCTTACAAAATAAACATAAACAGCAAACAATATCACAATAGTCAACACCACATACCCTTGTTTCATATTTTGAGTTGGAAAGTTTAAATTCATCCCGTTCCTCCACCACTCTGTCAAACTTTTCTTTCAGTAAATCAAACTCAGCCTAAAGATCCGGGTGATTATTAAAAAGCCCCCAACATCATGGGTGGTCGAAAGTTTATGTTAGAAACCTGTTTTTCACGAAGGTCTTCTTCTGTGCGAGTCACTTCAACCAAAGGAAGAACTTTGGTAAGCAATCTCCACCATGGCCATTGACGAATTGCCATAAACTTGCGAATATTTCTTTGAATGCATCGAACTGCTACTTCTTGGACCTACAATTTTAATTTGAGTAAATATGTGTTTAAAATAGTCTGTAAACATATTCTTTTTAGCAAAACAACCTTTCTTCTGGCAAGCCTCCTTCTAGCAAGATATCCTCTGCAGGCAGCTTGAAATGAAACTAAAACTGCTGAAACTTTCTCATTTCTTTTGTCTTCTAGTAAATTTAGCACACCAGACCGGAAAAATACCTATAAAAATGACCCAAAAAACATTGAAAATGTATCTCATTTAAAACTTTTTTATGTCTATTTCTTTTTTAACAGTGAAACATACCTGACTGACGCCAACACGGAATTGTGATCTGCTCAATTCAACATGTTTAATAATATTTTCAGTGGCTTCCTTATCATCCATAAGGGCAACTGATGTGGAATTACTGGGAAGATTTTTAGAAATTTGACGAAGCAAAACATCAAAACGGTGTCTAAAGTCATTTAGCACCATGTGTTCAGGATAACCTGTTGATTAACAAAATAAATTATTTTATTAGAATTTAACTTTTCTGTTATATTTTTTTTAGTTAGAATACATAGACCAATTTAGTGTTGTGTTAGGCTGCACACAAAGCATTTAATATTGGTACCCAGGAATAAGATCATAAAGAGAAGTACATAGGAAAGTTCTCTTTTTTTCTCAGGTTAGTATTTATAGAAAACACTTGCTGAAATACCAAACTATATATTGGGGCTAGGTATCCATATTGCCCACATTATAAGCAGTAAAAGAGCAAAACATTTACATACCCTCTTTAATAGCACGTGCAATTGACAAAAGTTGAAATCCATGAATCTGCTTGCGAAAAAACATGAAATCAACTTCACTTTTTATTGCTGTTGGAGGGTGACAAGCCACAGAAAGAATAAAATGGGGTTGTCCACGTCTCACTATATCCATTAAGCAATCCTAAAAACAAACAGTAAAATGGATTTGGTTCAAAACACATTTCACAAGTTTGTGCAAAAATCAAATAGTGAATTAACATACTATTTGTCGTTTGAGAAGCATGCATGAAGATTTCTTTACAACAGCAGCTGCAGATGTTGTTGACCAGGCATTACGAAAACTGGTAGCTCTTCGAAGTGTGTTGCCCACATCTAGCTTCAAACCTGCAACAGATCCCTGAAGTTTTTCGCCACCAACTCCACCAAATACTTCACTCATAAATTTCCTACAAAATAACATTAACGTAAAACAACACAGTTTAACTTGATAATGTGTCTGTTATATTATACCAATGAAAAATGCTGGTGTGGAAGATTTATGTAATCAACATTTGACCATGTTTTAAAACATCTTATACTGGGTCAAAAATATTGACCTTGGTAATACATTGCTTTTTAAGGCATGACTTTAGTTCATACTTTTTGGAGTCTTGTAGTGTCTCAAGGGCAGATTGAGAATTGTACTTATACTTTGCATGTTCCAACCAACCAGATGCATCATATTCAACAGACAGTGCACCAGCTTGATGTAGCAATTGAAAATGGCATTTTGCCTCATTTCTTTGCAAAACAGGAATTTCTGCATGAAACAATGAGGTGTTCAAATTTGCCACACATCCGAAAAGTGCAGTGCATTATTTACTTTAAAAAATGGTTAAAACATTTTGTTTTAAAATATACATATATATAGCAGAGCATAAATACTAAACCTTATCTTTCAACTTTATTATTTAAAAATGAAACTAACCATTAAGTTTCTTTTGGTCAAAATAAAGGAAAAGTCGTTCAATAAAACTTTCATCTGATGCACCAGGTGATGCTGCCTCTTCATCTAAAATCCACAATAAACCTTTGCTGCCATTTGATCCAACTACTGGAAGTTTATCAACCACTTCAATGGTGGAAATAAAGTCTTCATCAGGTACCACCATTTCACATTCAACACTTTCCTAAATCATTACAAAATAAAAGTTTTTACAAAGCTAGTTTTTATTGCAAATCAAAACCAGTGAAAAAAGTCATGCATTTCCATGGACTTATGTGAAAATGACTGTTGTAAAATGTACAATGCAATAAAATAAAGACAAATCTATTAAATGATGTCACCAATTTTTTTATGCATTTAAATGGATTATGCAATTTAATGTTTATCTTTGAAACTGCAAGCACAATAAATTTAAAATAAAAAAGATTGTATAGGCTGTTTATGTCCATTAGGTTTTTTCATTACCAGTGGAATATTTGTAAATTTAAATTTGCAAATTTAGCATTTAAAGAAAAGTAATTTACAGTGCTGACAAACTCAATATATGACATGCAGTCATTAATCTTTCATGAACAATATTAAACTGATTTTCCATGTCAGCTTTAACACATGCACAAACCCTTAAGCAAGTGACATTTTTAATACACACCTGTTGGTATCTTTCTTGTGGCAGGGTGAAAGAATTATGATGCAGAATACTGTGCAAACAATCTTGAACATAGTTAAATGATAAATCTGCAAATGTAGCTGTCCGGTGACTGGAGGGCTGGTACCCAGGGGCATCAACCAAAAGCACCATGTTTTTAGCTCGTTGGGTTGTCGTTAGCGACCTGAAACAAATGATGTTGCTTTAAAAATTATCTGCCAGAGATCAAGGGTGGTTGATTTCTGTCACCATTTCTACCTACACATAGAGTGTGACATAATTTAGTTCAAAAATATAACAGCAAGTGCTCCTTTATTCAAACGCGATTTGAACACATCAATTTGCACATTGCTTCAAAACATTCTTTACATTACCAACAAATCCAATACCTGTTAACTAAAGTAACTACTGTTGAGATGACTTCTGCATATAAGGAAATAATGAAAGAATCCAATTGATGCTGTCCTGTATTTTTCGATTTGTCTGCATGCTATGTACAACAACATACAAAGTTGAAAAAACATTTTTACAGATTGTGTATGACACCATTTGAGAGAAACTGAAAACAATTATTTCAAATTTACCTGATTCTTGTTAGGGATGTTTGTTGACATAGATGAGGTAGATCTTTTCATGGATGCTGTTGATGAAGATCTTTGGATGTTTGATTGTTGAAAAATAATATGAGACAACTTTTCCACCGAAACACCCAACAAAGATGCAGCTTTTTGTGCCGAATCAGCACGAGCAAACTGCAGGCGGTCACCACCAACTAAACAACAGTTTATACTTTTTGAGAAATAATTCTTGTTCGAAATGCAAATAAAGGAATAGGTCCAAAACAGTTCAGATGTAAAAAATTGCTAAAAGGCCATAGAAAAGATTTTTATAACAGATGTCCTTAAGACAAGTTAAGATACTTCCTGTGCTTACCAAGCTGAAATCCTGCCACACCCAAATGGATACAAGCAGCAACAACATAAAATATAGCCTTTATCTCATCTGGTTTAAGGTCCAATGTCTCAAGACTATGCTGCAAATTTGAAAATCCCTTGGTTGACATTTGCTCAAATGTAGAATCAGAGGTGTACGCATTGCTGAGAAGTGGGTTGGATTGTTGCTCAACATCAAGAAGAAAAAGCTCCCGTCTATAAAATTGAAAAATAACTAGAAGGGTGGCTTTCTGATATACTTCCATGTTATATATTCTATACGATATTTACCAATTTACTATACACATCATTTGATCTACACATATGATAGTTTTTGTAAACAAAAACGAATGGGTCCCCACACGCGTGTTTGTGCAGATTTACCGTAAACAAATGTTGCGATGATTTTTAGATTCTTAAGGACAAATTTTTAAAAAGCATTAACCTAACAATAAAATTTTTTGTTCCTATTCTTTTTCCCTATTATTGTCATATAATTACAAATCATTAAAAAAGAACGAAACAAATACTTTTTAATCTCTTGCTTTGACCCAGACATTGTTGTCCAAGGTCAGGTTTTAAACACATTTTTTTTCTAGAAAGCACTAACAGTTGTGTTACAGACACTTTAAATTAAACAGCAATTTGCTACAAGTGTATACATAACAAATTGTTTTTCATTTAACTTTGTTTCGCAAAACAAGTACCATTGATCTTTAGTAATCTCTCAGGGTGCACACGCCAAACGACTGTTTGATCTTTTGACACCGTTTTCAATAGCACGCCGTCCTTAGTGTTCAACAACACCGTTTAACCTAATTTATACATGCCTTGAGTATTGATTCCTAAATTGATTGTCAAAAAACACTCTGTTATGACGAAAGAAAGTACTGAACTGTGTTAGTAATACCTACTAGTTGACCTTAAGTAACCCGTGGTTATGCGGCGGCCAACCTGACAACGAGCATTTAAAAAAACATTTATCTTGCAAAAAACTAAGTTTATTTTTTCATCTTTACTTTGATTAACAAAGTTTTGCTTGACATAAACGAAACCGAAGCACGCTTATTAGGTTTAAATCACGTCATAGGTGTGAAACCTTTGCCAAAACTGAAAATGTTAGTGATAACTTAATAAAACGAATTAGCATTGCTGTGCAAAAAACAGCTGATTTCTAATCACCGAAACGACGTCTCGTAAAACGTCTGTCCGACGTCAAGCTGAGCCTTCCTGCTATCTTAAACCAGTGAGTTACTCTCTTGGGACTTTTGCCTACAGTGTCTTTCTTGACCAAACAAGCGTTAGACACATTTATGGTTTGGGGGCCTGTGGGTGAACCGCTGGGTCATTCGGGGTCAAACTTCTGGAGGATCAAGATCAGATTAATAACTAACAGATGTTCAAATTTGAATAAATTTGAAGCACTCTTTCTTTACCACACGAGCGATAAAAACTAGCATTAAAAAATTTACGTTTCGGGGGCCTGGGGGTGAACCGCTGGGTAATTCGGGGTCAAACTTTTGGAGGATCAAATATGGATTAATAACTAACATATGTCCAAATTTGAATAAATTTGAAGCACTCTTTCTTTACCACACGAGCGATGAAAACCAGCGTTAGAAATTTTACGTTTCGGGGGTCTCGGGGTGAACCGCTGGGTCATTCGGGGTCAAACTTCAGGAGGATCAAATTTGGATTAATATGTAATATCTGTTCAAATTTTAATAAATAAGAAGCACTCTTTTTTGACCAAACGCGTCTCACAAACCAGTGTTAGACAGAAAAAAGAAAAAATGAAAAAAAAATACGGACAAAAACAATATGTGTCCCCTTCATAGAAGGGGACCCATAATTAACTAAGTTTTGTTACGCACAAGAAGAAAAAAACTTTGAAACACACCGTAATGTAACATCAGCACCAAGCAGAAGTTGATAAAAAATATTAAAGTTAGCTTCGCCATTAGGTCTGTGAACCAGGCGATTTCTTTCAAGCAACAGGATCTAAAATCATAAAAGTAAGAAGATGGCTGGTGTTATTAAAGACTACAGTTTATATACCAGAACAAAAAAATACCTGCACTGAAGTGGAAACCATTGCACCACTGCGATCAAAATCCAAATTGTAAAGACAAACACAGCGTGATGCAGTTTTACATTGTTGAGTTACAGCACAAGTGAAAGACTCAATGGTTTGAACAACAGAATCCATCTTTGAAACTAAATATTTTTTGTTAATTTTATGACTAAATAGTAAAATAAAAAGGGTAGAAGGTGTGCTAGACAACCTTTTAGTGGGGAGTTTGAAGCCACTGTGGCAAAGTATTCAAGAATCTTTTTATTGTTCATGGTCTTGCTTGTTCCCGTTTGCCCAAGAGAAATAATGCATTGATCTGAATTTGAAGTCATCATCTGCTGGTGGGCACGTTGAGCAATTGCATACACATGAGGTGGATTGTCACCAAATCTGCTTCCCTTGTATGTCATTTTCATCTGCAAATTATAAACCAAGTAACAGAAAAAACTTTGGACTTCTATACTAAGTGACACGGCAATTAGGTGCAATAGAAGAAAGTTTCTGCGAAAACATACAGTGATCATTGTTTATGCTTTATTGTTGAGGTTTACATAATTTGCAATAAAAATCTCATTGCTTTTCGCATTATCTTTTAACACACTTTTATGGAGCAAAGAATTTTCATCCTTTGCATTTAATATTTGTTTTATTTTTCAGTTGATTATTGGAGGCTCAAGTTGTAGACAAACAAACACCTTTTCCGAAAACAGCGAAGGATTCGTTGTAGAGTGACATGAAGTGGTAGTAATAAGATGGGGACCAGCAAATGAATGCAGCAAACCACCTTCATATCTATGAGTTAATGTGTGGATCATGCTACTTTCATTCAGATGACGGAGACTTGAAATGTCTCCGACCCGATCAAATTGGGCATCATTTGCCTTTAAAAAAAATACTGTTTAAACAGCTTAAACTGGTATGAAAAAAATTTTGCATACCAGATCAACATCTTCTTCTGGAACAATGAGAACTTTATGCGAAACTTCAAGTTGAATTCTTTTTTTGCCTTCAGGGGTATCAGGAACGCTAGCACTATTTTCATCTAAAACAGGAAAAAAAAAGAAATGTTAATATAAAATCACTACTGTGGTTTTATGAAACATCACCATACATCTGTTATTTTACCTACCCGATTCAACAACATGTCCACTGCACAGTACACCTTCAAACATGAACCAAATTTTTTCCTTTAGCTTCCATTTGACCCCACTAACATCAGAAAATTCAACAACATCAGATGGCTTTTCTTTAATTTCCTGTTAAGAAATTGTTTTTTAAATAGTAAACGTTTAAAATATAAATTACTAAATAAATTGAAACGCGATAAAAAAGAGACAGAAGTAGAAGTAAAAGAGTATCAAAAGAAGAAACAGATTGTACACAGACCTCAGCTTCATGTTTTGAAAAAGGTAAGATAGTAGTGTCCGTTTTATCAGCAGCTGTCTGGGAACAATCATCAAAGAAGGAATTATTTTTGTCACAGTTTTCTGATAAAGATGCATTAGGAGAAGGAACAGTTTCAAGTGTTGCTCCAAAGGTCATCTGTTCAAGACCGTTTGCATCCACCCTCTGTTGACCTTCATCCAAATTTTCATTGCTGTTTCGTTCAGTAGTGGAAATTTCCGGAACTTTAAAACTATCCTCTTCAACAAGTTTGCTTTTTAGTGGTGCCTGTTCTTCAAAAGTTGCACTTGCATGCAACTCATTAGGGGAAACTTCACTAACTGGTTTGTTTGCCTCTTTTGAACCTTCGATGCTGATATTCTGAATCAGACTTTTTTGGTCACAATCATCTTTAGACACGTCCACTTTAAATTCAACAGCTTGAGATGGGGAGATGGGAGTAACTTGGGGTACAGACTTTCTTTTCTTTACGGTGGTTGAACTTTCCTCTTTCTTAATTTGTACAGAAATAAAAATTTAGCACAGAAGAAGGGACAACTTGTGAGAGAAACAGTTTTCACATTTTTACAGAAAAATTATGTACACATAAAAATCACGCAGAATATAAATCCCAAATGAGTAGAATTATATGCTTTATGTATAGTTTCATGTGCATATTTGAAAAAAATGTTATAACACAGTTATGAACTGATTTTTTTGGGAATGTTGTAAAAAATTGGTCAAATATTCATGATCTAATGAACTAACAAAGCATCAAAGGTTTAATTTAATCATAAGAAACTTTTGAAATTGATTAAACATGGACAATCCCGTCAAGAAAGTACAATAAAAGAATTCATATACAATCTAGTGTTTACCTTTTTTGTTGCAGGTAACTTTGGTAAGCCATCATCTTTGGCCTAAAAAAGTATCAGAAAGCTATAGTGTATCTTCTTGACATAACAACAACTGTTTAGACAAAGGTATTTGCTTAACTTATAAAATTGAATCAAACTGCAATATCACCTTTTTTTCCCAGAATGAAAATCTGCTTCCAAACATTGTAGCTGATCCTATTTATGCCCTACTCATCTAAACTAAAGCTAATAACACTTTTAAACTACCAGTCTTTTTGGTCCACACACTGGATATTCATGTTCAAAATGACTGCAGTTACTCAGTGTGCTGACTTAGAAAGAGATGAAACTGACAACAGATCACATCTGTTTGAGATGTCCCAGAAACACACTTCACACTTAAGGAGACTGAAAGGAAAGTTGTCCAGACAGTTGCCACAAAGATGAGTAACCATCTGCTTTTGTTTTGATTGCAGTTACTCAACACAGGCCACAGGCATGTTATGCAAATGCACATACGGAAGTAACAGATTACAACATGAATAACATGATGCCCAATTTTTATTAGTCACCAGAAGTAACAACATCTAAAGGTAGTTTATTCAAACAACAACTGAAAAGACCAATTAGCTTGATTAATTATATGTTGCTCATTTAGGACATGTTACAAACCAGGAAGCAATATTCGCCATGCTTCTGTTAGCTGTTATGAACCATTATAGCAAACAGTCAGACGTGTAACAAAATTGTGTCATCTACTTACCACATATAATTTTGGTTGGCTTGTCAAATTATCATCACTATAATGAACTGGTTTCTTGGGACTAAAACAATAAATAATAATATCAACTGGAAGGGTGGCTTAGCACATTTTTCCATTGCACACATACTATACCCTTTTTTGGATTGTTAATATATTTTTTGGATTGTTAATATAACTTAATGGGTCCTATATTAGCCACAGTCTTTTATAACCTTAGTTGTTTCTGAATGCAGAAACTCATGAGTCCAAAGTTGCAAATAATGCATTTCAAGAGATAACAATGAGAAAAGTTGGTGTTGTAATGTAAAACACAGAGATCAGTACTGGACTTAAATAATCATTCTATTAAAAGTACAGACTATACAAAAATCCAAATTTCAGCTAATTCAGACATTGTTTAAAAATTCATCGATTTTAGCAGGCTTGTGGGGTAAATGTTGAGGCTACAAGGTGAACACAACAATTAACACCTATAAATGGCAAATTTAACAAACCGTCAAAACTTCATCAAATTCTGACATTGTTTAAAAATCTCACTCATTCAAGGGGACTAGTGGGGTAAATGATGGGGTTTCACACCCAAACTAATAAAATATAAAGCCTCAAAGAACCAGCAGTCTTGTAAAATTTTGTCCCAATCGGCCAATACTTAACATTTTGACCACTAGAGGCATTTTAAGCACCATCCGTTACTGCTCCTAACGTCATAAGACCGCTGACAACCCCCCAACTGCTGGTGCTTAACACCCAACAAGCAATCCACAAACACAAGTAACATATGTTTGGTTGCCCTTCTAACAGTATTACACCACAGAAAACTTTCGTTTGTGGTGCCCAGCAACACACAAAATGTTTTACACTATGGGGGCTAGTTGGGTAAATGTTGAGGGTACAGGGTAGAACACAACAAACAGCATTTACAAAAATCACTGGCGGGGTAAATACTGGGGTTATAAAGACAAACAAAGTAGAGTGCACATTTACACTAGAAGGGTGGCTTAGCACATATTGCCCTTGCATATACACTATAACCTATTTTAAAACATAAATATATTTCCTATGCTTATTTCGTATTGGGTCCCATATTAGCCATCGTCTTTTATAACTTTAGTCGTTTCTGCAGGCAAAAACCCATGGGTCCCCACACATGCAAAGTTGAAAATAATGCAATTCAAGAGATAACCATGAGAAAGGTGTTGTAGGGTAAAACACAGTGATCGGCACTGCGCTTAAATAATAATACTATGTAGAATACAAACTATAAAATTAGATTCACCCCAGATATTGTTTGAAGTATGTCCTATTTAACGTTTTAAAAAACTGACCCATTTTAGGGGGCTAGTAGGGCAACTAATTGGGTTCGACACACAAACTAAAAAATATATAAAAACCACAATGACTCAATCAATAGTACTGCAAAATTTTAGCCCAATCTGCCAATGTTTAAAATGTCTACCACTAGAGGTGTTTTGAGCAACAACCGTTAATGTTTCTGACGTCATAGGGCTGTTAACAAGCCCCTAACTGCCATGGCGCAAAAACGATCACCAAGCAACCCACCAATGAGCAACATACAACTGGTTGCCCTTGTAACACTATTGCTCCAAAGAAATCTTTCGTTTGTGGTGGCCAGTAACATACAAATACGTTTTACACTTTAGGGGCTTGTGGGGTAAATGTTAGGACTACAGGGTTGAACACAACAATCGACACCTATAAATGGCATACTATACAAGAAATCCAAATTTCAGCCAATTCTGACACTGTTTAAAAACTCACCCATTTTAGGGGGCGAGCGGGGTAAATACTGGGGTTATCAACAAAAACAAAGTGGGATGCACATCTACATGAATATATCTACCATCTGTGTAAATTTCAGCCAAAAGGGAAGGGGATCCATAATAACTATATCTACCATCTGTGTTAGTTTCTTTTAAGTCCATCAAACATCATGGCAAAGTGGGTCAGAAAAATAGGGAAGAAAAAAAATCTTCAGGGAAGGGAAGGGGGGCCATAATTACTGTATCAAACACATCGTAATTGCAACTAAGGATAGCAAGACATTCATACATTGTTTTGTCAATCCAAGAACATTTAAATGACATAGTTTAAGTACAGTGACCTCCAATTTTGATCAAAAGTACCTGTCCATAATGTCTAGGTCAATATTTGTCATCGACTGTACAAGAAAAGTGACTTGATCACCAGCAAGCTTAATGCGAGACACGATTGCCTCTCGTGGAGCATTCTCAACATTGATGCCATCAATTTCAACAAGTCGATCTCCACGAAACAAGCGAGAACTGTCATCTCCCGAGGAATGTTCATCTGCCAACATCGCAGCACCTAATCAAGTATATACACTAAAATATTATTTGGCTGTAAAAACAATTAAATAAAACTAGAAAGGTAGTTTCCTATGTGTTTGCCATTTGTTTCTTACTACATCTATTAGTTGAAAATATTTGAATACATACATTCCACTATAGTCTGCATACATCATTTGCCATACTTACAACAAGTGGACATTTATTACTTTAATTCAGTTTGGTCCCTAATTCAAGACAGCATTTAAGATATGGTAGATTTCACAAGCATTAATCACTGCTGCTCCAAATGCCTACAGTGGTCAAATTTTAACACTGACTAAATGGGAAAAAAATTGTGTGTTTTTTATTTTTTTTAGAGCATGATAAAAGGTTATTTTGGTTGGTATATATTTGATTAGTTTGGCTGTAGAATGCTAGAGTTGGATTAAATTTGGAGAGTTTGTAGAATATGTCATTTTAGGTGATGATTGTTGTGTTTCAACCTGTACTCCCACCATTTACCCTTTAAAATCACCTACGCGACCAGAGCAAACCGCACAAAAAGGCTCCAGCAAACACACGAAACATAAAATATCTTTTGTTCTAGAACAGTAAAAAAGGTGAAATTTCACACCTTAAGTCGAGCATGCAGATGGCAGCAATATGCGCGAGTTATGAACTAGGAGTGAATATTCTGAGCAGTGCCCTCAAAATTAGAATAACGATTTAGGGCTTTTTGAAAACGGCATGCTCTGAAGAAAATAAAAATCGTCATGCCTTTTTTCCCGTTTCAAAACAAAAGCTAAAAATCCGCCTCAAAGTAGGACAAGCGTTGGTCGTTATGGCAATATTCAATTTCGTATGATTAATATTTCGTGCAGAATCATTGTTTTCTTTTGATTTTTACAATATAGAAGCCTAAATACCTCATAATTGCATGTGTGTGTGATTCATTGCATTCAAGTGTCAATTTCGTGCGTTTTTTGAAGATGAATCGGAGACGGTACTTTTTCCAAAGTGTAATTTGGCAGTAATAACATTTAATCGGTTATCAATTTTTACCGTTAGGTCGTTTTAAGCAGATATTTTTTCTGTACAAAGTAATGAACCTCATTTGATTTCCTGCAAGTTTCATTAAAATCCGTTGGGATTTGACCCCAAGATTAGAGTGTCAAACTTAAACTGCCACGTTTTTATGTCATAAAATTTTTTCAACAAAATTGAATTTTTTTAACTAGCAGCCCCCCAATATTTGGCGCATACCACATTTTCAGGACCATAAGGCCATTCCCCCCTTAAAAAAATGAGCAACATTTTATTTTTCCTGTTTCATTTTAAGTTACCAAAATCGGGATATTTCGGGCCAAAATTTTTTTGGGTTTTTGTAGCAAATTTTTTTTTTTTTAATTCTGCATGCTCGACTTAGTACAGGTGTGAAATTTCACCTTCCTACCTGTTTTGGAACATAATATATTTGATGTTTTGTGTGTTTGCTGGATCCTTTTTTTCGCGGTTTGCCCTGGGCGTGTAGATTTTAAAATCTAGGATTCGGAGGCAAGTACTTGACATTTTATAAGGATGAATGTTGATTATTTAGTTAACATTTTTTGTGTTACACAGTCATACAATGTTAGCCAGCTTTTCTGGGAATAGTTTTAGTGTTTTATTCTGCAAAAGTATGCTTAAACAACGGTGCATTTAAAATATACAAGATCGCTTGGATCACTTGGATCGCTTGGTGCACCTTTTTATCACTTGGTGCACCTTTATATCCTTTGGTGCACCTTGGTATTACTTGGTGCATCTTAATATAGCATGGTACACATTTATATCGCTTGGTTCACCTTTATATCGCATGATGCAACTTTGTTTTGCTTGGTGCACCTGTATAATGCTACGCGCACCTTTAAGTGTCACTAAATGGCGTAAAGGTGCACCAAGCGATGTAAGGGTGAACCAAGTGATATAAATGTGCACCAAGCGATATAAATGTGCACCAAGCGATATAAAAGGTGCACTAAGCGATATAAATGTGAACCAAGCGATATAAAGGTGCACCAAGTGTTACAAAGGTGCACCAAGCGATATAAATGTGAACCAAGCGATATAAAGGTGCACCAAGTGTTACAAAGGTGCACCAAGCGATCCAAGTGATCCAAGCGATCTTGTATATTTTAGATGCACCCCTTAAACAACTTTCAAAACTTAAGTATAGTTTTGTAGGGCGTAAAGGTTTGCACCCAACCCGCTCAAGAAAGGGCTGAAACATTCACTTGCAACATAAATTATTCGGTTTATTTAGTCAAATAAATTAAGCAAAACTGGCAAATATTAGGTTTCGGCCAAACACAAAATAAGCGGCATCTCTACTATGAAGCACATGTCACATAGGAGTTCAATACAGTTTAAACCACTGCTGTTTTTACCATAGATGAAACAACATTAAAATGAAAAAATAATGTCAAACATTACCCACCAGGTTCAGCGAAGAAAACAACCTTTGTCACTTCCTTAAAATTTACATGTTCAACCACTACAGAACGGCGAAGAGACACACCAAAATCACCAGATGATCTTTTTTTTAAGATAACCTTCAAGACAAAATGCAAATTTTTTTATACATTAACAACATGGGCTTCAGGTGTAAACCAAATTTTTTTAGATTTTGAAGGACAAATTAGAAGCATCATCCAAAACTGTTTTGCCCAAAATCTTTTAACATTATTTAATGTTATGTATACAAACTAGAATAGTGGTTTTCCTATATATTGCCAGTTTATATATACTACATCATATTTAACGATGTATCACATATACCATTTACTATATTTATAATAGATATATATTTGGCATTGGGTTCCCTATCTTTTTCCTGGCACTTTATAACATAATTGTTTCTGCAAGCATAATCTAATGGGTCCCCACACATATGCATATGCGATTTGGTAACAGTAAAAATAGGGCACAATCATTGTTAGATATTTATCAATTTACTATACACATCATTTGATCTACACATATGATTGTTTTTGCAAGCAAAAACGAATGGGTCCCCACATGCGCGTTTGTGCGGATTTATGGTAAACAAACATCCTGGTTATTTTTAGATTCTTAAGGAAAAACTTAACCAACTTTAGCCTTAACCCAACTTCGATACCACCGAAATTGTTCGATACCATCGCTACCGAGTACCGGGTACTCGTCCCATCACTACCTGCAATAGCCTCTTGGGACTCATAAACCAAACTACAATCATATAATTCTTTTTTACAAATTTGACAACCAGAGGAGTACTTTAGAGCAAGGCCACCAAACTTTTTTCATTACAGGCCGGATAAGTTTAATAATGAATCATGGAGGTCGCATAGTTTACATGCCCTAGCGCCGCCTGCAAGGCGATTTTAAAAGGTGTGCCAAGATGTGGTCTTTCTACAATTCTATTTAAAATCTGGTGATGCAACTGTTAAACTGTATAGCTAGTCTTATCTTACATGCAAGGCTTGTATATTATGTCACAAGTAACAAAAGAAAGCAATTGTTTCTGCACAATAAACACTTGTAGTCTTGTCTGTGACATAACAAAATGACTTTGGATCAATCCTATGAAACTAGGCAAAATCAATTCTACAAATGGCGACAGAAATTTTTTCGTAAGGAGTAGATTAGTTTTTGAATGTTACACAGTTATCAATCTGACTTGGCAAACCAAAAAACGTGGTCCGGCCCACAGGCAGTAGTTTGATGACCCCTGCTTTAGAGGAACAACCAGCAAAGGTTTTGACCATACCAGGCATCCCCCAATGAATGTTTTTGAGTTTATTTGTCAAAAATAAAGTAGCTACGGTGTCACAAAATTCTTTCCTAACTGTGTTTCACAATACCTACAATTTGAGGAGTTAGCCTTGTTGTGCAGCGGCCAAGTTGACAATGGCTGTTTAATGACCATTCATCGGGGCTTTTGGAAACCTTGAGTAAATTTTTTGGCCATTATGCTAATCAACACTGTTTTGCCAGATCATATAATAAACCAAGGTACCATTTATTAAGTATTAAATCATGTTTAATGTGTGAAACCTTTGCCAAAACTAAAAATGTGCATGCTAACCTAATAATCCATATAGCATTGCTGCGCTAAAACACCTGATTTCTAATCACCAAAAAGACTGTCGAGTAAAACTTTTTCTAATCTTTGTTTATTCATGCAAGCAGACACTCATGGGTCCCCACACATGCAAAGTTGTAAATAAAGCAAATTCTGCTATAACCACATTATTAGATTTGGAGCTAAAAGTTGAATCATGACAATCAATATTTCGCTAAAACAAGAATGCTATATGAGGTACAAACTATCCAAATCTCATCCAATTTAGACATTGTTCGAAAATTTGCCCATTTCAGAGGTTAATCGGAGAAATGGTGGGGCTACAGGGTAAAATGCATTAATCGACACCACAAAATGGTGTATACTATAAGGTGTCCAAATTTCATCCAATTCGGATATTGTTAAAAAAAGTTTACCCATTTTAGGGGGCTAGTGGGGTGACTGATCACGTTTCACACCCAAACTAAAAAATAACCAAACCACAATGACCCAAACAACAGTCCTGTAAAATTCTATACAAATCAGTCAATATTTGAAACTTTGACTTCAGGAACGGGGACCCATAATAACACTACAATAAAATCTCAGATACCCCTTTTGAGCTTGAAATTCTGATATGTGGTATAACCAGGGTTGCCATCGACTTAAAACCAAAAATAAGGACAACCGAAAAATTAAATTTTTATGCGAAACAAAACAAGCGTTTTTGAACAAATCTTTGCATTTATATGAGCCATGACATATAATATGCCATATTTTGACCAGAAACAATCTGTTCCAGCAACCCCTTATTCGTAGAAAATGTTTCTTGCATCTCACAACAGCTCAAGTCTTGGTTTACTTTTGCTTGTAGCAGGGATTTAACTCATAATTGTTGAAAATAAGACAAAATAAGGACTCAAGTCAAAAATAAGGACATTTCTTAGAAATAAGGACGGTATGGCAACCACGGGTATAACACTGTATGGTACCGCATGTCAACACTTGAAAGAATACTAGGCCAAAATTGGTATCTTAGATCGAATTATAGTGTTATTGTACTTACAAACCCTCACTCTGGCCGTAACAGCCCCAACCGTCAACATCTTAAGTTTTATTCGTAGACTGCATGTGGATTGTATAAGTTGCATAGATTGCATATTTTAGAGTACACCATTATTGTCTTGCTGATTGTCTAGTGCAGTGTTTTTCAACCTTTTTTGAGCCACGGAACACTTTATGCAGTAAAATAATTCTATGAAATACCTAATGAAATTTTGATGCAATAAAACAACAAGGCTCAGGGTGACACTAAACCTTTAAATCACACATAACAGAATCATTGAAACGGATGAAAACGCTTCTATATATTGAGGTTTGGGAAAGGTTTGATGAAAACACAACATTAAAACTAGTATTGTACCAAAATACAATATTTGCCCAGCACTGGCTGTTCCGTGATTCATCGTTTTCCGCGCAAACAATTTTGGTGAATGTCTTGTTTCGGCTGAGGAATGGGTTAAATGTTTTATTATTCTTAAAGCTCACCCAAATCTAAATTGCACTAACCATCAGCAATTTACCAACGATTTAGCTATTTTATTATTAGACAACAAGTTCTATTTTTACACAACAATAAATGAAACCAATCACTACAGAACATTCAAGTTGGTGGTGGCACAGAAATACTTTCATAAAAGAAAAGCCATTTTCTCCCATTGTGTTAAACCAGTGGTTTTTGACTGGTGTTCGACATGAAACTGTAGTCAAACCATAGAAGTCTAAAACATTAGAATTCTATATATATTCAAACCAGTAAATTTTGCGCGGAACATATTGTAGGCTGTAAAGGTAACTACTGGGTCGATTGAGCTAAAATACCAAACAATAAACCAATTACAAACAACTGCTTGAAATTTTAGAAAATTAGGGGCTTTGTATTTCTAACCTAAAGGACTGGTAAAGCTAAAAACGAATATTTCAGGTATTAGGGGTGAAAAATAGGTGGATCAAACTATACAAAAGTCTCAAAATCATTTAAAATACTTTGCAATGCTCATACCAACAAACCATGAAAACTTCTGGATCATGTACTTTAGTAAGCAGTGCTATTGTTAAATCTTAACATTTTGGGGTGCATGTGAACCATTCAAGGAAAAACTTTAGGAGGATCAACTTTAAACTAGAAGGGTGGCTTAGCACATATTGCCCTTGCATATACACTATAACCTATTTTAAAACATAAATATGTTTCCTATGCTTATTTTGCATTGGGTCCCATATTCGTCACCGTCTTTTATAACCTTAGTCGTTTCTGCAGGCAAAAACTCATGGGTCCCCACACATGCAAAGTTGAAAATAATGCAATTCAAGAGATAACCATGAGAAAGTCGGGTGTTGTAAGGTAAAACACAGTGATCGGCACTGGGCTTAAATAATAATACTATGTAGAATACAAACTATAAAATTCGATTCACCCCAGATATTGTTTGAAGTATGTCCTATTTAACGTTTCAAAAAACTGACCCATTTTAGGGGGCTAGTAGGGTAACTAATTGGGTCCGACACACAAACTAAAAAATATATAAAAACCACAATGACTCAATCAATAGTACTGCAAAATTTTAGCCCAATCTGCCAATGTTTAAAATGTCGACCACTGGAGGTGTTTTGAGCAACAACCGTTAATGTTTCTGACGTCATAGGGCTGTTAACAAGCCTCTAGCTGCCATGGCGCAAAAACGACCACCAAGCAACCCACCAACGAGCAACATACAACTGGTTGCCCTTGTAACACTATTGCTCCAAAGAAATCTTTCGTTTGTGGTGCCCAGTAACAAACAAATACGTTTTACACTTTAGGGCAGTGGTTCCCAACCAGGGACACCCATTTTAGGGGGCGAGCGGGGTAAATACTGGGGTTATCAACAAAAACAAAGTGGGATGCACATCTACATGACTATATCTACCATCTGTGTAAATTTCAGCCAAATCCATCAAACATTTGATGGAAAAACAAGTCGGACAAACTTTGGGGGAAAATAACTCATTTTAGAGGGCTAGCGGGGTAAATACTGGGGTTATCAACAAAAACAAAGTGGGATGCACATCTACATAACTATATATATCTCCCATCTGTGTAAATTTCAGCCAAATCCATCAAACATTTGATAGAAAAACGAGTCGGACAAACTTTGGGATGAAAAAAAGGAAGAAAAAACAAAAAAACAATTTGGGTAAAATCAATATGTGTCCCCTTCAGGGAAGGGGACCCGTAATAACCAAGTATATAACATGTTTGTAAATTTGAACAAGTTTAAAGTAATGAGTTTGATTCAACTGCATGAAACAGAACATCACTAGATAGAAACTAGAAGGGTGGCTTTCTGATATACCTCCATTTTATATATTCTATACAATATTTACCAATTTACTATACACATCATCTGATCTACACATCTGATTGTTTTCATAAACAAAAACTAATGGGTCCCCACATACGTGTTTATGTGGATTTACGTGAAACAAATGTTGCGGCGATTTTTAGATTCTTGAGGACAATTTTTTAGAAAGCATTAACCCAACATTAAAAAAAAAATTCTTATTCTTTTTGCACTATTATTGTCATATAATTACAAAAACATTAAAAAAAACGAAACAAATACTTTCAATTTAATCTCTTGCTTTGACCCAGATATTGTCGTCCAAGGTCGAGTTTTAAACACAATTTCTTCTAGAAAGCTGTAACAGTTGTGTTACAGACACTTTAAATTAACAAACAACAATACCGTTTAGCCTAATTTATACATGCCTTGAGCATTGATTCCTAAATTGATTGTCAAAAAAAATGCTATGTTATGACGAAAGAAAGTTCTAAACTGTGTTAGTAATACCTACTAGTTGACCTTAAGTAACCCGTGGTCATGCGGCGGCCAACCTGACAACAAGCATTTAAAAAAACATTTATCTTACAAAAAAGTCAAGTTTATTTTTCATCTTTTTTTTGATTAACAAAGTTTTGCTTGACATGTACAAAACCGAAGCACGCAAATTAGGTTTAAACCACGTCATAGGTGTGAAACCTTTGCTGAAACTGAAAATGTGAGTGATAACTTAATAAAACGAAATAGCATTGCTGTGCAAAAACAGCTGATTTCTAATCACCGAAACGATGTCTCATGAAACGTCTGTCCAACGTCAAGCTGAGCCCTCCTGCTATTGTAAACCAGTGAGTTACTTCTGAAAGATCAAGTTCAGATTAATAACTAGCATATGTCCAAATTTGAATAAATTTGAAGCACTCTTTCTTTACCACATGAGCGATAAAAAACAGCATTAAAAATTTTACGTTTTGGGGGCCTGTGGGTGAACTGCTGGGTAATTCGGGGTCAAACTTCTGGAGGATCAAGTTTGGATTAATAACTAACATATGTTCAAATTTGAATAAATTTAAAGCACTCTTTCTCGCGTTACAAACCAGCGTTAGACAGAAAAAAGAAGAAAAAATACGGACAAAAACAATATTGGTTCCCTTTCCAGAAAAATATTACATACAAACAAAAACATGTGTCTCCTTTAGAGAAGGGAACCAAAAATATTTATTTACCTTTCTATATCGCTGTTGGTGAGGTGGGGTTGATGTTAATGATACAGAGCCTCCACGTAATGGTGAACTTGTGTTATTATTTTTTTTCCATGAATGAGGAACATCATACCCCTCTCCTGTTGCTGTAGGGACTGCATAATATCATTTTTAAGTGTTTTTTCCGACATAATTTGAAAGCAACTTCTTACCGACTGGCTTGGGAACATCATATTGAGCTGTTGAAATGTTATGGTATGCTTTATCTGGTTGTGATTGTAATGATTTTTTCCGAGTTGGTGGAATAGGATATTTTGGGGTCGTTTTGGTTTGCTCTTCTTTCTGTGGTGACATAGGTGGTGGAAATTGTGATGATGATGTTTTTCTTTGAACTGTAGGTCCAAAGCTTGTGGCTCTTTCAAGCACAGTTTGTTGCTGCAAAAAATACAAGCATTAACTGACAAAAAACACAAAATCTAAGACAAGTTTCAAATCCATATATTTCAAATTCATTCAGAAAACTGACATAACCATGTATCAAAGCAAACGTGCAACCAAGATACACAATGGGAAATTTAAACGCAATGAAAATTCTTTCACTACCAGTTTTATAGCTTAATGTTGAATTTATTGAGCATAGATAAACACAAACAAAGTTGGGCTGCTTTAGCCCACAATAGTATTACTTTTTACTTAGTTGTGACACTGTTATGAACAGCACATCTTCAAAGAAAAAAGAAAAAAATTATGTAAACCCATTAAACAAAAGTTGCACAACATTACCTGTGCTGACTCATCATGTACAGAATCACTATTTGTGTCTAATTTTTGTTCATCTTTTTCACGCTTTGTGGACCTATAAACATATATAAAAATTTCACTTTCTGTCATATTTACAGCAAAAATAAAAAGAGAACAAAGTACATCTTTACAAATAGGTGAAATATGAGCAAACAATTATTCATTTTTATTGTCCAATAGTTATTCTACTGGTAAATGGTAATACAAAGTTTTTGTGGCACAATGTTCAAAATTTGTTTAGCAAGAATCATGATTAAAATTTCACTGCAATACTTTTTGCTAAAAAAGCCTCTTCTCAATCCAACTTCCTCCAATTTTGTAATTTCTGCCTGTGTCATGCCATGTTTGTGTCTCTTTTTTTCACGCTTTTCTTCCTTATTTTTTTTCCGACCGAACATTTTTTGGTTTGCAATACTAATCCTATGTCAGAATGACAAAAGTACATTTAATTTACTATTCTCCTTCTACCAGAGTGAAGCTAGACAGCAATCGCTATTGCGCTAAAAGTAAAAAAGATACCGTACTGAAATTTTGACCCAACATTCTACGCTTTTAGAGCGTTTTAGCGCACAAACTTTCGAAAAAAAATTTTTTCGGTGAATATGGCATATTGTTATTAATATTTCGACTTGACTCCCCGTTGCTAGATCGTTGTGTTTGGGCTTATTTTGAAGCATGTGTTTAGGAGAAGACTCTGCAAGACATTTTATGGAGTACCCCTAGCGTTATGACGTTCATATCGATGAATATTAATTTCAACATACGCGTATTAATAACTGGAAAATATTTTTTTTTCGAAAGTTTGTGTGCTGAAACGCTCTAAAAGCGTAGAATATTGTGTCAAAATTTCAGTACCGTATCTTTTTTACTTTTACCGCAATAGCGATTGCTGTCTAGCTTCACTCTGGTTCTCCTTCTCAAGTTGTTTTATGGCCAAAAAAACTGATGCATTGTTAATATCATATGTTCACATTCTTCACAAGCACCTATAAGTGACACCACAAACATTTCACAAATTAGATTCGTCAGTTTGTTTAATTTTTATCCCTGGTGGGTGGGCACCAGGCAGACGAAAACAATAGCTCTTCCCAAATCTACCCGCCAGCCACAATACAATAGACTAGAATTTAGGAAATATGTAACAATTGCCGAATATGAGGCTAAGACGATCTTCAGACCCCACAGGTTGATTTTTTTTCTGGTGTGTTTGCAACACTTTTGAGGTATATAATATATACCTTTAGTACATCAGAAATTCAGAATCAGATTAAAAAAACCCATACCTACAGGACAGCTGCATCTGCAATTCTGCATGCATTCAATCTGAACTGCCACAAATATTGTAATATTTACTATAAATGGTAAAAATGCAAACAAATTGGCCCTGGCTTGCTTAGCAGTTCATATTGAACCAATAAATTCGAAATTCGGACATGTTAAATATTCAAGACTAGAAGGAATTTCTGTACACGGGAACGTAAAATCGGGAATATGGAAAGGCAGAAACACGGGAAACGGGACACCCGTCCACGGGAAAGACGGGACTGCAGGAAAAATTCTAGCAGTCTATACCATGAAACGTCAAGAGGTAAACTGGCGGCGCGCAGGTTAACGCTTAAGGTTACTGTTTCGTTTTAACAATACCTGTTTGTTACTAGTTGTCTAACAATACGTGTTAAATACACAAATAAAAATCCGCGTCTCATAAAAACACACCGTTCGATGCTCCGTGGGAAGTTTCATTTGCTTTAACTGTGTACCTAATATGCAAGGAATTAACTTATAACAAACAGTCGAATGTCGTGAGATATAAAAACGTTTTTACAGTGGCATTTTATTTCAAATTTAAAAAGGGCGGCTCCCAGTGTTGTTGTTTTTCTGTGACAACTTGAAATTCGTCCGAATAGTTTTTAGAGTGCCAAAGGTTGGCGACCCGTGATATACATGCTTATTGCTTCAAGGATAGTAAGAGTAGTAAGCTTAGCCTAACAAACTTAATTAAACAGAAGCCTACGCAGAAAGTTAATTAACAAGGATCAAGCAAGATTCACACCAGACGCGGGCGACGGATAGCGACGCGTTTTTGCGTTCGACGGCAAGCGACGGGGTATTCACACCAGACAGCGACTTGCCGTGACGGCGTGATTTTCTCGGTTGAAGCGGCTGACGGCAAAGTTAAATCAGATTTAACTTTTCCGTCAGCCGCGCTAGACTGCTGGATGAAAAACTTGATATTCGGCCGATGTTCGACTTGTTTACGATACATTTCTGCGCGATTTCGGTATTTTTGTTTGTAGGTGGACTGTTTTATTGTTCTTTACCAGAAAAATAATAATGGAGTCAATGAAGTACTGATAGTATTGGTACAAATTATCTTGTTTTAATCGTTTTTTTAATTTTTACCAGTGGTTTCAAGAACTTTTATTTACAGCTTTTTGATGATTCTTGGGTAGTCAACTGGTCATTTTTTATGAATTAATTTTGTAATTATGTAACCACAACTTTGCAAAAAGAAAAGTACAAGAGAGGTGCTGCTGTTGAAATCTTACCAGGATGGAAACACTATTCATATGAGCCTATGACCCTATGTGTAGGTGAATTTTGGTATAAATTCTAAATGTATTGCTTCGTTAACAACTATGATTTGTTGCAGAACTTTTCCTAATCTACATGTCTATGACTGATTCAGCAACTCCAGTGCACCTGTTCAATAAACTTCATAGCAAGAAAAGAAAATGTTGTGTATGGATTTCCAGGTTGGCATACTTGAATAAAAATGTAGTTTCTGTTGATCAACAGTTTCATATGTTTCCAGAGTTTAAGACATGATTTTGTGACATGTTTGTCTGACCATAGAAAGGAATTTCCCTATGAAAACCTCATCAAACATCACATTGCAAAATGGTGAAGTTACAAACTTCAGAGAAAGAGATGCCAAAAGCCAACGAATACACTTTTTTCCTCACATTTGACACCATCTAGCAGCATTGTGATTGTGCAACAATGTGCAAGTTTATGCACATGCATCTTCTTACATTTAAGCTTTTTTATGTGTTGTTATATGATTGTTTTCTTTGCATTTATGCAATCTTGTGTTTTCTAAACTGTGTTCATTTATGTTATTGCTTCTATATTGCCAACTTTGAATAAAGTGTCTGTAAAACAGGAAAGTGTGTTTCAACAGCAATGACAGAAGTAAACTAAATCCAATATTGCTGTTGCAATTGTTTTTGGAAACATTTTACAGTGGGATGACGATCAACATTATATTTTGTCACAAAATAAACTAAACAGAATTTCGTATCAACTTTCTTAACACGTAGAAACACTCAATATGTCGAGCACATTGACCCAGTTTTCTTAGCAACAAAAGTCGTTGACGCCAACCGCATTGCCGGTGTGAAGGGTCAACGTCGCGCCAAACGTTACGCGGCAAATCCGCCAACAACCGCCGGCGCTGACATCGCTAGCCGTTACCGTCAACCGCGTCTGGTGTGCAGAGCCCTTCAGAGTATCGTATCTAACGTTTTCTCGTGTCGCTGTCCGTGTGACTTCCGAATATTCTAAATTTATTCTGCAATAGAAGTAATTGGATCGCAAAAAGGGTTAACCCAGTGGTTCCCAAACTTTTTTCTTTTAAGCCGCATTTTATAAAAAACAAAAATTATTTGGCGCACTTCGAACATTTGAACAAAAAATATATTTGAATTTTTTATTTCAGTTTAAAATGGCACAGCAAATTAGCTGACAAAGGCATTAACTATGAGGTCATAAAGCCGCTATACAGGTCACTCTCATAGTTAAATAGCCTAGTTGAACATCTCAGAGACGTGGAGCATGTTGGTCTAGTGTTCTAAGCACCTGGCACTACTACTCTACTTGATTGATTTTAATTTCAATATTTTTTGCGGCACACCTAATGAGGTGCATAGTTTGGGAACCACTGGGTTAACCCAACGGTTCTCAAACTGGGGTCCGCGGTCCTTTAGGGCTCCGTGAGGCAATTTTGCGGGGACCGCAAAAAGCTGGAAGTAATTCTATATTTTAATTTAGCGTCAGTTTGTGCAACTAAATAAGTTTAAATCAAAATGAAAATGAGAATCGACCGTCTCCATTGCCAAACAATAGGCTTTATTGCATGTCAACTAACAAACATGCAATTGTTCGCGCACAATGGTAATGTTTTTGTCTTGTCTGTAATGTCAGATTTGGATCATTGTTATGCGGAATTTTACATACCGTAACTCAGTGGTCGTCAACCTATGGGTCGCGACCCCAAGTGGGGTCGCCTAAACTTTTTCTGGGGTCGCAATAAGTCGCCGAATTTAATTTATTGCATTATACAATTGATTACAGAAAATGAAACTAATTACAGAAAATGAAACGATTACAGAAAATGAAACTATTATGTTCTTTTAGATCCCAACTTTTGCTCTTGTTTTGTAGTACAGCTTGCTACCTCCTGTTGCAATTAAATCGTGGTAGTGGAAAAACAGAAAATGCCTTTATCGCGTAACAATGGGTCTCGACAACGTGTATTATGACTCAACACTATAAGTTTGTATTATTTAAGGTGACACCAGACCGAGTTATTTATGCAACGTACCCAACTATGCCAAATTTTTCTTATCCCGTTTTCAACCACGTGTCTGTGTGAAGCAGGATTTAGTGCAATGAGTGTATTAAAAACGAAACATCGTAATCGATTGGAAGTGGAGCATGACATGCGGTTAAGCTTGTGCAAAGTCAAGCCGTGGCTTCAAAAAACTTGTAGACAGTATACAGGCGCAACCATCTCACTAACAGTGCAAATTAAATGTTGAACAATTTGACAAGTTTGTGTTCCGAAAATTGGGTTTATGTCTTAAATCAGGGGTTCCCAACCTTTTTTGCTACTCGTAGCCCTTTGTCAGGTCAGAGCATTCTTCGTACCCCCAAAAAAATCTGATGGAATTTTTCAGATATATATTGCTAAATTAATTAGCTTTTATAGCTCTATTAAACGGTAAACACAAAAAATGCAAAAATCACAAACAATAAATTAACCGTTTGTAGCAAATTTACAGCGCGACCACATTGAATGCCTCCTTTATCTGTGCATTTTCTTCTTAACCCTGTCTTAAATGAAACGGCTTAAAAACTTTTTTTCGTAATACTTTTGTATAGTCATTTATTCGTAATACTTTTGTATCGCCATATTTGTTTGTAATTACGTACAGTTTGTGTAATTGTTCTTTCGGTTCCGCATTACTTAAAACATTTTTCTCAGTGTTGAAAAAAAATGGGGTCGCATGTAAATTCTGATTTCATTTTCCCTTAAATTGGGGTCGCCTATAAAAAAGGTTGAAGACCACTGCCGTAACTAGCCAAAATCCTGCAATCAATTTTCCTTTTTCTGAAAAACACATTCAGGCTTAAGGACCACAAGCCCTCGAAATAACTGAGATAAATTTTGTCAGGGATTGTGTATCATGACAACCCTATTCTAAATGTCATACATGCCACATCACGTTATATGCGGGCTACGGAAAAGCGTATGATCGATGTGACGATCAAGACCGGGTCACGGGGTGAGGTAAATTGAGGTTACCAAAAATTGTAGGTATGTTACTTACTTGCAAATTGCAATAGTTTGTTTCAGGGAGCAGTGTGTGTGCCCAGCAACCATTTCAATACACTTTCGTTCTCTTGAAAAATTGCGTTTAAATCTTGCGGCACAAACTGAAATTTTAATCTTGTCACCGCATACTAGATGTGCTAAAAACAGTCTAATGTTGCTTGCTTTGTGCCGCAATTGCATTTACGTTACTTCACTATCGTCCTGTGTCATTGTTTGGTACCATAAACGAAAACTTCGAACCGTATTCGAATCTATTTTGCAAAAAACGTGGCAGCACATTCTCGAATACTTCTTGTTAAAAGGTAACCGACAATTCGAATTGTAATCGAAAAATGTAGGCATGATTCGATTTTACCAATTGTCACGTTGCCAAAAACCGGCAATATTCGAACTGTATTCGTAAAAATGTAGACGTGTTTTCGATTTTACGAGTTGCTAGCAAAAACTTATTTGCGTATTCAAATTTGCGAATTCTTTTTTTGCGTATTCAAATTTGCGAGGGTTGGCAAAGACCTACAACAATTCGAATTGTAATCGAATGAATTCACGTGTAAGCTTTTGTATTTGTTGACTAAAATATTAACATTAACTATTTTAATGGTATTTATGTGGTATCGAATGAAAGCAAAAATCATTCGAATACAGCACGGTGTGGGCAAGGCAAAAGCATTCGATTGACGAATTGCCCCGTGACTATATATCGTTGGGGCGAAATCCTTTTTGCACCTCCATTTTGGCCTCCAAGACTTACAGCCCAAGGTCAAACTCCACCAAGTTAAAATCATTATTTACTGTGATCTTGGCCAAATGACATACAAAAAATCAACGCGTTTGTATCGCCACAAAAATACCTTGTCACCTCAGAAAAGAATAATAGACACATGATATGCCAACTGCAATCGATAATTGAATGCAGAATGCGTTCGCGGGCCGCACAAAGTCTACCACCGTGTCGCGTGCTATGGGTTCGGACCACCCTGATCTAGCCAAAAGAGCAATGTTGTTGTACTTTTTAGTGTAAAGACGTAAAGACGTAAAGGTATTTACGGTTTTCACTTTCGGCAAAAATGTCTACTCTTCGCCACTCACGGGTAAAATAGAAGAATTGATGCAGCCAAACGCTCCTTGCCAAGCAGTTCCAAAACCAGGATAAGTAGGCCACGCAAATCGACAAGCCTACGGGAAGGCCCACACGCAAGCATTGTTGAAAAAAAACACCATGTCATAAAAATCACATTTGTAACTGTGTACCACTAGGGGCCTATAACTGCAGGGGTCACCAAACTACGGCCGGACCTGGTCCGCCAGGTCGTTTCATCCGGCTCGCGACCACATTTTTTGGTTTTCCAAATCGTATTGATATCTTCGTAACATTTAAAAATTAATATTCTTCTTACGAAAGTTTTCCTGTCGCGATATGTAGAATTTGTATTACCTAATTTCATACGATTGCAACGCCCAGAATTGATCAAAGCCAGTGTGTTACGTCACAAACAAGACTACAAGTGTTAATTGTGCGCAAACAAATGCCTTCTTTGGTTACTTGTGACGTAATATACAAGTATTGCTCGTAAGATAAGGCTAACTATGCAGTCAACAGTCGCATCACCAGATTTTAAATGGGTTCGTAGAAAGACCATATCTTGGCGCCCCTGTAAAAATCGCCTCGCGGGCTAAGTTTGGAAAGACGGCGCTAGGGCATGTAAACAATGCGGCCCGCGCGAATCATCATTAAACTTATCCGGCCTGGAGTGAAAAAAGTTTGATGACCCCTGGCCTCATTCTCGTTAGCTTTTAAATGCAAAAAGAACCACGACCATGGAAAGAAATTATAAATTATGACGTCACAATTAGAATATAGTAAATCCACAAGTTATGTAGGGGAGATGCGGGACCATTGGGCATGAAGGACCTTTGGGCCATCATGCGTTTCTCTCAAACTGGCCGCTGTAGCGAGTTCTCAGTCATACGTTAAAGTACTTGTGTTGCAATAGTTTTAAAGCTGTAACAACAAGAAGGTCAGTCACTTACAGAAGAAACTGTGAGCATAACTAAGTTTTCGCAGCTTGAAAGTAAATATTTTGCTCCTTTACATTTTTGTAATTTCTTTATAAGAGAAAGCTAGTTAAAACACGAAGTTTGCAGGATATTAGTTAGTTAATTGTAGCGTTAGATGAGCATTAGTATTTCTTAAGTTAATCTGTGTAACGTAGTTCAGTAAGATAAGTTCGTAATGGCGGCAATACAGGACCATTGAGCCAGTTGTTCACAGGACCATTGGGCATGGCCCTTTGACTTTACACCATTGGGCATGGCCCAAAGGTCCTTGGCCTATGAAGCTATTGAGGCTGGTTGTATTTATTTCTTTTGATTAATATTAGATTTCTTTTTCAATAAAATTGTTTTATTTTCAAAACAACACTTAATAAGCTCCCTCATCCGTGGTTCAATGGTCCAGAATATCACATGAAAATACTGGCCCAAAGGTCCTTTATGCGAGGCTCAATGGTCCCCAAGGGTAAGGACCTTTGAGCCATATTTTTTGTAATTTTTAAAACGGAATATTTTGCCAACTCATTTCCAAATAAGA
This sequence comes from Phallusia mammillata, assembly GCF_965637545.1. NCBI lineage: Eukaryota > Metazoa > Chordata > Ascidiacea > Phlebobranchia > Ascidiidae > Phallusia > Phallusia mammillata. Next base: position 19,322,377 of record NC_137252.1, on the reverse strand, counting down.
AAGTTATGCCCTTGTGTAAGTGTGTTAAAACGTGTAGTATTAGTACAGGTGTTCAATGGCAATTTTTCTTTCGAACTCAAAGAAATAGTCATGAAAAACTGAATTTTGGCCCAATGGTCCCGCATCTCCCCTACACTTGAGATACAGTTGTACCATGTATTTTACACTCTTGTATACAGTGGTTCTCAACCTTTCGTGGACTGTGGCCCCCTAAAAGTAACTTTTGGACCTTGTGGCCCCCTACATGTAATTACCCTGTAAGACCATGTGCCCCCCTTAAAAAATGTAAATGTCAAACTCACATTCGAATTCGGTACTAATTTTGGCTTCAAATACGTCGAATAGAGTAAACAAGAAACCGTAATCGTAAAAAACTTAACATAGACAAATAGTATGTGAAATAGTCGATTATATATAAATTAGGGAATAAAGTTATTTGCAACACACACTTAATTATGTGGATTAAAAAAGAAAATGGCTATTAACGGGTGTTTCTGGTGAACCTACACCCGTGGCCCCCCGGAACACAGCTTGTGTCCCCCCTGGGAGCCATGGGCCCTGGTTGAGAACCACTACTCTAGTAAGTCTGCTCTAAAACACAAACCTGCCAGTTGTGATACTTGGCTATAGGTGTATTGTATCTGGCACACCCCAGTACACCCCATCAATGTGGTACAGCCTTTAAAAATTATGTTACACCCTGGGGTGTACGATACACCCGGTTAAAAAGCGCTGGCCTAGACTAGACTAAAGAGCAGGGGTGCTCAACCTTTTTTGACTCAAGATCGACTTTTGAGGTATTCAAACTCTCGGGGTCTACCATTAATTTGCATTTTCCCTGCCCAGTTTTACGTTTTATCGTGGTTTTGGATAATTTGTTTTACAGTGCCAAAAGCGCTATTTGTAAACTTGATCCAATACTAATATTTAAAGTACAGTATTGAGAAAACAGACCAAACCACTCATTTATTTAAAAAGAGAGCAACTACAAGTACAAAGTAACAATTACCACTGCAACTATTACTTTTGTGACGTAACAATGAGCCCTTTGAGTATTTGTGGTGTAAACATATAAACATAATCTGACGAATAATTCTCATAGTAAGACTTACATGACAATTATTCATCAGTATATGTTGATAAATATAAAATAAGCTTATCGATGTACAGGGACACTCCTCAAATTCTGCATCCCTCGCGATCGACTTAAAATCAGTATTTAATACCTTGTATCGGGAAACTTATTCTTCACATAATTTCCCCCATCTAATCCTGCGGAGCCCGCATGTAGCCGCTGTAAGTGTTCAAAGAAAACTGAAACCTGCTGATAAGCCTGCAGATTTTGTATTGGAGTTATTAACGCAAGCGCTGCTTAACAAGGTAACATTTAGTGCAAAATTTTTAAGCTATTGTTACTTTTTCATCGTATAACAGAGTGTATTTTAACATTATCCATTTTCTTAAATGTTACTCAATACCTCCATAACGTAGGCTGCTAATAGCAAAATATGATCTCGCTGTTTCTGTAACCTCACAAAACAATGCAACTAAATGTCGCTAAAATTGTAATGGCATCAGCAGTTTACAGAATAGGAACTTCCAACAAGAGCGAGAATGTCTGAAACCACGATGTTATATACCAAGCAGACAACAATTTAGAAATGACATAAAATAGTGAAACGCGTGACTGGAAAATGAAAGACTTCGATGCATCATGATATGAATAAAAAATGAATAATTAAAAAATGTGTTTTAAGTATTATGCTACAAACTTCAAAAACGTTTCGTAATTTGTTAACTGTAGTTGCGGTTTGTAAATGCATTGGCAAGAGCGTGTCAACATGGAATAGTCTATTTACAGTTAGAATTGCTTTAACAACGGACAATTAGCCTACAAAGGATAAAAAATATGCTGGAATTAGATAAAATGCTTAAGCGCAAAATTACAAGCTTTGGCAGATAAAGCACGACATTCTCGAAAAGGCGATTATAGTTTGTGTCTGGCGTAAAACGTGATCAAATGGTGTCACTCTGAAGAGCAGAACAAAACTGATGGGTAATTATTCCAATACTTAGTTTTACACGGCTGATCGACTTACTGAGCCGCAGATAAGTACTTTCGCCGCGACATCACTGCCCGTTCATGGATCCTCAACGTGAACTTTAACTTCGAGGACAACTTGACTTGCAAGTGCTTGGCCGATCAATTCACTTTCCAGCGACATTTTGCTGATATCCGCCTCACTAAGAGTGCTCTTTGCCTTCAACCGTAGAGTGTAAATACCCGCTTCGACCAAAACGCGGTCAACTGCATCTGCTGCATGCTTTGCAAAATGCAAAAACGTGGTCTGGTCGGTATGATGCATGCGGAATCTGCGGTCCTCGTTGCCTGATATTATCGAGTATCTCGAGTGTCGTCGAAGTTGCTTTAACGATGGTCTGAGATTTAGAAGTGGCGTGTGGTGGGTGACGTTGTCGGACCGCAAATAGATTTCAATCGGATAAGTTTCATTTACTGATGCAAGGCCAGCCATATCGTGCTTTTCAATAAATTGGCCTTCTGATGCGGACCTTTTGCTTCGACGACCAGTGTCACCACCTGGCATACAGTTGTAGCAAACGGTATTTCGGCGCTGCTGGTATGGGTCTTGTGCTTGGGGTGGCCCGAACATCGGTGGCGGCCCATATGGATTGAATTGGTTGTACTGCGGTATACGTTGTCTGAATCCCCCTTGACCACCAGCGTTCATGCAATGTCTGTAGGACAAAAAGATGACACGTTTGCAACACCCAATGCCATTTTACAACGTTCAATACTACTTTAGGTTTTATCTAGCCAGCATTTGCTCCTAAATTTGTGACTGTTTTTCTTTGTCTCTTACCCAGAACCAAGGCGGAAAAATCCCCGTGGACATGAACAAGAGAAACCTCCGAAGGTGTTCCGGCACCCAAAGTTGCAACTTCCGCCTCCCATTTGACATTCATCAATATCCATGCATCCACCATTTACCTTTCTTAAACCGCTGCACACAAACAAAGGCATGTTACGTTTTTTTTATCATGATTGACTTACATTACCATTTTTTTATATTTTTGTTTAGTAATACCTCGATTCTTTTATAGATTATTTAATAACGATTGACCACTTGCAAACAAGTCAGAACAGTGGTTTTAGTTGCGAAGGAGCTTCAAATTAAGTGTATAGGTGTATAACTATTCATACATAATTGGTATATGGAATACATAGTTATTGTGTGTGGATTACAATGCCCCGCGCTTGCAAGTGTTATGTCCAAGTCAAAGACACGAGCTTGGGACCAAATAAGTGGTTGACAATTCCACCACCCATTTGCAAAATTCAATCTGTGTCAAAAAGTATTTCAAAACAGCGCGCGGCTTAAAAACAGTTGCAAAACGGGATTTGGTTGTGTGTAGTTAAGAGGTGGGACTAAAAGAATGACCAGACGATAACTGGTTAAACAAAAATGATTGCACAAAAAGTTTTCTGCGACAAATTTCGTCAAAAAACTTATTTTCCGAGTATTAAAAGCAACCTACCTTGAACAGCCACACTGGAATCCACCTCGTGTGTTGCTACAAAGTTGTCCCTGGCTGCATGGACTATGTACACACTCGTCAACATCCTGGCAACCACGGCCGTATAGGGTAGAAGTAAAACCCCTTGAGCACAAGCATCTGAAGGAGCCTGGAATGTTTTGACAGTTTCCAGCACATCCGACTTGTCCGCTACCGCATTCATCAACATCTGCCACATAAAACGTTGAAAGTTTCGTACGCTATGTAAACGACACACCTGTCAAATTTGTTAACAAATCGTCCTTACCCATGCACTCCTCTCCCATATTGCCACGACGGAAGCCACGCGGGCACTCGCAGTGATAACTTCCGGGGTCATTTCGACAAATTCCACGTGGTCCACAGACTCCTGGCATATCTACGCACTCATTTTTGTCCACACATTGTGCACCCTGTCAACATTTTCAAAGTCAATGTCAACTTTCTACATGCATTTGTTGGAAGTTAAATAACATGTTATATTTAAGAGATTTAGAGTGTAAATTTAAAACGCGTCCTCTATTCAAAATGCTAAAACTTAAAAGTTGACTTTTTTATTAGGATAATTTATATGTTCTAAATCCTATATTTAGTGGTTATTAACATACAAACTTACAGCAAATGTACTATTGTTACCTAATTTTATTTTGGTCTCTACAACTACACCACATAACGGACGCTGGCCATAGGTGTCTATAAGAATTACCTCACGAACGAACCCATGCGGACATTCGCATTTAAAGGAGCCGACTGTGTTTAGACAAAGATACTGGCAATTGTGACGCTTGGTGGCGCATTCATCGACATCTATAAAAAGACAAACCACATAAATATTCTGTCAGTGCTTTCACTACTTGGGTGACATTCTACTTACCAACACAAGAAACACTGTCACCATCAACCTGGTAGCCCTTCGGGCAGACGCATTCAAAGCTTCCCTCCGTGTTGCGGCAGTCAAAACTACACGGATTGGGTGTGCTCAGACACTCGTTAATATCTAAACAAAATGTAGCATTGTAGAAACTTAATCCAACAAATAGCTATTTTGAGTCTTTGCCTATTCTTTAGGAGTAAATGCAGTTTATGAAACCAAATCACAAATATACCAACCCAGGCAAACTTGTTTGGAGATTGATGGTTCGTAACCGTGCGAACAAGCACATCTAAAACTTCCAAGAGTGTTAATGCAAGTTCCATGGTTGCAGAGACCAGGAAGCACTCTACAGTCATCAATGTCATCACCATTAGGTTGGTAACCGGGTCCATGGGGACAAAGCAGCAAAAACGCAGCTATAATAAAATAGGGTAAAAACTGTTGGCCGATTTTTGGTTTCTGCAATGTTGCCTCTTTGCTAACCTGTTCCTGGGTGAGGACATTCTTCGCAATCTGCTCCCCATCCTTTTCCTTTGCCACAACAACACTCGGCTTTGGTAAATGGAAGTCCTGTTGTGGAAGTGACTTCGCACATGCGCTGATGGACTGCAGTGTAGCACTCACCCTGTCTGGTGTCTAAACAAATTCACCTTGTATTATTTGGCGTCATTTCAGTAAGGCCATAAATTGTATATCAGATCTTATGATTAGCGACAATACTCCAAACAAGCTTTTACCATACTTGGGAACCGCTCAGAATTTTTAAAGGAGCCTAATAACGCGGTAAACTGATTTTCAATCTTACTAATGCCAGGTAACCAAACGAAGATGGGCTGGATAAAAATTGGTCATATTGTGTATTTCCAATAGTAAATAAAATTTTGGTTGTTGACTCATATATAAGTATATACAACTTATATTAAGTTTGGTAACCAAAGTTTTAAATATAGTTTTGATAAGAAAAAAACAATTACCAAGACACATCTTGTGTTCTGCGTCGTACTCGTAGCCTTCATTACATTGACACTCATAAGTTCCGTCCTGGTTGATGCAGACTCCGTTTGTACATACACGCAATTGGTCACACTCGTTCACATCTTAACATAAAATGTTGGCAATGTTATAATTTTTTCTACCTTTTGAGCTGTTTTCAAAAATATTAATATAACTCAATGCATACCAACGCAAGTGTCAGAAGTTCCAACTCTTCTGTATCCCGAGCGACACAGGCAAATGTAATATCCGATAATGTTTTTGCATTCCATGCCCTTTGTGGCACAATCGTTGTGTAGATCGGAAACGCATTCATCAATATCTGTACGTCAAAACAAACAAATTTCAGATTACAACAAAACGTAGTTGAAAACGTCGTTTTTGTACATTTACAATTTTGGCACAAACATCTAACAATTCCAATATTATTAAAATGATACCATGGATTCGTTTTCTGAGATTGCACTACACGCGTTTTTACGACTTTAGCTTTTACTTTTTATTGCAAACAGTTCATTTGTCAGAGACATAACACAATTTCTCACCTTCGCACATGTTTCCATCAGGTCTTAACTGAAATCCTGAAGGACAAGCGCAATGGAAGCTGCCATCGGTGTTTTCGCATCTAAAGGCGCATTCGTTGATTCTGTCGTCAGCGCACTCATCAATGTCTTTCAATTAAAAAATATGTGTTAAGTCATTTGGCCAAAAAAAATTAGCGCGATGAGAAACCGTATTACCATGACATGCAATGTCGGGTCCGTTGTAATATCCTTCATCACATTCGCATTCAAAGCTACCTTCGGTATTTTGACATGTTCCGTGGCCACAAGGGGAGCCATTCAAACATTCGTCGATATCTAAAGCACAATAGGAAATATTACGAAAACATTGGAGGAATTTGTTTTCTTTAAAAACTTACCAATGCAGCGCCGGTTGGTAACGTCCAATTCAAATCCCTTGCTGCAAACGCATTTAAAGCTTCCCGCCAAATTTACACACTTGGCGTTGATACATGGGTCGTTCGCAATACATTCATTAATATCTGTTTAAAACAAAATGTGGATTAATCTTGATGCAATGATATACCTGTTTAAAAAAGCTGAAACTTTAAGAACAGAAAAAGTTATGTATTTACTTTTCAAAAAACGGGCTGCATGTGAGAATTATCATATTGGTCAACTAGAGGCCAAACGTTACAGAACGTAAAGAAAATGTGCTTAATTTTAATTTTTCCTGGATAAATATTACATACTAAGTCAATGGTTCTTAACCTTTTTTCCTTGCTGCACCCCTTTCAAATTACCAACCAATTATCGCACCCTCTTTCAAATCACCAACCAATTTTCGCTCCCCCTTCTGTAATTGCTTAAATAGAATAGACCTAACCAACCTTAATGATTCAGCACCCCCGCACCCCCTAGGAACAGTTCTCGCACCCCTTGGGGTGCGTGCACCCCTGGTTAAGAACCCCTGTACTAAGTCCATTCATTTATGTCACAGATAGACGTAATTATAAACAAAATGTGTTTGTCAAAAAACTTACCGCTTTCAATGCTTCCGTATCCACATCCATTGGGGCAGAGATCCGCAAATTCAGTTGAATTAATAGCTGGGCAAGGCTGACATTGGTCGTCAGTTCCCCATCCACCACCGGTACATCGACAACAGCAGTCGTCCCTTCTCACAACGCTTGATCCAGGGTCGTCACAAACTCCATTGACCACAGTTGCAAAACATTTTTCCAGTCGTGTGTCTACAAGTAGCCGAATGCAAGGCAATTAAAATCTTTCAAAGGTAATTCCGGTCGTTGGCCAAGTTTCGAGTACAAATATGGTGGCCATCGGCGTCGAAATTACTTCACCACCGTATTTGGATGAAAAAAACAAGCACTTAACAATTGGGGAACAACGGAAGCTATGGTATATTTGTCTGAGCAATATTTGTCTGAGCCTGAGAGTTGTTCTGCACGAGTGCCGGTAATAATTTAACCTTTTGTCACCACGTGCCAAAACACTTGTCATCACGTACCTATGCACATTTTTCCATTCCTGCTTAGTACGAATCCTGAGTCGCAGTCACACTCGTAGCTTCCCTCCGTGTTGGTGCATCGGCCGAATTTGCACATCGCTTTTGCGTCCTGGCACTCGTCGATGTCTGAATTGAAACATCGATTTGAGTTTTCTAACACAAAAAGCATTCACCAGGGACTTTAGATTACCTGTGCACGACTTTCCGTCAAGACTTTCATATCCGTCAGGACAATAACATTTGTATGAACCGTCCATGTTCTGACAGGTTCCTACTCCACAAATGGTCGAGTCCAATTGGCACTCGTTTGAATCTATATTAAAAGTGGCAGTTGTTATCGAAACAATTCATCTCATATGGCAAGTGTTTGAAGCAATTAACCAACCGATACAGATTCGACCATCCGGAGTGACATCGTATCCGTCGTCGCACGCACACACAAAGCCGCCAGGAAGGTTGTCGCAAACCCCATTCTTACATTGACCTTCCTCGTCGCATTCATTGATGTCTGAATGAAGTTGAACAATCACGTAAAAAAGGCATGCGCACAGGAAAATGCGGTTTTGTTGGAAGATCAATTGGTAAATATATGATTCATGTGATTTATCCGGTCACGTACCAATACAGTCGCCATTGTTAGAAATTCGGAAACCAGTGTCGCAAGCGCAAGAGAAGCTGCCAAATACGTTCATGCATTTTCCACGCCCACACGGGTTCCTGTCGCACTCGTTGACGTCTGTGTATCAACAAATACAATAAATAAAAAAGTGAATCTCATCGCCAGTCGAAATAATTCAAACTCACCTTCACACGCTTTGCCTTCGTTGACATCTGTAAATCCCTGGTTACAATCGCATACAAATCCTCCATGGGTATTTTGGCAATCTCCGTTAGCACAGGTGCTGGCCAACAAGCATTCATCGATGTCTGTAAAAATCGAGTCATATAACGTGTTTGTGACTTATTTTTACCGTCTTTAAACTTTTAAACAAAAAAAGAAAACAAAATAAGACTTTTTTGAAAATCCTTTCTGCCAAATACAAATGTTCGCAAATACCTTCACATTGATCCGTGGCCTCGTTGAACACAAAACCTTGACGACAGGAGCACAAATATGATCCTGGTGTGTTGCTGCAGTCTGCATCAGCGAAACACAAATCCTCGTCCACGCACTCATCGTCATCTGAGACAAGATCATAGTTTGTCGGCAAACAGGAAATAGACAACAAACATTGACAAACAGAGCGCAACATCAAAATTGATTTCCTTCTTTAGCCGTCCAAAAACGTTAACTATGCTGGACTGTTCCACATCGACATACTTACGCACCTTCGCATATAATGAGGTCCTGGTTGTAGTGATAACCTTTCATGCATTCGCACCTGTAACCATCGACAGTCTGAATACATTCACCGTCTTTGCACACTCCGGTGGCGCAAATATTCTCAGGAAGGGTATAATTTTCGGTGCCACAGAGCGCCAAAAATTCTGGCGTGCTTGGTAGGGGACATGGCTAAAAAAAATATTTTTGTAGAGAAACTAGTTGTTGCTAAATTTCATCGTCAATATTACCTCGCATGGGTTGTTCCAGCCTTCACCGATGTCAGGGAAGCAACAACACGTTTTCTTAGTAGTCTCAAAAGTCAGTTCGCTGGTACATGCATCCGCTGTGACATTGTAGTATCGGTGACAAGATGCTTCCCTGATGTCTGTTTAATAGAAATATGTATGTAAGTTCGCCGACAGGCGCCTGTACCAGACATGGCAAAAATCTAAAGACCTGTAATTCTAAAATGCGCTTAATGCTTTCATTGACATTTTGCAATCAACCAACCTACCTTCACATTTACGTCCGCCAAGGATTGATTTGTAACCTTCGGGACATGCGCAGTTGTATCCGCCGACAGTATTCAGGCAAGTGCCAGCGCCGCATACGTCATGTTCGCACTCATTCACGTCTGCGCAAGTGCAATACAAAAATAACAATCAGGGCCTATGCTTGCTTGCCAAACAATCCGTTAACGTTTACCTTCACAAACGTGCGAGTCTTCGTTCAGGATAAAACCTTCATTGCAGTTGCAGATGTATGAACCAAAGACGTTAATACACTTTCCGCCTTGACATAGACCTGGTAACTGGACACATTCGTCAATATCTTCCAATAGAACAGTGATGGGATTTGGAACGAAGCCGTATCCGCCAGGACATAGCATGTCGTACTAACAACAAAATCGTGCAATTGGTACACCGCTACAAACACAGCAATTTAAAAGGACACAATCATTATTTTCACTTACTTCCGGTGTACCGGGCAATGGACAGACTTCACATGGATTGCCCCATCCCTCTGCCTTCGAACAGCAGCACCTGGACTTTGTAACTGAAGCCCCGACCCGGTCTGTGCAGATTGGTGCATTTTCATCGCCCTCGCTATTAAGATAGCAATCTCCGATTCTGTTATCTGTAAAGTTAATCGAAGTAAGTAAGTACGTTTGAACAATAAGTCTATACTTTAAAAGGGGTAATAGTTAAACATTCATAACCTACCAACACAACCGATTCCAGTCGGGTTAGGTTCGAATCCCTCTGGGCACTGGCATTCGTACGAGCCCTGGGTGTTCACGCAAATTCCGTTGATGCACTTGGCAACTTCGGCGCATTCATCGATATCAGTGCAGTTTCCTCCCTGTTCGTCCTTTTCGTAACTGCGAATATAGTTTATATGTGTTATTTGGTGTTTCTCGAATGGTGAAAATATTTGTTATAACTTACCCGTTCAAGCATACACAAGCAAAGTCCCCTGGAACGTTGTGGCATCTTCCGTTTACACAGACGTGGTCAAATGAGCATTCGTCGATATCTAAAAAAAGAAAAACAAAAAGTTCATGCCAGTCTCTATAACATACCTATTAATACAACATCTACACACCTTTGCAAGCTTTCAAGTCTTCGGTTGGCGCAAAGCCCATAGAGCATTCGCACTGAAAACTTCCTGCTATGTTAATACATTGACCGTTGGCTCCACAGAGCGTGGTGTCCTCCAAACAATCATCGTTATCTGTAAATTTTCACAAATTTGATGGGGCTTTTTAAAATTAAAAGCATGAAAAAACAAACGTTTGTACTAACCAGAGCAAGTGAATCCATCCCCGTGGTAACCTTCATTACAATCACATGTGTAAGTTCCGAGTTTGTTTCTGCAAGTCGCCTGGTCGTGACAAAGATGAGTTCCAGTTTCACATTCGTTGTCGTCTATTTAAGACACAACGTTTGTCATCGAGACCAACACAAATAAAACCAAAGCTATTTATGAACCACCCACCATGACACATGAATCCATCTCCATTAAAACCGGCAATACACTGACACGTGTAACTTCCGTCCGTGTTGTTGCAGTCAGCGTTCACATGGCAGTTATGTTTCGACATTTCACACTCGTCTTCATCTGAATATAGTGTATACATATAGCCAGTCAGAGACTTGAAGTTTATTCACAATTTTTACATATTTGTTAAACGTACCAACACAGATCATTTGTCCTTGTGGGACGCAATATCCATCATCACACTGACAAGTGTAAGAACCCCTTGTGTTGTGACAACGGCCGTGCATGCACGCGTTAGGGTTCATGGCGCACTCGTCAATGTCTTCACAGAACCTTCAAAAAACGGTACCAAATTTTAGGTTGTTATCTAACGGTATGAAAGTTCTTTAAAACGTACTGCAAGTCGTTGGTGGCCATGAAACCATCAAAACAGACGCATCGGAAAGCACCGTTGGTGTTTTCACACTGACCGCCGCCACATCTGTTCATTTGTTCCATGCATTCATCCTTATCTGTCAACACATGAAAATTATTTAATAATTTTGTGAACATTCGTTTATTGTCTTCAGTAGAAAGTACCTGCGCAAGTGTGTCCGTCGAATGTGAGAACAAATCCGTCCTCACAGGTGCACTCGTAAGATCCAATAGTGTTAGTGCAACCCATGTGACATCCGCCATTGTTTACTTCACACTCATCGATATCTATGCAAAAATGTAAGTAGGTTACAGGTCAAACCGTTTTACAAACTTGGAACTGATTATGAAAAAACAGCAGAAGTGGACTGTTAATCTGCAAACTAGCGTAAAGTACTTACCGACACAATCTTGTGCATCAGCTGTTGCACTATATCCAATATCGCACAAACACATGTAATAACCCAACATGTTTTCACAACGTCCGTTTGGCTCACACAGGTCAGGTTTCAAAGCACATTCGTCGATATCTGAAACAAACGGGAGACATATAAATAAACAGAGACAAATTTGAAAGACGCCATGCGATTTTTGGCTGCTTACCGACACAATTTGTTCCATCACTGCTGAGAGATCGTCCTTCTTGACATGTGCACTGATAACTGCCTTCGGTATTGATGCAGTCACCGCCTGTGCAGTATCCTGGCATTGTGCACTCATCCACGTCTAAAGTTCAAACAAATATGTTCGATTGTTGTATTTAAGTGTCCAAAAATATTTCTTATGTAGGGTATAACGACAGTAGGTAGAAGTTTAACTGAGATTAAAAATTGGTGAAATGAAAACAAAGTGATAAAAACCAATAACTGGCAATAAATACGTACCGACGCACACTTTCATCGACAACGATGGTTGGTAACCTTCATCGCACACACATTGGAAATCACCGTCCACATTTTCGCACACACCATTTCCACACAGACCGGGACTAAAATATACAAAATTATCCTTAAAAAACTTTTGCTCTTTAAAAAGTACAGAAATACGTTACCTAATTTGACATTCGTTTATGTCAGAGCAGTTCTTTCCGCCTTCGTCCAGCGTAAACCCACGATTGCATTGGCACATGAAGCTGCTGTCGGTATTTTTGCAAACACCATTGATACAAAGATGCGGAAACAAGATACATTCGTTCATTCCAGGGAAGACTACAGTAAATTTAACTTTACTATTCTGCTAAACGACAACCTTTAAACCGACTTTATATGAACATACCAGCCAAGTCTCCCTTCTGACAAAGGTTAACAAATTCTTCGGTTCCAATGGTAGGACAGGTCTCACATTCATCACCCCAAGCCTGACCCACTGAGCAGCAGCACTTGGCCTTGGTAATTTTGCTGTTATCGGTTGCAGCGGGTGTACAAGTATTGTCCTCCAAGTTCAAGTAACAGTAGCCCACGCGCAAATCTACAACGTTCACAGAGAAAAAATAATGAAACCAAAACTAGTTTCCGTTAGCAGTGATTTGGCAACACATCGTTTATCAGAAGATTAATAGCAGTAAATGAATATAATCTTACCAGCGCATGAAGTGCCATCGGCCGAAAGTGTAAATCCGGGTGGACAAACGCATCTAAACGAGCCGATTGTTTCAATGCACTCAGCACCTTCTTGGCAATAACCGAGATCACATTCTTTAATGTCAACGCACTGATCAGTGGTAATATCAAGCTTAAATCCCTCGTCACATCGGAATCCAGCAGCTACGCAAACACACTTTGTGTTAAACTAATGTCCACAATAAAAATAATTAGTTCATTCAAAATAAATGTACCAAGAGTTGCACAGTCAAGGCACTCTGTTCCATGTCCCCAAGCAGCACCCATCGAATTGCAACATTGCTCAGCGGTCATTAGGCGGTCACCGATACTTCCTTGACATTGTCCACCGTTAAACTCAAGCCAGCAACGTCCAACACGAACATCTAAACAGCATTAAATTACTTACATTTGTACACATGAACAAATAGACATAAAATTACTGTACAAACCATAGCAAACGTGTTTGGTGACGTCTAACATCGCTCCGTCTTCGCATACGCATCTGTACGTGCCGGGTTCGTTTACACAACGAGCGTTTGTGCACGGATTGGACAAACATTCGTCAACGTCTGTAGAACAAAAAAGTTTGCATGATAAAACCTCGACAGTATGTATTTAAAAGCATCAAAGATATGTGTACCTTCGCAAACATCTCCACTGAGCACAAATCCTACGTTGCAAGTGCACATGTAGGATCCTGGTGTGTTGCGGCAAATTCCATTACTGCACAGGTTTTGGGTGCATTCATCAAAGTCTAAGAGAAAACCACTCATGAATACACTGTTTTGGAGAAAAAACAATGCATTTTCATCCACTTACCGATGCAAGATTGTTGGTCGTCAGCAACTAGAAACCCTGTGTTGCACTCACACCGGAAAGCGTTGTTTCCCATATTTACGCAGTGGCCGTTGACACACGGATTTTCCAGCAGTTCGCATTTGTTTTGTACCCGGTAATTCGCACACAAGACGGCATAGTCGGCTGTAAATTTAACAATAAGCTAAAGCGGGAAGAATGCTTAGTTGCCAGCAATAACTTGTTTTCTTTACCATCGCCTTCCTCAGCACAAGGTTCGCAAGTGGAACCCCAAGCACTTGTTGCTCCAGGCACCGAACAACAACAATCTGCCCGCGTGGTTGCCAAGTGAAGTGCGTTGTGTGCCCGACATTGACCATTTCGCACGCTTCGGAAGCACTCGCCATCAGTAAGGTCTACGATAGAAAGCTTACTAACTTTCCATGCGCTTACTGCGATTCATAATACTGTAATGGAAAACACTTTACCTAGGACACATCTTGTTCCACTTTCGTCTAGAACTTGGAATCGGTGACAATGACAACTAAAACTTCCCATCGAGTTTTCGCAAATGCCATTCACGCAAGGGTTGTGCAAACACTCGTCAATGTCGCCGCACGAATCACCACTGGGCTATAAAATAACACAAAAATCATAAACACGATGCAATGAATCGTAACAACAAATTATACTTACCAGAAGTCGGAATCCATCATGGCAAACACATTTGTATCTTCCATCCATATTAACGCATTCACCATTTGTGCACATGTTATTGCGCTCACACTCATTCTCATCTAAAACAAACATAGTCATAAAACCGAAAATGTTGAGATTCTAGTTTAAGTTGGCAAGTATACCTAAGCATTCTGTGCCATCTGCTGACAAATAGTATCCAGGATGACACAAACATTTGTAGAATCCATCGATGTTGATACATCTGCCGTGTTCACATAGGCCTTGGTTTTCGACGCACTCGTCAATATCTACCAAGAACAATACAACATTCATGGGGACCAGTGAACAACAACTTGAATAGTTAGACACGACCTAGCCCAAAACTATTTCTCCTCAGATTTTGCATGCGATAAAGCCTCTATCGTCCCATTGTTAAGTGAATATAACTGCTGGCTGGTTTCCTAAAATGGCTGCTTGATATTATGTTAAAAATAGCGACTCGAGTTTGTGGTTTGAACAAGTTTTAAACCTCGCCTTGGTTTCCGATTTTAGACCAGCCTGTACACGGTCAGGTAAATCATTAGGTTCCAAAACAATGGGCAGCTAAGCCTACAAACCGTTGCAATTTTGTTGGGTGGGGGACACTCGATAACCGCTGTGACAACTGCAAATGAAACTTCCTCTGGTGTTGACGCAATGGCCATTGTCGCACAAGTCGCCCTGGCTACATTCATCGATATCTGAAGCAAAGTGTCAATGTTACACGCAATCGCTGAATGACAATATTATAAAGTACGTAAACCTACCAACGCATGAAGTCTGACTGTCGGGTGCATTTTCGAATCCATGATGGCAATAGCACCTATAAGATCCATCGGTGTTCAAACAAGTTCCATACGAACCACAAATGTCGCCAGCCCCAACATCCGTACACTCATCGTCATCTGTGGGCGGTGTTGTATGTAAATCTTAGTAATTACAAAACCTTTCGCTTTGATTGACGGACAATACATACCGATACATCTCTGTCTGTCCACAGACTGGTGGTATCCTGCGTTACACTCACAAGCGTAACTGTGTTGTTCGAGTAACGGAACACATCTTCCGTTGGCACAAGCCTGCTCGTCCAAGACCTCACAAATATTGCTTTCAGATTGTTCTGGACATTGTTGTTGATATTCAGCTGGATAAAACAAGATTGTTAACCACATTTGTGCTACTAAACGCACAGAACGGCGTCAAAATGGAGGTGCACTTACGTGTGCCAATTGCCGCGCACCTCTCGGCAAATTGGCCAACAGCGGCGAAACATTTTCCCAAGGTTTCCTGTCCAGACTGCATACAACAACACATGGTGCGACGGACAAGATTGCCCAGAGGATTTGCGCACATTCCAGACTCGATTGCGGTGTAACATCTTCCGGGTCGATTTGCTGGCGAATTAGTAACAAACTTTATCCGATAATAGTCCGTCATTTAAAAAAATAACTCTTTTAGTATGTGGTAAACGTTTAAGATTTCTATTCAAAAAAGTAACTGAAGATGCATATATAATCCAAAAGATGGGGAAATATATTTTCAGGAGAATATTGTTTGGTTGACCCAGGGTTTGTACACTAGGCTTTGGATTTTGTTAATGTAGAACAGTTATCGCCGGGAAACCTGGCTCTTTAGGGGTGGATTTCAATACAAACTACGTTTGATTTTATAAGACTTACATATGCAATGAAATCCATCGTCCGAAAGTTGATAATCTTCCGCACATTCACAACGGAAGCCTCCATCTTCGTTAATGCAAGTCCCGTCGGTGCATACGGAAGAGCTACGGCATTCGTCAACATCTAAAACAAATAAACGTATAATTGTTTGTTTTACAAAGACATAATTTGCGGGTCCAATTTATACGCTACTCTATTTGTTTCCGCATCGGCGAGACAATAATACTTTGATTTGATATATGTGCGCCACAATGAGAAAAATCTTGCAGAATTTTAAGAACATATCGCGTTACATAGCTATATTTAATTCTACAGCTTACCAACACATCGATGCATGGTTGTATCGTATTTGTAACCTTGTGGGCAATTACATGTAAATGAGCCGTCGGTGTTAACACATTCACCTCCCTCACAAAGTCCCGGCATGATTTCGCACTCATTGATGTCTGTAAACAGTATACGGCGTCTTGAAAATTATTGAACTAAAACTGCATATATTTAAATTGCAAAAAATCGTGAACGTTTTTTTAGGTGTAAATGATCAAATTTATCATTCTGACCAGTGCAATGTGGTGGAAGTCGTCCTTTGCTGCAGTTTCCGACGCGTGCCGGGCATTCCTCGCATGGGTGGCCCCAACCTTCACCAACTGTTGCGCAACAGAAGAGTTTGGTGCACATGACGTTTTGCACTTCGTTAGTGCATGTGCTGTTGGTGCGGGTAAGGAAGCATGGCCCCTTCCGGTAATCTGTACACGTACGTTTGTTAGAAAACGACAGCTTATGTTTTTAATTTTTAAATGTTTTTGCTAAAATGCAAAATATTTTTTCGTGTTTCGAAATGCCTCACCTCTTTCGCAGCGCATTCCTGTAAAGCCATAGACGCACTGGCATCTTCCTGGGGTGATGCAGTCACCTCCGTTCAAACATCCGGGACCGCAAATTGCTGCAATGTTATGTACAATTACTAAATAAGCAGGACCTTCGTAAGGATATAATAACTTACCTTGTTGGCAATGTGGTCCTGTGTAACCATATCTACAATGACACTCGTCTGCAATGCATCGTCCACCGTTCTGGCACCTGCAGTTCATTGCTAAAAACACGCGTTTGACTGATTTGTTTTGTTCAAAAAATGAATAAAACTTTAAAAAATACTAACAAGAGGAAGATGACGACGACCCCGACACCGATGCATAATGATGACGTGGAAGACATCGACGCTTGTAATTTAAGTCGGGGCACAAACAAAGGTTAGGCATCTCGCAGTTTCCTGCTCCACAAGCACCTTCTTCACATTTGGCTAAAATCAAGTTCAAGTTAGTCTAAATAAAGTTCAAAACGATTCCGACAATGCACAAGCTACGTCACCTTGTGTACATTTTCCATCCTTGTCAAGGACCCAGCCGCTACAGCAAAATTTTGATCCCTTTTCTTGACATACGTGAGGCCCACTTAGTCTGTGAAGCACAATGAAAACTACCACACTGTACCGTAAATTGAAATCAGAACACTAACTGGACTTACTCAATGCCCATACGGCGACGACGTTCAAGTCCAATGTCTTCCTGTCTCCTGTTTGGGAGCGCGGCATCTGCAGTTCTTCTAAACTCAGGAAGTCCACGGAAGTTAATGGGTTGACGACGGGCATGATGGTCGGTCCTTCTTGGTTGGTTACGAACATGACCTCCTGCTCTGGGACTCCATGGCATCCAACGTCGTCGCGGATTTTCACTTCGTGGTGGCACACCACTAACCACGATAGCAAGTGCAGCTACGAGCAGCCCCAAAACCCACAAATTCTTCATTGAAAATCGTGCAGTCCTTCGCAGTGTCAAAGATTATTTCCAACACAGTGTAAAAACAAGACCAAGAGCAATTGAAGATATCTTCACTGCCTTTAGTCTGTTGTCCGAATGCAAAAAAATCACTATTAATGAAAAGTAAAATGCTTTTGAAACTAAAAAATGGAATTGCACTAAAATAGCTCGTCAGCACATTTCCTTTGCAACCTTTTCTGGCGACAACTGCAGTGCGAATGTACTAATCTTGTAGCGTCGCTTGCTTTTACACTGTTTTAATTTGCTGCTAGTTCGTAAAGGGTGGCGACAACATGACATGTTTACATTGCAAGCTAGCGACACGTTTAATTTACATCGCTTACAGTTGGGTGACAAGAAAAGGTACAACTTGTTGAAACAGCTCACCATCGCAGCATACAACACTGCTTCTGCTCAGGGCTTTGACCCAGCCCGTTCTGAAGAAAATGCTCCTCGCGTCTGGACAGAAAACTCTAGGAACGACTTTTTTTCTCACTCAGCGCAACCTTAATCAAAGAACGTCAAACGTACCTAAAGTAGGCTAGGTGGATTCGCCTTTCTCCCAGCTCTTGCAGGCGCCACTTCAAACGAACAGCTATCAACATTAAATCCTACTTAACTTCCGTTTAAATCAGTTATCGGAGTTCTACTTTTGCCGCAGGCGCAGCAATCGGCTAAAGGGAGCCTTGATTCTTCTTTGTTAGCGGGTTGCAACATTTGACTCTAAACCTTTTTTCGCACGTGCTCATGATTGATAAGTGGACATGGGTAGCTGTTTCCTGGCAGACGAAGCAGAGTTATAATTTGTGGTCCTCTATCAACGTGCATCACACACGTCTAGACACCGGACTAACTATTATAACTAAAAACTGATCATTAAATGAGACTCCCAACGTACTTAACTAAAATGTAATTTTTATTAAATGTTTAACAATAAGAAAGTCACATAAACTTTGGTTATTTTTCAAAACCCCATCAAAAATATCCCTGTAAGCAACGTAATGCTTTGCCGAATTTGCGGTAAAGTTGCGGCAGACTATATTTATATTTCCGTTCAAGCGAGAATCCAGGATGAAAAAAGTCAATCCGACGTTCGCGGTTGGTGGCCTGCTTCTTCAAGCGTTGCAAAACTGTACGTCTGCTGCCACAAATTCCTCCTAACCCGTTTCGCAACATTAAAACAAGTTGCAAAGTCAATTTATGTGGAAATTTAAAGGTAAAGATATTTTATGCAGGCTGAGTGTTTCATAATCAACTATTTTATACACTTTTGTGTATATTACCCGAACAAAAAGTGTTCCAGTGTTTTTTTGAACACATATCCTGGAAACATAACTTTAATATGAAGTTCAGAATTCACCGAATGTCTTTAAAATGTAATACCCAGTAACTTAAAACCTCTAAATTTCTAAAAGTTGGTGTGCACTTTTCTGGAAACAGGTTAACTTTCTTTCCCCGCACAACGCTCGGCGTTCTTGCAGACAGAGAAATTTAAATCGCAAGCAGGAAACCAACGAAGCAAGAATGTAAACCGACAGATAGACCCGGTGTGCGCGAAATTTGTCTGCGAGCTATAAAAGTTTTTCATCCGAAACACACTTCGGGAAACATCTGAACTTTTTTTATGGTTAAACACAATGCAACATTTGAGCAAGATGTTCAAGAACGAGATACGGGTCTACCTACAACTTTAGATGCTACTTAACCCAGTTAAATCTTTTATTACGTGTTTGTTTTTTTGAGTTTATAAGTATGTGCGTGTTGATGTTTATTAAGCTTGATTGTTGAAACACACATTTCCTTCTTCGAGAGATAAATTTATATGACGGAATCTAGAGTTACAAAGATATTGGTCAGACAAAGTAAATGAGGCTTTACAAAGGTCACCAGCGGTGGTGACCCAAGAAAACTGTTGGTAGAGCGAAATCCGCTCTTGGCTTCGTCGAGGGTTTAAAGCTAGACAATAAGCACGCTTGTCTTCCGCTCGGCGCCGTACTTGGCTTATCTTCTAAACACGATTATGCGGTTTGTTTCTACATAACTTGGTATCTTAGGAACATTAGGTTAGTCGAAAGATGTTAATTGATCAGGTAATTGGATTAAAGAAATCATGACGATGCCCACGATATACCAAACAACAAATAGATAATATCGATTGCGTGTTTGCAATGCCGGATTTAAACACAATGCACCAATCCCAATTTGGGTACAAAACCTTGTTTGTCATCAGCACAACGCCAGAAACAACACATGGTTTGCTATTCCGTAAACGCTGTCCTTATATTCCAAAAAAGGTAAAAAAACACGGTGAAGCAAAAATTAAAAGGTATGCTAACGGCTGGATGTGAGCCTTAAAATTAATCCCTGTGTCATCACCGAATTGGCCCCGCCTAACGAGTGGCCAATTAGATTTCCGGGATACGTACTAACAGGTGATGAACGGAATTCTTCAAAATTTTCCCGTATTTTTGTCATGTAAACGGAATCTTGGATTGCACAAACCGACAGGTAGGCTTTATGAACATATGTTTAATTGCATAGGCTGTTAACATTTTCCGTTTTGTTCAAAGATAGAATTTGCGCAAATGTTTTCTTACAAACTAATAAGCTTACCAGTATTTTTTTTTAAAAACATATCAAAAATGTTGTTACCAGGTCTCCAAAACGTTGCTAGAGTAAGTGCACGCCCGCCCCACATTATAAATGCTATATTGAACAAATCAGCCTTTGTCATCACTGAATGGTTGTCAAAATGCATGCTTTTTTGCCTACAAGGCTTTTCCCCGATTAAGAGAACTACTGAAGCTTAAAATTGGTTTACGTCAGTGCGTAAGTAACGCTGTTTTACACGATTTGCAATCTGTTTCAACAGTGTGCAGCCTTAAATACACGATCTAGAAGTGCAAAGCGTCGGTAAAGCATACCAGGGCAGCCCTTTCCAAACGCTTAGACAAAGCCTCCAAATTCGGCTGTTGAAATAATAGTCTGTAGAAATTTTGCTGCCACTGATGTTTTCATAGTGGTTTTTGTGCTAGTCTGAATATTTATTTGTTTAATAAATTATGTGTACAAAATGATTACTATCGGTAATTGGGATTTTACAGCATATAGAATAAGTATAAGGCTTTATGCTTGTATTTGAAAACCAGTAAAAAAGCTAACAGACAATAAATACTTGTGTAATACAAAAATCGCATGGAACGCTTTTGGCAAATCAGAAAAGAAACATAAGGCAACAAAATATAAACAATAAGTTTCATTGCATAGGTCAACGAACACTGAAAAAAAAAACAATTGCAGGAAATTTACCAAGAAAAAACCTGCAGGAAATTCGCCGAAGCACACAAAAGCGCGTAGTGCGCAACAACAAAATTATAACCGGATTATTTAGGACTTTATGCCATGCTCCTTATGGTGGCGCACAATGAACACTTTTTAAATAGAACATAAGACATAAAGTAGACTGACTGCACAAATGCGTGCCGTACTGACAAAAAATCCACAATCCCTTAGGATCACAGAAGAATTGCAAATAAAAGTTAGACATTACATAGCTAAGTAAGAACACCGGGTGCACTTCGCTTCCCAGCCACAGCACTGCACGCCCGTTTCGGGTCTTGTAATTTTAAATTTCCAACAACCGGCCATTCTACGGTTGGATTATGTTGCTGGTAGTACGGAAACTTTGAAACTTTGCCAGTAAGGACTGTACCTATAACACCGTTAGCGAAAGTAAAGCCAGGTTTCTCGGTTCCAGAAAAATCACGTCTTCCATATTGTGCTGAGTGCTTTGTGTAAGCGCTAATATTTCGATCCTGTTGTACTCCCAACAGCGTGTGTTCTTTGTCAAGCTTTTTACAGTAGAGTCCAGGGGCATAAGAAAGAGGTTTTGTTGAGTATGAAGGCCTTGCGCTGGAATGGCTTGTTTTTGCACTCAATGTGCTGTTGGCATTGGAGCGAAAACTCCTCTGCTGTTCGTTTGTTCCCCGAATCGGCACGCGGTTGTATTGGTCTAAGGAGTATTGCTTCGCGCCGTAAGATGAAATAGGATACTGGGCTGTTACCAAAGTGCCCTTTCCATTGTACAAATGTCCGTGTACGGTATTTCGATTGACAGGCAATGTAAGATGGCTGCTTTGTCCACGAAAAGTTGAATTGATTACAATAGGTGGAATGATGTCATCGGAGCGATGAAAATGCTGCTGATGTAGCTCTATGCTATTCTTGTTCTTGTCCAAATCCTGCAAACATAACAAAATAGTTACGTATTCATTGTCACCATGCAAGCGAATGGGTAGAATATTTACTTACACCTAAGTTATTTGCAATTGATTAAAAAAAATGCCCATTTGTAGTTCAAATGATATTTAAATGTTATTTACTATTGATCGATTAACTTACTGCCACGCAGAATCTGCTCACTCAATTTCGCTTTCACGTTCTGGGGAACTTTCCGCGACGTAATATTTAGATAATGGGACGAAGCGACCTCTAAAGCCTTCAACTCACTGTTTGTTTTCTTGCGCCCAATCCGGTATTGCCCAGTAAAAACATCTTTTTTGAGCTTAATATAGCTGTTGGGAGCTGAAATCGGATGATTTATAAGTTTGCCAGAAGCGGTAAACGGTGCAGTACTTTGTTCAACCGCCGTCTTTCTTGGGCTGACACTATTATGCCAACCGATGCCAAGTTCTGCAGTAAAACTACAGCTGTCGCCACTTATGGTCTGCTGTCTTTCCTCCATACTTGAGCCAAACCAGGGAAACCGAAGGCGGGAATTTAAACTGAAGCTTGATTTCTGCTTGACCTGCCATGATCTGCTTCTCTGTTTGCTTGTATTTAACTGCGGCTTTTTTTCTTGTTTCTTAATGTGAAACGCGTCCCTCATACGAACATCTTTGAAATACCACGCCTTGCGATGACTGGATGTTGACATTAGACTGCCACAATTTAAAACCGAAGAACTTCTTTCCTGACATGTTCTCTGTTTATTAAGTAAAAATGTCATTTTTAAGACAACTATTCTGACAAAAAATGCCTGCATGAATACTGTTCTCAGTTATTTGATGCTATAGGTTTTTTTTTCAAAACATCACTAACATCTAGCGGTAGTTCGCAATGAAACGTTGTTTTGATAGGGTCGCTAAATAAACTTGACCTCAATGCAAATATAGCAACCACTTACTTGACCAATGCAGTTTTTTGCAATGCCAGTTGTGCCCGGTGTACAATGTAAGAGGCGATGTACTTGTTCAACCACACCGAGACTTCGTATTAAAGAATCCCGCTGCAAGAGGCCGCTTATTCTCTCCAATTCCTCGTCTTCGCTTATTTCCACTGGTTTTGACGTGTCAATCACGATTTCAACCTCTGGACTGAATTGACGAGACATTGCCTATAAAAAGGTTATTGAAATTTCAATTTATAAGGTTAAATTCGAACAATAAAAAACAACAACAAAGAAAGCGAGATATATGAATTCTTAGTAGATAATAATACACCTATGTCTTACCGCTAATTGTCTTGTAACAGGGCGATGGCGAAAGGGGACAATTCCCGAATGTTGTTTTTTGTCTCCTGTAGATTCGCCTGCCTCTTTCTTTAGGTCGGGTCTGTATGGTCTTCCGCGCAACATAGCTTCCCTCTTCTCTTGTTTAACACGAATTTCTTCCCTCTGAGCTCTGTAAGAATACCGATTTACAAAAAAACTGTTTTTCCGTTTTAACATATATCTGCGGCAGCTTTTAGTTTAAACGCTATGTTATATTCGGGTAAAGTATACTGTGTATTGTAATACATTCATCTTAACCAACCCCAAAATAGTCACTCCCAGATACACAGAGTGCAACTAGGGCACCAGTAAAACACCAGCAATCAATTATTATATGTTGAAGATATTCTGAACCACCACAAAAGTTATAAAATACACTTACTTTGCTGCTTCCTCTCTAGCTTTGGCTGCTGCTGTAGTTTGAAATAGTGAACAGCTGTTTTCAAAAAATCGGTCATAATTTTCAGATCCAGTAATGGGATAAATTCGTCGAAATCCATTTAAATGTTCATTTTCATACTTTTCCAGAGATTCTATGTACTGCTGTTGTGTTGTTTTAATTTCTTCTAATCTGTTTTGTATTGCAAAGTAAAGATGCAGTCAACAGAAGTAGTTTAATCACAAACACAAATTTTGTACCTTGATTCTCTTGATTTTGGTTTGGTCATTAATCTTTCTTTTACTCTTCGTCTGTCTTCTTCCATACACTTTCGGCGATCTACTGCCCTCAGATCAAGAAGGCTAAATGTGTCATAAAGTAAACCTTCCTTTACTTCTTTATCCAGTTTGGCATCAGTGTGAAATGATGGTGAGTGATTTACCTGCATATTTTTTGTGTTTATTGTTTTTAAGTATCCCATCAAAACTCATTGTGTTAATATAACATATGGTGTCCTATCTTTACATTTTTTTGCTTAGGGGTGGTGTGGGTGCAAAGTACAGGGCACTATCCCATACAAGGGTTAATCTTTTCATTGATTTTTCAACAACTTTAGGGCAAAAAAAATTACATGCCATATTTTGTCTGTGCACTTTCTGGAAAGTTCAAACAACTTAAATTTGGGAACCAGTGCTACACAGGCTACATATAATAACCCTTTGGTTGACAACACAAGTGTAACAAAAGATCCCACTAAAACAGCTAATTGGTAGCCTGATATGGCTTTGTAACCAATGTGATTGTTTAAACAACTGTATCAATTTAAATTCACAAATAAAGTTTGTCAATGTCACCCAGGTTACGTTTTGTCTCGAGCTCCCAAGCCAAGATCTGTTTCAGGCAGTTTATTACAAATAGGGCTGTTATCAAACAAATAATTATTTGATTTTTTTGAAATTTTTAATTATTTGAAAATTTACCAAATAACTTTTGACATATTTCAAATAATCAAATATTTTTTTCCCATGCAGTAAACCTCGATATATGTGCAAAATCAATTTACTTAAACACATTGGTGACATTTTTATGTAATTGCGGTTACACAGAAGCACTGCAACATATGTTTTCAGACTTATATTATTGTTCACCATGCCCACAAAACCCAGGAATAATGAAAGTTATTCAAGCAAGTGATTAAAATGTTATAGATCACAATTCAATTTAGCAAGCATTGAAAAAAGCTGAAATAAAGTAAAACATACACATGGAAATACATATGGTTTTGCCAAAGTACAGAGAATAACTAAAGCATGTCTCTATCTCGACTAATTTATTATTTTAAACAGAAAAAAATTGTAGCCTAGATTTAATGACTATCAGAGCTTACAAAATTTGTTTAGTAATTACAACTATCCTTTTTTTGTAATGACTCTGTGCCTTATGTATCAGGTATTCTAAATTATTTGAATTATTAGATTTAAAGGGAAAAAAAATTGAATATTTGGAAAATTAAAAGCCTTGATTTGATAACAGCCCTAATTACAAAGATGCGCTTGCACCTTAGCATAGCCAAATAGTTATGACCCATCATTAAACACCAAAATTAGTCTTGGGGTTTTGGAATTTAAATGCTTTTGTAAAAATGTATGGAACATTGCTAAAACGCAAACTTTAATTCATACCTCTAGAATCCAGGCTTTTAGCTTTTTATCAAGCATTACATCAAAACCAAGAATTTCAAAGCAGGCGCTGCCTCGAATATGGTTAGGAAAACAAGTTCTGTAGTTGTGTTTCAATATCGGATGTGCAGAGATAAGAGTTTTTATTACAACATCCTGCAAAAGTTAGATTTTAACACATCAACAGTAAAAAAACAAACACAAAATATGGGTTAATATTCAATAAAGACCTCAATGTTACTCCACATTTTTGGAACATCATATCCATGATCAGCTAACCACTGACAAACAGTGGCTAGTTTTCGTTTGCTTCCACATTCATCATCTCTTATAAAATCATCACTGCTTTTGTTGATTGCATAGTTTGTTAAATGCATACACACTTCTTCCTGAAGTAAGTTATAAAACAAAACAATTTAAACAATTGACAAACATTTATCTTGTTTTTAATGTAACTAAATACCTAACGAACTGGCATGGTGGTTAAACAATATAAAATTGACATGTTTCATGTATTTCTTCTTCCCCTGGCTTACACTTACCATGTTGTGATTGGTAGGTTCCTGATATTTTTTTGTTGCAAATCTTCCCAAACCTTCTTTGTACATAAATATCCTCAGAGGATCACAAGATGTGACTAACACATACAAACGGAAATCAAACTTGAAGCCATCAATCGTTAAACACTGAAACATAAAACATTTTCAAATCACCCTTTCTCAACAAAAAGTCTGTAAACTCAAATTAGTCAATGAAGCATTTTTAGGGTTTGGCAACCTGTGCATGACATAACAAAATTGTATTTAATATCATACCGTTTGTATTATTTTTACTTTTGTTGCGGTAATAAAAGTTTATGCTAATATAAACTGAAATAAACAATGCACTAAATCAATCAACTTTAAATACACATTGCCAGTCATATACACAAAGAACATTATCTGAAATGGGCTTGGGTGTGTTAATGTTTAATCTAGTATCCAAAAATAAAGTTTTTTACCATACTGTTCAGTGCAATTGTCTTGCTATGAGTTCTTTTGCTAAGTAAAATTAACTCAACTCACATTACCACTGTACATACACTATGGTCGTGTTTGAAAACGATATACATAAATCATCTTATTTCACATTGGGTGTCATGTTTTTTTGTGGCCTGGTTGTTTTCATACAAAATGCATGAATACACAAGCTAAATTTGTGCCCAATGATGAGATAGAAGCAGGTAAAAGGCTGAGCTGTTGGATGAAACACAGAAATCAATATGCTGGTAAATAAAATATTTTCCATGTTTTTGTTCAGAAACATTGTTTTACTGAAGAAATCTAATACATAATATAACTATATATTACATGTTGTGTAAAAAACTGCAATTTTTGATGAGCCAGATGAAGTTATTAAAAGAGCGATCTGACAGGCAAGCCACAGGTTCTCCACCTTTGGTCTAAAGAAGGTGTCACCAAACTTTTTTCACAGCGGGCTGCAAATTTTAATAATCATGCACGAGGGCCGCATGCTTTATAAGCCCTGACGAAGCCCTTTCCAAACTTAAACCTGCGAGGCAGTTTAGACAGGACGGCCAAGGGCTTATGTCTTTCCACAGTGCCATTTGTATTCAGATGACACCGTTAAATTGCAAAATTATGAAGGCCAGGTAAAATGATGCCAAGGACTGGATCCGGCCTGAGGGCCGTAGTTTGGTGACCCTTGGTCTAGAGCAGGGCTTCTCAAACTTTCTTGCTCTGCAACCACATTTTAGAAAAGAAATTTCTATGTGACCCCTTGATGAGTATAGCCTATACACGTGAAAGATATTACAATGAACATCCATTAAAAATAAAAAAAGACCTACTGTAACGGAAAATATTCGGTGAACAGTTCTTTATGATGTCATAACCATTTTTACAATTTCAATGACATATAGCACAGAGTAATAGCCAAGCTATTCTGCACAAAGGTAGAACAACAACTTAAAGATGACAAAACTGGCCGAGAAAATGATTTACGCACGTATATATACCATTTATTGTAACAATGACATAATAATGCATGATGTTTCACGATCCAAATTTGGGTCTCGACCCACAGTTTGAGAAGCCCTGGTCTAGAGGATATCTTGGCTGTTTCGTGAAATGTGTCAATTGACAAACAGTATCTCTAACATATTCTACAAACTGTCCAATTTTTAAACATTTAGGATTTTTATATTGATACACTCATAAACCAAAATAATCCTTAGACCTATAATCTAAATTTATTAGACATAACAGCTTGGAGTATGTGCTATTAACACACATGAATTCAGTACGAATTACCTTATTTAAATATTGCTGACAAATCATGTGTTCACCAGGTTTGATGTCTTTTGGATTTTTTGTAATAAAGATTCCACGACCTTGACATCCACTTTCTGGTTTGCAGATAAAGGTTTTGTTTTTCTTTGACCGACAATAGGCTTGAAAGTCACTGTAACTAAAATTGAAAATCGGTTGTGATAATCACATGTCCGTTAATGTAAACAGTAAATACTATTTACTCAGCAGGAAGACACCATGTTTTGGGGAAGCAAGAATATTCTTTTGGAAAGAGTTTATGAAGGCGGTTGAGGTTTCTAGCAAGAAAATCTTTTCTGCAAATTTCATTCATTCCAGGAAAATGATTGATTTTCTGTTTAAAATAATGGCAAAAATCCATAAAACCATAAAATATGTGATAAAATGCCTGGCCCATAACCCACTCAAAATGTTAATTTGGACACAAATTTTGAAGAAAAAATACACACCTGAAATCGTTTCATTTCCATTACTCTTTCTAAAGAAACGGAATAGTCTGTCCAAAAAACTGTCCAATCTTCGTCTTCTCCTACCTCCTTCATTCCAAACTTTCTGCTCATTCTTCTCACTGATTGCAATATACAGTATATATAGTTTAACAAATGATTCAAACTTTGTTTGCAGTATTATACATAAACAGTATCAACATATTGTTTGTTTATTTATTTATTTATTCCTTTGAACTATTATAATAAAGATAACTAGAAGGGTGGCTTAGCACATTTTACTATAGCATATACACTACAACCTATTCTGCAAACTGTAATATATTCTCTATATTTATTTATATTGGGTCCCATATTAGCCAACATTTTTATAATCTTGATTTGTTTCTGCAGGCAGAAACTCATGGGTCCCCAAAACCGCAAAGTTGTAAACAGACAACCATAAGAAACGTTGCTATAAAGTCAAACACAGTGATTGGTAGTGTTACTTAAAAAAAGAAGTTGTAAAGTACAAACTGTCCAAATCTCATGCAATTGAGACATTTTTATAAGTTTGTGTGCCTAAATAGCATAAAACACTGACATCTCAAAATGGCATATTAAACAAACTGTCAAAATGTATTGTTAATTAATTCACCCATTTTGGGGGGTTGGTAGGGTAAATATTAGGGCTGCAGGGTGAAACACAATATTCGACAGCTACAAATGCCAAATTCAAAAAACTATCAAAAATTCATCCAAATCGGACGTTTTATAAACAATAGGTGGCTTAAGCACTAAATATTGGGCTACATGGTGAAACACAATAATCGACGCCCTAATATGGAACAATGAACAAACTGTCCAAATTTCATCGAAATCTGACATTGTTTAAAAAATCACCCATTTTTGGAGTCTAGTGGGGTAAATATTGGGGCTACAGGGTAAAACACAACAAACGATGCCCTAAAATGGCACAATGAACAAACTGTTCAAATTTCATCCAAATCAGACATTGTTTAAAAAATCACCCATTTTAGGAGGCTAGTGGGGTAAATATTGGGGCTACAGGGTAAAACACAACAAACGATGCCCTAAAATAGCACAATGAACAAACTGTCCAAATTTCATCCAATTCGGACATTGTATAAAAAATCACCCATTTTAGGGGGCTAGTGGGGTAAATATTGGGGCTACAGGGTAAAACACAACAAACGATGGCCTAAAATGGCACAATGAACAAACTGTCCAAATTTCATCCAATTCGGACATTGTTTAAAAAATCACCCATTTTAGGGGGCTAGTGGGGTAAATATTGGGGCTACAGGGTAAAACACAACAAACGATGCCCTAAAATGGCACAATAAACAAACTGTCCAAATTTCATCCAATTCGGACATTGTTTAAAAAATCACCCATTTTAGGGGGCTAGTGGGGTAAATATTGGGGCTACAGGGTAAAACACAACAAACGATGCCCTAAAATGGCACAATAAACAAACTGTCCAAATTTCATCCAATTCGGACATTGTTTAAAAAATCACCCATTTTAGGGGGCTAGTGGGGTAAACATTGGGGCTACAGGGTAAAACACAACAAACGATGCCCTAAAATGGCACAATAAACAAACTGTCCAAATTTCATCCAATTCGGACATTGTTCAAAATTTACCCATTTTAGGGGGCTAGTGGGGTAAACACTGGGGTTATCATGACAAACGAAGCAGATGGCACATCTACACAACTATATCTACCATCTGTGAAAGTTTCATCCAAATCCATCAAACATTTCAGGGCAAAATGGGGTGGACAAACTTGGGAAGAAAAAAAAAAAAAAGAAAAAAAAAGAAAAAAAAAAAAAAGAAATCGAGTAAAATCAAGATGTGTCCCCTTCAAGGAAGGGGACCCATAATTATCTTTAATGTCATTTAATGTGAATGACTCTATTTCAAACAAATTCCCTAATTAACAATTCAATAATAGTCCTAATTTAGGATTTAAATTTTTATCATTGTGTGTGTTCTTTCTTCTGGCGCTTGAAACTATCCGACAGGGTTTCTTTCGGTGGTTTCTTTTCCTGTCGAACCCCACCCTCTTTCCTAACACGGGTGGTTAGTTTATAGGACCCCCTCGACTGGTCCCACCAACGTTCCCTCCCCAGTCGTGTTAACCATCACTGCGCCAACCTAACTTTCTTGTGAGCCCCAGTCACATAACGCTTTATAATACGGTGTAGCTGCAGCGCGTTTTGGTATCATCCACCAATTGTGCCCTTTACTGTTTTGCGCTTAATAACGTTTTAACGTTGCGCAGCTATTTCCGACTTGGTGATTGTTTTTAGTGCTATTGTGTCGCTATGTTTTCTTTCACCAAGCGAAATAAACTCAACAACAACTCAAAAATAGGGCAGAAAAAAGTTTGTGTATCGGAACAAGTTATAAGTGACACAAAAACACTTACCGCTTTCATATTTGCAGTTAGATGTACAAATGCCAATCCATCTAAAAAAAATTCAGCATGTTTTGGTTGGAATTAAAAACAACATACAAGTTTAAGGTCTTAGTAGAAAAGATATTTTACTTGTAATCTACAGTATCCAAATCAGATTGCAGTACGTTTTGTGTAACAATATTGCACACTTGTATCAAAACAACTCTATAGTTTTACTTTTTTTTCTTCTTTTTCTTTTTTCTTGATGGGCTTGAACATGTGACTGAACCAAGATCCTCATCCTTTTTGGAGATGTCATGATTGTCTTCACCAGGAACTTCAGCACTTTCTCCAATATCCGGTATTTGGGTTTCATCAGTGCTACGCAGAGGAAGATAAAGTTCACCTTAATAAAAAACAAGCAGTATGTTATCCATAGAATGAAAAGATAGCAAAACAGCAAAACACACAACAAAAGCGTTTAACTCATGTAGTTGAGGCTGGGTAAGCTACATGTAGTTATATGTAGTTGAGGCTGGGTAAGCTACACGTTTAACTCATGTAGTTGAGGCTGGGTAAGCTACATGTAGGATAGACAATTACCATTTTTAACACTAAAAGGAACAAACTTTTTTATATTTTTGTTTTTCTTTTAATGCAAGCAAGTCACTGTGCACTTACTAGTAGTCATGGATGTATATAATTATCACATAAATTAAAACTTGTTTGTACAACCTTGAAAAGGTGTATCTTCTGAATGTGGTTTGGCATTGTCCTGTATTTTATTCTCATTGATACTACTTGTTAAATCGCCAACATCTTCACCAGTGTGATTAAATGGTAGCAGTTTCGTGAATCCAATCGACATCAATGATGAATCTATGTGTGGTTTATTTGCACTTGATTCATCAAGCTCACTTTGTTTGTTGTCCATTTTATCTTTGTTTCGATCCTCATACAGTTTTATTTCTGAATCAGCTTCCTTTATAAAAGAACTGACAATACCTGCAGTCATGGTCCTATTCTCATTTTGTGCCATTTCAGCAACTGTTTCTATGCACAAAAAAATAAAATATTATTTAACTATTAAACAAGGTTTTAGTACTAAACAACTACATGTTATTATCTTTTGAATTAAGGCAAATACAGGCTGTTCTGATTAATCACATAGTTGTTTGTCACAAAAGCTAGAATCAGTAGAAAAATCTCAACAAAAAGCATTTGAATTCATGTGTGACTTTATTTAAATGAAACACAAGCAATCATCATTGATTTGAAATATCCAATTTTGTTGAATACAATTTAAATTGTTAAAACTTATTATTAAAGTAACATTTTGCAAATACAATGCTTTAGTAGTTGCATTAAATCGTTTTTGAATAACAGAACTATTACCAATCACAGAGCAAATTTATTTTATGTTTTACCAATAGATCTTACATTCATTTTGGCATGATATTCCTAGCAATGTGAACCACAGGGAATGTGTCTAGAAGACAATTTATTTGAACTTTGCTGAAACTATTCACAAATTCAAATATTACTATCCCAGCCTGCAGAGTATGGCAGCAGCACACCAATTTTTGTGGATCCCACGCAAATATTTTGCTTATTTAATTGTCCTGTCTTGATCTCTATCACTTACTTCATTACTCCTGAAATTGGTCTTGCACTCGACTAAAAGGTTGTGAATCAGCATGCAGGATATGTTAGTCGTGCATGCCCAACATCTCATTGGGAGATGTTTAGCAGACTGGCTAATTCAAATTTGAATTGTTAACTTTTAAACCCAATATTAACAGTAATTTAAAAACCATTTAGATTGGTTAAATCCAACATTTTAAAACAATCTAAGCATTTAAATATTTTATTTCTAACAAAACTATTTCTTTCAAAAATTTGAATGCAAGCAATAAACAGCAGTTTTATATCATGTCTGGTTACATGTCACTTCATGACACACTTACGGCAAAAATGGTAAATTGAATTGGCATTGTAGTCATGTAGTGTCTTACTACTAAATATAACAGACATATTTTTGCACACAGCAACAAAATTTGGCCTTTTTCGCACTTTTTCCAGCCTTATATTCAAATAAAATCCCAGTGAACTATTAAAAAATACACATATGTACAGTATTATTATTATTGACTGCATGCTTGACATTGAAAAAACATGACCTTTAAAGAAATTTAAACACAAAATCTTTTCGTCAAAAAAACTCTCCAAACGTTACAATAGCTCCGTATGTGTTCTTACAACAACTGCTTTTTGAAAAACTCGAATCATACCACTTCGAAATAGAATATATTTCCACAGACACAGACTGAGAATTGCGATCATAACTTCTAACAATAAACAACACAATTCAAGCGTAACCGGTTGCCTAGTAACGTGTTTTGTACACTGATCTCTATAAACACATAGAGATCAGTGGTTTTGTACATTGGTCATTAGTATTACATAAATCTAAAGCGACAGTGTGCAAATACGGAAACTTTAAAGATTCAAGAGTAGCAAATAGAAAAAAATGGCAAAATGTGGTTTTAATGCTACCTAGTTTAGACGTTGCAATAGTTTTACGTTACAATAATATTATTAGCCAAGGAAAATTAGTGGTCACCACTACTTTATTGACAGACATAATAAGCTAAGCCAAAGTGTCAAACCCTACCTAAACAAGCCAAAGTTACTACAGTAAAAAAATGCGGCCCATTTTAAACAAAAATAAATAAACAGAATTCCTATGATTATCGATGTTTTTTAATTTGTGAAATCTTGCGATTACAATTTATCTCAGTGCACAGGCACTGGTTCCGAATTAGGCTAGCCTACATTTTTTCCTGGTATGTGAAACTCAAACATAACTCTTGATGAGTTTACCATTAGTAATGCACCTAAACCTAAAGTTTCGTTTGGCCGAATATGCATTCCGTTTTGCTGACGTGTCGGATTCGACCCGATCGTTTTTGAAAATATGCGGCCAAAACCAAACTTTTTGAGTGTATGAAATTAATGACTAAACTTTAAAAATCGCCAATTATGATAATCAAAAATTAACTTAATGTTGTATTTACAAAAGACGAGCCATGTTTTCTGCAAAATTATGTTTGGTTCAGCTTACATAGGCTGTAATAAAAGTTTTTTGGGGGTGTGTGCTCAGTGGTGGGATTCAAATTTGTTGTCAGTCGGTTCTGTTACAAAAACTCCATTGACAGTAACCAGTAATGCTAACTAGTTCGCTGATCACCACTGGGTTTGCCATAAATGCGCAGGCGCCGAGTTGGCGATGGCGGGGTGGCGCCGACGGCTTGGGCTTTTAAAGCACGGTGGCGGCCACCGTGGATATTTTGGTTAGTTTGTGGCGGTATCGTACGAAATATCGTCAAATCTGAAGAAAATTGGAAACGCCACAAAACGTGACTTAAAACTGTAACCTGTATTGATTATAGTCAGGGTTGCCATCGAAACCAAAAATAAGGACAACCGAAAAATTAATTTTTCTGCGAAATGAAACAAACGTTTTTGAACAAATCTTTGCATTTATACGAGCCATGACATAATATTTGCAATATTTTGGCCAGAAACAATCTGTTCCAGCAACTCGTTGTTCGTAGAAAATAGTAAGTGTATCTTACAACAGGCCGGGTCTAGGTTCACTTCCACTTGTAGCAGGGATTTGACTATGGTAATTGTCGAAAATAAGACAAAATAAGGACTACAGTCAAAAATAAGGACATTTCTTAGAAATGAGGACAATGAACTTTTATAAGACATAGCCTTCAAAATAAGGACAAATCTTAGAAATAAGGACGGTATGGCAACCCTGGTTATAGTGCTTTGTTTATGACGTCAAACACACAATTGTCTGCCAGTGAATGTTTGGCCATTAGTGTGGGCCGGATCAGGCCAGCGAGGTCATTTCATCCGGCCCGCGACCACATTTTTTTGTTTTGCCATATCGTATTGATAACTTTGTAACACTCCAAAATTATTCTACTACCTACGCGCGAACAGTTGCATTTTTGTTAGTTGTTATGCAATGAAGCCTATTGTTTGGTAGTGGAGACGGTCGATTCTCAATTTCACTCTGATTTAAACTTATTTAGTTGCACAAACTGACGCTAAATTAGAATTACTTCCAGCTTTTTGCGGTCCCCGCAAACGTTAGATACGATACTCTTTGTTAATTAAATGATCCTTGTTAATTAACTTTCTGCGTAGGCTTCTGTTTAGTTAAGTTTATTAGGCTAAGCTTACTCCTCTCACTATCCTTGAAACAATAACCAATATATCACGGGTCGCCAACCTTTGCCACTAAAAACTATTCGGACCAATTTCAAACTGTCACAGAAAAAAAAAACTGGGAGCCGCCCCTTTAAAGACCTTTTTAAATTTGAAATGACATTGTAAAAACGTTTTTATATCTCACGACATTCGAATTTTTGTTGTTAGTTAATTCCTTGCATATTAGGTACACAGTTAAAGCAAATGAAACTTCCCACGTTCCAACGTAGCATGGAACGCTGTGTTTAATTTCTTGAGACGCGGATTTTTATTTCTGTATTTAAGGCGTATTGTTAGACAACTAGTAACAAACAGGCAGTGTTACGCGCGCACACACACTGCAAAACGAAACAGTAACCTTGTGCGTTAACCTGCGCGCCGCCAGTTTACCTCTTTACTTTTCATGGTATAGACGCGGTTATAGCTAACTACTAGAATTTTTTTCCGTTTGTACATTAATTTCATAGCATATCTATATTTTTTTCTTAAATTCCTGACTTTTAAGTACATTTTAACATTTCTCCCTGACGCAGATTTAAACACTAAATTCCCTGACATGTCAGTATGGGCATGGCAACCCTATGATAGTATTAGTACCTAGTTTCAAAGGATTACAACGCCCAGCCAGGATAGATCAAAGCTAGTTTGTTACGTCACAGACT
The DNA here is from genome assembly GCF_965637545.1 of Phallusia mammillata. Lineage (NCBI taxonomy): Eukaryota > Metazoa > Chordata > Ascidiacea > Phlebobranchia > Ascidiidae > Phallusia > Phallusia mammillata. Next base: position 19,286,814 of record NC_137252.1, on the reverse strand, counting down.
AGACTATAAGCGTTAATTGTGCGCAAACAATTGCCTTCTTTTGTACTTCTATCGTAATATACAAGCATTGCTTATCAGTTAATATTAACTATACAACTTGACAGTCGCATCCACATATTTTAAATGGAATTGTAAACAGATCATATCTTGACGCCCCTAAAAAAATCTTGGTAGACGGCGCAAGTTTAGTAAGACGGCGCTAGACCATGTAAACCTATCCGGCCCGCAGTGTAAAAAGTTTGGTGACCCCTGGTGAGTACCAAAGTATATATAAAACCCGTTTTGTTTTATATAGACTTTGGTGTGTACAGTGCAGATGTGTTGTAATAAATAGTTAAACTTAAAGAAACATTTTTTAAACGATGCTAAGCCAATGATAAACGTTACAGCAACGTGTTGCAATTGCGAACTAAACATTATTTCAAACATAACTTTTTTCTGGTTTTTACTAACGTTGCATTCCATGGGAAGTTTGTTTGACTTTGAATTTGAGTTCTTGTGGTTGCACGCATTAGTGACGTCACATAAAGTGACGTCATATTTTATGTCCGCCACCTTGTATTTTTGTAAAACTCGGCGCCTATGCATAGATGAGCTCACTTGCATCAACAACACAAGGTTCACATCGAAATATCCATCAGAATAGGGATTTTAGGTTTGGCCAGATTCGACCATTGGCCGAGTGTTTTAGCCCGGACCTTTTTACACGGGTTCGGTGCATCACCAATTACAATTCCAAACCAGGGCCTAAAATTGGAGCCCGAAACCCGGCCCGAACCCGAATCGTTTTTGAGAAGCCCGTTTTAGGCCCGAAAGTTTGATTGACAGACCTAGCCTAGGCTTTTCATTAAAGCCTCAGTCAGTCAGTCAAGATTGTATTTGCATTGTCACTTTATCATCACAGTTCCATTGTTGATCAGTTAAGTAAACAGCAAGGACACCGAAAAAAACGTGGGTTATCGAATCAAGTGTCCTGTTATTTCAGGGTTTCCCAACCGGTGGTTCGCGTACCACTAGTGGTACGCGACGGCACTCCAGGTGGTACGCGAACACCTTTTGTTTTTTTGCGATTTCCGCATTTTTGCACACAAATCACAAGGGATAACAAAATGTCTGTTACTGAATCCAACGGGTTACGTGTCACTTCTATGTTTGCTCCAACTAACCCATTTAAGGTCCCACCAGTAAGGTAGGCATTGTTAGAAAATAGTATGTCTTTGTTCTAATTATTTTGTGGTAACAATAACAAGCGTAGAGATAATGCGCCTGTAGTTGAATTAGTGTGCTTGAGAGTTGTAGTGTACTGCAGAAAGTGCGTTACAAACGTTTTACCAATTTGATTTCGAAAAATGTCGACGCGAAATATGACACGGGTTATCTAAAATATGGATTCGTAGAAATTGAACACAGAGGCGAGGTTCTCCCGCAGTGCGTGGTTTGCATGAAGACGCTCTCGAATAGTGCCATGAAACCAAGTCTGCTCAAGCGGCATCTTGAAACAAACCATCCTACAAAAAAGGACCAAGATCTTAGCTACTTTCAGCGCCTTGCAGAAAAAGCTAAACAACAACGCATTGATAAAACAGGCGCCGTGTACCAGAGCAGCTCTGGGAATGTAAAATTTGAAAGTTTCCCTCCTGGTTGCCCAAAACATGAAGGCGCATACAATTGCTGAGTCTCTAATTATGCCAGCGGCGAAAATCTTGATTCGAAACGTGATCGGGGTGGAGGCGGAGGCCAAGTTGTCCAGTGTGTCCCTGTCTAATAACATTGTGAAGCGTCGTAGTGAGGAAATGTCGATCGACATTGCCGACCAAGTTGTTGCAGCAGTGAGATCTTCAAAGTATGGGTTTGCAATTCAACTTGACGAATCCACGGATGTCACCAATTGCGCTCAGTTACTGGTACATGTCCGATACACTCAACAAGACAAGGTAAATACCGAATTACGGTTAAGTCAGAACTTGTCAGGCACAACCAAAGGAGTGGATATTTTTAATGTTTTGAACGACTTTTTCAAGCGGAATGAACTAGAGTGGGGGAAGTTGGTTGGCTGCACGAATTGGATTTCAAGCTCATGTAAAAGCTGTGTCGCCAAACGTCATCTTTGTCCATTGTTTTATACACAGATTCGCCCTTTGCGCTAAAGTGCTGACGCCAAATTTGTTAGCCTGTTTAAACCGGGTTGTAAAAATGGTTAATGCAGTGAAAACGTCTGCCTTGAATACTCGATTGTTAAAACTGCTCTGCGAAGATCTGGGCTCTCAACACACTTGTCTCCTTTACTATACGGAGGTGCGTTGGCTTTCCCGAGGCAACGCGACGAGACGCCTTTTCGAACTGAAAGAAGAATTAAACGGTTTTTTCAAACAAAAGGGCCATGAATTTCAAAAAGACTTTGAGGATAAAATGTTTATCGTAAGTTTGGCTTACCTCTCTGATATTTTTGGGGTCATCAACCACCTGAACCTATCAATACAAGGAACTGCCTGCACTGTCACTCAGTTTATTTCAAGGCTACGGGCATTTGTGCGCAAGCTGGAACTTTGGTCAAATAACGTAAAAAACAAGCGCTATGGAATGTTCGAACTACTTAGTAATCTTCCGGGAGGATACAATGGCCAAAGTGATGATGAGATATTATGCCACCTCACGGTACTAAAAGCTGAGCTTACTCATTACTTCCCGGATGTGGATTGCTGTCCCTACATCACTAATCCATTTTCTGTGGACCCAGCCGACCTACCTGTTGGAACTGGGGAGCAAGAGCAGCTCATCGATATTCAGGCTGACGACACTACACAGGCAATGCACAAGGAATATTATCCTACAGTTTTTTGGCTGAATATGGCCTCCTCGTATCCCACATTAGCCGGTCGCGCTATACCCCAGTTACTAATATTCCCCTCTACGTACTGGGAGTGCGAGCAGGGATTCTCTTTAATGATGAATATCAAGCCGAAGAGTCGTAACCGCCTTACTTCCCCCGGCCACGATTTCCTATGTGCAGTAAGCAAAGTTGTGCCCCGCATCGATCGACTTGTAGAAGGCAAACAAATACAGATTGCTCATTAAATTTATCTTTTCTTCATTTTTACTTCTTCGTTACATTTTCATTAGTCGATTCGGGAAATAAAAAAGTTATCTTCTCGAAAATACGTTTCTAAAATCAAGTGGTACGCGGCAACAATGCGTTGCCTTCAAGTGGTACGCGACCACAAAAAGGTTGGGAACCACTGTGTTATTTGAATGTTGGTTGAAATCCGTTTTCTGGGTGATTTCTGCCGTGGGATCGCAACCGACCGCACGAGCCTGGCGGGGTACGTCCGGTTGCATAAGACGGCAGTTGAACCCGCAGGTTCTCAGGGCCAAATGAAACCCGCCTAAACGAAAACACCAGCGCCGTTCCTCGGAACGTTTCCTGTGATCTCGTAGGCAGACCCGGGTGTCCCGAGGACAGTTCATTGCGACGATGAGAATGTTGCCGTCGAGCATCTCCCCTGCGTTTGTAAGATCGATGGTGAGATCTCAAATAGTAGTTCGCTGTGGAAGTTGCTGCACTGTCTTTGGCCCGGATGGCTGATCTAAAAAAAACGAATCCTACGGCAGTATTTTGTTCTTTTGTGTGTGACTAATCTAGTTAACTGGTATGATATAAAAATGTGAAAAAAACACAATAAAACACACACTGAGATAAGACTATGGAAGCAAAAAAAGAAAAAGTGAAAACAAGGGTAATTTGCAATGAGGAAAAACTGTATTTTATATAGGCTATCCTGAAACGAGCGAGTGCACGAACGTGTTGTACTTATTAAGGGGTCGCATTGTTTTAATACGAGAAAAGACTAAGACAACAAATGCGAGACATTTCGTCTTAAACAATGTGTTTAATGGTTGTTTGACATTAGGTCAGGTCCAGCAACTGCCTACTTAGCTCAATTTATTCAAAAAAATATTGACACAGCGTGTAAAGTCAGGCCCGAATCAAGCCCGTTTTTTGAAAAAAACTTAAGCAGGAACACGGCCCAAACCCGAAACCCGTCCCGACTTAGGCTACAACTCTGACGTGCGCTGGTAACGGGAGAGAAGTTCCTGTCCGAAGGAAAATGGCTTTACCCATCACATGCGACGTGAAACGCTTTATTTTCATACGTGATTTTTTTTTAAACAGTCTATTATTTGAATTAATTTCATCATATATGATAATTATAATAAAACCCTTAAAATGCTCTGTGTAAGCAATTACCCCGTACGATGGAGGCTTGTGATTGACAGTGGGTCAATGTCGATCGAAGCGAGCATAAAAGATGAAAAATTATTGTTGCAATGTTACAATTATACGTACAGTAATGGAAGACGATTTAGTCTCAACAATTGTTGGTGTCGTGATGTATGCAAGGTTCAGTTCGCCGAATAATATTTTTACCAACGGATCGTTTTTTTACCGACTAATTTGTAAGATTTGGGTAGGCTAAATCGGAAACTTGTAAACTTTCAAGTAAAAGTAATTCACGCGACAAATACTGATCTATGTTGGTTTCACAAACGATTAAGTTCGGTGCGGATTCATTTGTTGTTTGTGTCAGTTTTTCGTGCATAACGAAACAAATTCAAACAATCAATAATCAATATGTAACCAAGTAGGTTTATATCCCACCGCAGGCTAGATTTTTCTAGCCTACGCCTTGTAATATGGTGAATGCTTGGTGACCGGCTGATTCGGTATAACACCTTGAATAAGGCTGACGTACTATGATTTCGCGTAGTAAAATCTTTGCGACAATTACAGGTTAATGAAAACTTGCTCAGTGGCATTGAAAATGTGGTTAGTGGCAACTGATATAGTACAATACAGGTCCACAAACTTCATCTTCTGTTGTCCTCATACCCGAATAAAATTTAACACTTACCAAACATTAAATATTTTCGTTTGCAAGTAAGGAATTCATTTTGTTAGTAATCTCTGAAATATCGGATTGAAGTACTTTTGATGGAAAATATCGGGTACTGGTTTGTATCTGAACAACACTAGTATCAACCGGAAAAGTCCGACCAGACAGTTTATTTCAGGGAGTCGAACCGGAACTGAACCCGCGAACCGGTTTGAGCGGTTAATTTCATTAAACCCGAACCGAACCCGAACCGCTAATTACGATTATCTAAAAACCCGAACCGGAGTTGAACCCCATATTTTGTTTTGCGTTGGACCCGAACCGGAACCGCACCAGTAAAAAAGGCAGTCTATTTTATGTATGGTGATTATTTTCAAAACGGCGCACTGAAGAATACACGAGATAGCACTTAGAGGGCGTGTCAAAAATAACAGTGCACGGACAAAATTCTTTTAGGGTTTGATAAGGCCAGGTACATGATAGGTAGAATTAAATGAAAACGAATAAAAGTTTAAACCGGTTCAAAAACCGCAAACCGGTTCGGACACGATAATTTCCCCGAACCGGAACAAAACCCGAACCCGAAAATCAACATTTTTAAAAACCTGAACCGAACCCGAACCCTTAAAAACAAAAACCAAGTGAACCCGAACCGAACCTGAACCCATATGACAAGCGGTTCGACTCCCTGGTTTATTTAACTTCACAGACATCACTAAGAATTGGGTTAAGAAGTGCATGTGCTTACGCAGGCGTACCTGCATCAGACCTACAGCATTGTTGGTGTTTTTCCCAGACCCTAAAGCCGACTTTGGCCCTGCCAGGTTTAACGCGATATATTCTTATGTTGGTGTATTCTACACCTGTAGTTAAAGCAACCATAATGAAGTCACGTTGTCGCTTATAGCAAGTTACATGGAAAAATAATATTTCAGAGCCTTTTTGTCTTTCCATAACGTTATAAATAGTGACTAGACCACACATAAAAGTAATTGTTCCCTGTTTGTCAAAACGTTTGCTAACGAAAAGTCAGTTAAACGAATTAGTCTGTTTTAGAGTAGCTTTTCTGCACTGCAATTTTTCACCAAGCTAATTATTAAATGAACAGTTAAAGTAAAGGAAGTGCATAATTTCCACAAAATTGATTCAATTTACACTGCTTTCATCATCAATTGAAAATTCATTAAACAAACAGAACAATTCCAGAAGTATATGTAGTTTATCACACAATAGCAACAAGTATGTGTGGCATGGATAAAACACTGAGTACTCTTGAGAGTTTTCATTAAACTTAGCAAATATAATTTTACTAACATGCAAAGGTTGTTACATGCTAAGTTTTGAATTTTGCGCTCCAGGTTGTAAAAAACACATGCCAATAAAAACAAGAAGAGTGTCAAAACTGATGTCTTGGTAACAGAAGCATGTTTTATGTGTAAAGCAATAAAACATTTTTACTTTTTTTGCAAGTTAAGTATAAAAGAAGCAACATCTGGAAGATACGTTACATTTCATGTGTACAAGAGGGCAATCAAGAGAATGCCCATAAAATAAGAGAAAACATATTGCAATGTAAGTTAAACTTCATCATGTGCTCCGCTGTCATCATCGCCATAATCTTCATTGTCATCATCATCATCATCTTCATATTCTTCATTTAAACCATAATCATTATCATCATCTTCAAAAAATATGTCTGTAATGTCATTGGAGGCATTCGAGTCCTTGCTTGGAAGTCTTGTCTTAATACAATATTCTGATACAGTTGTGGGAACTACAACGCCATCTTTTTCTGCATCTTTTCTTGAATCTTCAACTTGTTTTCTGCATTTATTAGACAACTTGATAACATAGTTAGTTACACAATAACATTTGCTTGTGAAATACATTGTGCAAAAACACTAAACTGACATAGTTTATCACAGGGAAGTGAACATTATTTTGCAGTGTAAGTGTAACCAGCTTTAAGCATTACCGAATAATTTTTTCATACTCCTTATCAGTTCCACGAGATTCTTTCCACCTTCTGTACATTACTGATGCATCTACATTAGCAGGGGAATATGTGTTTGGCTCGTTCAAAAGGGAAATTACACTCAGAAGAATTGTACTGAAACAAACAAAAACTTCAAAATGTTTTTCAGTGCGGTTTATCAGATGGTAGTTTGCAACCCACCGAACGCTCTGTGTTGGGTTCCATCTTTCTGATGGCAACTCACCACTTTGAGGGTCATTTATAGGGGAATGAAGTATTGATATGCAGACCTCGCCATTCTGCAACATAAATATTTAACACTGTCCAATACATGTAGGGTAACATTTAAGTTCACACAATCCCTTACACCCAAGAGGCTTTTTTTGTTTTCAAATAAGGACTGTTTTAAAAAAGAACTTGACTAATGGACTGTTTAAATTATGTGACATCAAAGTAAAACAAAACAGTATGCAGCGAAATTGGTAACCTACTGTTCATTGCCATAATATATTTTTTTCATAAAAAGTTACAAAACCAGAAGGGTGGCTTAGCACATTTTGTTGTTGCATTTACACTATAACCTATTTTAAAACATTAATATATTTCCTATGCTTATTTTGTATTGGGTCCCATATTAGCCATCGTCTATTATAACCTTAGTCGTTTCTGCAGGCAGAAACTCATGGGTCCCCAGACATGCAAAGTTGAAAATAATGCATTTCAAGAGATAACCATGAGAAAGTCGGGTGTTGTAAGGTAAATCACAGAGATCGACACTTGGCTTAAATAATAATACTATGTAGAGCAGGGGTATCAAACTCGCGGGGTTCGGGGGCCACATTGCAGTTTGAAAATTATGCCGAGGGCCGCATGTGATTTTTAATCAAGTTTTATACATTTAAACAACCCTTTTGCTACGACGGCCGCATTGCAGATCCTTATTTCACCAACAGGCGCCAATTACATGCTGGTTTTGGTTTTCAAATTACAGATGTAAAGAAATACGTTTATAAATACCATCTATTGACGCCCCCAAAGCCCAGATTAATTTCCAACTTGATGCAGAGATTGAGCTGCACAGCATAAAGATCAGTTTTAACTGTTTATTACGTCATAATCTATATTGTGATGCATTGGTGCCTGTTTTTTTTTCCGCATTGTTCGCACACAATAGGCCTACAAAAAGTCTGACCCATATGGCTGCTAGGCTAGTAATACTCTTTTCAGTAACACAAAATTACGGCCGGCAGTACATTATTAACACGGCCGGCAGTACATTATTTTAATGAACATATGTTTACGGCCGTACAGACTCGTTTCTGCGGCCGCATGTGGCCGTACGGTTTTAGGAACGGTTTAATTACTATCGTTTCTATTCATAAGATATGAATTATTATTTACAAATTAAATTTCTGTAAATGTTTGTTTAAATAATAGCTTTCACTTTGAAAAGTAAGAAAAATTCATTATAATTACATAAAAACCTGACAAAAAACTACAATTGTTGTTGAGTGTTCGTGGGCCACATTGGAGGGCTTCGTGGGCTGCATGCGGCCGGGCCGCCAGTTTGACACCCTTGATGTAGAGTACAAACTATATAAATTTAGATTCACCCCAGATATTGTTTGAAGTATGTCCTATTTACAGTTCTTTTTCAAAGAAAGAAATGGACACCTATAAATAGCAAATTCTACAAGCTGTCAAATTTTCATTTAATTTGAACATTGGTAAAAGGGTTTTAGCGCTGTTTTGTTTTTAGATACTGACGATGCCTATTACTTAGGCGAAATATATATGTCTAATAAAACGGTGGACGACTTCAGACTTGTCAAAGTTTTCAGTCTGTTATTATATGCGACTGTTGTCTCCATCTGTCGTACTGAGTCTCTGGTGACTCGTGATTTATAATATATATACTACACTCGTACACGGTATCGAAATATTTTGTCTCAGTTTTCGATACCAACGTGCGAGTACCGAAGGCCGATTTACACCATAAGAATACGGGCAACTTTACGCCAATATTTGCTTCGGACAGCACAAAATCGGGAAAAAGTTCCGCCAGGTTACGTATATTTTTTTCGCTGTCATGGGTGATAACATTTTTCGGTATGTGTGTGTGCAAGCCTGTACCCCGACCATGGTAGATAAATTAGCCAGTGATATACAACTAAGTACAACACTACACTTAAGTACTCGGTATCAAAGGTATATACATGTGGTACTCGTACTCGGTATCGGTACTCGCTTCAAAACCTGGTATCGTCCCATCACTAGCTAGTTGTATAAATGTTGGGTCACAAGGTAAAACACATCAACCAAAACCTACAAATAGCATAGTCCACATGCTACCCAAATTTTAGCCAATCCCGACACTGTTTAATAACTCACCCATTTTAGGGGGCTAGTGGGGTGAAATTGGGGCTACAAGGTTAAACACAACAATCAGCTCCTATGAATGGTAAATTCTCCAAGTTGTCTAAATTTCAGCCAATTCTGACATTGTTTAAAAAACTGACCCATTTTAGGGGGCTAGTAGGGTAACTAATGGGGTCTGACACACAAACTAAAAAAAATATGAAACCTCAATGACTCAATCAATAGTACTGCAAAATTTCAGCCCCCTAACTGCCATGGCGCAAAAACGTCCACCAAGCAACCCACAAAGTCACAAACGAGTAACATACAACTGGTTGACCTTGTAACACTATTGCACCACAGAAATCTTTCGTTTGTGGTGCCCAGTAACATACAATACATTTTAAACTTTGGGGGCTTGTGGGGTAAATGTTAGGGCTACAGGGTTAAACACAACAATCGACACCTATAAATGGCATACTCTACAAGCTATCCAAATCTCAGCCAATTTTGACACTGTTTACAAACTCACCCATTTTAGGGGGCTAGCGGGTAAATACTAGGGTTATCTGGACAAACAAAGTGGGATGTACATCTACATAACTATATCTACCATCTGTGTAAATTTCACCTAAATTCATCAAACATTTGATGGAAAAACGAGTCGGACAAACTTTGGGAAGAAAAAAAGAAATAAAAAAACACAATTTGAGTAAAATCAATATGTGTCACCTTCAGGGAAGGGGACCCATAAATAGCATTTGTTGAATTTGAATGATAAAACTAGAAGAGTGGCTTTCTGATATACTTCCATTTTATATATTCTATATGATATTTACCAATTTACTATACACATCATTTGATCTACACGTATGATTGTTTTTGTAAACAAAAACAAATGGGTCCCCAGATGCGTGTTTGTGCGGATTTACAGTAAACAAATGTTGCGGTGATTTTTAGAATCTTAAGGACAAATTTTTAGAAAGCATTAAACCAACAATAAAAAAATTGTTTGTATTCTTTTTGCACTATTATTGTCATATAATTACAAAAACATTAAAAAAAAACGTAACAAATACTTTAATTTAATCTCTTGCTTTGACCCAGATATTGTCGTCCAAGGTCAGGTTTTGAACACAATTTTTTTAGAAAGCTGTAACAGTTGTGTTACAGACACTTTAAATTAAAAAGCAATTTGCTATAAGTGTATACATAACAAATTGTTTTTCATTTAACTTTGTTTCCCAAAATGAGTACCATTGACCTGTAGTAACCTCTCAGGGTGCACACGCCAAACGACTGTTTGACCTTTTGACACGGTTTTCAATAGCACGCCGTCCTGAGTGTTCAACAATACCGTTAAGCGTAATTTTTACATGCCTTGAGCATTGACTCCTAAATAGATTGTCATAAAAAAAACGCTACCTTATGACAAAAGAAAGTTCTGAACAGTGTGAAACGACGTCTCGTAAAACGTCTGTCCGACGTCAAGCTGAGCCCTCCCGCTATCATAAACCAGTGAGTTACTCTCTTGGTACTTGTCTACAGTGTCTTTCTTGACCAAACGAGCGTTAGACACATTTACGTTTCGGGGGCCTGTGGGTGAACCGCTGGGTAATTCGGGGTCAAACTTCTAGAGGATCAAGTTCAGATTGATAACTAACATATGTCCAAATTTAAATAAATTTGAAGCACTCCTTCTTTACCAAACGAGCGTTACAAACCAGCGTTAAAAATTGTACGTTTCGGGGGCCTGTGGGTGAATCGCTGGGTGATTCGGGGTTAAACTTCTGGAGGATCAAGTTTGGATTAATAAGTAACATATGTCCAAATTTGAATAAATTTGAAGCACTTTTTCTTTACCACATGAGCATTACAAACCAGCGTTAAAAATTTTACGTTTCGGGGGCCTTTGGGTGAACCGAGGGATAAAACGGGGTCAAAATTCACATGAACCATCTTTAGACCAATATCTATAATGTGTGTAAATTTGAAAAAGTTTGAACCATTCTTTCTTGACCAAAACGTGGGAACAAATCTGCGTTAGAAAGAAAAAAAGAAAAAAAAAATACGGACAAAAACAATATGTGTCCCCTTCAGGGAAGGGGACCCATAATTAAACCACAGTACATAACTCCTGTGTCATGTACTTTTGAAAGTATAGTTGTTTCATTAATTTATATGTTTTGTGACCCAGTGTTTCAATTTGGTCCAGAACCAGAAAAAAAGCTGACAAACATTATGTTAATATGGATCCCCTTCAAAGGTAGGGAAATTTTGATAAATAGACAATAAATAAAAACAATACCTGCACCTTTTAAAGAGGGCCACCTTACCTCATATATATTTGAATGAAACATCTTAGTAAGAAACCGAAATGTGGGAGGGGAATATGGATAGTCATTAGGAAATTTCATGATGGCCTGAAAAAAGATATAAGCAGCAACTGCACATAAATCCTTTTAAACATAGTGAATCATGAATAAAATTAGAACTGATTTTACTGTTGTTGTGTTTTCAGATCCCTATTATGCAACTGTTGCACACTGTTGACAAATGTTGATGAATTACACTTCCCCTGACGAAATAGGTTGCGATGATGCTCATCTATTGAAACAGGGATTCTTAAAGACACTGACGATGCTTTTATAGTGAAATATATTTGTCTCAAATACAAAACGTAACAAGTTTTAAACTGGAAATAAATGTTTCCAAACTTGCAGCTGTTCAAAGTTATTTTAAAGGGCAAATATAGAGAATGATGAGGGGGGTGCATTTTTGAAAGATAAACAACAATCAACACATCAAAATGGCATATTTTATAAACTGTCCAAATTCCAGCTACCTTAATTACTAAGTTTACCCATTTTAAAGGTTAGTAGAACTAACACCTATAATGTTGTATTCTTTAAAGTGTCAAAACTTTGTCTTGGACATTGGTCTTAAAAATTTACCCATTTTAGGGTGCCCATGAAGAATACAGAGAAGCTACAGGAAGAAAAGCAACAATCGCCACCTGAAAACTACATTTAATATTCCACGAACTTCTTACAAATTTCACTTCAGACTTGTTTAGAAATTTTACCAATTTTAGGGGTTAGTGGGGTAAACAATGGGGCTACAAAGTACAACACAAAAATGACACTGTCTTTAATTTTATGACAAGGTCTATTTTTGCTGTGTGATTATGGTCCCATTCCTGTGGAAGCAGATGTTACAGCTCGGTGCCCACAAAATAATGTTTAGGTAAATTTAGGAGAAGGGAAATTAGAAAGAAGTCTGTTGTTAACACATGTAGAAAGAGTAAGAAAAAAAGCCAGATCCATGAAACCATCATAAAAAACACATTGCTAACAGATTTATCCGTATTATAAACGAAGTTATTTCATAAATACTCTTTGTTGTGGCACATAAAATTTTCAGAAAATCTGCTTAGTTTATTTTAAGTAGCAAGCTTTAGATGTGTGGTAACCTGTGTGGTGCTCGACACAATTACTCGTTGTTTTACAGAACTTGTAATTTTTGCCCACCAAAATGATAGGGCTTCATAACTTAATATCTGATGGTTGTTGGTGATGTTAAATTTAGTGGACGAAACATATGTCTGTAAGCTTTGGATTCGTATTTAATATGTTTGGTATGAGGTAAATATTTTGTTTTTAATTCTACATGTTCAGTTTGTTTGTATGCATTATGAAGTAAGTGCTATTTTGCTTACCCTGAAATATCCTCCAGCATAAAGTGTGTCTGGTGGGCCATACAATGCAACTTTCCATTGAAAAATATCGCTGTCATCAACCAGTGCAATTGTAAACCCTTCCACAGGCTGTTGTTGCAGCTTTTTAAATTCACTTTGTAAAATTTTATTTGCACTACTAGTCATGGTTCTAAAACACAAGCACCTACCAGTTACCTGATCAAAAGAGTTTCTTTTTCTATGCATTGCCATTCAAAAACATTGTTTTATGATTATGACATACTGTTTACTTCATTTAATACCATGTTTGCTAACACAAGCATCTGTTGGGTTAACACGCATACAAAGTTTTTACTTTTATAATATGTAACAGCATTTAGTGGCAAAGTTTTTTATGGGTTAAATTAGTGGTTCTCCAATCTCCATATTTTCAATTATATTTTCTTAGCGAATCTTGAAAACTTGAATAGAAAACAAAAACTTACAGTAACAAACAACAGCTTTTTCCCATTTTTCACAACAAGGTACAGAATAGAAGCTAGTTTTGCAAAATTACGTATATTAATAATCCAAAGGCTGTGTGAGATCACCAACAAAACAAACCCCAGGATTGTACGAAAACAATATCATTTTTTTGTTACTTGTAATAGAATTAAGGGCATTGTTCAGCAATGAAGACAGTCCTTACATTCTATCTTGGTTGAAAGATAATTTGCTTTGTAAAATGGCACAAAAATTTTTATTAACAGTTATTATAGCTATTCAACTTACTTTCGCAAAAATGTTTTAACTTTTAACAACCAATAGTACTTTTGTTACCATATCACAGAATCTGATGTAGGATTACTTCTCGAGAAATCAAAAATAAAAACGAGTCTCGATTCTTGAGAAATAAATGAGAATTTCTCTCATCAAAATTTTTGAGAAAAATTACATCACGTATCATAAACAAAAGGTAAATGCACCACCACTTATTACGTGTATTTTCGTTTCAACTCGGCCCTAGACCGCACTAGGCACATTACTTTCTTCCTTTGCTCCCGCAACAGCGATTTTTAACATGCGTTGTCGCTAAACTTTTACCTTTTCCAAGCAGTAGTCGCGCTAAGTTGTGTCATATCTATACACTGACCTAAAAAAGCTTCGTTTTTGCTGGTTTCCTAGTGATTCACTTCTCGCGATCGCCACTAGAAGCGAAAAAGCGTACAAAAGTTTTTTTTGTTTGTTTTTGTTAGAAAATCTGCTTAAATAAAAATTTTGATACTCTTGAGAAATGAATTTTTTATTTCTCGTTTCTCGCGAAACGAAAAAGTCAATAGACGAACCCTATCATGATGCAATTTCAATACTATAGGTTTTATCACTTTCACCTCTATCACAAGGTATTCAAAACTTTTTTGACTGTGTTTCACGGCTTAGTTGTGCAATAGGCGTCAAAAATGTCTAATTCAATCTCCACCACAAAACACACACATACATACACAACACTTACTAGCAAAACGGCGACAACGCGAACAAACTAAACACAATTTTATAACAGTAAAAACATTTAATAAAAGGTCAGAAAAAACAAACATTTTCAGGCTGATCACGCAATACAACCACTGGACAAAAGAAAAAACACATCCACAAACAACCTCAATCCCACAAACCATATTTCAGAGTTCAGAGTGACTGTGATGGGAAAACCAGCAACAAAGGCTACAAAAAGTACTTTGAAGCATACCGTTGCGTCCTGGTTTTGGTTGTTGAAGAAAAAAGTGAGTGCTCGCAAAACCATGTTGTTTCCATGATTTTAATACTCTGCTTTGTTTCGAACCAGCTGAAGTGCATCAGAGCTTTATTTTACAAAAAAATATACATTATATGTTTCGTTTTATTAAAGTGGTGCTGCGGTAAGAATGGGCCTACCGTACGTCCTCTTTTTGGAGGACATGTCCTCCCTTTTAACGAAAAGCAAGTTGTCCTCCAAGGACAATGAAAATTACCCAAATGTTCTCCTTTTTTAATTTTCTGTATTTACTAAATACCGTATTTACTCGATTGTAAGCCGCCCTCGTTTATAAGCCGCCCTCGATTGTAAGCCGCACGCTGAAATTTTAAATACGATTGTTTCTTAATACATCTTTCTGTTGTTATCTGGTATGACTATTTGCCCATATCTGTTAGCTACGTTGATGACTGTACCCAACAGAGCTTATATCGACGTATAATCTGTACACGCATACATGTTTTGAACCCCAAATAATTAAAAATGTTGGAGTGTTGAAGTGTAGAAATCGGTATAAAATTAAAATATAAGCCGCACAAACGGCAGCTAAAAAACAATATAAACCGCGGCTTAGAATCGAGTAAATACGGTACCTAAATAACAATTGTGCCTTCAAAACGAATTTACAGTAAGTTAACCTTTATCCAAATTGGACTAATTGATAGCGTGAAATTCGTCAAATATCTTGTGCCTTCATTTTCTTTGAGCACAAAAGTAACTGTTAATATTCTTTGTCGGGAATGTGTCCTCCTTTATGGTGATGAAAATATGGTAGGCCTTGGTAAGAGGTAGCCTAGGCTAGGGTTACCATATTTTATGATACACAATCCCTGACAAAATTGATCTCGGTTGCGTTAACCCAGTTTTTCTCAAACTTTAAGTCCGAATGTATATTTCAGAAAAACGAAAGATGATTGCAGGATTTTAGCTGGTTATGCAGAATTGCGCAAAACAATGATCCAAATCTGTCATCACAGACAAGCAAAAAAACATTACAATTGTGCGCGAATAATTGCATTTTTGTTAGTTGACATGCAAGATAGCCTATTGTTTAGCAATGGAGACGGTCGATTCTCACTTTCACTTTGATTTAAACTTGTTCACTTGGACAAACTGACGCCAAATAAGAATATATAACCGCGGACCCCAGTTTGAGAACCGCTGCGTTAACCATTTTTGCCAAACAACCACTTCTATTCCGGAATATTCGGAAGTCATACGGACGGCGACACGAGAAAACGTTACTTACGATACTCTTATCCTTGTCAATTAACTTTTTGCGTAGGCTTCTGTTTAGTTAAGTTTATTAGGCTAAGCTCACTATTCTTACTATCCTTGAAACAACAAGCACATATATCAGGGGTCGCCAACCCTTACCATAAAACCATTTGGACCAATTTCACACAGAACAAAAAAAAACAGTTGGAGTCACAAAGACCTTTTCAAATTTGAAATAAAATGCCACTGTAAAAATGTATTTATGTCTCACGATATTCGCCTTTCGTTGTTAGTTATTTCCTTGCATATTAGGTACACATAGTTAACGCACATGAAATTTCCCAAGTTCCCATGTAGCATCGAATGCTGTGTTTTTTGGGACGCACGCGTATTGTCAGACAACTAGTAACAAACAGGTACGCGCGCACACACACTGCAATACGTTAGCCTGCGCGCCGTCAGTTTACCTCTTTACGTTTCATGGTATAGACGCGGTTGTAGCTAACTACCAGAAACTTTCTCCGTTGGTACATCTACATCAATTTCCTAGTATATATAAAAAAAGTCTCCAAAATCCTGACTTTTAAGTACATTTTAATATTTCTCCCTGACGCAGATTTAAGCACTAAATTCCCTGACATGTCAGGGAAAATCCTGACGTATGGCAACCCTAGCCTAGGCCTACTCAAATTTTTAATCGACGAAGAAGTTTATACAGTGATCCATGCAAAGCTGATTATTTACATCGAAAATGCACCGAGCAATGTAAAGGTGCTCTTAAAGATATGAAGGTGCTATAACCGATTGGAGGTGAAAAGTACACCAATTCAATGGAGCACCGTGTGATTTTAGGAAGAAATACATCAGGTTGTTTTCACGCAAACACTTCGGATCAACCTTGGCGATTTTAAGTTTGTTTCGTGCAGGTTAGTGTGCATTTTTTGCGGAGAAAACTACAAAATAAGCAAAATAAGCGTACGTCATGGTAATGCACCGAACCGTTAATCTGGCCTCGAAATGAAACTATATTTATTTTATTTATTTATTTTTTTGTTGTATTTTTCGACAAAGCGACAGTACGAAAACTGAAAATTGCCAGTAATCAAACAAAGTAGTGAAAAAAAGCAAACAGAAACAGTATAGTAAAGAATGCAGTACACAAATCAAAATCGTTTACAAGCAGACAGGTAAATTTGAACAGCATTAAAAAACAACAAAAGATTCGCTTTGCTTAAACCAGGATGTCCGGACAAAATATAACGAAGGATAATATTAGGAGCAACATTGTGAAAAGAGGATAGCCTAGCCTACACTAAGCTCGGTGTCAGCAGACAAAATTTTCTGCAGTGTAGAGAGCAGAGAAGGCTAATTCGGGGACGAGCAGACCATATTTACTCAAGTATTTTACCCTTCAGTTTGTGCGGCGTATAATCGAGGGCGGCTTGTATTCGAAGGCGGCTTACATTTTAATTTTATACCATAATATTTGCTTTTTGCGTTATTTCGCGTTTAAAGTTCTTTTGCATGTACAGATTATACATTATAGGCAACGTCGATAAAACGTTCTACTGAGTACAGTTTTCGACGTGACTAACAAACATCCCACAAAGAGTTGTTACTATACGTAGCAACATAGGCTAATGATTTATTTTAAAACAAGAATACCAAATATTCCAGCATGTGGCTTACACTATTTTTTGGACACCTTAACCTGCGCCCTACCTTTGAGGGCGGCTTACAATCGAGTATAAAAACGGTACCGCATTTACTCGATTGTAAGCCGCGGCTTTTATGGTTTGTTATTTACCTGTCGTTTTTATACCGAAATTATTTCGATGCCTAAACATTAAACAATAATAAACAAGTAGGCCTGTATGTTTTCGGCATTCTATTCGTTTCATGCCTATCAGGCTATCATGGCACTGCCTTCCGGGACAATTTTCAGTGTTTGGAAAAGCACTCATCGTTAGCTGCATGCATTTATTTGCTTCTCTATCTATTCTACTCTATAGCTTTGATGCTTCGGACCTTTGTTTTTTAGCCGTTGTGTGAGTAGTGTAGCCGTAGCCCGTAGGCCCCTAGCTTAAGCTTAGTAGCAGCATTGAGAATTGGATATTGAAAGTTGAGACTTGAAACTGTGAGAGATTTCCAAGTTCCAAACCCTGGTGACTGTGCTCGAAAAAGATAGTTTTTAAAGAGTGCAACGATTTAATGTTATAGGGTAGCAGTAGCACTAATTTACGCAATCATAAAATGTCGAAACACTTCTTACTAATTCATTAGACTAGTAACAAAATGTGTTTTGTTTGTTTCAGAAAAGCAACCATAATCATCATAGTAATGTTGCAATTATGTTTTGTGTATTTGGGCTGTCAGACATAGTTTGTTGCATACTAGGCCAATGCCATCATGACCTTTGCATACATTGAAAAATACTATTGATTGATTGAAAGATAATCCTTGCAAAACAAAAAATGGTCAAACTGAAATCAAGGAAATGTACTCATGTATAATAGATCAGTGGTTCCCAACCTTTTTTTAACACGACCCAAATACGTACAAAAATTTAGTTTTGTGGTTTCTCGCGACCCATGGACATGCTATTTTAGTTGTATTTTTGTCTCTGTAAGTTAGGAAAGCTTTTTGAAAATTACTACACCAGTTTAGCAAATCAATAACCTTATAACGAACAAACGCTGTTGTTTTTTACGACCAAACATTTCCATTTATTCCGAACTTGGAGCTGAATCAAGGCATTATTAGCCAGCCACGCTCTACTGTGAGCTAAGACATCACTTTATGACGTCACGAACAGTTTTAACCATTATCACGACAAGTTGTGATGAAATTAATATTGGGCAACATTTTAAAGCCCTGGGTAATATAAAAGTAATGCTACGAGGCGTCAGAAAGTAGATGCTGTAATTGTCAATAAAACAAGCGACCCAACAGAATGTTCAGGCGACCCAACTTTTGGGTCGTGACCCATAATAGATGACCTTGACAGTTTTAGCAATAATTGTATATTGGCCTTTTTTGATATTTTTTTAAAAACAGAAATAATCTACACTAGCATTCTTAAAATGTTACCAGATGATTGCATATTTTTTATTTTACTGTAAAAAAGTATCTTCCTTTCAAGTAAAGCATTTACCTTTTAAAAACAGAAAATAATGTTTTAGCTGTTGAGTGTTGCTGCTGATATGTTGGTACTAAATACCACATTTTCCGCATGGAGCTGCATGATATGTACATCTAAGAATTTAAGCCCCAATAGGATAAATGAGACAAGATAATAGGATTATTTCAAAAACAAACCGTCATCAAAACCTGACCAGCTCTGGTGCATCTGAAATATGCAGGTTCATCTTTATATCACTTAGTGCACCTTTTTATCACTTGGTGTACTTGTTCATCAATTGGTATGCCTGTTACTACAGCATTATTTATATAATAGTGCACCAAGCGACATAAAGGTGTACCAAGTTATTTTTAGGAGCACCAAGTAACATAAAGGTGCACTAAATGATATAAACATGCAAGTGGTGGTAATAATACACCATGCAGTCCAACTGATCAATAAAATCATGTATATTTTAGATGCACCGGACTAGCTCTACCCGTCAGCACTTTCAAAAGTCAGCTGCTACTGTATGATTTTATTGACCACATTTGGTTTCAAATTTATTGTTAAATGTTGTTGACATTAAGACTGAACACTGAAGTCATTCAAACTAGAGCCGGGGTCATCAAACTACGGCCTGCGGACCGGATCTGGCCCTTGAGGTCATTTCATCTGGCCCGCGACAACATTTTTTGGTTTGCCAAATCATATTGATAACTGGTAACATTCAAAATTGAAGGTTTCCCTGCCTTGATATGTGCAATTAATATTACCTAGTTTCATAGGATTACAATGCCCAGGATTGATGCAAAGCCAGTTTGTTTGTCACAGACAAGATTACAAGTGTTAATTGTATTTTGTTACTAGGGCATGTAAACTATGCGGCCCACGCAAATCATTACATAATTTATCCGGCCCGCAGTGAAAAATAGTTTGGTGACCCCTGGACTAGAGGATGAAATTTTTTTTAATAACTTTTGCCAGATTTTCTTTGTTAGGATACTTTAAATTCTGCAGCTTTGTTATTACTTTCACATTAGTTTTTACTTTTTTCCTTCTGAATATTTGCAGAACCTTTACTCGTATTTTAATTGAATTAATCTAAAAACACAAATTTATCTGTTTTGGAATGTCTGCTGTGGGCAGAAATTTAAAAATTTTAAAAACATCACACCCACCTGGACTTCTTCTTGAACACAGAAATTCAAACAGCAATCTTTTGGCAGAGCATGGCTCTCTGTACCAACTTTGTGAGTAAACTGCTTTACTTGTTGATTACAAAAAATATAATTACCTGTGAAACAGTTTTGCACAAAAACCAAATATATATACTCTATGTAACACTGCAGGTTTGTTTCTAGACATGTGTTTTGGTCCAGGTCAAAGAGACACTTCCTTGCAATATCTAATTTGTACTATTTGTTTTACTTTTATATGTTTATTTTAGCTGACAATGATGCCAAAGGTGTTAAGTCTGCAAGTACCAAGGTTGTTGATGGCTATGGCTGTCTTGGAGTAATTGGCAAACATATTGGTATGGTTATGTTTGTTATACAATGAGGTCATAAATTGATATTTAAGTATTATATGTTTGATAGGTGATGCAGACAACAAGAAGTTTGTTGATTATTTGGCTTTAATAACTGGTTGTAGAAGTGTTGGAAAAGTTTTGGAAACAGAAATACTAAGAATAACAGATGTTGCCTTTGTGTCCATTTCAGAAGGAAATATTGAATCTGGAATTTTTTCTGAGGTGATTGTTAACCAAATTTTATTGATACAAACTGATGGTGTTGTTAAATGACTTTCATATTCTGTTTTAGATTAAAAGATTGCTATGTTCTGGTTCATTTTACTTCACGCTATCAAGTAACTTGCCTGGAAAAAAAGCAATAAATATCACCCACTCTTTTCAAATGGAGGAAAACCAGATAATTTCCAAGCGGTTCTTATGGTTTGAAAACATTTTTTTTTAAAACATGATTTACCCACGTTGTACCCGACATACATCAAATATTTGTCTTTCTTAACACAGGAATCGTCATCTTTTATCATACTTTTCTATTCGTGGAATTTCTTGCAATCCTTGGTGCATCGAAGTAATGTGTGGAGGAATAGACATTCGCACTGTGTATGTAGGAGCACAACAGGTAGGGATATGCCGACTACTGAACAAATTGCTGGTTGAATAAAAAATTAAAGCTAAGCAGACTAGAAGGAGGAAAAGTAGTTCAACTTCAATACAGCATGAGATTTTTGTTATTGATTTGTTATTGATTCTTTTGTGGCATCTGTTGAACTAGAACTGTTCCCTTGATAATTCACTTCAAATGCTAACATTTTTCCTCAATCAAAATTAGTACAATAGATTTCAATTCCTCTAAAGTTTCCATTTATAAAAAGACACCCTGGTATCCAACAAAAATAATTTAATTGACAAATAGTGTTTCGTTACGATACAAACAGTTTTGTTTGTTACAGTTTGAATTTTTTTTTAATGTCCTCAGATTGCATAATAATCAAATTTATGATTGTTATCTTATAAAGACTATAATCAAAACATGATACCTTTATTTAGAATTTAAAGCTTTCAACAACAAAATTGTGCATAAAAATAAAACAATTTAACCAAAACTAACAGTTAAGCCATTCTGGTTGCTATTTTTCTTTCGTCCAACCTTAGTGCATAGTTCTCAAACTCAAATCTATTTTAACTATCTTTCATCAGTGTACCATGTTGGATGGCTGATCATGCAACTGGATCTTGGGCTTTTTTGGATGACTATCATCCTTGTTTGTTTTCACATGTTTTTTAGGGACAAGCAGCTATAATTTCGAGACTAAGCAGTGATCGAGTTGGAACCCGATATAATGTTCGAGGTGTTGATGACAATGGGAATGTTGCCAACTTCGTTGAAACAGAACAAGTGATTCATTGTTACTTTTTTATTAACATAATGAGAAAAAAAAACATCAATGCTGCTGAGAAAACAAATGACAAGTTCAATTTATTTTTGACTGTTTTTTTGAATATATGTTTTGATATTATATATTGTCTAAAGATACAGTCACTTGTTTCCACTTATACTTTTCAAAATTGTACCAAAAGACATATAAGTGTTTTTGACACATATGATCAAACATCAATTTTGGTATGGATATCATAAACATTTCTACTGTTTTAGATTTTGTGCATTGGTGAAAGTTGCACCAGCTTTGTTCAAATCCGTGGGTCTGTTCCTCTACACTGGGAACAACCAGGACTTAATGTTGGTTCTCACAAGGTTAAACTTTCCATGCCATTTGAAATATCATTCAAAGCCTATGAGAAGTAATAATATATTTTCATTGTGATTTTCATGTCCAGCTATCACTCAGATCCTTTTTTTTTCTTTAGACATCTCAAAAATGTTGAAAAACTGTATTTAACATGCACTTTAGTAAATTTGCTTGGTTCAAAAGAAGGTGAAGCAAGCTTAAGTCGAACATTTCAGGTAAATAATAATTGTTACCAGTATATGTCATGCATTGTGTGTGACATATTGTTTGCTACTTCTTGCAGTGTTTAAATTTGGACAATAGCAATTCTTGTTTTGCATAATTATCTACCTCGTGTATGTGTTTGACTGTTGTAATTGGTGTGTAACAAAACATTCTTGTTTTAAGACACATCATGAATCAAGCCACTTTGCTGAGTCTATGAAATTCATTAACTTTGATTATCATGCAGAATGTCGAGTGGGAAAGTCTGCCAACATATCCAAACTAATGGGTAGGAATGATTTGGTTTTTACCTTTTCTGGCAATCATAACAAAATCATTGCCTTAGGTTTAACCCATCTGTTAAATTGACACTTAGTTTGTGTAAAGTGTGTTAAATGCAATTGAACAGATTATGTGATTACCCAATTAATAATTACATGGCATGGGACTAAAACAGGAATACACAATTCAAATTTTTTTTTTAGGGTTTTCGTCATATTTTCTATAAAATGACAGTATTTATGGGTCCCCTCCGTATTTTTTTTTCTTTTTTCTTTTTTTCCGTCTAACGCGGATTTGTTCCCACGTTTTGGTCAAGAAAGAATGGTTCAAACTTTTTCAAATTTACACACATTACAGATATTGGTCTAAAGATGGTCCATGTGAATTTTGACCCCGTTTGATCCCTCGGTTCACCCACAGGCCCCCGAAACGTAAAAATTTTAACGCGGCTATTGTTCCCACGTTTTGGTCAAGAAAGAATGGTTCAAACTTTTTCAAATTTACACACATTACAGATATTGGTCTAAAGATGGTCCATGTGAATTTTGACCCCGTTTGATCCCTCGGTTCACCCACAGGCCCCCGAAACGTAAAAATTTTAACGCGGCTATTGTTCCCACGTTTTGGTCAAGAAAGAATGGTTCAAACTTTTTCAAATTTACACACATTAGAGATATTGGTCTAAAGATGGTCCATGTGAATTTTGACCCCATATGATCCAGAGGTTTACCCACAGGCCCCCGAAACGTAAATGTGTCTAACGCTCGTATGACCAAGTATTGCTCATCCAGCAGTTTTATTGTAAACAATCGACGTTCCGACGTCCTATACAAGACGCCTTCATCAGGATAATGACATAACTTGCAGGACAAATTTCTTTTAAAGCGACAAAATGCAAACCACACACATGTAAAACAGCGATAACAAGATCGCGCGGCTGCAAACTCGCACCACCGGCAGCAATAGCTTATTTCGTGTCTAACGCTCGTTTGGTCAAGAAAGACACTGTAGGCAGAAGTACCAAGAGAGTAACTCACTGGTTTACGATAGCGGGAGGGCTCGGCTTGACGTCGGACAGACGTTTTACGAGACGTCGTTTCAGTGATTAGCAATCAGCTGTTTTGCACAGCAATGCTATGTCGTTTTATTAAGTTATCACTCACATTTTTAGTTTTGGCAAAGGTTTAACACCTATGACGTGATTTAAACCTAATAACCGTGCTTCGGTTTTGTATATGTCAGGAAAAACTTTGTTCATAAAAGTTAAGATGAAAAAATGAACTTGACTTTTTTGCCAAATAAATGTTTTTTTAAATGCTCGTTGTCAGGTTGGCCGCCGCATGATCACGGGTTACTTAAGGTCAACTAGTCGGTATTACAAACACAGCTCAGAACTTTCTTCATAAAGTAGCGTTTTTTTGACAATCAATTTAGTAGTCAATACTCAAGGCATGTATAAATTAGGCTTAACAGTATTGTTGAACACGAATGACGGCGTGCTATTGAAAACGGTGTCAAAAGGTCAAACAATCGTTTGGCGTGTGCACCCTGAGAGGTTACTACAGGTCAATGGTACTCGTTTTGCGAAACAAAGTTAAATGAAAAACAATTTGTTATGTATACACTTGTAGCAAACTGCTTTTTAATTTAAAGTGTCTGTAAAACAACTGTTACAGCTTTCTAAACAAATTGTGTTCAAAACCCGACCTTGGAGAACTATATCTGGGTCAAAGCAAGAGATTAGATTTAAGTCTTTGTTACGTTTTTTTAATGTTTTTTTGTAATTACATGACAATAATAGTGCAAAAAGAATACGAACAATTTTTTTTATTGTTGGGTTAATGCTTTCTAAAAATTTGTCCTTAAGGATCTAAAAATCACTGCAACATTTGTTTACTGTCAATCCGCACAAACGCGCGTGTGGGGACCCATTTGTTTTTGTTTACAAAAACAATCATATGTGTAGATCAAATGATGTGTATAGTAAATTGGTAAATATCGTATAGAATATATAAAATGGAAGTATATCAGAAAGCCACTCTTCTAGTTTTTATTTAAGTTCTGTATATATCCCTGCTTTAGACGTGAAGTTGAAAATATGTATGAACAAAATGACTTGACACAATTTGTTATTATGTGTCCCCTTCAAGGAATGTTTTTGTCTATATATTTTTTTCTTTTTTTCCATCAAACGCGGATTATTTTTTTCATTTTTTTTTAATCTTACCTGGATTTTTTTGGTCAAGAAAGAATGGTTCAAACTTTATCAAAAGTTGAAACTATGTATGAACAAAATGACTTATGGGTATATTAATTTCATTTTTGTCTAAGTTTTTGTGTTGTTTTGTGAAAAGGGGGTGGTTCAAACTTTTTTCGAATTTCTGTTGATAGATTGGTCTGTAGTGTGCACTCAATAATTTTAATGCACTCAATAATCCTAAATCTCATGGACTTGCTTTTGGGTGTCTCCAGCGAAATACGATTAACTTTACAATTGTTTTAGACCAACTTGACCCCTTGTTGGAGTCTTTTGGGTTTTATGTTGCCAATGGAAACGAAATTCAGCAACAGACAGGAGTACTGCGTATAAACTGCCTTGATTGTTTGGATCGAACCAATAGTGTGCAAACATATGTTGGATTAAAGGTTTTTTTGTGTGCTTATTGGTCAACTTTTAGCTCTTGAAAAAGGTTTCTGCATTATTTTCATCTTTACAGTTTGGTTAAAGCTAAACAGAATTGTAATCTCAGTTATAAGTAAATTATGCCTGCTTTTGCCAGTTTATAAATATTTCTGTAAGCTGAAATGTCTTACAGATGGTTTCCAAGCAACTTGATGTCCTCGGTTGTTCTGCTCCCCAACTTGTGTCAAGATTTACAGAAGCAATTAAATCTGCTTGGCAACAAACTGGTGATTTGATAAGCCGAATGTATGCAGGCACGGCTGCATTGGAGGGAAAAGACAAGGTAAATGTCAATGCACCCAGTTTATTCCCTAAAATCGGCTGTAAGACTTAGTACGCTCAATTGAGAACCACTGTTTTTGTGTTTTGTAAAGGATATCATAATTTTTTGAAGGTTGGGAAAATCAAGGATGGTGCTCGTTCCCTGTCAAGAGCTATTCAAAACAACTTAATGGATCAAGGAAAACAGGTGGCAATGGATAAACTTCTTCAACCAAATATCAGCAATTCTGATCTGCTTCATGTTTCAAGAGATTTGTTTGACCCAGAACAACTCTATTGTTAGTATTTATGTTTTTTTAGTATTATTTACCTATGGCCTAAAAAGAGGTGAAAAGTGTGTTTTATTTGGGCATACAGAGTGTTATTTATACGTCTTCGTTTAAACCAGGGGTGGGTAACCTTTTGATTTATAAAGGCCACCCAATGTTTTGTCATCACTCGTGTAGGCCGCATTGTTTATTTCTCAGGTTTAAAACAGTGGTTTCCAAACATTTTTGTTTACATGATGGTCTTTTGTAATTTTTCCAAATAGCACGGTCAAAGCTGAATGCAATGTTAAACCTAAATAAATTTCCCACTACAACATTCAGGATTTGTTTTACCTACAGATTTGTTGTTTATGCATATATATGATCTATTCTAAGAGACGTTTGTTACATCACAGACAAATCTAAAATATTGCATTATGCGCAAACAAATGGTTAATTGTCACATAAATAAGATTGTTGCGCCATAAGCTCTTAGTAGTCTCATGAAAAAAACTAGTGCGGAAACAGCTGGTCTAAAACTAATTAAATAGTAATCTAAGAAAGGAAATAAAGGTGAGTAAAAATAGCATTTCCACATATTTCTTTTTTTCGATGCAGCGTGCAATGTCAAGGTCTTTAATCAGAATTTGATATCGAAGGCCGCACTTACAGCCCCAAGGTTCCCCCCCCCCCTGGTTTAAAACTATGATTTTAGTGTGCGTGTTTTTCAAACAACCCTCAAAATAAAAATGAATTTAAAAGCTTTGAGGCACAACATTGTGTTTGGTATTGATGGTATGTTTATACAACTGTTGAACACACAGACAAAAGTTGAGAAGGCTTTTTAAGTTAAGAAAATATAAATTTTTTATACATGTCATTATTTTAATTTTTTTTTAGAAAACAAAAATTTCTGCTCTTCTTTGTTTTGAGATTTTTTTTGCCAAGTTGTTTAAAATTTACCCAAATAATCTAATCATTAAAATTATAGGTTCATCAGAAACATTAACAGAAGTGTACAAAAGTCATCATGATTTTACTGAGGAATTTGTGATTCGTGTTTGTGTTGGATCATGGAATGTTAATGGTGGAAAACTTTTCCGATCAATTGCTTACAAAGATAAGGTAGTTTGTGTGTGTCAGTAAAAATGGCGACAAAACCAAACATACACAAACCAGCACTGTATTTATGTCTTGGTCATAAACAGCTCTTGTATGCTTTATATTTTAAAGACGCTGAAAGATTGGTTGTTTGAAAATGATGCCAATGAAGAAAAAACCTACTATCAAGCGTTATATGAGTATTGTTCAAAAGAAGAAGGTGATCTTTCACTTGCAGTTGGAGATGTGGTTTTAGGTAAATCATATTTATTTTAAATTTTTGCCTGACACAACATATATTGTCCAAAGTTAGTAAGATTTTTTTAAATTACTGGTTGCAGAACATGCTGTACTGTTTGCAACTAATATAGGTGATCATGCTTTGTAAAATGCATGATTATGAATGTGTTTCTCACTGTGAATCTGTTTTAGTCAATGAGGAGTTGGAAGGTGGTGAATGGTTTCATGGAAGTCTCAGTAATGTTAAGGGGATTTTTCCAGCAGCTTATGTGGAGAAACTTGAGAATCCTTATCTTGTTGTTCATGACTTTCCAGCACAGGAAGATGGTGATCTTCAATTATGGACCAATGAAGTCAGTATTGTAAAAATGTCGTGCTAGTTTAGGAAAAACATTCCATATTTTGTGGGTGAACAAATACTCATGACAATACTGTAATGATATAATTAAAGTTGTACAAATCTACATAATTGTCTTACTCCAGCTTTGGCTGCAAATCTAATATTGCATGCATCTTTACAAAACCTTAAATGTTGCATGTCATTACAAATATTTTCCTATAAATTTAATCACCAATTGAATACTGGCCTTTCAAAGAGATGGGTAAGTTAGCTATTCAAAAAAATGTGAACAACAGGAGCAAATTTTTTAAATATATGACAAAATTGTAAATCTTTTAACATTTCCCTCATCGCCTTGTTAAGCTATTATCCAATGATATGTTGAAATGAACAGAAATGCAGGAAACATGGTTCACCACATACTTAATAGCAATAGACTTTGGAATCTGTTTCGTTGTCACATACTGTTAGTTCTTCATAGTGGATTTAGAAACAAATTTGTAAAACTATTTAGGTGGTAAATGTTTTGAAAGAAGATGGAGAATGGTTTACTGGATGCCTGATGAGAGACGGTGAAAAGACAGAAGGAATATTTCCATCTAGTTTTGTTTCAAAGGTTGTGTAAAGAAGTATTTTGCAATCAAATGTAAATTATTCTTTGTTACCTGCTTTGTTGTTTGAAATTTGCAGATGTCTTCAAGCAACAGTTTTCCAGTAGATATATTTGCAATTGGTTTTGAGGAAATGGTTGAACTTAATGCAGGAAACATTTTAAATGCTAGGTACGTTTTCAGATACTAATATCAAAGTATAAATGTGGACAACTTCGGTACTTGTTAATAAATCTTTTTTAGTCAGTTAAAAAACCAAGACAGCTAAATATGAACTAAATGATCAAAACAAACTGTTATTGGTAGGATGTAGAAATCCAATGTTCTGGTATGTGGAAAAATTGTATCGATGTGTAATAGTATAACAAGCAACAATCCCAACCACAGCAACAACCCTGCTACAACGCCTGTGGAAAAAGTTGACAATTTGCAAAACAATTTATATTCCAAACATCTTATTTTTGCAGTTTGATTAACAAACAGCTGTGGGAAAATGAACTTCAAAAAACCATCAACGGAACCGAAGAATATGTTTGTCTTGTGTCTGACCAGCTTGTTGGGGTTTGTTTGTTTCTGTTTGTTCGTCGCAGTCTTGTTGACCACATCACGTAAGTTCTGTTATCATCAAATCTTGTTTCAAAAATATTAAACTGAATCAATTTTCAGAAATATTTCTGTCTCCATGATTAAAACTGGCATGGGTGGAACAGCAGGCAATAAGGGAGCTGTAGCTGTTTCTTTTCTAATGTACAACACATCCATGTGTTTTATTTGCTCCCATTTTGCTGCCGGCCAAACTCAGGTTTTGGAGCGAAACAATGACTACAATGAAATCACCAGCAACCTGACTTTTACAAAAGTATTTCTGAATGTTTACAAATACTTTTAAAAATAATATCAGATGTGTTGCAAAAGTTAGTTTGTGAGCATGCATGTCAGTTGTTTTTTCAAAAAAAGTTACTAATAATCACCTAGAAGAATAATTGACGAAGCAACAGCGCTTCCTAATCAGAATCAGTCAACAAATGTTATTTAACGATATATATTTCACCCGTAAGGGCATCATCAGTCGTCTGTCAAACAACGGGTTGACTGATTCTGATTAGGAAGCGCTGTTGCTTCGTCAATTATTCTTATTCTTACAGATAATTCACTATTTAATCAGTAATCGTCGACAGAAGATGCCTACTATTTACGGGAAAGATCCTGTAATAAACACTAAATGTAATAATCACCTATGGATTATAGTTTAACACCATATATTTAGCAAAAAACAAATAAATTTAGAAGAATGAATGAAGTATTTTTTTGTGTATTTGCCTTGATGATTGATGAACATTGCCAAACTGCTTATCTGTCATGCAAGTTTTAGTTTTTTTATTCTGGTAACAAAAGTCTAATAAAAGTTATTTTATTTTTAAACAATAATGTTTTAAATATGTTTACTTTGTAATAAAATTGATATTTTCCAACAGGGAAGAAAAATATTTTCTCATGATTACGTATTTTGGTGTGGTGACTTCAACTACCGCATTGATTTGTCAGGCGATGAAGTAAAACAACTCGTAAAAGAAAAAAATTGGGAGAAATTAAAAGAGTTTGATCAACTTCTTGTTCACAAGAAAATGGGAAATATCTTTAAGGTTTGTGTTGTGTAGTTTTTTTTTCAAAAAAATGCTGTGGTTTTGTGGCCTCAATATGTTTGTCTACAATTTTGCTTAAATTTTTTGACACAGTAGTAAATAGTGATGTTACGCAAATGCTTAACATGACTACATTTGTTGGCAAAGTATGAACTGTTATGAAGTTTTTATAATAATTAAATTAGCATAACTAACAGACAAAACCTAAATTTTAGTGGCTTGCATAATGTTTTGACTAAAAAATCATTGACTAAAGGCAAAGCTGACATTTATTTCTTGGTTATGTTCATGGCAGGGTTTTATGGAAGGAGACATGAACTTTGCACCAACATATAAGTATGATCCATTCTCTGATGATTATGATACGAGTGAAAAATGCCGAACCCCAGCTTGGACAGACCGAATACTGTGGAAAAGACAACCATGGGCTAAAATTTTATGCCAGGTATCGTAAAATAAATTGTGTCTAGCATATGACTTTGGTATATCGATGGCCCAAACAACTCTGGGAACAAAACTGTTACGAGTTCTTGACTCCAGTTCGGTTCTGCACCCATTTGTTGTATTTTTGCACGTATGTTTTGCTGTAGTTTGGCCCCTGACTTCGGCCAAATGTGGAACTCTTGGGTGTCTTTTGTGTCACAAACGTCAGACCACCCTTGTCCAGGTCCCTTTACTTGAAGGTCTTGGCGCGGTATAAACTCGTTAAACGATACTTAGGTTTCGTATACGACAAACCTGGACATCCGGCTCGTTGACTGTCCCTGTCTGGCCCGCGTGCGATCAAGTAAATTGGAATATGAATCAAAAAAGGCCTATCTATGATTTGCATGAAATACGGCAGTGTTGTTATTATTTCGAAAAGACTGTCACTGTTTGTTTGTTTTTAATTTTACGTAGTGACGCACTATCATGCACATGCGTAGGCGCATAGGCGCCGAGTGGGCGGTGGCGGGGTGGCGCCGCCACCTTGGGTTTATAAAACACGGTGGCGGCCACCGTGGATATTTTGATTTGTTTGTAGCAGTATAGTACGGAACATCGTAAAAAAGAAATTTGGGAACAGTTTTGCTTTAAAACAAGCGTGCAACGGAAACTGCAACTTGTTTTGGTTAGTGCCTTTTTTATGACGTCAAACACACAATTGTTGCCAGATTTTCGGTGATACAAAGCAACAACGACGTGACTAAACATTTCTAAATACCGTATTTACTCGATTGTAAGCCACGGCATATATTGTTTGTTTGTTTTTTACCTGCCGTTTGTGCGGCTTATAATCGGGTGAGGCTTACAATCTAGGGCGGCTTACAATCGAGTAAATACGGTATTACCAAAACAATTGTAAACGGTACAAGAGTGTATAACATTATTTTTTTTAATTGGTCGAACAGTCTGCGGGAAGTTTTTTAGGCTTTGAATTTGAGTTCTTGCGCGGTTTTACGCATTGATGACGTCACATAAAATGACGTCATACTTTACGTCCGCCACCTTACATTTTTGTAAAACTCGGCGCCTATGCGTAGGCGAACAGCTAAGTGATGCCTGTCAAAAGTGTACATAAAACAAGTTGTCCAACCCATTGATACGCGACAAAGCCTATAGAACCATTTTGTGTCCAAAATAATACAGCAGGTGTTGGGAAAAAACATAAATAGTTTTTTTTACAAACTGAAGAGCTTAACCGCGAAAAAGATTCGCCTTATTGAACGTGCATTTCAGGTATTAACATTTCAGCGTAATGTTGCAAGCTAAATTGCTTTTTTTCTGTAAGTTTTCCCTTATTTTCATGATTTTTTACAAAGGGTAAATTAATACAGCAGAATTAAGTTCAAGTTTGGTTCTGCCCTCCAACACAAGTCAGTTTTCTTATGTTGCCCGTTTTGAAAGTTAATTGCCCACCCCTGGTATACGTCAAACGAGCTGTTGTTGATAAACACAAAGGTAAAAAAATGAAGTACGCATTTTTAAACGTGTTAAATGGTCGTTTGTGCTTGCAAAATCAATCATGTTGGTCAAAAAGTTGTTTTCCCTACCTTTTTTGCAGATGGAAGATTCTACTTTTGATGCGGGAAAGTTGCAACGTTATGGCCGCACGGAACTTAAAACGTCTGACCACAGGTAAGTTACTATGTGCAAGTTAACTTTGTGATTTTGAAAACTGACTTCCATGCCCATCTGCAAGATGTCGCCCAAGAGCAGGTTTTATCCTAAAACCAACCAACACCCTAAAACCAATCCCATACCACTGTGTAAAGATCTTACGTTATTATAAACTCCGTCTTAAAACTTAGGTCAGTTTAGTGTTTTACATTTTTGTGGGTGGCATGACAGGCAATATCTTCAACTGACTTTTTGACAAGTTTCCAAAGCGAGCCAAACTACATTTTACATCACACTCACACATGTTGCGTTTTTAGGCCAGTGGTTGCTGACATTGACGTCAAAGTTGTATCTGTGAACGAAGAAAGACGAAGCATGAAGCTTGATGAGATTCGGCATAGTATAGAAGCCATAAATGTTGCGGTATTTGTATTCTTAGAAGGATCCGAGTTTGATCATCAAATTTGCACCGAATTTCTTTATGCCAATGGTTTGGAGGAGTTTATTGGATGCAGGTTAACAAATATAACGTCCGCACTTGATGTTTTCGTTTTTTTTTGCCTTAACTACTAGAATCCACAAAAAATTACTACACACAAAATGTGCCATGATCGAAAAAAAATCTTTTTTCTACCCCAGTGCACTAAATTAAGCAAACACATAAACTACGAGTTTGGAAAGGCCTGTGCCAACTGCAAAAATGTTTGCGAATGTTTTTACGGGTTTGAAAAAGTAATTCGTTGTTTTCACGTGACATTCCAGTCATAAAATCAAACAAAGATTCCATAACCAACCCAATAAAAGTATAATTTCCATGTGAGTGTGATGTCATAATAGACACAATGTCGTCACAACTACATTTTTAAAAATATATATTTGTGCACCGTCTTTTTTTGCTGGTGCCCGGCGTTATGGCAACTTGGGCCAGGTTCTAAGCAAAAAGGCAAAACACACACTTCGTCATTGGGTGTCGTGTTTGCAGGACTCTACGTCAGTGTATAGTTGCTGTGTACGCTACATCGAACAAAGCAAACGAAGCAGTCAATTTGGACGGTTCCGTGTACCAGGGTTACACAATACGCATTTGCACTGCTGATGGTAAGTTGAGCTAATTGATAATTAACGCGCCCCACTAAATTTAACCTACGGTAACCCTTCACGCTTCATAGTGGGGTGACCCTAAAAATATTTGCCAGGTTTTGGTAAAGTTGTGTTTACCGTTTGCTGAGCCAGACAAACGCTTCACAGTTCCCTATTGGCCTGAAATCGGTTGGTCTAATAAGTATGTGCACATAAGCAAGGCTAAAACTGTTGCTTTACAGTATATTTAATATTCGTAGGTTCATTTGTTTGTTGGTTTTTGTATTAGAAATTTACTAATATGTTGCTAATCACGCAAGTATATTAATTGACTTTCCGCCATATTTTCAAACTTTTTTATCGTAGCGTTTTTTTGTTACCTGCATGGTGTCCGTGTTTTTACTAACACCTAGCGAACATTTAACTTCGCTGCTTAAAAGTATTGTAGGTCGTATTATTTTGCAAAGTTTTGTAGAATAAAATTACCTTCTTCCATAGCGGATGTTGGCTGCTTGTATAGTCTCAATTTACCATATCTCATCCCACACACTGAACTGCTTCGCGAATAAACAGCAACATGTGACTTGTTCAAGTGACGTTTGATTGGGTTTGTGACAACGTACGTGGTCTTGACAGAACCACCGTGTTATGGCATAACAATGCGCTTTGTTCTTGTGCGCTGTAATTTTCCGCTCGAGTGTTTACATTGCTACGATTAATGCCTGACAAAATGGAAACTGACGGGCAAACATTAGTTTGTTACACATAGATCGCATCCTGTTGAAGCCAGATCGTCTCGACTCACCCGAGGTCATCGAAACCGACCCGGAGTTAACCGGAATCGAACAACAGCAGCAAGAGAGCTGCATAAGCCTAACAAGAAGCCATTACTCCAGTGATAACATCAAATCATTGAGTGCAGTTCATATCCCTCGACCTAATTCAACGCCTTGTGAGATGAATCAAGCATCGGGTGGCAGCCAGTCATCAGTTCCAGTAGTGGCCTCGCGAAAACCACCACCGCGCCCCCCAGCTATATCCTCTCTTGCCTCAAAGACGTCGAAAAATTCCATTTCATCCACTGTTCCACTTCAGCCCACGTATAATCCACGAGCATTACCTTTCGGCGATGTAACGGCAAATGCATCTACTGCTGTTGGGGGCGAGATGGGATTAACCAACGGAAGTGCTCCTGTTATAAACATGGCCGACCTCGATTTCAGTGTGTTTGAAGAGGTAAGGCGCTTGTTAAGATTTGTTAAAGACATTTCAAACATCCTTAGTGTAATAAATAATGTAGAATATACCAATAAATTACATTTTAAAGCAACGAACGGTTTTGATGGAAAAAAATTCGACGAACTTTAAAATCTCCTATTATTTTAGGCCAATGTTCTAATTTTGTTGTTGTTGTAATAGAAACCACCCAAAATCAAGCCAAGAAAAACATTGCCAAAGCGACCCGCGCCCTGTCCGCCCAAAGCACCCCCTAATGGTAGTTCCAAGGCAAATAGACCGAAACCACCCCCGCCACCAATCCACCAAATTGATGTGCCACTGCTAGGTGGATCTTTGAACGGAAACCTGCCACAATCTTCCATGCCTCCTCCACTGATACCATTTAATGCAACCAATACAGCACCATCTGCAAATATACCTGCGAACAATCCCAATGACCCCTGGTCAGTTTCTGGACAAAATAAAACGTCGAACGTTTCCCAGTCGTTCAGCACAAACTTTTCAGATTTACTCGGCTGATATGTGTTCTTTTTCTCCCCATTTCTTATCTACATATTTTATGATTTACTGGTATGTTGTGCAATAAATTCACGCATGTGTTTTGTTTCACATGAAAAAGCAAACGCAATTTCTTGTGCTTTGCTTAAAGTTTTGTGTTCGTTTAGTCTTGTTGTTGTAAAGCCCGGTAGCTGACATTCCTATCAAATCCCAGTATTTTCATGGCTGCGGTTTTTGTTTACATTTTTTTGTTACTTCATTACTCTAATATTTATTCTTTGTTCATTTCATTGTTGTTGATATGTGCAATTAAATGTATCTTAGTGCTTATTCACGTTAATGTATGTTTTTATTGTATTCTCCAACCCGGTAAATAAACAAAATCACTCTGATGGTAAAATATATTTATTAGCTCGTTGTCACAGAAGCGCAGAAACCCTCCGAAGCAAAAGTTCAAATTTGAGTTTGATGCCTTTATGTGGGGATTTATAGCATAGTAAGAGGTTCATATCAAAACTTTAACTCGGACACACTTGCAGTCGATGAAGGTGATCTGTCAGCATTAACTTACAATGGATGAAACCATGGTTTCTCACACCGACAATGAGGACAGGACAAACTTTAATCAAAAGGTGGGTAGGTGTTATCTGGCAATCATCGTTTCTAAAAAACGATTTGTCGACCGCTATCAGAATATGCGTTGCCGCATGCGATGAAAGATCGGCCAAAGTGACGTTGTTCTGCCACCGCCATTTATTTACACACGGTCTGAATCGACAAAAAGGGAATTTACACAATGGAGATGATTACCTTCGTTTTGGGAATGCAGGTTCGAGACGGTCATTACTAAAGCAAGAAAAAATGTAATTATGTCCGCCCCGAGGGTTTAATAAACTTGTCGGTCATTTGAACAATCTACAAAATACCAAAATGAGTCATTTTAATAACCCACCTACAAGCAGAGTGTGCAAGATCTAGCTGTCTGTGTATATTGGCTATCATGTTAATAAATTTTACACCATTATCAGGACTTGCTAATAGCACGTACTTTATAAGGATCCATATTCGTCCGATAAAAGAACCTTTTTGATAAACCGAAAATGCAAAATGATTTAAACCATGTTTAAATAGAGTCAAACACTTTTAAATTTACGTGCATTTCGCGGTTTTTATCACAACCAAGGTTGTCAAAATGTCAAACTCCGACACTGCTACGGCTAAAAATAACTGGTATTGGTAAACAACGACCTAATGCGTGTGGTAGGGTGCCGAAATAGGAAAAATGAGCAATACAGAGCGAAAATTTACTTTTTAGATGAACGTTGAAAGTTCGGGTCAGGTTTGAGGCTGTCTGCTGACGTCAAAGCCACCACAGACGTCACGCTTGAATGGAAAAACTGCCTCAACATCTACTCGTACTTCAGAGTAAACTTCTTGGCCTGTTTAATGCTGGCCCAGGATATATGTGCGATCTGTATCGTCGATTTGGCTAAGATATTGTAAATATTGTATTGGTTGCTTTTTACCGACACTATGTAAATGTGCTAAGGTATTGTAAGGCATACTTAGATGAACAAATGCAGAGTTCGGGATATGATGCAAGTTCTCATTGGTACAACCAACTAAATCACGGGGCCAAAAAGTAAAAATTCGTTTGTTACAACATGGCCAAAAGCGTCCGTTAACCGACATTTAACAATTTGCCTTGCTAAAACTATAGCTTTACCGATTAACTATATTTAACAATACGGTGCACAAGCGGCTAGTTTCATAAGGTTACCTGCGGCCTTAATCCATCGTTTCCCTTGCGGTAGGGCGCTCTTATGTCCTGCACCGACCATATACGACTCACCATCTAAAAAAGGCGGGTGACGTAACTGCAACAGTTATTTTATATCCAGGGCCTGCATTGATGCCCAACCAGATAAGCTGTTGCTCAATTGCCCACATCGATGTATAAACGGGCAAAAAGTGACAATGCTAAAAATTTACAACACACCGTTAATTTATAAAAAGGGCGTGTAAAAGTTTTTTTGTTTATGCCTAACAAGAATTTACAAAATGTGTAATTAAGTCTTGCAGCAAAAATGGACACAATATTAAAGGTACTGTCGCCCAGCCTTAACTTACACATTTTCATCACATGTCAACAAGAGAAATGCGATCATGTCGTGGGGCGTTAATGTTTAACTGCAGTTGCTTGAAGACTTACAGGAAGTTAAGGTTTGTACAGTAAACGCTATAGTCAACATAACAGCGCGTTTCTATCACGATTGAAGCAGTTATATGACTATTTACTTTACTCACATGGCCTTCTCTGCATTTACAGGCCGAAATTATGTGTGATGAAATATAGCGTTGATTTGGAAAAATGTAACTTCGAATCCGTGACCTTGTTCGGTATTCACTTTACCTTGATTTCCTGCTTCCTTCAACGCAATTTCCTTACTTGTTTCCTTCCACGTCTTTCCGTGACTTTTAAATTTCTCCCTAAAGCAGAGATGTCAAGGCTGAAACACTTTAACCTGTACGTCGCCCTAGGCAACGGAAACTATACCTAGGTGTCTAATTATGTAAATCAACATCAAAACTTTATTAAAAACAAAAACAAAATACGTTTTATGGCGAAAACAATTTATATGTATACCTTCATGTATGTTGTCTTTATATGAGAAAAAGTAAACTAAGCACATTGGTTGAAATTGGTAAATTTAATGAAATTAACCTGTTTTTGTGCAGTACTTTCATTGCATTTTTAGGTATAATGTGTAATTTGCCAAACGGCTGTCCGGCTTTAGGCTATGACGTTATTTTTCGCATTGGGTTTTCGCGAGTCAAAGTATCTAAGCCGGCAACTTTTTTCGTGTTTTCCTGTTAATCGCTTCGGTGCGCTGACGCGATAAAACTTGAATCTCTTTTTTTTTCTCATGGACATGCGCAGCATGCGTTATGCGCCGTACACACACGCACTCTAACCGCTGTGCGGCGCGGCTTGCGGTTGTGCTGGTTTAAATACGAGCCCTTTCGTCAAACATCAAGTCAAATGAAACTGTTGGTCGATAAGGAAACATCCAGTAAATGTCTGACTTTCACAAGTTGCTTGGAATTGATTTAAAATTGTAAGTGCTAATCATAATTATTACGTTTGCAGCCTATTTTAAGAAAAATATATACTGCGCTGTCGGAGGTAGTTTTTTAAAGGCTGACCTGTGTGATGTCACTTTGCTTAGGTGCAGTGAAAGGACCTGCGATGAATAACGATATGACTTTGATAAGCGGATTGAACCCGTCTGGCATACTTGCTACACAAGGCAATTCGGCACTTTGTGCAAGCAACTGGCAAGCATTTTCTACCCTATCGAATGAAAAACGATATTTGAGTCAAAATCACGCACAAACTAAGCCGCATGATGGCGAAGGCAGTGATTCTTTCCAACAAGTCGACAGCAAAGACTTTGAAGATGACAAGGACGAAAACACGGTAGAAAATGAGGGGTATTTGTCGCCAACAAGTAGTGAAATAAATCAGCACTTTGGTCACTCCCAGGAAAACTCAAAAACAAGCGGTGATGAAACTACTGAAGGATTTGAGATGGTAGGCAAACGTCAACCAGAATCAAGGATAATGCCAGATATGCCATTTAGTTCTGACGTTGAAAACCTTTGCACAATCAAATCTGCAGTGGCTGTTGCAAAAGCCGCGGCGACCCTTTTGGGGTCAAATAATTCAAACGACGATAAAACCCACGATGATCAGTTGATGTCGAATCGCGAGTCGTTGTGCTCGACGAGCTCGTGCGGATCCACTCTTACTGAGGACTGGGCCTCGGATAAAGATTCAAACTCAGAAAAAGAAGTTGATGATATGTCCAAAGACATCAAAGACGCCGTTAGCCAAGTCCTAAAAGGTTATGATTGGACCTTAGTGCCAATGCCAGTGCGAATGAACGGCTCTCAGAAGACCAAACCTCACGTCAAACGCCCAATGAACGCCTTCATGGTTTGGGCACAGGTGCGTTACGGAAAATATCCCTTCCTTTTTTATTACATGCCATAGAAGGCAAACTTTACACTTATGAATGTATACCTAAGACAAAAAAGTCGCACGAAAACAATGTGTCCTTCAGGGAAGCGGACTCATAAGAATCGTATTTTTAACTGAACCGTATTTGCAGGCCGCAAGACGAAAACTGGCAGATCAATATCCACATCTTCACAATGCTGAACTCAGCAAGACTTTGGGAAAACTTTGGAGGTAGGATCTATCTTTACAAATTGTTACTGTGTTTTGAATTTCGTTTATGATGTCATAGTGTGAATATACCAAAATTAAAAAGCTTCCCCGGGTTTTAAACATTGTAGCTGTAAACAATGCTAATCTAATCTGTGTTTACTGCAGGTTGTTGAGCGAAGCGGAAAAGAAACCTTTCATCGATGAGGCAGAACGTCTAAGAGTTAAACACAAGAAGGATCACCCTGACTACAAATACCAGCCCCGGAGAAGAAAAAGCAGCAAAGGCAATGGAGCGGAACAAACACCCACATGTTCCAAACAGCAAGTGAAATCAAAGAAACCTGAAGAAACGGTTCCGGCGAGCAACGATTGCTTAGCCATGCACCAAACTCTAATAGCCAACCCAATTTCGAAGGCTCATATGGGCAAACACTCCCCCAAGCATTCTTCACCCAGGACCATGCAAAATCCAAATACTATTACTATGGGGTTTGAACAGGTACAAGATCATATCCAGAGGTACCAAAACTCACCAGAAGCCATCGTCCCGTCTTCTCCAGCCCAACGATCATTGATAGGATCAGCTGATGACTTATCAAACAAACAGCCGTATTCTTGCGAACGTGGTGACGTCATGGCAAACTTACTTGACCGCAACGACGTGACGCAAAATCACAGTGAGGCTTCTGGCTTGGTAAACAGTGCTGCTATTTCATACACTTCTTTGGGGAACTCTAATGATGATCAGGTTATGTCTACGGTTACATCTACTGCTTTTGATGAGTCTGAATATCCCACATATATTTCGCCCAATGCCACTATGAATAGCCCAACAGCTATTTCTGTAAACTTACAACGTTCTGATGAAAACATGGCGTATTCTTACAACGTTACCAACAAAAATGAGAACGTCGTTGAATCAGATCGGACAAGTCCGATTGACTATTCCTCTCAAAACCCCGTGTTTTCTCCGCACAGTTCATCAAATACATCCTACTTGTCCAACAACTGGATCGAACAGCAGCAACCGGATAACATGTCAAAAAACCAAAGTCACCCTTCAACTACGTCGCCATCCAATACCACCATAAATCATCAGGCTCACTTTAATCATCACAATCGCTTTTGCTATGATGCAGCATTAAAACCACGAGCCGCTAGCCTACCAGAATCTATCAACGATTTTTCGGTAAACCATCATACAGACAGTCAACATAAACACGTCAAAAAAGAGCAGATGTCACCCATTCAGCGACAGTTCTTTTTACATCGTAATTCAGAAGCAAGTTACCATGATTCAACAGCAGTGGCTTCATTGTCGCCCTCCCCTCACGCAGTTACCACTCAGCACTATCAAGCCTTTAACAACCACGACGTCAATCAAAGTATGGCCTCACAAGTAACACCGAACCAACAAAGCGATGCGAGTTTCGCAGCTGGATTTGACGTGCACTCATTCGCCCAAGTTCATGGGAGGTTCGATCCTTGTTCCAAATTGACATCTCGTCACGACAACATGATACCAGCGTTAGAAGGCAATGTAGTTGTATCGAGGTGTGCTTCCGATTCCAACCTGGCGTTTGATCAAAATGATTCGGCTTTCAACCACTCAGCGGTCGGTCGCCGTGTTTCACTCCCAGTTTCCCAGGCTAGACAGTATGAACGCCACCATCCGTATAGACAATACAACGATGATATCAACCCCCATGATCATCAAAATTTTGCAAAACCGGATGACCGAGGTGTTTATTCCGGGCACGATAATTTTATGTATGTTCAGACGATGCAGCTTCCGCATAGCCAACAATATCAAACCAATCAACATTATGAGAACAACTGGCCTGCTATTACCACGAGCGGCGAGATTTTTACTACGCAGTAGTGTGCTTTTGAATGTTGACATTGTTGTTTTATAGTATGGTGCCAAAGTTACCACAATTGTTAGCGCCTGATTTCAATTTAAGTTCCACCAGGTTTAGAGTCTGTCAAAGCTCAGTCCATATCTGTCCCAATGTCCACTGGCGTCGGCGTTATCAGCAAATTTAATTTTTTTGTATTTATAGGCTAAAAGAGCCAAACTTTTTTTCTCCGTTCTTCTGTCGATATTTATTTTGTTGATAAATTGGATCCACTTTGGTGCAGTTTGCATTTGTCAAACTCACACCTTCTGTGAAATCTATAATTTTTTATTTTTATATTTGTTTGTGCCCTATTTGCGATTTGATATATCTGTTCCGTATTTATGTACTGTAGTACACTGGACTTTTTTTGCTTCATGTGCCGAATAATATGCGAAATAACATTGATTTGTTTGTATTTTATGTAAACAGATTATAGTTTTTTAATTCTTTTCAATTGCAGCGAAGCGAATGATATTGTGAAGTGTGATATATTTTTTTCTTGTTTTAATTGAGCTTGCAATAGATAATGCGATGAAAAAGTTGTTTTGTGGTGGATGTGAGGTTAACTGACAAGCAGCGCATATATTGTGGCTACAACACAACTTGTTCCAAAATCTATGTAATTTGGGGTTGTTGGGAATATGTACATAGGTAGTCACTCAATTAACTTCCAAACTACAGGCACTATGCAAAAACAGCGATATTTTGAGAAAGGTATACAATCGACATAGAAAGATAATGTTGTCAATCTTACCTAAAAACGAGAAGTCAAGTTGCCGAATATGAAATAATCTCTGTGAAAGCACTTTTCGCGGTTTTAAAACGAACGGTTCTGGTTTGATAGTGCAATATCCAAGTTTGGAGCAATACGTAACTCTGTCATGCTACACTTGGCAGAGGCGCAACGCGAGAAAAGAGGTAAACGCTTGAACGCCGACACGTAAAATGGCCAAGCTGCGGCAAGGCTGGCTATGGCGTCAAAGAC
This sequence comes from Phallusia mammillata, assembly GCF_965637545.1. Taxonomy (NCBI): domain Eukaryota; kingdom Metazoa; phylum Chordata; class Ascidiacea; order Phlebobranchia; family Ascidiidae; genus Phallusia; species Phallusia mammillata. The sequence goes on along the minus strand of NC_137252.1, from coordinate 19,244,829 downwards.
AAAAATAGCTTCAAGCAGCCACCGACCCCAAAATGCGATTCTTTGCGGAAAGAAAGGGAACCTGAATCCATTGGTGACTGGAAATCAGCTAAAATGTTAGGTAAACATGGGTTACGGCCGATGATAGCATGGTTGCTAGGCTTGGTAGGAGAACCAGCCAATTGGTTGGTGTGAGCACGGCAGTGGAGAAAACCGCAAGAACATATCGCGAGAGGTACGGCTCCGGCGCTGATTATACCCTGCTGTTAATTGCTGTCTACTCCTATTGTTCACAGTGTGTATCAGCCGGATTTTGTGGCCTACACGAGTACGATAATAGCCACATCAGAAACAAAATAGTCAAGTACAACCTACACTTTTAATTCCGCGCTCAATATGATTCATAATTAGCTCCACCACCTGCCTTTGTGGACCTTGTTTTAAGATCCTTCGCAAAACTTGTTGCTCATTATCACCACCGCTTCTATTCAAAACAAGTTCCAAATTAAGGTGACAGACAGTGCAAGATTTTACAATTACACGAAATTGGCGTAAACGTTCTTCGCGGTAACTTGCTTATGACGGAAATTTAAAAAAAACGTGAGCAATAAATGTTCTTCCAATCGAAATAATTTTTTACTCTGCACCAATTTCAGGTCCATATCGGTGGCAAAACCAAACAAATAATCATGTTCAGTGACAAACAAACAAGGTCGCTTAATATTGAGGATCAAGTTTTCCAAAACAAACAAAAAATGAGTAATCTTAGTGGCGCTTTACTAGCGCATGGCAGACGCCTCACACTACGTCATTTCGACAAAAAAAGATTAGTATGCTAAAGTCTATAATTTCGCCGAGCTCGAAACGAGCAGGGCGACACGGATGAAAAATCACAGCGTTTTTCTCTCAAAAGCACATGTAGACTTACAGGTAGACCAATAGCTGTCCGACCTACTTACGTCATGTCTAAATTTGTATCGGGAGCTTCGCCTATATCGTTTACGTTATATCGGCGCTAAGATGACTAAAAAGTGCGGAGCTGAGCCAAAAAGAGGCTTTGCAAGCGCAGATTTGGCGATCGCGGGAAGCTCGTATAATCAAGATAACAATCGGAGCGCTCCTTGTATTTCTTCTGCACATCCTAGATAGAGCGGGTGAGCATTGATGACTCGATGGCAAAAACAAATAATTACGTACGTGTGGCTAGCCGTAGTTTAATCTTCTTCACCTGCGGAACTGGCAATATTTCGAAAATAAACGAAATGTGATTAGTAAAACCTCACTTGAATGGGCTTGTAATCCCGTCACCGACAATTGGCATTAAACGTTTCACCGGTTTGTCGTCATGATTACCATAGTTTAGTAATTACCAAAGTTAAGATTTTCATAAAAATGTTAAAAATTCCCTATGTGACAAAGTTGTTTTTATTGGGGTTTATAAATATATTCAACCAGAATAAGGAAATCATCGATGGCAGTCATAATTCCACAGGCGAAACCATGTCCTCGTTGAGTTGAATACACATCAGCAGAAGTAAGTTTTATTAAAATAAATGAGGTTAAACAATTTTAATCAAATCCAAAATTCTATGGAATTTCTATCTTGTCTTGTAACTTTGATTGCACAAATCAGTTGAACAAATAAATTCGCTTGTTTCTTACTACCAACAGTCGTATCACTTTGGTATGATGTTCGTAAATATAAGTATCTTGTTATCGGTCGACACGTACATGAAAAGAGCATTTGGGTAAACTGTAACGAATACAACTGGTTTACAATTTCTAATCAGGATTCAACATTTACACCATCGATGTTCTTGATAGTAAGGAATCAGTTAAGACATGTTGGAAATCTCAACGAAACAAAGGATGTTGCGTAATTGTGCTACCAATGTAAAAAGGGTGGAAAACGAAAGCACTACAATTTTAGACACATACCTTTTACAACCCAACCGTTTCAAAAAGTGACATAGGACAACAATACGACGTACACTGCGTATTTTTGCAATGCAACTCCTGGTTCCATCAATTACTTTAATAGTAAAAACGTTTATTCTTGTCACAGTATGAAGTCTTAAAACTACCGTTAAACTGAAATTAAAAAGAGAATGATTTTGACCGCAACTAAACGCAAGTTTGACACCAACTGGTATAAGTCCATTTCACGACTCTAAACCATCGAGTTGTTTTGTGTGTTTATATTTCGTTTGCGGAGAGTCTAGTTTCCGCTTGGGTTTGTTGTACACTTAACTTCAATCTCGTCATACATCAGATGTTGCGTTGCTCGAGGGCAATCATGATTGTATCGCGCTTAACGGATAAAGCATCGCCACGGGTCACCCAATATCACAAAGATGTTAACTAATCAATCCCCGAATCAATCGTGCACACAATAGCGGATCCACGTACCATTAACACTATATCGCCCAATCTTTTTAGGTTCTAAAGCACCCTGGTTCCTTTATCGAAAAATCACACATTAAACCAGACAGTGAAGTTTCAAAATTGTAATTTAAAGCTGCATTTTTTAGAACAAGGCAATATCGCACCGTTAAAAATCATTTAGCCGTAATTAGCACACTAAGTTATTTTATTGAGAAGAAAAACTTTTTTATTGTTACAAACGTATTTTAAACGCGCATTTGAATGACTATAAGTATCAGGAAACAAGTAAAACGCGAATTGTGTGGTTTAAAAACATTTGGAATTAAACACAATCAACACAAACCCAGTTTGCAACTACGCGTGTAAAGTGCAAAATGTTATGTGCAAACAACAGATATCGGAAGTCTACACAAACGGTTACGGGCGTACTGTACTATTCCACTCAGCCTAGGAAATGATTAGCCAGCCAGATTATCGATGCTCATGAGAAAAGGCGACTGACTTACAACACAAAAGCACGCGCAAAAGGTTGGTAATTATTAACAGGCGCATTTCAAGTGTGAGTTTGACTGCTTTGCCAACATTGGCTAGACAAAACGCCAGGTAATAAAACTTTGCCATTGGCTATGCAAACACAACTCATGCGCTAAATTGCGTTCGTATTTAGCATAAGTTTTGATATATTATTGGAAAGCATTTCCTCTCTTAGATTTCTCCATTTCGCAGGTCCGAGCTTAGCAACAAAAGAGCAACATCGGATGCTAAATGAAACTTGTTGGTTTTGATCTCGGGAGCATTGAAACATTTTATCTTCTTGGTTGGAATGTTTTGCATTCAGTAATCAAGTACACAACATACTGCAGATTAAATGATTCAAGGTGCAACGCCTTTGGAATTGAAGTTTTAGTTTTTACGTCGCTAAAATGGTGAAGGTTTTAAAAAGCAATAATGTTTAGCGACAGATGTCCAAGCAGAAAATAAATGAGAGATAGGCACTCACAATAAAAGTTACCGGACTAATTTCAAATTTGCCAACGTAAATTTTTAGATATTATGTCGCAGGGAGATTTATGAAAGGTGGCTACACACCTGAAACAAAGCCAGGTCTTACCGGCTTTTATTCGTCCATGCTTGCTGCATTGCGACCTCATGCGGTGTGACGTTTTAAACTTACTTTGTAGTGTGCACTTGTGGTAACTTTAAAACAAAAAAAAACCCGCCTGAGGGCGCTAGAGAAATCACCAGCGCCCTTACTCGTTGCTCGTATGTGACTCGAAATTGGTCCAAAAAAATAATACGTTCTTTACTGGTAATGGCTCGGCCCGTCCCCTAAAATATGTTAATGACACTACAGCTCAAACCAAAATTAAGTTGTCGTATTCTTAAATTTAAACTTACCAAAGAAAAATGTGTTTTAGTTATTTTAACAAACACGAACAGCACCCTAAAAGTCTTGCTTAGGAAAACTTTATGATATGATAAAATTTTAGTGACCAATTGAGATTTTTTCAGTTGAATGTTGCCGTTAAAGCCGATTAGTTACAAATTGCAATGAGTTTGTTTGATCATACAGATTATTATTACTTTTTTATTTTTTTTGTGGGTTTTGAAATACCTCCATTATATTTTACCAACATGTGCCACAAACAATAAAAAAACATCTAACAACATCATTTTCATTTTTAAACATGTCAGATGAACAGAAGTTAAACGTTTTGCGCTTGACATTGTATCCGCTCATTGTTGATTTAGTTGCACAAACAAGTTTGTTGTGTCCCCGCAACGCAATCTTTTCAATAACCGAAATCAACGTTTAGGCGGAAAAACATGGACTTTGAATTGTTTTTAATTTAAGTCTGTAACTATTTAATTTTTATTTGCAATTTAGGATTTTTTGGTTGAATTTGAAATCTGTGATAACCGTTTTAATTGGTTTTTGTTTTACAAAAAAGTGTTATTGCATACATGATTTTTTTAACACATTAGTAACGACCAAAAAAGTATCTTTAAAGCAACAGCCACATACACTTCACATTTACGGGCAAAATTGAATTTAATATAGATGCAAACATTTAAAAAACCTTTATTGCTGTTTAGACTTACCAACACACCCTTTTTTGAAACACAATTTGCTTTAATCCACATTGATATTATCCACTCTTCTTTGGAAAGAAACACGTCGCTTCCCGCTGGTAAAAATTGCTCTTGTAGCATTATCTATAGTTCAGCGGCGATAGCCAATTCTCAACAATAGACGTTTAAGCTGTATCTAATACTGTTAAAATACCTCACTATGTGTACAAGAAACATACATCTGTCACTTTTTACTTGTGATTACGAAACACCACTGATCACTCTGATGTGTCTACTGCGATATAACGGTAATAAGCGAAAAACATGTTTATAAGAGAGTGAGTGTAAGAAGGCTTTGGGATCAAGGTTCGATGTGTGCCGGGAGGTTCGCGTGAGAACGCTTGTTTGCTTAAGCGGGACAATTGATCAGGGCATGGCGTTTTACAGTAATCACGTATATAGCACAGTGACAGTGCACTTTCATTAACTTCGCTCTGAGCAAATACGACCACATCTGTAGCTTTTGATGCCAATCACACAACACCAAATGCTAAAAGTATAAGTGTAAAAAACAGATTATTCTCGTAAAAACAACATCTTGAGATTACGCGATTAAACTACATTAACGTATAGTTTTTTCGAAGTTAGCAAAGACAAAATTAATACAGAATACAGCCAAAACGGTGGTACAGGCGTTTCACAACCCTTTTTATTTCTGTTGTTGGGATTTCGGAGACTCCAATACCAACAACATAAACCGGACCTCGACCTCCATTAACCACATCGCGTGTACAACCTCCTTTCTTTCGTTCCTGGTCAATATTTACTAAGTTACAACATTATACCCACGTAACGCTTGAATGTCTCCATTGTCTTTCCCAACATTTTATTTTGTGCGAGATGCCTGCTCTTTTCCCATCTGAGCTACGTGACGTGTTGCACGCATCACAACCATCTACCAGCAGGTGGAAGTCAATGTCATTCATTCATTTAGCTGGCTCGTCTATGCATACCCCCTTGAGTAAATACTAGGGTTACCGCAGAACACACGTCTGATATAATGGATCGCTTTTCCCACATGAACTTACGCCCTTTATCCGAGGCGATTAATGGAGGTGTGTGGGGGGAGGGGTTATATATTGTCAGCTACAATTACAACAATAATACTTGTGGTGACGTTTAAACAAACTAACATACCAACATCCGTTAATGTCTAACGTATGTTTAGAAAGGTACTAAATTTTTACAGCGGCATGTTGTGCGTTAAAAAAACTAACTTTGCAGTCAATATTTGAGCATGTGTTTCGAAATCGAAGCAACAAAAATTCCAACGTTTCTTTAAATTATTGCAAAAACCATAACAGTTGACAGACACACAATAAAATAAATTTTAGTTAAGACAACTCTAATGGATTTAATTACCTAAAGTTCACAGGCTTTTTGAAGCGAAAGTTTTCGTGTCCAAGTTATTTTACTTAAAAAAGAAATGTTACAAATTATCTCTATCACTTCTTCTGCGGGCTGTTAAATTTTGTTTTAATAAGTTTACAAGTTTTCCACCGACTTTGGTTTATAATGAATGGCTTTCAAGCCATAAACGAAAGAGGCTCGGTATGCTAATAATATCGATAAGATTTTTACACAACGGTGTCGCAACCACGTGAGCAAAAGGATTGACAAAATAGGACTAAGTAAACGCTTGCTAAATTCCCGTAAGCCGTTTGCTTGAGCCCACGTAGGCTAGCTGAACACAACGTATTTTTGCAAAAACTTTTTTGTGTTACGTCATTTGTAGTTTCTAAAACTCCCAACAGAAAACAACAACAACACGCACAAAAAGTTTTTTTTTGGCATTATTGTGCACGCTATGTGTTGATACAATTAAACACCTTGTCTTTGGCGTACACACAGATTCCAACCTAGCTGATTTCGAAACAACGAGTAGCGGGACCACGAAGGATGTTGGTAATCTTAATAGCTGTCTTGCGATATCATTAAGTTCTGTGAAAATACCGTCAAGTTGTGTAAAAGGGTGCACGGCTGATGCAGCGCGTTCATCATCGATCGACCACAAGGTTAGGCAACCCATGGCTTGCGCCCCAAGTTCGACACGGGAGAAATTTTACTATTATATTACTTATACTAATCTATTTTGAAAACCCAACCTAGGCGCACAAATCAAACTGCTTTCTGTTTTCTATTTAAATGAGGCGGAATCGTCATCAACCATCAATTTTACCCGGTTTCAAGATTGAGGTCAACGTGATTTGCCAAATCGCCCATGCACATCTCTAACAATGACACTCGTAATAGGAGAATAGGTGGATGCGGCTACAGCAGCGAATGTTGTTTTATTGATGCAATTTTCACTGATGAAATGTGACGAAATGTAAACTGGGTAAGCTCCGGCTTGATGATAAATTTAAACGCTGACACATGACTAAGAATTTAGTAATGAACAGTTTTGGTGGTGCCTATCTTTCGTTGATACTCTAAGCCAGTGATTCTCAAACTGTCGTACGCCGGAACTTTTTAGGTGGTACGCGAGTAGATTTCTTTGATACATAATTTAAGTCCGATCTAAAATTGCAAATTAGCTGACCCAATTGATCAGCCCTGGTTGGGGCAAAACTTGTGTTTTGTACAGTCTTTTGAAATTACTAATTATGATTGTCAGGGCGAGAAATGGGCCTATTTCTTGGTCTATCCATTCAAACAGGTTTTAGGATAGATGGTGCGCAGCGATAGAGAAAGTTGTCAGGTGGTACGCGGTCCGTATATGATTGGAGAACCACTTCCCTAAGCGCATGCTTACATGCGTAATAGTTAGGCCAGCCCTGGGTAAAAGCAAATAGATTTCAACGTAGGTATTGGTCCTTGGTGCAGAGTTGATTTTGAGTATTCAGTTCAACCAGGAACTATGTTAGATTTGCCTTTGGTTTAAGGTTTAATCGAAGTAATAAACAATTCATCAGTTTAACTAAATAGAATGATGTAAAAAGAGTTTAAATTCTCTAAGTTCAAATAAGCACAAACTTATAGAAACAGAAGTTAGTAGAATGTTTTGTAATTCTAAACCGATTGATGCTTTTTTTTCAGGAAAACATCTTTCGCTCAGTTGTATTTGTTGAAATGGGAGGAGTAATGTTACCGAAGTATTTCGGCAGGCCTGATAAATCGATCTTATGCACCAAGCCTGCTTACTTAATTCGCAACCGGTCCAGAACCCTGCAATAACGGTTCACCACTAAAGCCAATTACTCCCGCACACTGGTTTAGCTTATGGGCGCGGACTTATATTTAAAACAATGTAAAAACGACGTAGGCCTACGTTACACCGGGCATGTGGCAACCCACCACCAATACCAACACTAAAACCAACACCACCACCACGTTTCACGGCGCCCAGAGAAAAAGCCATTTAATCGACTAGCGACGCCCTATTTAAGGCATGTGGAACAAGAAGGCACATTCCGGCGCAATCAACGCCTTGCAAACCAATCACCCCTAAGGGGAAGCAGCGAGGGTGCCACAACGAAAAAGAATGAAAACAATAAGTGACGATGACAAAAACCAACAAGCAAATAAAATTTCGCTACAGTAACACAATTTGTACTGAAACACCTAACTAGAAATAGCGGCACAAGACTGGAACATTATGGAAAGCAAAAAAGAAGGGGACGATTTGTAACTTAAAGTTTTCTGCCGTTCATCTCACCGTATTGATAGGTTTTGTTAGTAATACTAGGCTGTTGTCAAAACTTTTGAATTTTTCAATGAAGCTGTGTTGGCCGCGACGACATTTCACGTGGCCCGCGCCTGATGTTTCAAACTGAGTTGCGTATGGCCTGCTTTTGTTTGGATTTAACTTTTGGTTTGTGTCAACCTGCGACTTTACGCAAAAGGTTTCCATGGAACTTGATTTACCGGTAAAAACGAAGTATGCACAGTGCTGCCGCAACGAAAAAACAGCGAAATTGCACAATTTCCCTAAATCCCGTAAACTTGTGTTTTAATTCTACGGTTAAATACACACACAAAAAATACGTTGGACCGCATGCGTCTTTCACCTGAAAAACCCAACAGCTCAATCCCCTGCAATATTTGCAATTTTGAATGCCACTAATCATAGAATCTGAATTCGTCTCCTTAAGTTTTTCATTTTAAGTTCAGAAAGTAAAAAACAAACAAACAAACAATTATGACAACTGTTTTCACATGTACTAAAAGATGTTGTTATGTTTTCTTTTGTTATTTACAAGTATGCCTTGGGGTCAATTAATGGGCCGGCATGAGAAATTAAGGAGAAAAATACACTCTTGGATTGTGAGAAGTCTGACTTCAGCTTGCACACCGACTTTATCTAAAACACTTGAACCTCTGATTGCAACATTGCAATCCCAACACAGACTTTCGTACTTTGGGATTTTCTTATAATGCAATAGTACATATCACACGATAAGTGATGTAAACTAAAGGCAACAATCACAGTAAAAACCAGCATATACCTAAATTAATTCGCACCAACACCCAAAACATTTGCATAGAGCTAAACACACTTAAATATGCCAACAGAGTGCAAAACATTTTTTTGTCGATATTTTACTTGGCATTTAGCACATGTGAATTCCAACACCTTGACCCCTGGCACGAAGCAGACTTGCACAAAATGAGCGAAATGTTGCCTTGCCTGTCACAAACCCAGGACTACTTGGATTTTTTCTTGTGGTAATCACTGAGAAACACTCACCGGAGTCAGTGACCTTTCCTCTGGCCTCAATTTCAACAATGTGCCAACCACCTAATGATGGATCAGATATGAGGCAACCTTTAACTTTATTAAATCCCAAGTTGTGTGCTGCAATAGCAGCTACTGCCATAGTGTTAACGTTGTTGGGTGCTAGTGGACACAGATCACCTACAGAACCTTCAAAAAGAACAACTGGTTGATCTTTTACAGACTTGTTTAAAGACTCCAAAGGTTCCAGTACACGAAAAGCTGAAGGATGCTTTTTCATTGTGACTTTTAGGGTTGCAAGAGTTCCCAGAATTGCCATTTTCTGTATATCTTGTGCTCCCCAAAATGCTCCACTTGGTATGTATACACCATGCTTGTATTGCTTAGCTGATTTTTCAAGTTCAGTCTTAACTGCTTCATCAGCTAATGCTGTAGGTGAACCAATAAAATAATCTGCAATAGACAAAAATGTTGCCCCATATTGTTTTGATATATTTGGATGTGCCACTTCCACAATTAAATCAGGGGAACAGCAAGAAATATCTTCTAGTGAAGTAAGAATTTTGTCAGACTCGACCAAACTCAGCTTTTCAGGAGACCTATTCCAAACAAACTCAATTTCTAAACCATGTTTTTCTCCTTCCTTGAGTATAAAGTTGTACAGGCACTCTCCCAAGTGTCCAAAACCAACAATTCCAATTTTCATTATTTATTTTTGCTTAAATATACTGTAATAGAGTAGACAAAGCTGTGGTTATGATAAAACCTTTCTCATATAAAACCAGTGGTGGGACTGGGATTCAGCTGGTTCGCACTGGTTCTGTAGAAATATACTGTAATAGAGTAGACAAAGCTGTGGTTATGATAAAACCTTTCTCATATAAAACCAGTGGTGGGACTGGGATTCAGCTGGTTCGCACTGGTTCTGTAGAACTGTCTCACAAAATTTTATGAGATCAGCGAATCTGTTAGCATTACTGGTTACTGTCAAGTGTCAATGGACTTTTTGTAACTAAACCGGCTGAAAAATATTACTTTTGTATTTGTAATATAGAACCGACTGACAAAAAATTGGATCCCACCACTGTATAAAACTATATCTATTTTGGATTGATACAAACTTTAAATCTGGAGGCAATTGGCAGCTCTTTTCATTATGCAATTGCAGACTTTAAGTCTGGAGGCATTTAACAGCTTTTACCACCATGCGTTTGCACGTGAAAGCAAGATACAAAAATACTTTTCATTCCCGGGAATAACTCACCCGGTAAATTCCCTAAAAGTTTCAACCCTGCGTGACAACTCAAATTCTTTTTTAACATTTATTAAAAAAACTGGTGAATAAAAAGAGGTATCATTCTCCAAGTCAACGACAGAAAGTGGATGTCTAAAAAAGCGTGTTTGACATTGTGTGAAAAGAAAAAAGCGAGATTGTACATGGGGATTTTTTTCGTAGATAGTGGATCGGTGGATTCAGGTTTTTGTTGCCTATAAAGCCTGGCCTATAAAGTCTACATTATTTATTTATGTGAAATTATGTGTCCGAATTTGCCCTTTCTTGCAAAATTTTCTGCCAGGATGAGCTTAAAAACGCGATGTAAAAGTAGTGTTGACAGGGTTATCATATTTAAGTTTACAGGGTTATCATATTTAAGTTCTTAGACACTTTCAAATAAAACTCTTTTGAAACCAAACTGACGTCATATTGTGCGTAGTTTAGCAGACGTTTTTTAGGGCACAAAATGTGTCAAAAAAAGCTTTATTACGCATTTACAGTAAAACATATTTTTTCCCGTGACTTCTTTGCTTTCAGGATACAAAAATCACAAACTCTCGTTAAAGTTAAACTTAAAATTGTTTCACCAGCATACCTCGCGTATCAAGCATCTAACACGGAGGCGACGCGTGCATAGGTGCTGCAGCACCTCCTAGCTATTTTTGTTCAAAGTGTATAGCAACCTAATTTAACTATAGGCCTATAATGCCAAATCATGTTTGAACTTTGTAATATTTCCTGAGGTTTTGGTGGGGCATAACTTTTCAGCATATTTATTTCATACAACATGCAGACCAAGTAGCTGCTTATTTTACACAACATGCAAAATTTAGCCGACGTGCAAAGTCAGTCGTTAGTGCACTCGCCTACTTATAATTTAGCAAAATTTCTGACTGCCATAATTTCCTACTGTTGGTCGTTTCAATTATACAATCAAAAACTCCTTGGACTTTTTAGAAACCATTTCGGATTTCAATATTACACTAGGCGAATGTCAAGTTTCTTTTGATGTTGTCAGTTTGTTTACATCCGAACCCACTGCGATTTGGCCATCTCGATCACTATGGACAAACTCAAACACGACACAACACTACACGAACGCACCGGGCTAGATCTTTCACGCATAGAAACAGCATTACAGATTTGACTTAACGCAACAAATTTTACTTGAAAAAACAAACAATATACAAACAAATATTTGGCACACCAATGGGCTTACCTATTTCAGCAATTCTCGCAAATCTCACTATGGAACACATCAAGTAAAAGGCACTTACAGGGTGTATCTGAGCGCCTAAAACGAATCTTAAACGACGCTGGGGTAAAAGTGGCAAAGAAACCTCTTAAAACAATTGGACAGTTGCTACCTAAACCAAATGGTGCCACAATACCACAACACCGTACAGGGATCATTTACGATTTACAAGATGCCTTGCATTTTCGCTTGTGTGCTCGCAGTAGATCAGTGGTCTTCAACCTGTGGGTCGCGACCCCAAGTGGGGTCGTCTAAACCAGTGGTTCTCAACCGCCGGTCCGCGTCAACTTTCCTGCCGGTCCGCCAAATATTTTACAATTTTATATCTTAATTGCAAAATGACAGGTGTTGGAGGCATAGAAATCGTGTGGAAGTCAAGGCTCTACTTCGCCTTGCAGAAACTTCAATAGACCCGCGTCTAATACGTATGATATCAAACAGACAGCAGCAACTTCTCATTAAATTGAATTTTTCATACTTTTTTGAATTGTATATTTTTGTCGTGATTTCATTTTGGGTTGATTTTGAAAGTCCACCGGTCCGCAAAATTTATTTCAAAAGTTTGCCGGTCCGCAAACTTAAAAGGTTGAGAACCACTGGTCTAAACTTTTTCTGGGGTCGCTATAAATTCAATTTATTGGCGTTTAAAATTATAACCAAAAAAATATACGTTTTTGTTCTAGTTCGCAACCTTTGCTCATGTTTTGCAGTACAGCTTGGTAGCTCGTGTCACAATCTAATCATTGTGATTCAATAATCTATATAAAACACCAGTTGTTCTACCCATTGTTACGCGATAGAGCCCCATGAATGACATATTGTTTCCAAAATAATATAGCGGGTACAGCTAAAATTGCGTACATTTACTGATTTCTGCAAACTGGTGAGCTTTAACCCGAATTAGATTTAAAAAACTTCTGGGTTCTAACATTTGAGCGTAATAATGCGCACTGGATGCTAATATTTAAAGTCTACTTAAAAATTACGCGGGCTAGCTTCAGTTTCGGCATTACTTGAAACAATTTTATCCCTATAGGAAAGAAATGGGGTCGCATGTAAAGTCTGATTTAATTTTCTTTAAAATTGGGGTCGCTTTTAAAAAAGGTTGAAGACCACTGCAGTATATCATTCATTGCTCTGAAGAAGCCTTACCGTTCTGGTGGGCGAAAGGTCAGCAAAAATGCAAGTCATTGAAAAAACAACTAGTATTTTGTTTAGCATTATGCAACCTGGTGGACAAACCGCTTGTTCGGTATTTTCAATTAGTGATGCACCGAACCCGCCTAAAAAGGTTCGGGCCGAAACCGAATATTCGGCCTTGAGGCCGAATTATTTCGGCCGAATCAGGCCGAACCTAAAATCCCCATTCTTATGGATGTTTTAAACTGAAACTTTTGTTGTTGATACGAGTGACCTCAATTATGACAAACCAAAATAACTTTCACAATGCGTAAGCTTTGCTAAACTTGTAATATTTTGCAGACAACGTGGCTCGTAATTTATAAATATAACAAATAGTTAATTTATGATGTTTCGTATGGGCGAAAATGAAATTTAAGGCTTCGATTCCATGCAACAAAAAAGTTCGGTTTCGGCCGAATTTTCAAAAAAGTTCGGGCCGAAACCGAAACATTGGAAAACAACGGATTCGGCCGAAATGTTTCGGCCAACCGAAACTTCGGTGCATCACGATTTTCAATGACCATTATTGCGAACAATATCCAAATGTTTTGTAGTAAATGGTTGTCTCTGTAATAGCGATTCTTGTCGCTCATCGCTTTAGTGGCGTTACAATAAGTCCAGTTTAAATTTACTTTCCTAACTTGCATTTTTTGTACAACTCGGCGCTTATGAAAGGTACGGTGTCTGGCAGTGTGCATGCGCACTTGAAAGCTGCACGCCAGGCGAATCGGGATTTAAGATTCGGATTCGGTGACTGTAAGTAAGCCTCAGTTTTATCATTAAATAAAAAAAAACTGTAAGGAAAAAAGGCTATTCAACACCTGTTATTCAAATATGTCAGTCATCAGGAATAAGTCACAACAAGAAATATACAAACAGTTCTGAATGGTGCCAACGAAAAAAATTGTGGCTGCTGTAAAGTTAACAAAATGCCTCAAATGCAGATAAAACTATTGTAGAAGCTAAAAGAATTTTAAAACACCTGACTGTAGTCTTCCACCATACACCTTGTCGCTGCTAAATTGTTTGACAGAAAATGTTTCACTACTCTTATGAATGAACATCCTATAGAAGACATAGTAGTGACAACAAAACTGTATCCCATACTAATGTAAAAGCATCGGGCCAGTAAATGATAAGAATATCCTATATCAGTTGTCGTCAACCTATGGGTCGCGACCCCAAGGGTCGCCTAAACTTTTTCTGGGGTCGCAATAAGTTGCCGAATTTAATTTATTGCATTTTAAAATTGATTACCGAAAATGAAACTAATATTATGTTCTTTTAGATCGCAACTTTTGCTCTTGTTTTGTGGTAGAGCTTGCTACCTCCTGTTGCAATTAAATCGTGGTAGTGGAAAAACAGAAAATGCCTTTATCGCATAACAATGGGTTTCGACAACGTGTATTATGACCCAACACTATAAGTTTGTATTATTTAAGGTGACACCAGAACGAGTGAATAGTTATTTATGCAACGTACCCAACTATGCCAAATTTTTCTAAAACCGTTTTCAACCACGTGGCTGTGTGAAGCAGGATTTAGTGCAATGAATGTATTAAAAACGAAACATCGTAATCGATTGGAAGTGGAGCATGACATGCGGTTAAGCTTGTGCAAAGTCAAGCCGTGGCTTTAAAAACTTGTGGACAGTGTACAGGCGCAACCATCTTACTAAAAGTGCAAATTAAATGTTGAACAATTTGACAAGTTTGTGTTGCGAAAATTGGGTTTATGTCTTAAATGAAACGCCTTAAAAACTTTTTTCGTAATACTTTGGTATAGCCATTTTTTCGTAATAATTTTGTATCGCCATATTTGTTTGTAATTATGTACAGTTTGTGTAATTGTTCTTTCGGTTCAGCATTACTTAAAACATTTTTCTCAGTGTTAAAAAAATGGGGTCGCATGTAAATTCTGATTTCATTTTCCCTTAAACTGGGGTCGCCTATATAAAAAAGGTTGAAGGGTTGAAGACCACTGTCCTATATTGTTGATCAGCTGCTGGTAATTGATATGAAAGTGGTTTACTGAAGATTCATAAATATTGCAAATTGCTTGGGTTTTTAAATGATATTGGAAATAATCTATATGGTGTTTTGACTGGTGAAATTATAGCCTATTATTTTTGGTGCAAAGGCAAGGAAAAGGTTTAATAGAATAGTTTAAATGTGATTTAAGTGATAATTAGAAGTTTTGTACTGCTTAAAAAGAGTTTTTGCAGAAATTGTAACAGTTTTATTTTGACTTTGTTATTTTCTTTGCAACAAAAAAGACTATTTCGCAATAATGTGACTCGATAATGGTAACTTTGTGAGCGGCCGGTTTCGGAATTTAAAAATAAACAACGGGTCTCCATGCTTTTAAAGGTTTATGGGGCGCCGTTTTTGAATAAATTAAGTTGCAGCAATATAGCTAACCTACAACGAAGCATGGCTAACTTGCGGCAACTTACATAGCTAACCTGCAATGGGACATCTCCATACATTTAGAAATGAATATCCCACAATGCACCGGGTAACTTGCGACGCAACATAACTATCTTGCGGCACATTAACCAACTTGCAAGACGCATAGCTAATTTGCGTCAAGCTGGCTAATTAATTTGCAACGCTCGGTTGCCGCAAGTTAACTTGCAACTTTTTTGTCTGTATCAAAACGATACAGATTGCAGGATTGAACTATTGCGTTCTGCAAGTTTTCCTACTGTACGATTAATAAAACAAACCGCACAGGTTTTTAGGTTATAAACGCGGGCCGAGGAAATTTATGACGAATAATTAAAGGTGTAATAGTTGCCAACCATTGATGCAGCCAGGGGGGTGCTCAATCAGGGGAGTAAATTCATTT
The DNA here is from genome assembly GCF_965637545.1 of Phallusia mammillata. Lineage (NCBI taxonomy): Eukaryota > Metazoa > Chordata > Ascidiacea > Phlebobranchia > Ascidiidae > Phallusia > Phallusia mammillata. The sequence goes on along the minus strand of NC_137252.1, from coordinate 19,229,091 downwards.
TATAATTAAGGACGGGGTACTTTTTAGACTGTAGCTTTATTTTAATAATGTCACATTTTTTAAATGTAATAATATCACAATACAGAAATACAGGTCACAACGGGGTGTGGACTTAATGATAATTAAACTCTCTTGTATAAACACAGAGATCAGAACCCATGCATGATATTTATGTTTGAGCGTTTAGATTGTGACGTCTGAATTCTGAATGAACCTAGGGAAGGAAATGATAACTGGTCTTGGACAATGGATTAACTTGACAAAGAAATCTAATTCAAGTTGATGTCACAACAAATAAAAGTTGTGGTTCAAAAGTACGTCAATACAACAAAATAGAATAATTATTGCGGGCACTTTGTCTTCGTGAGAAGCAGAAGTTAGCTCTTGTTTTATGTTGCACTCCGGTCCGCGTGATATACGGTATTTACTTAACGTATTGCTGATGTCTGGTAGATGTTTATATTGTTTATGCAGATTGTTTGGGGCACATGCACAGTTCACCACAGGGAAGCAGATGTAACACGCTTTAGTGTTATATGCAAACTAGCTGAAGATTCCAATGTCGACTTTAGGTAAGCTACATGAAAGGTGTGCATTAACAGTTCCCCTAAAGAACATATTGTTTTGTGAACAGCTGACAACTTTCGGCAAAAAATGAAAGATTTGGTGCGATCCCCAGCTGCTTCTAATGCTGCCACATCTTCAAATAGAGGAGATTCTACTTCATATTCTTTAAGAGGTGGAGGAGAAATCAGTGTTATTTCAAAGCAAGCGGTTTTGCACAATAAAGAAACTGTATTTGGTAAGCCAAAAAAGTTCTAGTGTACTGCAGCCAGGAATATACTATGATTTCTTACATTTATGTGGAAATATATCTTACTTTATAAAATGACTTAAATGTTTCATACTAACACCAAAATACACATATTCTGCTTTAGGAGCGAGTCAAAGCAGTGTGGATGGCAACCAATCTAACAAAGATTTAAACAATGATGATCTAGAATTACTGGCAAAAATTGAAAGGCAAAACCGGTAATTTACAGCATTAAACAAAATTGCTATTCTGGTTTAACAACAATAACAATCCTAACAATGGTTTTGTGGGTGACAGCCTATTAGAAGCTGATACCAAATCAATGAAATCAGTTTCAAGTGAAAAGTCAATTACTTCTCGACGAAGTAGCAATGGGTCAGCTTCACCGACATCCACAAACAACACTTCCTCTTCAGGTTGTGACAATACTGGAAATGTTGTCTTTCACAATGAGAACAGCCGGGCATGGATCTTGTGGGGACAGATTGTTAATGACTGGGATGAATATAAAAGAAAAAACTCAAAACAATTAAGGGTAAAAACATTTAGGGATTTCTCACTAAGAAATAGTTTTTTTGTTATCATATGAGTGGCCCCAAAAATTGTTTGTTCTGTTTTGTTGTTTGAATTAGGAAAAGGTCAGTCAGAAGAATAAACATATAGACTTTTAACAAATTATTGTGGCTTCCGAACCTTAATAATTATGTGTTTGTTTGAAGCAGTTGATTAAAAATGCGTGTTACTTTTACTTCTTTTGTATATTTTGTATAGCACCTAATCGCTTCTGGTAAAACGTTATAACTTTTGTTATAATTTTTACATGGATAGAAAAGGGATCGCCAGGCACTTTTGAAGGGGTCACAAAGATGCAACCCAATTCGCAGAGTAAAAAAGGCTGAGAAACACTGACCTATAAATTCACAGACAATTATCAAAACATTAAAGTTTGATTACTGCGTTTGTATGCTTAGTGAATGACTACATTAACCTTTTGTTTTAGGAAATGATTCGCTGTGGAATCCCTCATCATTTTCGTGGACTTGTTTGGCAACTTTTGTGCAATGCGCATAACTCCCCTTATAAAATAAAATATGGGGATCTATTAAAACAAACTTCTCCATCAGAAAAGCTAATTCGTAGAGATATTGCGAGAACTTATCCTGAACAAGATTTTTTCAAAGATCGAAATGGCATTGGACAAGAAGTATTGTTTAATGTAATCAAGGTAAATCATGATTAGGGCCAAGTTTGCACTGAATTAATCAAAAGGTGTTGGTAACAAATACATTTACAAATTGCATTTTTTAAATACCCTTTAACTGTTTGCAAATAACTCATTCAGAACATTTTCTTCTTTATTTTTTTACAGTTACTTTTTTATTATAAATCCTTTTTAGCTTTATGTATATTTTTGGTTTTACAATTCTTGGTAGTGTTACTGATTCCCTTTTGTAAAGGCTTATTCCCTGGTGGATAGAGAGGTTGGATATTGCCAAGGGAGTGCTTTTATTGTGGGGTTGTTACTGATGCAAATGCCAGAGGAGGAAGCATTTGCTGTATTCACAACACTAATGCAGGAATATCGACTAAGGGAGCTGTTTAAACCATCCATGGCAGAGCTCGGCCTTTGTATGTACCAACTAGAAAACCTGATCCAGGTGCAGTATACTTGTTCATTTTAGTGCAGTGTTGTTATTCAGTCTGCCTAAGCATTGTGAATTTCAATGCGATGTATCAGTTAATGTTTAATTTTTTTGCAGGAACATGCACCAGAATTAATGATCCATTTCCATGCACAAGCTTTCCACACATCAATGTTTGCCTCGTCCTGGTTTCTTACACTTTTTGCCACAACATTTGACCTGGGCGTTGCTTCAAGAATTATGGATGTTTTCATATCTGAAGTGAGGCCTGTTCAATTAAGTGACATACACTTTTTGCATCATTGGTAAAAACAAATTTTTGTTCAGGGAATGGAAATCATTTTCAGGTTGGGTCTTGCAATGTTACTTGGAAGCCAGCAACAACTCATACAAATGGACATGGAGGGAATGTTAAAGGTTCATATTTTATCATGAGATTAAAATGAATATAACATTTAAATATTATGAAAACAATCCTAAGCAAAACTGTATTTTCTGAAATATGCATTTTCTGTAACACACATCATGCTGTATATTTTAAAATTAAAACATTAACTTGATTTCGCAGCTGATTCAAAAGGAACTGCCAGAGTTTTACAACAAAGATCCTGATCTGCTGTTCCAGAAAGGTTACCTGTTAGTAAGGTATAATGCAAAGAAAATGAAGAAGTAAGTAACCTTAGTTAAATGGTTACTGATGAATTAGAAATGAGTTTTAAATTGACTCAAACAAATTTGATTAGCCTCAGTCACTTAGTCTGTGCCATATATAGCTGAGTTTGTTTCGTAAATTATTTGCATTTGCACCAATGATTGTTTTGCACGAGGTAAATTTATTTCTGCTCAACAAGCAGAAGTTTATGTAGATAATCATTCCTTGCCTTCAACATTCTTCTTTGTTAAAAGGAATTATAAAAGCTGTTATATCAATGGTCAACTTCTGTCTACTTTTATAAGCAGTGACAAACTGTTCTACCTTTGTGTAAATCAATTTACCATTTTTTTAGGTTGGAAAAGGAGTACATGACAATGAGAAGCAAAGAACAAGAGGAACAAGTTGAAATGAGAAAATTACACACTGAAAATCGACTGCTGCGACAACGAATTGAAGCTCTTGAAATTGAAAATGGAACTTTAGCTGATAAACTAATTCAGGTGGGCATTTATATTAAAGTGAGATTCTTTTTATCCAATTTTTTTGGTTTGTTATTTAATCATAAATAAAAAAGATGGTGCTACCATTTGGTGCAACTTTACATTGCCTGAGGGTATAATAAAGTTTGTTAATAGTCAACTGACTCATTAATTGCTTTACAAGACTGGTTTGTGACACTTTGAATAATTACTTTAAATTAAAACAAAATTCTGTCTGCAGCAGTCATTAATTTGACTAGTTTGACCCATTTCCAATCTTGCTGCTTTGTGTTACTTATAGCAGTTTGTTGACACATAGGCTGGACCTGCCATGGGTGCTTTCCCAAAGCAAAGTCCAGACAACTGTAGCTAAAAGGAAGTAAAACTATCCAAATAGAGATACCTAATGGCAGATGTTTTTGTATTTTGGGATTTGTACTTTTTATCTTTTGCTACGAGAAGATAAACATTGGTAATATTTATTATCCCTCATAAATTCACATGACTCATCAAAAACAATGCCTAACCAGTGATCTTTAATTTTTTGTGGAGTGACAATTATTATATTTCTGCCATGTGGTTGGGTGTACAAATACTTTTTTTTAATGTTGGTTTCACAAATAGTCCACAGTGAACGTTTTTCAATAAATTTTTCTAGGATCGAGTTAATCGAGCACTTGAAGCAGAGGAAAAAATAATAATGGGGAAAGAACTTAGCATTGCTAAACGTCAGGCAAAACTCAGTCAAACCGGCTCATTGAATTCAGCAGCTTTTGAGGATGATGTGCCCGGTAAATTTTGTGTTATATTTTCAACTGTTTGTAGTGCAGAAAACATGTTGTTTGTGCTAAATATGTGCTGTTGCAGGAAACGATTCGGCAAATCAGTTCTCTGAAACGTTTGTTTTACACCTACAACAAGATCTTGTGCAAGCAAAGCTACGGGAGGCAGAAGCTTCATCAACTATGAGTGAACTTCAGGTACTTACAGTGAAAATGCATTTAAAGTGTAAAAGCTATTAAAATTCTAGTTTGATTTTTACCATTTTTTCATGTCAGGAAAAAGTTTGTGATCTTGAAGAAAGGAATAGAGAATTAACAGATCAATCAAAAGTGGTTTCTTTGCAAGATGAACTTATTGCCACCAAACTGCGGGAGGCAGAAGCAAAAAGCGTAAGGAAAGATCTTACCCATAAGTTGCACTTACTTGAAGAAAGTTGGCAGGTAAACAGAAAACTATTTGTTTGAAATTGGTGGATGTGTTTTGGAGTTTATTTGTGAACATGGTTGCTGAAATATTGTTTACCTCTTAAATTTTATTGCTTAGTCAATATTGACATCTTGAGTTTTGCTGCTTAACCAATATTGACAAGGAAACCAATATGTTGAAAACAAAACAAATGGTGCCTAGATGTCCAGTTCAAATAATACTGGGCCCCAAAATTACTTGTTATATTGGCATGTTCCTCGTTAATGTTTTCCTATATTTTGTGTGTTAAGAAACACATCAATCGAACAAATGCAACGAGACGATCTGTGCTAAATGCTTCAAGCAAAACTAGCAAAGTTGCACTACAGGAATTGCAGGAGGAACTAATTTCTGCAAAGTTCAGGGAAACAAAACTGATATCACAGTTTGCAGAAGCATCACAGCGAGTTACGGAACTGGAAACAACTGTAAGTTGGTGTCATCATTATGGGTTCCCTTCCCTGAATGGGACACATATTGCTTTTCTCTGTTTTTTTGTTTTTGTTTCTTTCCAATAATTATTGTCCATGCACTTTTGCCCCGAAATTATTGGTGGATTTCAATGAAATTTTTACAGATGGTAGATATGGCATGTAGATGTTCCATTTGTTTTGTTTGACTTGATAGTCCCAGTATTTACCCCATTAGCCCCCTAAAATAGGTGACATTTTAAACAATGTCTAAATTGGAAATTTTGACAGTTCATGCAATAAGTCAGTTTTAGGTGTCAATTGTCACGTTTTGCCATGGAGTCCCATCAGTTGCCCCCTAAAAGTGTTAACTTTTTAAGCAATGTCTGAAGTTGATAAAATTTGGACAGTTCGTAGAATATGCCATTTTGAGGTGTTGATTGTTGAGTTTTACCATATAGCCCCACTAACCCCTAAAATAGGGCAATGGCAATATGTGCTAAGCCACCCTTCCAGTGTAACATGTTTTTTAGCACCATTGTGTGGTCAATCTGCTAAGTAGGTCCTATTTCATTATATTTGCATAAAACTGATCCCATAAAAACCTTAGATATGTTCATTACCCTAATGTGATTGTTGACTTCATAAACTAAATGTTCAGCTTGAAATTGTGTTTTTTTTTTAACTTCCAGAATCAAATATGCACCTCACAACTGCGAAGGGCAGAAGATGATAGATCAATACTAAAAGAGAAATGTCGTGTTGCTATTGACAATGAGAAGGTTCTACAGCAGCAGTTAAATGAAGTCAATACTCACTTAGCACATTCAGAAAGCAAGGTTGGCTCAAAAAGCTTTTAGTGGATGTAATAGTGTATAATGCTTACTCTATTATACAAGTATGCAAAAGGGCAAATTTATTTAACGTCAAAAACTGTTACAAATACTTTCAGAATCAGGAAGCATTGATGTCTCTGAGGATCCGGGAAGCAGACAACACAATGAAAATCGCTGAACTGCAGCAGGAAATATCAAAATTAAAATTGCAGGTATGAGTCACAACAGTGGTGCCATCACTAATTTTAGGTTCGTCCGCAGACATCCAATAATACACTTGGAAAGTTGTGTGAATTTTTTTTAAAGGAAACTTTACATGTCTGCCTTCCTTCACACTAAACACAAATAGTAACTTTGCTACCAAGAATACATATTTCGAAGTTTGAATGCAACTAACTCCAAGTACAATCCAAATTTAACTGTTTAAGCAAAAACAAATAAGAATCATTGTACATCAAAAAAAAAATACTGCAGACACCATTTACAAATTGAGAAAATTTCCTTTGCAATGTTTTGGAAAACTGGAATATTGTGATCACATACATAAACTGTGACAGTCTTCACACCATGGTTCTCATTCATGTCAACTTGTAACAAGCTTTATGCTGATTTTATTTTATTTACCATCTTTGCACATATTTAAACATTTCATTTAATACACCACTGTTTAATTCCAAAAACATACTTTCACATGTTGCTTAGGATTCAAAATCGTCATGGTTGCCAAATGTGAAAAAATTTTAAGCAGTCAGTAACACTTGGGACATGGGTTTATTAGTTGTTAAGGTTCACCAGTTGCTGAATTACACATCACTGTGGGTTGTATTGTACTGTCATGTTATGATGGAGTCGCAAAGTTGGCATGATTTTGTGATATGTTTGTTAATCTGATTTTCAGAATGCAGAATCAACAAGTTTATCCACTGATCTTCCCCAAACTTTTCAGTCCCCGGCCTCAACGCATATTATTAGACAATTACAAGGCAAAATATTAAAACAGCAGCGTCAAATCGACGTCCTTCGCAAACAAGCACCCAATGCTGCTGAAAGTTTTAACACTGTTGACCAAACAAATGATTCGGATATCAGTGATGATGATTCGGAGCTGCTTTTTGATGCAACTGTTACAACTCAGGGTTTGGATGATGATTTTAGGTCACCTAGTGAAATTCAGGACACATTTGATAAAAACATGGGTGAAGAATTGAGTAATATGACATCAGTTGTTATCTCATAATGGACCATCTATTTTGATGCTGTTGCATTTGGGAAAGAAGTAATTTTTGAAAAGTTGCAAAATTTATGGCAAAAAATAGAGTTTTGTAAAAGTTGATGTGATGTGTTCATAAGGGGAAATTTTGTTTTTGCCTATTTTCTCATGTGCAATACAACTGTAAGTGGGTAGATCAAATGCACTTTTTTCAGTGGCGCTTAACTGTAATGGACTCTTATGTTGTTGTGGAAATTATGTTTTACAGTATTTAAGGCATCAAATTACATCAGTGCCTTAGTATTGCAGAAAGTTTGTACTGGGTGTAATATAGTTCATAAGTTTGTGCTGGCAATTGATTGTGTGTATTTTTGAGTGCTTTTTATGGTTTACTGACATTCAATAACTAAAATAATTGATTTATGATATTTCATAGTACACTAAAAACATAAATGGTAAAATGTCAACATTTGAAACAAATGTGATTAGTTTCCTGTCATAGTTTGTACAATTCTAATCCAGATTGTTTTAACAAATTAATTTTTTTGTGGCAGTTAATGCAACTTAAATAAAAAGTGAACTTTTTTCTTTTGGTGTGTAAAAATGTTACTAGTTGTTCTGCTGCTTGCCAAATTTTTTTTGTTTTTTGACACTGTTTGTAAACAACTGGTGGTATTTTTGGCAATTCAAAGGCAACAATATTTCCAACACTAACTGCTGATAAATTAAAACATTGATTTTTGGTGATTGCTTCCTATTTATCTTTTCTTTCCCTTGCCAATGTTGTATTACACGTATGATTATTCTATCAATGCTTTGGTTTCATATGATGTGACAAAAAAAATGTTTGTTCATTTTATTTGTATTAATAAGAGCGAGCTTAAATCCTGCTGTTCAATTCCAAGTAACAGCAGGGGTCAGGAATCTAGCTGAGAGAGGCAAGGAAGTAACACATTGTATTTGGCTGAGGGCGAACACATTTTTACTTCAAATGTATTAAGATTTTTTATAAAAAAACATATAGCAAAAAAATAATGAGTATTACAATTTATTATTTTGTTGAGAACATTGTTATACAGAAGAAATTTTAATACCACATAAAAAGCATGTTTTAGTCGTTTTTGCATTCAAACTTTTAACAAACAACACAACCTTTTTGCATCATGTGAGGCAAAATCAATTACGTTTATCAATTTTATTAATGTTTGTTTGCATGTTGTGAAAGTTTGTACTAACAGGGTTTTAAATAACCATTACACCACATACAGTCACAGACTGTACGAGAAAAATTTACCTGGTTTGTTTTACAATTTACCCACCAAGTTTACCTGGGTACATTTGTCAAGATTAACCCTAAATTGTACTGGATTTGCCTTTTCATTTCTTCCCTTTAAAAAAACGGCAAATTTCTGTAATTTACCCACGTAAATTTGTGCATGTAAACATGCATAACCTAATGCTAAACTTGTGATCGGAAAATAAAGCAAAATGGGCTGTAAAATGCAGAGCAGTGAAAAACAAAATAAACTTCAAAGTATGTTAAGATGACCCATTATTATTATTTTTCAAAAATTGTGGATCTTAATAGCTTATCTAATAATAATTGTTGATTTGTGAATGTCTAGGTCAAAATGCAGTATTGCTGAAGCAATTTAATTGTTATTTGTAATGTAAGCTAACTTTTTACTTAGATCATCATTATTAAAAACCACAGACGACAACATGTGTGATATAAAGAGTACAAACAATTTTAGTTTCCTTCCAACCTTTTTGATTGGCCCAATTTTTTCCGTGCCAAATACCTTTCCCTTGCAGACAAAACTGAATCTTTGTCTGTTCGTTTGACAAATGAACTGGAGGTGTTTTCTGGATTCTGCTTTGTTTGTTTATTGACACGATGTCCTTCCTGGCTAGTGGAAACTTTGCTTTCACAAAGTTTTTCAGTGGCATCATTTGTATCATCTTGTGGGTTAACAGGGTTTTCAGATGAATCACTACTATGAGCTCGCTTTCTGGAGCTATTAGAGTCTTGCTTGTGATCATCTTCATCAGAGCTACTTGAAAATGACATATCTGTGTCTCTGTCATCTTCATTGGTAACATCAGCTGCCATGTTTGATGCATCTTTTTCATTATCAGTAGTTTCTTGAGAAGTTGGTGAAGATTTTTTGGATCTAAAGATGAACAGAAGAAATGGAACTAAATTTATTAGTACATGAACTTGCAGCAGCAACATTAAAATATATACAGTCTTGTTGTTAATATTTGGTTTTTATTTACCATAATGTGTGACAGGGCAAATTGTACATCCACTTTTTGGTAAAAAGGCATTGTAACTCACAAAACACATAAGTGCTCATTTTCGTCTTGTTAAGTGCCAGGGAAACTTGTATGTTTCTTGTTTGGCACATGGTACTTTAGGTTGAAGCTTAGTAACTAAACATTTGTTAAGTTGACACATATCTATTTCAATTAGGGAGTTTTTAAATTTTGTATTTAATTAGGGAGTTAAATGAAAATTTTTTACCAAATTGACTAGTTCCACTAAGGTTAATACTTGGTGCGTTATTTTGTTTATAAGTTCAAAAGCAATGTAGATTTAAGACATACATCAAACATGGCAGATTGAAGCAACCATAAGGGTGTATGTGGCCTGCTCCTGTACAATGCCCAGGTCTGCCATACATAGTATCAGCTGGAATTTTAGACAAGCGCATATTCATGGCCAAGATTCCTCATACCCTTTACTGTATTTTACCATTTTTGAAGTTTGTTAAACCTATATAGTTATTTTAGGCCTTGCTGCAATGGAATTTATTTTGATAATTATACAAGTCATCATTTGGGAACATTGCTACTTAAGTGATGAAGGCCTGGGAAAAAAATGGTTGGAAACAACTTCGTTCAAAGTTACAAACAAATCTTTGATCAAACGCATGTGAACAAGATTTCAGGCCCACATTTGAACTTTTTAAAAATGTGCTGATTGCTCCAACCAAATTGTTATAAAATTTGAATCATACAAACATTTCACATTGGAAAACAGGCATGTTGCACAACATACAATTTACATGCACAAAATCTTGGCAAAACAAATTTACCCTTGAGTTGGTGATGGCTCCTCACCCATTTGTTGGCGAAGAAAATGTCTGTAGAAACCGCTGAGATCTTTCTGCTTGCGAACATCTAACGCATCTGTAAAAAAAAGATGTATTAAAGCCTAAAGCATTTGGGGTTTACTATGCTTGTACTCAAATACACTTTGAATACTTAAATCAGTGGTTTCAAAAGAGTCCACAGTTCTTTAAGGGTCTGTGAAACAATTTTAACAGATTGGCAAGATCTCAGAGTACTTTTACAGCCACTTTTGTAAATCTTAAGTCAGATGATGTGAGTGTATAAGTGCAAATTTAAGTTGAATGTATGTCTCCTGTGTTGAGCAACACTTCTTTGTGTAATCACAAGTAGACAAGGAGGCCATTTCTTGTTATGTTTAAGTGTTAATGTTTTAGTCATGTCAAAATTGATGGAGAAATTCAAGTATATCATCGTCTACTATTCCCAATGCAATAAATTTATGAAATATGGTAGAGATGATCAGACTGAAACGCAAAACAGGTGAACACATCCTAGCACACTTGTTGGCTTGCTGGGAATCAGTAGCAAGCCACAATGAAACTTGCAACATTAATTTACATTAAGATAGTTATTGAATAAAGATTACCATGGTTAAAAGGTGTTACAACTTCTCAAGCATGTAAATTTATCTGATTCTACAATACCATTTCAAATTGCATTTAAAAGAAACAAAATAATGCAATATTTATTTGTGGATACAGGATGAAGCTTTGCTGCAGCAATCAAACAAATATGTACTGATGCGGGATCCAGGAATAATTCTTTGATTGTAACCTTGTAGTTAAATAATATGTTTTTGTAAATTTAACAATGTTCAAAAAAAAAGCAATGACTTATAGCCAGCCAGTTGATACAGAAAGAATTTGATAAGAAAACAATAAACTAGTAAAAAAATAAACCTTCAATGGCAGCTTCCCGTCTTTCCTGTTCTTCCTCCTCTTGTTTTTCTTGCATTCGCTTACGATACGCAGAAGTTACAAAAGCAGGTTTATCCTTAAATGTATCCCCTTCTTGTTCTCTTTCCTTTTCAATTTTGCGCTCCTCAACACGTTGTCGCTCTCGATTTCTTGCCTCAGCTGCTTTTAACAGACTTCCAATGTACTTTGGCTAAATTCCCACAAAATAATATTAGTAAAGCTAAACACAAACTATATCACATTTGCCAGAAGAGCTCTTTAAACTTAATATTAGTAAAGGTCTGCTAAAAATTAATCACATTCCAAAATATTTTGAAAACAATTTGCAGTTTTACACAGTATGTACCTGCTTATGCTTGTCTGCTTTTGTGATTGCAGATGGAGTATTTTCCTTAATTGACTTGGATTTCATATCATCATAAATTTGGTCATACTCATACACTGTGGCGTCCTCTTCCAGAGCTTTTTGTATTTCAAGTTTAGTCTGAAAGAGCATTTTTTTCTTGTTCGCATTGATTTCCAATATAAAATAGAGAAAAAACGTACTTGTTTTTTTACTATTTTTTTCATTGCTTCTTTATGAATTTGAGAGTTAACCTGGCTTTTTCCATCTTCATCACTTGAATCATCATTGTTAAAAACTGACAACCTAGGCTTTAGATGACTACTGTCCTTTGATTTCTTTGACAGGATCAAACCATATCTGTAATCAGGTTGTTTACAATAAATTTTACTGCACCCCCCATTCCTATATGCTACATTCACCATTATTATGGCAATAGTAACATCTAACAGATATTGAGAAGGAAAAAAGTTTTTAGACAACATAATTAGCTTTCATTATAGAACAGCAAGGCCTTAATTTTTTAATTTAATTTGGTAAAGTATGGCAACTTTTCTTTGCAATAATATCTTTGGTTTCTGTTTAACTTTGATTCATATAAAGACAAATTTGAATCTGGTACCAATTCACTGATAACAGAGGTTATTTTTTCATACACATGGTAAAAAATAAAAACAAAAATACATACTTTTTATTGGGATTCATAGCAGTAGCACTAGTTTCCTGAAAATAAAGCCCAAATGTTCTTGTCAGCTAATTGAACTGAGATTCAAAAAACGACAACAAAAGTGTGGAAATGTTTGCATCTTCGCAGTGTTGGGAAATTCCCCTACCAACGCTGATCCGGTTCGACCAAAGTCCTTTAACTTAGCTTAGAGATGTGAAAATAACATTGCCGCGTTGGTTGCAAATAAAAATGCTTTATGCCAAATTTACAAACAGAAGTTTTCTTGCTTTTTGAACCAACTCGTATGGTAAATTTTAATTTCTATTTAGAGCACAAATCTTTACCGTCTCCAGTGGTTACATGATAAGATTCTACTTGCAATTGCAATATCAAAGACGAAAGACCAGACCACTTTGTGGGTTTTTGTGTTCATAATCGATTTTGATTGTGGTGGTGAGCATACCTAAAGAAGCAATATCGTTTGCAGATTTGTTTTCATTAGCAGGGAACTTTTTCAAAATTGACATTTTCTTGCTTTCCTGCGCAAAATAACTGCATTGAATGACACTTCATTTCTCCCATTCGTGCAACAATTGTTAGCAAATTAGTTATTAAGGGCATGAGTTGGGTAATGGCGTCTTGGTGAACCTAAATGACCCGGTAATGTGTTACTGTTGGGAGTACATTTTACAATTCATCCCAACCTGCTATGTGCTAACTGCTAACGTTATACTTGACAATGACATATAACTGACTGCTGACATCTCATCTCATGCAAAGAAACAAAAAAAGCCGTAGAGTACGGTACATGTCCAGTAATTATTGTTCAGGTAAACATCATGCATGTGTTCAATTTGTGCAATAAAATAGATGTAACATTTTTATTGGACTCACACATCCAATATATGGTGTTCTTTAACACAGAAACAAATATAGTTCTTTACATGTAGACTATGTAGTGAGCCTATATGGATTATGGATTTTTAAACAGCAAAATAATTCAAACTAGAGCGTTTTTTGCAACTGGTGTGCACTGAAAAACTGATATCAATTATTTCACTCCGTCAACCACAATGAACCTTAAAAAGTCAAGGTTGGACTTTAAAATTAAATTACTAGGAGTTGCAGACAGGGTTGGCATCATAGTACTACTATGAGTCTAGTCAAACGTCATACCTTCTGACTCTGCAACACTAGGAGTTAAAACTAATCACAATATTGCTAAAATGACTAAATCATCATGAATGAATTATTACAGGACAGGGTTATGTAGACTAAAGTAATGCAACTTTTACCGATTGGTTCGAATGTCTGTGGCCTTGCACGTCTAATTTCCAGAAGCTTTTCTAATTCATCATTTCGGGCATCATACAAGCTTGTAAATGAGAAGTTTGACAATCCAACTCTGAGAAACATAGTAGATACCAATGCAAATGCTATGTTTGCAACTGAATTGATGAGGGGATTTGGTGTTATTCTTGCCAAATCATTTGGTGAACCAGCAACTATCAACTACCCATTCGAGAAAGGTCCATTAAGTCCAAGGTTTCGTGGAGAGCATGCCCTGCGGCGCTACCCTTCTGGTGAAGAAAGGTGCATTGCCTGTAAACTATGTGAAGCCATATGTCCTGCACAGGCAATCACAATCGAAGCAGAAGAACGGGAAGATGGCAGCAGAAGAACAACAAGGTGCACAGTGTTAATAAGGGTTTAATGAGATTTTGTATGCTTTTTACCAGTATTTTGCACTTGACTGTTAATATTTAAAGAGTATTTACTATGGAAATCTTAATCATTTTTATTTTTTTATGATAGATATGACATAGACATGACCAAGTGTATTTACTGTGGATTCTGTCAGGAAGCTTGCCCAGTTGATGCAATAGTCGAAGGGCCTAACTTTGAGTACTCAACAGAAACACATGAGGAGTTGTTATACAACAAAGAGAAATTGCTGGAAAATGGGGATAAATGGGAAACAGAGATTGAGGCCAACATACAAGCAGACTACCTATATCGATGATTTACAAATTGTTGGCATGATAAAACTTTTTTTGAAAATATATTAATAAATTTCACTATTTGTCTGGCCTATGTACTTTTGGTTTAATTGTTCTGGCAAGGTGTCTCAGATTTCTGTACAACAGGGGTTATAATTGGTTATGCTGGTTGGCTGCAACTCAAGCGATTACAATCTCAAGTCTTGTTTACGTTTCTTAATACTGCTTAGAAGAATACATCATTGTTATGAACAACTGTGAAAACTTCTATTAAGGTTTTCACTAAAAATACCGCCGGTACCTATATTATGTCTTATCAAATATGTGCACCGATAAATGTTTTTGTGATTTTAAATCTGTAAAACGTCACTAGGTCCGTTGGGGTTTTCTCCTCACGCCCTTTAGAATTGTAAAACATTGCAGTATTTTTTTAGTTCACGGATCATATATAGGTCAGTAGCTTTTTGGTGTAGTTTTCCACTATAGTCAATCACCAGGTTCGATTTGCCCCTCTGTTATTTTTACAAAAACATTTTGTGTCCTACATTCTTCGATTGAAAACGTGACAAAAATCGGATTTATGACCTAATAAGATATTCGAGTGAACCTTTCAGGAAAAGTTTGGATACCATTGACTTACACCAGGAGTCACCAAACTTGTTTTCCAGCGGGACAGATTAAATCAAAATAGAAACGTGAGAGCCATATGACTGACAAGCCCTCATCCAGCGCCGTTCCAAAACTGTGGTCTGCGAAGTCGTAATTTACTGTACTTTTGCGGTAAATTAAATTTCAACGGTTAACTGAAGGTCGGATCTGGCACCTAACTTACAAAATTTCCCTCTTCCAAGCTTTCATGTAGCGACAACCCGGGATTATTTAACTTGTTTCGTTGCGACCTCCTCGCATTCGATAAGCTTTTGAAAGGCAGCTCCGTATGCCACAATGAAACTGTTATATCTCCAACCTATTAAACAAAAAACACAGCTAGATCAGAAGCATAAGCCGTCAGTTTGAACTGTAGCCTGCATCGTTTCATTTGCTTATACCCTTTTAAAGATTTTTCGGTAAAAGTTCGGATAAAAGTGTGTTCTGCATCAGCATTAACCCATAAAGTCAAAACATCTGAAATACAAAAGATAAATTAGTGTCCACTCGCAAACTCCTTAACTCGCGCGACCCTGTTACGGTCTACCTTTACCTTCTACAAGTAATATATTTAAATTTCTTCTTTCTTGCCACTGGTGAATATTATAGTGAGACATCATACCAAGCCAAAATTAACTAGAAAAGTGGTTTTCTGATATACTTCAATTTTATATATTATATACGATATTTACCATTTTACTATACTATACACAATTGTATCTACATGTATGATTGCAAGCAAAACTAATGGGTCCCCACACGCGTGTTTATGCAGATATACGGTAAACCTATGTTGCGGTTATTTTTAGATTCTTAAGGACAAATTTTTCACAAAGCATTAACTTAACTTTAAAAGTTTTTGTCCGTATTCTTTTTGCATCTTTATTGTCATATAATTACAAAAAAATCGGTGAAAAAAGGACGGGGAAAATACTTCCAATTTAATCTCTTGCTTTGACCTTGATATTGTCGTTTAAGTTCAGTTTTTAAACACACATTTTCCTAAAAAGCCTTAACTGTTATATTAGACACTATATAAAAAGTCATTTGCTACAAAGGTATACAAAACAACTTGTTTTTCACTTAACTTTGTTTCGCAAAAACGACCGTTTAATGATCTTTTGACACTGTTTTTAACAGCATGCAGTCCTTAGTGTTCAACAATACCGTTCAGCCTAATTTATGCATCACTTAAGTATTGATTCTTGAATTGATTTGTCAAAAATAAAGAAGATACGTTATGACGAAAAATTCTTAACTGTGTTGTAATGCCTACTAGTTGACCTTTAGTGACCCGTGGTTATGCGACGGCCAAGCTGACAACGAGAATTTATAGACCATTTATCGCGGCGTTTGAAAAAGTTAAGTTTATTTTTTCATATTTATGTTGATCAACGACGTTTTGCCTGACATAAACGAAACCGAAGTACGTTTATCGAGTTTAAATTACGTCTTAGGCGTAAAAACTTCACCAAAACTGAAAATGCGCGTGATAACTCAATAAAACGACACAGCATTGCTGCACAAAAAAACAGCTGATTTCTAATCACCCAAACGACTCCGGACGTCAAGCTGAGCACTCCCGCTCTGCCGCCTTAATCATAAACCAGTGAATTCCTCCCTTGGGACTTATATCTGACTGATAGTGTACACATATATTATGGGTTGTAAAGGTAACTGGCAAAATTTTTAATACTAAACGAATACCCTGCTTAAACAATTGTTTTTTAAAAAATATTTCTGCACCATAGGGCTTGGTATTTCTGCCTTAAAACTAATACTGATTATTTCGGGGTTTAAAGGGTGGACGAAATCGGAAAAAAAGATACAAAATTCTTTAAAAAACCTTACATTGCACCAAACAACAAAGCATGAAACTCCAAGACGCTGTACTTTAGTCAGTACAACGGTTTTAAAAAAATTACGTTTTTGGGGGCCTATGGGTGAACCGCTGGGCCAATCGGGGTCAAACTTCAGGAGGATCAAATTTGGATTATTAACTAACATCTTTGTAAATTTTAATAAATTTAAAGCACTCTTTCTTGACCAAACGCGTCTCACAAGCCAGCGTTACTAAAACCGATTATTTCGGGGTTTAAAGGGTGAAAATGGGCGAATCCGAAAAAAAGATACAAAATTCTTTAAAAAACCTTACATTGCACCAAACAACAAAGCATGAAACTCCAAGACGCTGTACTTTAGTCAGTACAACGGTTTTAAAAAAATTACGTTTTTGGGGGCCTATGGGTGAACCGCTGGGCCAATCGGGGTCAAACTTCAGGAGGATCAAATTTGGATTATTAACTAACATCTTTGTAAATTTTAATAAATTTAAAGCACTCTTTCTTGACCAAACGCGTCTCACAAGCCAGCGTTACTAAAACCGATTATTTCGGGGTTTAAAGGGTGAAAATGGGTAAATCCGAAAAAAAGATACAAAATTCTTTAAAAAACCTTACATTGCACCAATCAACAAAGCATGAAACTCCAAGACGCTGTACTTTAGTCAGTACAGCCGTTTTAAAAAAATTAATTACGTTTTGGGGGCCTGTGGGTGAACCGCTGGGTCAATCGGGGTCAAACTTCAGGAGGATCAAATTTGGATTATTAACTAACATCTCTGTAAATTTGAATAAATTCAAAGCACTCTTTCTTGACCAAACGCGTCTCACAAACCAGCCTTAGACAGAAAAAAGAAAAAAGAAAAAAAGAAAAAAAGAAAAATACGGACAAAAACAATATGTGTCCCCTTCTAGAAGGGGACCCATAATTAGAAAACAGTGGAAAATAAAGGAAGGTTAAACAAATAACAATTTGCTTTGTTTATAGCATTAAATTCTGCAAAGAAAAAACAAACACAATTCATACATAACTTATATTTGTAAATTGCGTGAAACGTCGGTGTGTTTTTTGCAAAGCATTTTTCAAGAAATCTGCGCAATCTAGTTAAATTGAAACTATAACTGACAGTTATTTAAAAAACGATTTGGTTTATCAGGCAATATGGGCAAGTTAGTTTAAAAGGTAACACCACGTTAAAATCGAGCACGTCAAACAAACAAACAAAAGTGCAACACTGAAATACGTAAAAACAAGGGGCAAGTTAAAAAGATAAAAGTCACAGTTAACGCACGATTTGTAAGCAGACGTGATGGTTGACGACACTAAGTTTAGGAAATGGTGAAAAAATAGTAAGAATAACTTAATTGTATTAGGCCAAGTCAATAGCCTATATAAGCTTACGTGTTAAAACTTACGACATATTGCAATGCAGAAAAAGGCAAGTAGGCTAATTGCGATGAAGATTGAAGACATACAGCTTACAATGCGCCATTTTTCTTAAAAATATGTATCAATTGTAAATATACTTTACTTTAACCTTCATTAAAGTTTAATTCAATACCTTATTCATAGTCTACGCATAAAATCTACTGACGGTAAATACAAAAATAAAATCAATTTGGTCAAATGAATAACGGCCGATCTTCAGCAGGCCTGAAGAAGACATAAAGAAATCTGGTCATACGTTAACAGTCAGCAAGACATCCTTGTTGTTTTCAGCGTCCAAAAAATTTGCTGGTGTCCCTGCAGAGTTTCCGTTTGCGACCTCTCCATGATCTTTTTTCGAAAACTGGAGTTTGTCTGGAAGATTCACATGATGTCCACGTTACGATCGAACTGTAGGACAGGGTTCCAAGTAGGTGTGGATTTTGCATTAGTTTGCTATCCAAGTTTCTAAGCATTGTTTTGTTTTTTTACTACCAACTCACCTTCCGTACTTTCTCTTTTCCAGAACACTCCGACTCGTACAAACTTAACGTTTCCATCTTCTAAACCAAAACAATTTTTTTTTAGATAAAACACAAAATGCCTGTTAATTTCATTTGTGGTAGGCTAGAGTAAGCAAATGTTGCACTAACCTGCTACCAGTTTAGACGTTTGTCTTCCGAGGGCAAAGTAATTTTGCACCAGTATCAACAGAACGACAAGGAAAAGAACCACAAACACTGCAATCATCACGAGAAATACAGACACACTTCCGCTGCTTAACTCATCAGAATCACCTGTTTAAAAGAGTATCAAGTTTTTGGTAATTGTTAGGTGAAAGAGCTGGAAAGAATGATTGAAAGGTGAATGACGAAACTTAAAAATAGTTATTCTGTTTATTAAAGTATTCAATATACTCAATTGTATCACTTGATCATAAAATTAGCCACTCAGAAAACACCGTAACCACATGCAAGCCACCTCACCGCTGGAAAACGTCGGCCAAAAACGTCTGGACTGGTTGTGTTTGTAACAGCCGAAATTGGCCTTGTGTTTTGAAACAATGGCTATGGTTGATACATGCATGATTTTTATACAGCACACCAAAGTTTTTTGACAAAGGGCAAGCAATGCAGTTGACCAGAGAAGATATTATTACAGGTCAATGACACCGACATTCCACGCAGGTATGGGACAAGGATGAAATACCTAATTTTTTCGCTGAGCCTATTGTCGGATAACTGACGCCAGACGTTGTCTGTGACGTGACAGCAGTAGTTTCTTGGCGAAAAGTCGGGTTTTCAGGTTTTAAAGTTGACTTTTCGGAGCGAAATGTTGTTTGTTCGCTTATTGTGGTAGGCATGGTTGTCTTGGAAGTTTCTTGGTGAGTTGTTGGGAAAGTTTCACGTTGCGTTGTCAAATGTTCTTTAAACGTGTCAGAAGAGACGTTTTTTCAGATTCGTAAAAAATGGTGACTAAAATAATTCTAATCTCTCAAATATAAGTTTACATTACAATTTTAGACAATAGTGTTCCGAAATAACATCACAAGCACAACAGCGGATTAATTCTGCATGAAACTAATTACAATAACATATTTTCGTTTTTTTGTTTCCCTTGACGTTTTTTATGTGTCGTACACATCATATTTTCTTTTATATCTAAACCTAACAGTATTTCGGATCACCCGTCCAAAAACTACTTATTAGGCGTCCCTAAAACTGATTGTTTTCATCTCTTGTTGAAAGTTACCAGTTTTGATACTTACTTTCAGCACAATCAACAATTGCCGAATCAGAGCGAATTCCATTGTCTGATATTGCAACCACTGTTGCAGTAAAATCTTCCTCCTGTTTTAAGTCGATAAATTTAAAAGAAATTTCTTCGTGATCGTTGCGTGGAAATATAACAAAGCTGGGTACAGATGACTGAGCTTTGTATATGTTGTAACTTTTGGCGGAATCTACAGCGCCCCATATGACGTCGCATTCGAACGCAGTTCTCCGCACTTGCTGAAGGGTGGGTTTCGACAACGCTGAAAAGTACAGTTGTTTAACCTTAACCCTAAAATACCACATAAATGCATACAACATACAACCAGCAAAGGCATGTATAAAACCTATTTGGTCTACGTGATGCCTAAACGCATAATTAACAGAACACGCGCGGGTGTGTGTCTTTTCGAACCATGAATTATTCAAATATTGGAAGTAAAAAAACTCACGTGTAGAAAACACAGATGCAGCCTTTTCACTGAGAATATTGTTATGGGACGAGGTAACTTCAACTCTGTATGTTTGTCCATTTTCCAGATCGTTGTCGTTTAACTAAGGTTAACAATAAATCAAAATCAAATATAGGCGGCTATATGCGCACGTTTAAAGAAAATGCATTGTGTTAGGTTTAGGTTCACTTAAAGACAGTGCAAAACGTTTTTTGAGTCACTATCAGTATTTTGTTGTAATTTACAATTCGGTCCCTTTATTCAGCTCCTCAGTATAAAATATTGCGTAACATGAATATGGTATTGATACCGTTGTGTTTCCATGTGACGACCGTTGATATACAACTAGATTATCTTTCGTTCTGGTGACAGTTGTATGGTAACTGACACTGCTACCATAACTTGCGTTGTACTTCCAAGTGACTTGGATGGGAAAAGTAGGACTGATTGGCAACAGCTCTGGGGCTGGCGTCTGATTTGGACAGATGCTAAAGATGAGATTAAATTTTAGTTTCGTTTTTCGAATTTAGGAAAGTTATAAAAGAAGAGGTTAAACAACAAAACCAACCACATACTCAAAGGATGTGCGTGAAGCAATCCAGAAGTTACCTCGACTTAAAAAAACGTCTATAAGTTACCTCGACTTAAGTTCAAACGTTGTACTGTCGACACAACCCATTCTCCACGAACAGTGTGGGTCAATTTCACAATGTCCACATGTTTCATAGGAAGAGCAACTTGCGAGTGGTAAACTCAGAACTTTGTCATTCATAACAATCACCAGTTCCTGAAGTGGCAAATATACAGTTTAAAACACGTGACTAACACATTAAGCGTCGGAATTTACCTTGTCACTTGCGGAAAATGATTTCACGGTCGAGTTTGTCCCCTATAAAACAGATGTTACTTTGATTAAAAAATATGCTTAGGTAAATAAACCCAATCACAAAAATCACATACTGAGTTGTCAAACACTTGAGTGGTTGTGATTATTTCAGGTTTGCCACCGGAATACGGAACTGACATCTTTTGAAGTAAACCAGTGTCTAAAAATGAGTCAGTTAAATACCAGAGGCCCCATTTCACACAAGCATAGTATTTTCTCCCAGCGAGACAAAAGCCTCCAAAAAACATTCAAAATTTGAAGCACCTACTCTTGCTAATTCATGTGAATCATAAGCACGTCATGTGCGTAGATAGTGTCGGAATGTGTAGTTTCACTCAGGATACAAACATTACAAAAACTAGAAAAGTGGCTTTCTGATATACTTCCATTTTATATATTCTATACGATATTTACCAATTTACTATACTGTACACAATTTTATCTACATATATGAATGTTTTTGCAAGCAAAAACTAATGGGTCCCCACACGCGTGTTTATGCGGATTTACGGTAAACAAATGTTGCGGTACTTTTTAGATTCTTAAGGACAAATTTTTCACAAAGCATTAACTTAACTTTAAAAGTTTTTGTCTGTATTCTTTTTGCATCATTATTGTCATACAATTACAAAAAATCGGTCAAAAAGAACGGGGAAAATACTTTCAATTTAATCTCTTGCTTTGACCTTGATATTGTGGTTCAAGTTCAGTTTTTAAATACAAATTTTCCTAGAAACACTGTTTTTAACAGCATGCAGTCCTTAGTGTTCAACAATACCATTTAGCCTGATTTATACATGACTTAAGTACTGATTATTGAATTGATTTGTCAAAAATAAAGAAGATACGTTATGACGAAAAATTCTTAACTGTGTTGTAATGCCTACAAGTTGACCTTTAGTGACCCGTTGTTATGCGATGGCCAAGCTGACAATGAGAATTTAAAGACCATTTATCGCGGCGTTCGAAAAAGATAAGTTTATTTTTTCATATTTATGTTGATCAACAACGTTTTGCCTGATATAAACGAAACCGAAGTACGTTTATCGAGTTTAAATTACGTCTTAGGTGTAAAACCTTCGCCAAAACTGAAAATTCGCGTGATAACTCAATAAAATGACACAGCATTGCTGCACACACAAAAAACAGCTGATTTCTAATCACCCAAACGACTGTCTCGTAAAACGTCTGTCCGGACGTCAAGCTGAGCACTCCCGCTCTGCCGCCTTAATCGTAAACCAGTGAATTCCTCCCTTGGGACTTATGTCTGACTGATAGCGTACACATATTATGGGTTGTAAAGGTAACTGGCAAAATTTTAAATACTAAACGAATATCCTGCTTAAACAATTGTTAAAATTTTTAAATGTTTCTGCATCATAGGGCTTGTTTTTCTGGCCTAAAACTAAAACCGATTATTTTGGGGTTTAAAGGGTGAAAATTGGGTGAATCCGAAAAAAAGATACAAAATTCTTTAAAAAACCTTACATTGCACCAAGCAACAAAGCATGAAACTCCAAGATGCTGTACTTTAGTTAGTATAGCCGTTTAAAAAAAATACGTTTTGGGGGCCTGTGGGTGAACCGCTGGGTCAATCGGGGTCAAACTTCAGGAGGATCAAATTTGGATTATTAAATAACACCTCTGTAAATTTGAATAAATTTAAAGCACTCTTTCTTGACCAAACGCGTCTCACAAACCAGCGTTAGACAGAAAAATAAAAGAAAAAAGAAAAAAAGAAAAAAAAATACGGACAAAAACAATATGTGTCCGCTTCATGGAAGGGGACCCATAAAAATATTGAACAAATTGTTCCTGTTTTTTTTATTAGACTGCCATATTTTTTTTTCTGTTTATTATTTGTTCTAAAACATGCGATCATTTTGTGCCGATTAAAAAAATTGACATTTTTACAAACATGTGCTCGATTTATGGAGTTTAGTTTCAACATGTTTGTATACGTTTAAATCACCTCTGAAACTAAACCACATGCCTATAACTTATTTTAATAGAAAAATGCATTTGGTGTTAGAACCTGGCTTACCTTTCAGCAGGTAAAGAAGATTAAATCCTTCCATTTGAATCCCGGCAACGTAGTTAAAAACGGTGTTTTGGACATATACCGCTTTATTTTCTATCGGTTTAACCACAGCTTTGATAAGAGACGCACTTGCGACAAAATTTTCGTATGTGGTGTCCACAGATGTGGTAGACTGATCACTGTGAGGACACTATACACACGAACTTATAATTGGCAAAGTGTTGTTACGGTGTTTATTTTAAACTTTGTTATAATACAAGGGCATATACCTGACCAGGTAGAAATTCACTGGGTGCAATATATGCTTTGCCATAACTTGGTGGCGTGTTGCTGTTGTAATACAGTGTCTGATTCGATTCAAATGCAGTTCCATCAATGTATGAATCAATATCGGAAAACTTGTATCCGCAGACAGCTGATCTCTCCACGTTCCAGTCACTAAAGTAAACATAACATTTAAATTTATATTAAAAAAACAGGCCAAATGCTCTACTGTCACATAAGTGTGTCCATAATGTCGATTAAATTTCGCATTTTGTTGTTTTAAATTCATCAAATTTGAGATGATTAGTTTCGCGTAACAGTAGCCTATGTCGCCAAATACGGTACTTCAAGCTCTACTTGTTTATCTAATTACAACGCTATCTACAAACATTGGAGAAAGTAATTTTAAACAGATCCGTCAATCATTTATTTTCGGAAAAATGTGCTTTACCGAATATTGTCATGTTAAACATATGGCTGAACTGAAAATGATAAGAATAACAATATGGTAACATAGTCACAATCATTTATATAATGCGACACTCAAGCGGAATTCAACCGAAAGAATTGAGGTAAAGCATTGGTACCAATAGTTACTTTGTTTTAAGTGTTTACTTTTACTTACTCTGGATAACTAAATATGACATACACCGTGTCACCAACTTTGACAGTGGAACGCATATAGTCGAAGTAACTGTTTTGGCTTCCTGTTTTTGTACCACCAGGGTAAGGGCAAATAAGCCTTACTTTCATAAACGTCATCCACCTTCCCCGATAAGTATACGAACCACCCATATCACCCTACATCCAAAAACATGTTAGCCACATACGTACAACATATAGGTTTATGCGATAATAGAAAGACAACTCGAGTGCATGCCAACGGTCATAAAGAAAAACGGTTAGCTACACGTAAAACTGGTACATATCTGTTCTAAATACTAAATAACTGCGTGCAGTAAAAACAATATTTCAAAATAAATATTTCTTGAATTGTGTTTGACGTATAGTTTGAGTTAATCCCATTGTTATTTATTTCACTTAAAAAATGTTTACATACATCCTACATAAAGGCCTATTATCCAACAAAGTGAATTATTGTTTTTTCGTATACCGAACGATTGTATCTCTGTTAAAGATCGCTTATCTTACACTTTAACCAGTTTCAGTACAGTCATCATTGCTGGCCTGTTGAAGTTTAGATTAGCCGGCTCAGAACAGTCGAAGTACAATGAGCGAAAAAGTGCTTGCAGCCCATAACGGCCCTAATCCCCTCTCTCTCGCAGTGTTCATTTAAACCTTATATGACCAGTTTTCCAGAGTTTGTTTTCACAAATCAGACCCCATAATAGAAAAATAAAGGAGATGAGAAGCCTATATTTATTGATTACAGCTACCTCACAAACACGGCCGACGAAACCGAAGGGGCTTTTTCCCGCTCCTGCAGTGAATTGATCAAGCACAAATGCGTCACTTTCTTCTCGAAAGAAGAAGTAAATTTTCCTTTGATTGACACCGGAAACGTGAACATCAACGAACTGGACACCTGTGTTTTTTAAGATAACATGTACGTTTCTGCAAGTTATTTAAAGCTTTAGTTAGATACAATATAATTGCTTACATTATTTATTCAGAACTTTACTCACACCTAGTTTTTCATTATCGTTACCAATTCAACGAAATTGGAAAAAATATTTACCATCGACGGTGCCGGATATTGTTTTCAGTTTCCTGGAAACGCGCCGTTCAATTGAGCAACCGGTTTTGGGGCAACTTCCAACGTACAACTCTACATCTGCGGAAAAAAACGGACAATAGATAAGGGAACAGGTCGAGTGCCTTCAGGCAAAACAATTACCGATCGCGATACCATTGTTGTGGTGCAGAAGTGTGGAAGCAAATGTAGTTGTTGGGTCAGTCGACAACCATCGAACCGATTTAAGCATTTTTTCCCGTGTTTGATTCTAGGGGACAAAAAAGTTTAAGTACCAATTAGAAACAAGTTGTGTTTCTGGTGCCGTGTTTTCCGCCAATACATTAACGCAACAAGACAGAAAGTCTATTTACCGATATTGTAAAGCGGTAGCACATTGGCGATCCAGCATTCGTTCCGCAAATCATCAATGTGTTGTTGTCAATTTGTTCAATAATTTTTAGGCAGTTATAACAGCTTTTCAACTGCAAAGTGTTTACTGTTTATAAACTCAACATTTTTGTGGTAAAACCACCAAACATCGCAAAAAACTACCACCTACCGAAAACTGTTTACACAACGAAAAATCCATTTCTTCGGATTCAAAGCGAACCTGTGAAGTTGGGACAAAAATCAATTAGTTGCAAAAAAGATATTCTAAAGCCTTACCCTTGAAACGTTTTTTGTGGTTCTATCGATTAACAGCAGATAGTCTTTGCCTCCGACATAACTCATATGCTTGTCATGAAATGACACTGAGCTTGTGTTGGAGTCACTATGTGTATGTTGTGTGACATTCCATCCTGCAAAATACCGCACATTTTACGAAATCAACATAATTATTTTTCACAAAAAGAATCGATATTTTACCCGCCGCCTTTGTAGAATACAGAAGTAGAACACTGGACAGAAAAATCACATACCACATGCTGTTTCAACCCTCGAGCTTTCTGCAAAGACACGCACCATTTCGTAATTTTGTACAAACAATCCAGACGGCAAAGAAAAAACGCCAGAGACTGAGATCTAAAGGCGCACCATGCGGCCAAACAGTTGAGTGTCATTTATTTGGCAAATTTCATTTAAACCAAAAACATAAAAACAAAAAAATTGAAATTATTATTAAATTCGTTGCATGTTAAGTTGACAGTTAACCCGGGAATATAGGTACCGGTAGCCAACGATAGCCTGCTCATAACACCTAAACAAAATAATTAATCAAGTTTTATAATTTGGTCAATAAAGAAGAGTAATATATTGAGCAAAAGGCAAATATAATGAAACCGAAAAAACAAACAAACAAACAAACAATAAGAATTAGCGTCTTTCAATCCGAGGCAAGAAAGCCACGTCAAGCGAAAATCGAAAACCTTGCTTTCTGTGATCTGACGTTTACCACTTTCTCTGCAAATATCGATTGCCTGCGCTCGTATGCCTCCTGTGGCCATACTTGCATTTAGCTCGTTATTCATTGTTGAATGTAATTTAAATGTATGTGCAAAAGTGAGCCTTGCGAACTGTTTGTGTAGTGTTTTTTCATGTCATGTTTCCATTTGACAGTATTACACAAAGAGTCTACAAATATTTGTTTTAAATTCGGAATACTTAGATGAGTGCAGTTTTTATATGAGCGGCGTTGGATTGATTAAGTATTTAGTAGTGTGGTCATGGTCTCTAAAATTGTATAATCTTTTAATATGTTTTTAATTTTAACTTTGAGAGATAAGAGTGCAGAACCTTTGCACAAATATGCATAGACACGGTTGCTGTGTATTCTACTAAATTGCATTCACACTAGTAATTTGTGTGAAATTATTGTGTCTAATTATATTGTTGTAATCAGGCAACTTGTAATGTCATAAAATAATGAGACACCTGGATGTAATTTTAGGGTTACTTTACCCTGTTTGTGCTCATGTAAATTGAATAGTGTTAGTGCTGTGTGTTCTCGCGTAACTTTTTCATTTTTATTATCTCTTGGTATATTTTTAAAAATTATGTGCTGCACAGTGTATGGTCAGAGTTTAGTACCAGGTTGTGTGGATTTTGACATGTTTACTATGAGTCCCTTTTTGTGGGAGACACATGTTGTTTTCCTATAGTTTTGTAATTTTTACTCTGTAAAGTTTTAAAATTTTTACCTTCATAAATTTAGAAATGCATCTGATTGTTGGTTTCTGTAAATTTGCATTTTGCAGTTTTTCCACTGGAGGTTAAAAGTTTCTTTTAAAAGGGTTTACTCTGCTTAAGTTCTTGCAAAGTTGAAATGTAGTTAGTTAAGTGAATTTTCATGTATTTTAAGATCTTTCCTATTTGCTATCAAATGCTGCCAGAGTTTCAAGAAAGAAAAATAATCATCTGCTTAATATACAGTACAAAATAATGTCACTAAGTGTATTCCTTAAGTTCCGAATTTTTTGTTGCTAATTGTGAAGATGTCCTCGTCTAGTCAAGCTCAATATGTTGGCCCATACAGACTGGACAAAACTTTGGGTAAAGGTCAAACAGGCAAGTACCTCTGTAAATTCACAAAAGCTTTGAAACATGTTTCGTAATGCTATGTGCTCCAATCTGTCATTCCATTCTAGTAGTAGCCTTCCAAACTTACAGGACATAATTCACACTGATTTGTGATTTTGATTATTAGTATTTGTTATTAGCAAACACTGTCTTGTAGTACAAGTTCGCAAGTAATTATTTGTTGCTCTGTTTTCCAATCTTTATTTGGGAAGGTTGTATGAAAACTGCAGTTTTTTACACTTTTTTATGTCTTGTGAAATAATTATCCTTTAAATCGGGGATTTACAAATGATGTTTGATTACACTCATCCAAATATTCTTTGTCCTACAGGCAGATTTGTACTTTTATGACATCTGTGTTTATGTCACTGAAATTCATTTAAAATGTAGTTGAAGAGTTAGTTTTGGTAAAAAATTCCTATAAAATAAACATAAATTATGTTTATTTATCATTTCAGGATTAGTAAAGATGGGAATACACTGTGTGACCGGAAAGAGGGTAGCAATCAAAGTGGTAAATCGTGAAAAACTAAGTGAAAATGTGATAAACAAGGTAAGAGATGGTAAAAATTTTACCCAAAGACGTGGTTTAGTATTATTTGTTTTATCAGGTTGAAAGGGAGATTGCTATCATGAAGCTTATCGATCATCCACATATTCTTGGATTGTATGATGTTTATGAAAACAAAAAATACTTGTAAGAAAAACACATTTTTTTATGCAAACAAAGTATTTTACCCACTTTTACAATAAAAGAACCATTCTTGATATTTTATCTGTTCATGTTTGTTTTGTATTTATCTGATAATTCAACAGATTTAAAGTCCCTGTTAGTTTGCATGTAAGGAAATAATAAATTTATAGAACTAGAGTGAGCTTGTGTCACAAGTCCAATATATCGACCAATCGATAACGCCCCAGAGTTACGTAGGATGATTGTCACGCTGTCCCTCGCGGACGTAAGCTCATGCGACTTGATCGAATAAATCTGCGTCTTCCAATATGAAACACCACTTAAGATATCATGTACAGACATAACAATATTTTAAAGATTTTGTGTTGTCCCAGGTACCTTATTTTGGAATTGATAGCGGGTGGTGAATTGTTTGATTATCTGGTCAAGAAAGGGCGATTAAGTTCCAGAGAAGCGAGACACTTTTTTCGACAAATCGTATCAGCCGTCGATTTCTGTCACCATCATAATGTTTGGTACGACAACTTTCCAACATACAGCTAAATCTTGGCAATTCGTGTTTTGTTTTAACATTGACCTATTTCTAACTTTAATCGATATTCGCAACAAGTACCATGCTTTGTAACGATTTCTAATGACGCAGCCACCGGGACTTGAAGCCGGAAAATCTGTTGCTTGACGAGAAAAACAACATCAAGGTTGCTGATTTTGGGATGGCATCGCTTCAACCCGAGGGGTACTTGCTGGAGACAAGTTGTGGTTCGCCGCATTATGCTTGTCCTGAGGTGATCCGGGTAAGGTAGACTTCCTGGCGACACAGCATGCTTGCGAGCAGCGTATAAGCGAACAATTAATAATTGATTTTACGCAGGGAGAGAAATACGACGGACGAACAGCCGACGTATGGAGCTGCGGGGTCATTTTGTTTGCCTTATTAGTGGTAAGATCGTTTTTGCAACTGTATGTTGATGAGTTATAGATTTTCGGCAGTTTTAATTGGATTTGTAAACTCCGGTGTTAAGTGCGACCGGTAGCGATATAATGTGGGGGTCTTTTTTTCTTAGCATTGTACTTTTTTATGTTAACCTTAATGTTCATTATTTTGCCAATCGGTTCACTTATACTACCCAAGATTTATACCTCGGAATTCTTCTTGACGCTGTGTTCGTTAGTTTCTTTGTTTGCTGCACATTTCATGTTACACAGCTAATATTTACACTGTAACTTTGAACTCAGGGTGCGCTGCCCTTCGACGATGACAATTTACGTAATTTGTTGGAGAAAGTGAAACGCGGAGTTTATCACATTCCACATTTCGTTCCGCCTGACGCACAGAATTTGCTTCGCGGAATGATTGAAGTGAAGCCGGAGAAACGATTAAACGTAGGTGTCTGACCAATGGCCGCTTAATTACATGATCCAGGTATTATGTAATGAGAAATAAGTTATTCGATGGTGTTTAAGTTGTATTTTGTTGTACATCTTCCTCTTATGTTATTAAAAAAAAGACACCCGAAGAAAATAATTATGCCAGGAACTTTCAAGCATCAAAACTGGAGGGAATTTTCAAAAGAAAGCGAAATTATGTTGAACAGTAATAAAGTCAAGTCACACAGGTTGTATGTGTACTGAATCATTAGTGTACAGCTACTGTGTTTTTTTAGTTGAAAGAAGTTCTCAATCATAAATGGATGTGCTCCGGCGACAGCAATGGTATGAACAACGTCGATTTGGAAAAATCTACGCCAATGCTAGAATGTCTGGCTCTAAAGGATAAAGACGAGGCAGATCCCGATGTTCTCATATCGATGAGCTCCCTTGGTTGTTTTCGGGATCGGGATAAGTTGCTGCAAGGCCTAATGTCGGACGAGTAAGTATTTATCAACCGCTGGTTGGCGCTAGTAAGGCTTCCTTTTGTTTGGGCGTAAATAAGACAAAATTCAGGCGTTTTTTTTTCTTTGTACAGTATAGAATTTAAATTGTGATTATTGTAAAAGTTTAAGGTTGCTATTGCAGTTTCTTTTACGGTTTTTTTTGAAGTGTTTTACAGCCATTAAGTTTAATGTGTTGGGGATAATCTGTGTGATCAGGCAATCCACTTGACAAATCACATGTGCGTTCCTGGCATGCTTATGACTCCTGGCCCATTCACCTCACATGACATATGGGTTTTGCGAAAGTCCACATTAATCATATGGACTGCAATTTTTTTAGTACCTCAGGGAAAATATATTGCAAAGAGTGCAGAATTGAATGAATGGCGCTGTATTAATGTACGTCCCGTTTCAAGATATCTTTGACGTTTTCGACACTTTGTTATGTCGTATTTTTTGTCATTTTAGTCAAAACACGGAAAAATTCGTTTACTACATGTTGATGCGGCGTAAGAAACGTCACCCGAGCTTCGATGATGACGAGGACTCGTTGCCATGTAAACACCCAGGTATGCCACAAAACACCGAGTAGTTGTTTACATTCACACCCACAGTCTTCGTGTGGAATGTTGCTAAAATTGAAAACACGGAAACAAGAATGTTTCACAGATCTGTTGGGTCACTTCGTTTAAAAAACTTTCGCTTTCACTGGGATTGTAGGATGTTGTGTTACAAGTGGTATGTAGGTAAATGTAAAAATGCTATTTCAAGATGTCTTTTATGCTAAATAGTTCGCCAAATTTGGATAACAAACGGTTTTAGATTTTCAATGAAAGTCCTAATGTGATCGTTGCAGCAAAAATTCACTGAGTTTTTTATGTAATTACAGATGCCCCCAGAAAACGTGTGGATTCCACGTCATCACGTTCGTCATTATCGAGTAGCAGTGGTGACATCAGTTCAGGTGGCCGAACGTCATCAGCCGGTTCACTTGGGAGCAATGGGAGTAGAGGAAGTCACCGGAAGTTATCCGCGGAAACTCTGTATTCAACTGAAAGATCATCCAGTGCAACAAGAAGGGGACCCTCGGTTCATCAACGGTCAGTACAACTTCGTGGGAATTTTGTCCCAACGATTTTTCGTAGCGAAACGCGGCATTTTGTTACCTGCACGTTTTATGTTTTTCCTGGAATATGCCCGAACAACTAATAAGAACCCACATAGAATTAAAATTGTAGTATTTACGTTTGCTGACATCCTGTTTTACAATAGACTGATATTTGGAATGAATATTAGTTCCATCTAAACAGGCAATTTATTGTTTATAAATCCTATGTATGGCACCAATTCATTCTAAAATATTGTCTGTACATTTTGCTTGCC
The DNA here is from genome assembly GCF_965637545.1 of Phallusia mammillata. NCBI lineage: Eukaryota > Metazoa > Chordata > Ascidiacea > Phlebobranchia > Ascidiidae > Phallusia > Phallusia mammillata. Next base: position 19,197,237 of record NC_137252.1, on the reverse strand, counting down.
AGTGTGTTTTGTGCTTGCATATTAAGCATGTCTAAAACCATAAAATAATTGCGGAAGCGTGCATCTAGTTCACCTTTCATTGACACTGCCATTCTTCTGTGCATGACCCCTTTAAGCTGCATGAATTGTCACGTGATCTTCTGCATGTTTCAGTTGTGATATACTTGATCATCCCTTGTCATCGTCGCTCAAGGACACGTTTGATGTTGCCGATGCGAGGTACTTATGTCAAATTTATCGACCCCTCTATCGCATGACACCATCATTTAATGCCAACCACCTGACTGGTTCTGAGAATTTCGTGTCGTGACGTCATAGTGTTTGTGTACTTCTGAGGAGAAGATAAGAGACGTGTGGTGTCTCATATCCCTTAAGTTCATTTGTATCAACGGGTCTTGGGAAACTTCTATTTATGGTTTGCATTTCATCATTACGGTGCTTCCCTTTTTAACAGTTCCCCATAAAACACAATTTTGGCATCGAGGAAGGATTTTCCGCATTTCGCAAATACTTTGTTTTCATGGTGTGACATAATGCACGAGTTTGCACATGTCTTGGCACATTTCTTAATTTAAACGTTGTGTACGATATCTCTAATATTCATGTAAAATTTTTATGCAAAATATTGGTTTAGATCACGAAGTCTAACTGAAGATTCGGAAGCGCGGATTATTTGCAACAACAACAAATCAACTTACGTTTCGTCACATCATCAACATCACAATAATGCAACGCAAAAACAAGCCACAGTCAGTCCGAGCCAAAACATTCCCGTTAACCCGTCTATTGTCCGGACAAGCTCTCAGACACCAACACCACCATCTTCCCCCAATAATCCGTGGCGACAGAGGCTTAACAACATCAAAAACAGCTTTCTCGGTTCTCCAAGGTTTCATCGCAGAAAGATGCAAAGTAATATACGTAAAACATTGGCAAGTTATTTTGCTGGTGGAAGGCATTGTAATGAACCGTTATGTGTTATCTGGTAAAATTGCTAGTCTCCAAAGTGGTCAACATTTGAACTTAGTGCAACATTTCTGTTTTAACTGCTACATTTCATTATGTTTGCATTTGTTTTGTTTTGTATTCAGCACCTTCGTCTGAAGACGTCAGTAATACGTCACACATGTCGCCGTCTATGGAGTAAGTAGATGCAAGTTATAAGCAGCTGTAATGTGAAGTTGATACTAATCTCTTATATTTAGGTTGACTAAACGATCGTGGTTTGGGCAGTTCATGAGCGGTTCATCCTCCTCCAATGTTGGGTCACGTGAGAGAGAGGACGCACCTCTGACCCTAGTGATGAACGAACGAACTCTGAACAGCGTCAAGGCTGATCTTGTACACACGTTTTTGACGGTATACAACGTATTTTTATGATATTAGTAGGCTTTGAAAGGAATAACAACCTTTTCTGTAAACCACTGCAGACCTCAGTAAAGCATTATGCAGCATGTTTAAGTGATGTGGTTGTAACTAGTCATGAATACATTCGTGTTTATCCAGGACAGGTGTGATGTGGTGTGTGATCCTTATTACAGATTGCCAATCTAACTCATGGCATCGTGTCACCGATGCGCTTCCGGTGCGAATATAGAACGCAGGGGACAAGCGCTCACACTGTCTTCCATGGAAAACTGGTTAAATTCCAAGTCGACATTATAAAGGTACATTTTTCAAAACCGCTTCAAAAAAATTTAAGTGCATGACCTTTGGCAAACTTGACGCTTAAACAGCAGTTTTATTTACTTAATAACATTTCTCATTTTCATTCCAGATGTCTTCACTAGAGGGGGACAGCGACCGCGGATCTGGTTCACTTGGAAACTACCACGTAACTTTCATGTTACTTTCAGGTGTGAAATCTTATAATGTGTTGTTTGCGCAAGATTTTTTTTTAGACTTGAGTTGTTGTGCTAGTTGAGATAAATCGCAATTCTCAGTAAAAACGTTTTCATGACTTTTGTACGCATTTATGCCCTCTTCATTCCGGCTACAGTGGATTCTGGCTACTGCAGCTTAACCGAAACTAATGATTAAAAGATGGTTGCCCTTTCAGGCTGGGGGCATGCCATTCAGCGATGATTATAAATCTGATAAACAATATTGTTGTCCTATTGAATTTACACTTTACTGGATAGGTTGCGTCAATATAATAAAAATAACTAGGAATTTGATAATAGACCACGGTAAAGCCTATTGTTGGTAGTTTTTCGGTCAAAGCGTTCTTTAGATTCGGTCGAAGTGTTGGCCTGTAACCAACGTCATGTATATTTTTACCACGCCCCAAGTAAATGTGCATGCTTTTTTGTGAATGTCGGAAACCTTTTACGATATGGCAATCGTGAAAAGCAGCCTGGTACATGTTTTGTATGTCACGCTTTCAAACGCAAGCAAGCTTCTGATTAAGCCAGAAGTTTGATGTTGTTCTGCATAGATCTGGCGTTTGGTCAAAGTAGCAGTAGCAGCAGGAAATTCGCGATACCTACACTGGTAGAGCAGTCAGACACAATGCTGTTTCACATTTTACAGTGCCACTGTTTGTTGGGTGCGGTTTCTGGGGAAAATGACTAAGAAACATCACTGAATCATAATTTACTGCCGCACAATGACAAACATGCTTCAAGATACAGTCGTTTTGAAAGACTTATTAAAACACGCATTACCTTCACTCAATAATGATAATTAATATTGTAAGATCAGTACGTGTCCTTTTATGACAAATGAGGAAATTTAAGTGTGGAAATCTGTGATGTATTTTAAAATGTATTCTATCCATATTCGGTTAAACTGGTTGTACAACAAGTTCGCAAAAGGCGGATGTTAGTTTGTTGTGTAAATGGTGGCTTTATCGATGTTTCTGTCTTGGCGTAACAACGTTTGTGGACAATTTGGTGATTTTAACAACATCCAGTGCCTCAGCGGCAGTTTATGACCTTTTTAAAATATTGGTTTGGTAAATATCCACGCAGTCAAGTCTGCGAAAAAACCTAATAACACTGGTTGATATTACAACACAAATTGGGTGGATTCGACATTGCGGGAGTTTGATTATCGTGAGAAAATCTTGCCCTACTGAAATCCATTGCATTGCTTTGTCAGCCCCTTGAAACTTGGAAATACTAAATTTTTTCCTGCATTAAAATTACTTAAACTGAACAGCGGATTTTTTTCTGCGTTCGCGGGTTCGGGGAAGCGGTTTGGCTTTTTGTATTCACAGGAAGTCAGGTGACGTCATATGAAAGGTCATCGCCCGAGTAATACACAAAAACTTTCAGGCGTTCTGTTGCCCAGCATGGTTGTTTACGCTTCAAGCATTCAATGGTTTTGTAATACAAGTGCCAAAAAACTTCACTTCCACAGTGAGTTTTGTTTTAAGGCTATTTCTGCATTTGATTTTCGTTGGATTTTCTTGTTTTGCCCCCAATTGCACTTTCCTGAAACTTTACGAAAAATCTTGCATTCCGTGTATGACGAATGCCACATATGTTCATTTGGTATATTAGTTGCAGGGCATATGTCTCAAAATATTGTAAGTGCAACATTGGCCTTTGAAGTCCGGAAATTGTTGGTCGCCGGCTTTAGTTTCCAACCCCCGTCATTTCTGTACAGCTCACTGTGTGGTTAGATCGCTCGTTAAGTGGCTTAATTTCAACTAAGGCGGCCTGTCTTCGCCTGCACCAATCCCTTGAGAATTAGCTTCCACACTTCGTAAATTGGTTTGGCGCGACAAAATTATAGCTTTAAAGTTTGACTGGCGGCTGTACAGAGCAAAAGCGTTTCAGGCTAATAGTGCTTGTATATAACTAAGTGAAGATTTAAGATCAGGATTGTGATATGTTTGCATATTTGTCTTGAAACTCAAGAACATTTTGACCTGGGGCGAACGCTGCAGTGTTAACAGTCAACCGCAACCAGGACGAAGCTGTTCGTTGTACATGCACATTTTACAATTTGTGTGGTACATTCTACGTCAAAGTACATTTTAACTTGCACAAAAACAAAGTTTGGCTGCATCTACTTACATTTTTCCTTGCTTGATGTCTTTTTGAGTAATCCAAGCCTGTCTTGGTCAACGAGTCCTTGCTGACAAAACTACTTAACATACCACGCAAATTACTTCCTACACATACATTCGCGAAGAAAGCATTAATAACAACGATCTGCGTAAATAAGCCCCACATTTGGTTATCACTAGCTACATATAATAAAAGGCGTCACATCATCGACGCTCGCTGCTTGTTGCGTGGTTGTGTGATTCGACTGACTGAAGCTTTTTTCAAATCTCCACTCGCTCTTTATATCATCGGCTACGTCATTTCCCTGTCTTCCTTTCATCGCGTTGTGAGTAAAGTCAGTTGTCAATAATTTGTTCGCTCTCCAGAGGTTTGGGCAAATATTGGGACTGGTATTTTTATAGATGCTTACTAGAAAATCATGAATGAGAAAAAACTATAATGTTTAATAGTTTTAAAATCGGCTTTCAAAGGCTTTAAGAGGCTGCTTTGACGTCATTTCTTAATAACCATCCGGTTTAGGCGTGATGCCTGTTTGTAAAATAATGGCACACGTTTTTTTGTAATTAAGTAAGCAAGGTGATTGTACAGGATGTTGTTTGTTGATGTAGGACCCAATCGGCGTTTCAAGCGAGTCTTGGAGCTAATCCAGATTCAACTTGCGGCCCATCCATTTGTGCCACAAACGAAACCAGCAGGTAAATTATTGGCAATTGAACGTATCCAAATTAAATTATTGGTTGTAATTTGCCAAAACAAATATTTCTGCTTCTTTGTTCAGGAGATATTCAGGCCTACTCCCGCGAAATCCAGCAGTTATGTACTTCTGCCGCCAATCTGCATTCAAACGATCGTGCTTCAGCTCCTAAATACTAATAACGTGCACAAATCTAGACCTTGCCTGAAGTAATAAACATACTGACCTGGTAATTTGTATCATGTTGACACAAATTCCGACTACCTTAACATAACCAGGCTTTCCCAAAAATATTTATTTTGCTGTCACCATGTTACTTCCTGTATCTTGCCGTACAGCTAGCAGCTACCTAATGAATCATGCATTGCATATTAATGGCGATAATTGATACTAAATTACCACAAATACGCAGAAACGATGAATTTTATCACACGAATTGGATTTTATTGCCACATTGGCTTGCCAACAAAGTGTTTGTTTGTTTTACATAACACTACACTACCACTTTATATGTAATGTCTCCTTTCATACTGCAGCCTCAGAGATTAGCTCTGGCTCACGAGGTATTATTTTTTTGTGCAATTTCTGTATTCAATCATGTATTGTATTGAACTGACTTCACGCGTGACTGTGTTTCCTATGACAGTTTTAAATTTTTGTTGCAATACTTTCGATTTTTCTTACATTAGTGTTGTTTGTGTGCAAATGGGTGCTAGTTAATGTTTGTGGTGTTATAGCTTGGTGTTTTAGTTAAAACACTCGTGTTTTTCACACTGATTTCGTTTCAATTTCTTTTTTGCTGTGAGCAATTATTGTACTGTGATTCCGAGTTTTGCACGAATTGTCGTCTTACTGTTCAAATTCTGACTCGTTCCTGTCTTTCAAACTTTTGTGACCTGCGATATACTCTTCAGTGTCATTTCTCATGGTGCTTTTTCCTTTTCTGTTGTTGATTTAGTGGAAAAATAATAACGGGCAATGATAAAAGACAAACAAAAATGTCTATGAATAACACATTTCTGTCGTCGTGGTTAAATTTAACAAGTGAGGTAAGCGTGTTTGTCAACTGGAAATTGTTGTCAGGTTGACAGACACACAATGTGATTGAATTGGGTATTTATCACAGTCAGTGAGCATCTCCATTATTGTATTAAATTCCATACAAAAGTGTTTTCAGCAAAGAGAAACGTCTGCAGAAATCTCAAGATTGAAAATAATCCAGTAGCTTACAAAACAAACAGTGTACAGCAGGACTGAAAAAGGCACTGCCATAGTAAAATAAGCAAATATTCAGAAAACGGCGTGGCTTACATCATTTGATAAACACCTTGCTGGTCAAACATTTAGGTAAATCATACCAGATGTATATCTAGTGGGCTTTAAAACTAACTTCACAACGGACCATTTAGTGCAGGGGCCACCAAACTTTTTTCGCAGATGAAAATCGAGGGATCGCGATCGCCCCCTCCCCCTAGAATATGCCGTGGTGCTAAAACTGCTAAAGCTCCCGAAAGGAAAGATGGATTTGATAGCATTCATCACACCAGAATGTTCTTGGTGGCGGACATCTCTTCTTTATGGTCATAAGTACGTGACTATTGCGTCCACCTAGCATGTCTTTGTTGGCCTGCTTAAAATAGGGCAACATCGAGTTACATTTGTTGATGTTATTTAAACATAGGCCATTACCTGTTTAGTTCTTAATGCATTGGTTGAAAACAATTTTACCCTACAGTTTGCTTTAATGCCCTATTTCGCAATCTAACCAAATTTTGCCTGTTATTATTTTTAGCCCGGTTGAATAACATTGACTTCGTAAAAAAACTATGTTAAGCAACCCAAAACCTGTTAAAATTCCAAAATGACGGCAAACATTGATTTTTTTTGTTGTAGTTTAGGCTCTACTGCGAAAAGCAATAATATAATGTGGTGTTCAGCAATATATGCGAGGATCATGTTAACACAAATTCCGACTACCTTAACATAACCAGGCTTTTCCAAAAATATTTATTTTGCTGTCACCATGTTATTTCCTGTATCTTGGCGTACAGCTAGCACTTAGCAGCTACCTAATAAATCATGTACTGTATTGCATATTAATGGCGATAATTGATACTAAATTACCACAAATACGCAGAACGATGAATTTTGTCACACGAATTGGATTTTATTTGAATTTTTGGATCCGCCCTTGATTGTTGCTAGAATACTTTCGCAGTAAAATACCCTTCAACGGTTAACTCAAGCTTTGTTTTTTGTTTTAAGATATATATTAGGACCCCTTCGCTAGCCGGGATGAAATAACGTCGCGGGCTGTAGTTTGGTGACCCCTGATTTAGCAATACAATCATTGTCTCAATAAAGTATCAAGTTGTCTATTTTTATGATGATTTTAGTTTTGGCACAAAACTTTTCATTTAAGCGTAGCCTACCAGGGAATCACTTGTCATGCTTGCATAAAATTCTCGACGAAAAAGTGTATCCTAAGTTTTTCTCATGCAAACTTAATTTCACATGTACGACGATTGCAATAGAATAGACAAGTGCTTGGCAGTCCCCTTAAATATACTAATGGCACTCTCGTTGATAACCACTGGAAGAGTGCAAACACCTTCACAAGGTTGTTGGTTCCAATCCCTTATTGACCACGAGAAACCAATGTGAGATAAGCCATACTGAAAGTCACTACAAATATAACATGATTAAACAGCTTTAAATTTACAAAACGTTACAAACTTTGAAGTCAGTACACACGACAATTACGACAAAACAATGTTTGAAGTATATCACCTGTTCAAACTACGGATAGTTTAACAGTTGTTAGAAATGCACTGTCCTTTTTTTGGATGACTGAATTTATGGACACTACTTCTTTTCCATTTTTATACGTTGTAGTTGTACTACACAGCGGCCTTTAAACGCAGCACCTGACATTATTTGTCTACGTACCGCTTTCTAATGAATTTAAAGAAATTAACAACATGATTTCAGATGAGGCAGTGATTAACGTGTTGTGCAAGCTTTACCACAAATAGGTAACCAGCAGCCATGACTAACACTGCAAAGGCGTAACCAAGATCTCAAAAAAGTAGGCCTTGACTTGGGACTACAACCTACAAATCCCGCAGACAACACCCAGCGCAGTACTTGTTTGTTAAGCTGCTTTGTGTCACCACAACAACGCATTTTTAGCTAAAACATGATTGGAATTATTTTGTAGTTGTTTTATTAGACACAAAATGACCTCATGACCGCAAGATACAAAACAGGTGATGTAATTGAAATTAAATAAATTTTGTAGGTTGAAACCAGACCATTTTTTTACAAACAACACCACATGCCCCTTGAAGAAATATTAACCTTATTTCAGTCCTTTTTGCTTAGTACCATTTGTTGAGTTTTCTGAGAGTCAAATTTAGTTGATACAGTACTACTTCTTGCTAAATTGTTTTGTTACTGTTATCATCAGACCTATTTTAGTATTTTTGTATGCTCTGCTTAGTGGCAAATGGCACCAACAAACAAACCTAAAGTGCTTTAAATCTTTCGAAATGATGTACCCAAACCAAGGTCAATACGATCCCACTCCCCACAAGGCTACTTTGCACTCTAGTTGCCTACACCAAGTTATAACCAACCCACCAACCTCAACATCGCCCTGTAGACTGTGTTTCCCTCCAGGCCTGGCCTTGTGTACTGACGTTCAGCTTTCCAAAGCTAATAACCTGTGTTCAGCAGTCCCACTCAGTGAGTAAAGGAGTGGAGATTTGTTTAATTTTTAGCAAGAAATCATTTTGCTGTTAACCAAACAGTTACTCTGCCCTTCAACTTCCCATCCTACGCTGCACCCACACCGATCCCCTGTAACATAGTTCACATTTTCATTGGTAATACCATGCAGACTCAAAGCTTTTCCCACAGCCACCTGTTTGACGGGGAGTCCATGTAGGCCAGAAAGGCTAATGCACTTGTTGTAGGATGAATGTGACTTCTGGTTTTAGAAAATTGACCTAGTGACTAACTCACTAGCCACCAAACAAGCCAGATTTTTTTCGTCTGGCAAGATTTTTTACCCAGGTACTGTTGGATGGAAAAAATTGTTCTAATTGGTTTAAGTTTTAAACAATGGTAGATATTCTATTGCGAAAGTGCCTGTATTTTTGCCTCAATGTGCTTAGCAGCTAGCTCACAAGTCCCAAACCTAACTATCTACTCACACAATGTCAAAAAACACATGTTAAACATGTTTTAACTTGAAATTATGACACCTTACTGAAGTTTTACATTTTTAAATATTTCCCCTCGCACCCGTAAGTTAACCAATGTACATTCATTTAATGTTACCAACAGTAAAATTTAGTAATTGTTTTGAGAAATAAATTAGGCAGCCAAAAGAACTTTATTTTGTTGTTTCCAAATGCAATCCTTTTAAATGATAAAAAGGCTGTACAGTTGCCAACTTTAAATGAATGTACACAAACAGTATAACCTCTACATACAGTTTATATAAGTTAATCGATGAGTCTTATCCTATTCTTTAACATTATTAAGAACAAAACACTATTAGGATAAAACTAATTGTGTTCAAAACCGAAAAAGTATATTAGATTTAATATCTGTGAAAATAAAATCACTGAAAAATATTTATTTCTATAATTTATACTTGTATCTAAACCACTTGTAAGGTAGTGTCCTATTAAAAATTAGTCAAAATGCAAGAAAAATATGCCTAACATTTATGTTTTAGTACTACAGCTACTACGTACAAAAAATTATAACAACCTTAACCAGATAATAATTTTAAAACTTTATTTTACTAACATAAGGAAATCTATGCATAGCCTAACTTGATGATATTAAAGATATGTTGCCGCTAAAAATACATATGTATATAAAATCAGTAAGGTACCAAGTTTGAAGTTAATACATTTTAACATAAGTTTTTCAGAAAATGAGTGATGTAAATGGTCAGGTTTGGGCAACTAGTAAGTAACTGATAAGTTAATTGAGTCAAAAATGCAAACAGCACTTTGGCAATAGGCTACCTTCCACCCTTCAAAACCAAAACCAATTTGAACAATTCATCCAACCTCCAGACCTGACCAAAAAATCTGTTTGGTAACCAATGAGTAATCACTAGCCCAATTCCCTAAAACCATCACACTCACCCGTGCCATTTACTATGCTTCCATGGCCATGTTTATACTGCATGGCAGGCTATACCCCTTGGGATAGCCTCCATGTGGACAAGGCAACACAGTAAATGTAAGTACACCAGCCACTACTTCTGACCAACTGTACCCCCCTTACCAGGTGGTCTGTAGAAAAAGCAGTGAGTTTACATGATATCACTAACGAAAATATGAACTATTTGCAGAGCAACCATTAGATCAACAGAAAACAAAATCTTGCCAAAATCAAACAATCCTCCACGGCTCTACTCACTGAGTGGGATTGCTGGACAAAGCTTCTCAGTTTTAAAAAGCTGGACGGTTATTGGGTTGGGTACTGTCACTAAAATTTCAATAGGGTTAAAAAAATACCCAATCAGGTTGTCAAAAACGGTACAGCCCATTGCATGGTTTGTTGATTAGGTAGGTGAATCTGGCAATGATGATGAACATTGCCAAAAAATGGGGGACATTTTAAATCATGTTAGGAGTTGTGAGTTTTCTGGGGTTAAGCACTTCAAATAAAGTAAAAAGTTGGGCTTTAATGCTGATTAGGTTTGGGCCTTGCTGATTAAGTGGGCAGTGCTGACCAGGTTGGGTGGGTAGGTCGTTTCCTATTGATTGCATGGGTTGGGGATTTCTGATTGGTCAGGTTGGTTGGGAAGTGCTAACCAGGTTCAGTGGGTTGGTCATTTCTAATTGACCAGGTGTGTTGGGCATTGTAAACCTGGTTGTCTGGGTCAGTCATTTCTGATTGGTCAGGTTGGTTGGGCAGTGCTAACCAGGTTCAGTGGGTTGGTCGTTTCTAATTGACCAGGTGTGTTGGGCATTGTAAACCTGGTTGGGTGGGTTGGTCGTTTCTGATTGGTCAGGTTGGTTGGGCAGTGCTGACCAGGTTGGGTGGGTTGGGCGTTTCCTATTGATTGCATGGGTTGGGGATTTCTGATTGGTCAGGTTGGTTGGGCAGTGCTAACCAGGTTCAGTGGGTTGGTCGTTTCTAATTGACCAGGTGTGTTGGGCATTGTAAACCTGGTTGGGTGGGTTGGTCATTTCTGATTGGTCAGGTTGGTTGGGCAGTGCTGACCAGGTTGGGTGGGTTGGTCGTTTCCTATTGATTGCATGGGTTGGGGATTTCTGATTGATCAGGTTGGTTGGGCATTTGTAATTAGTGGGGTTGGGAGGGGGTTGTTATCCTGATTGGGTGGATTAGCCGTTCTAATTGGCCAATGGGTTGGACATTGCTAACCTGGTTTGGTGGGTTGTCTATGGCTAACCTGGTTCGTCAAGTAGGTCATGTCGAACCTGTTTGGAATAGTTAGTAATTTTTGATTGGACGGGTGGGTTGGGATTGCTAACCTGGTTGGGTGGATAAACCATTTCTAATTGGTGAGGTCAGTTGAGCATTTTCAAATTTAGGTGACATTGCCAACCTGGTTTGGTCATTTCTGTTTAGGCGGATGGGTTGGGCATTGCTAACCTGGTTGGGTGGATTAGCTATTTCTAAGTGACCGAGTGGGTTGGGCTTTTCTAATTGTTCAGTTGTGTTGAGCATTTTTGATTGGTTGGGTGGGTCAAGTATTGCTAACCTGGATGGGTGGGTTCAACATTTCTAACTGATCAGGTGGGTGTGGCATTTTTATTTGACAGGGGGGTTGGGCATTGCTAACCCATTTGAGGAATTCAGTTGGATGGTTGGGTTGGGCACTTTAATCAGTTGGATAGGTTAAGCATTGTTGTACAATGCTGGTTGGGCATTTCTGTATGGTGGGGAGGGCCAACCATTGTTGACCTAGTTGGGTGGGGTTATACTTACTGGTTGGGCATTCGTGTATGGTTGGTTGGGCAATGTTAACTTGTGTGGTGCACTAACTTTCCAAGTGTGCAGGGAATTGCAGATTGGGCATTGCTAATTGGTTGGATAAATGAGTATTTTGCTTGGCTGGTAAGCATCCTTTATGGACTTGATTGCTAAGCTGCCAATAGATTAACTGGTAGCTGATTTGGACATGCTATTTTGGTGAGAAGGTTTTTTGACAAAGTAAACATGTTAGGGACATGTGGTGTACAGTTTCTTTTTCTGAGATTTACTTTTTTGTAACATAATCAATATGTATGTTCCAGATAAGCTTTTACCCCGACATAAAACTACAGTTCAATCACAACCTGTATCCTAACTTGCGGTCATGAGTATGCGAATAAAAAAGGTGAAGAAAGATGAATCACAAAAAGAGCTGCATCTGAAAAATCAATAATGCACTGAATAACAATTAGATTTTTATCAGGAACCAAAAACCCTTACCAACAGCTTTAACAATCCACTTTAGCACCACAGCAAAAGAAACGAAGCATAAGTTTCTTAAACTTTTGCATTTTTCCCATCTAAGATATAAAAATAAAGAAACAGTAAGGTTGCTATAAATGAACACAGAAGATTTGTATATTTTGGTTTGCTACAAGGCCACACACAGACAATACATCATAAAATGTAAATCAGATATTTATTTAATTAGGCATAATGTGGCGTTTTTTAATTGAAAAGTACACTAATATACAGAAACAAATGATATAAAGATTGCTGAGTTTCCGGAACCATTATAGAGGGCCAGTGGGTAAAGTGGTGGGCAACAAGGTGAAAAACAACAACGGACACCTCACAATGCTACATTCCAAAGCTGATTGAAACTTGAACCAATTCAGACATTGTTTAAAATGATCACTAATTTTTGGGGCTAGTGGTGCAACTGTACCTTTTTATAGCAAAACTTTGTGCTGTAAAATTTTGTTCCAATCAGGTATTTATAATTTTTAATCACATGTCTGGAATTTTAAGGACCAAAAGTAATGTTTTTAACTGGCCAAAATTGAACGTGTAGGAACCCTTTCGTTTTTGCCTGCTAAAATGTATAGTAAATAGGTAAAAAGGATATAAAACGGAAATGAATAGGAAAGCCACTTTTCTATCTGACAACAACATTGGCCATGTGAAATCTGACTAAAAAAGTTAATAGATATCTAAAGAATTTTTGGCCTGGCACAGATATGTTTTTAGCATTTACCATTGTTTGTAACATGCGTTCTCCCACTTGGGGCAGTACAGTGAAGCTAACAAATAATGTCTGATTTCACATGTCCCAGAATGAAAAAATGACCTATCCTTCACCATTTGAAAAGCATTCTCACAAAAATTTGCTCACCTTCTTTTTTGGGGGGCAACCAGACAGCAAACTGTGGCTTTGCTGTGGAGGGTAATTCTACAAAATAAGAAGTATTTAAATTTGCAAATGACAAAAACTTGAATCATTTAACCCTAAAACAATTTTTTTTTCTTACTTTAAGACATTGAATGACTCAGCATAATGTTTACCAATATGCACCTCGACAACAATTAATACTCATAAAAATTGAAATGACAGTAACAGATCAATACAGTCTATATACACTTTTTTAATCAAGTATAAAATCATTTACTTTAAGTTTTGAGTCTACCTGAGCTACAACCTGATCAACAAGATTTTCGATGGTTTGATTGACATCATCTTCAATATCTGAAACTGCAGGTTTCATCTCAATACTTGTCGGCTTTGATACTATAGCCTGTCAAACAACACAAATAAGAAAAAAAATGTTAAAAGGCCCTACCTTAGCATACCTCAGTTTTACTTTCAATTTCAACGATATTGTCAATCACAGCTTCTAAAACAAGGCGACATTCCACCTGCAAACGTTGTAATGCAATAATAACCATTTTGGTTTTAAATACATCAACTTTAATGTACCTTTATATTGTCAGCCATTGGTGCTGCATCATGCGGTGAATTAACCTAAAATTGTCAAAGTTTAGACTGAAATTGCAACATGCAAAATTGATTATTTACCTCCTCATAAACTTCAAGATCAATGATTTCTAAGGGCTGAAACAAATGTTTGAACAGTACATTTAGCAAGACTTTATTATAAATGCATGATTGAACCAAAATTTCTGTACATCACATTTACTGGACTACCACTACCTGTTTTCCTTTAACTTCTATTCACTGACAAAAAATACCTGTCCAAAACACTAAAAGTGCTGACACAGATAAACGCAATAAATTTTAACAGATCTTTAAAAAGAATATGCATAAATATAAGTCCTGTACCTCATCAATCCTAAATAACTGTGTAGTGTTTGCAACATCATCTTGTTTCACAATGTCAAAGCACTGGCAAATCAATATAAATTACTTTATTAAACAGATATCAACCAAATATTGTCTTGCAAGTTACCTTTGTATCATCAGCTTCATTAAAAAAACCTAGTTCAGGCTAAAAAGAAGACAGACTTGTTTTGTTTGTTTATTATGATTATTTTGAATACTTTAATTAAAAACATAACCTCAAGAGAACTTGTGTTTATAAAATTCATGCAGTTGCAGATGTTTCAACAATTACTGTTGTCATCTTTAGTGCAGGTTGTCAATTAGTTGTTATGTTTATCATTAATAAAATTATTTTTTTCTGTGTATGGTGTATCTAACTTTGGGGATACTGTTAACCACATTCCCATCAAAAGTCACTAAAGCATCCACATAATAAATAGCGCTTTAAGCAGCTATTCCCGAAATAGCCGACAACTAAGCATTTTTTTAAAATCAAACGGACATTCTGAGATTTGATCTAAATTAAACTTGCACACTCAAGTAGAAAACAATACTAAAAATAATTCCATGGGCCAGCAATGAGGCAGGAAGCAGAGAGATCATTGTTTCAAATAAATTGGGAAAGAGCAAAAAAGCTAATTTTTAAAAACAGTATCAACAAATTCATTTCACAATTAAAGCTTTGCTGCAATCAACATAATAAAATATGTATTATAAACGACCAAGCTTTGTGAAATCCAAAGTTGCTAATTATCTCACAAATAAATTTACCATCTCAGACGGTTTAAATTAAATTACACATAGCAAAACTTGCTTAATTAAATAAAAAGTTAAGTATTATTTACTCACCTGCTCATCCTCAGGTTCAGTGATATATTGGTTGAAAAGGTCATCAATTTCTTGAAGATATTCAACTGGCATACTTTCGCCTTTTCCCATAAATTTTACCTCAACAATCTTAATCACAAAGAAAAGAAAATTATAATAATTGAGTACAGAGAGCATAGATAAAAAGTTTAAAAACTTGTTGATGAGAATGGTAAGGTGAACCAGAAAAACTATCATTTGCAAAGAAAATTTAAATCAATTAAATGCAATCTGTTTTATGGTGTGGGCTGCTTAAAAGGGGATTTCAAATGTTGCCAACCATTTGTTAAGCAAAATAATGTTTGATAAACGGAAATATTTTAAATGATTTTTTAACAACTGCATTATTGATTTGTGGGTGAAAGTCGCACAGTCAACTGTTTTTCTTAAAATATTTAGTTATAAAGCGTTGTTAAAGACAGTATCACAAATGCATGTGTGCATGTTGTGAAGTAGGTGTCTATCTTGAAGACACATGATCCATTGCACCATACCAGCACAACAGTTTGATGAAATGACATCATGTTTTAGGCAGTGAATAGTCAAATAAAACTTGTTTTGCACATGTTCTGCATTTAGCAACTTTCCTTTGTCAGACTTCCCACTGGGTAACTTAGAGTAACAGTTGGTTGAAGTGGATGATATTTCAGACAAAAATGCGATTATGGCAAACAAAAATGCTTGTTTTTGTTTCATTTTAATTTATTTTCCCTTGGTAACAGTTTTCTCACTATTATCGATTTCAACAAACTGGCCTAAATAATGTAATGTGTGTAACAACTGCCTTAAGACAAATCTGTTAAGAAAAACGGAGAAGATGGATGGACTGGGAAAAAATGATAGCTATTATTTCAAAAACAAATATATGTGCAGCTCGTGTCCATTTGGTGCCGATTGCACCACACACCCAATACAGTTTGTGTTGTGACTTCACCTTCTGTTCAGTGGTGTAGTGCTGACCTAGTTATGCAAGAGTGATTTTGTTCATTTTTGACTATCATAGAGGAGAAAGCAACTCTATTGCCTTAAATGAGCTACCTAACAACATTAATTCAGCTGGGTAAGTATAAATTATCAACACATGTTGTACTGTTTATAGAAATGTTCTATTGTTTAGAGAATTTGAACAATCTGGAAACCGGTTAATCAGGATAAAGCTTGGCAAATTGCAATCCTGAATAACCGGTTTCGTCTGTACTCACTTCTTGCTCTTTTTGCATCTTTTCCTTTACGAGTCTCTGTATAATTAAACAGAGTGAAATAACAGGCTAAACAACAAATTAATCTCTACAAATACACATAAATTTATGTCTTACACTTGAATCCCCATCTACTGTTTTGCACTCATGAGTTTCTGTTTCCCTCTTATCAATTGAGATCTGTAACAAAAGTGAGCAAAGTTTAGTTTTAAAAATCTAACTTCTGTCCCAACTCCTACCCTTGTTGGCATGCATGCATCAAAATAAAATACTGTGGTGGTTGTGTCCATTCTCGCCTATAAAGAAAATCCAGAAAATTATACAAAATCTTTCCAGCTTTACCCTTTAAAAGCAATCACTCACTGACCTTCAGATTTTGACGCTTTGGGTTCTAAATAAACAAAGTCAACACTTTTAACATGTGTCTAAAAATATGCACATATTCTGCAACAATACCTACCTTTTTCTTGTACTTTACATCCGGCTGAAAATTTTGAAAAACAAAAGCATATTACTCAACTTGAACTGTTTGCTTTAATTTTTTTGGTTCAAACTATTAAACCAAAAATATAAACCTACAATTAAGAACTAAGTTTCAGTCTGTTTAACTAAACTAAGGTTCTTGAATAGGCAAGACTAACTAAACCAAGGTTCTTGAATAAGCTTTGTTTAATCTTTTGCACACCATGCATATACTAAAACTACAAATGTTAGAATAAAAACTTTAACGATATACATGACACTTGTAAACAAGTTGATAGCAATTGTTCAAACAGGTTGATTCAGTGAGGTACCTTCAATGGGCCTGTCATATCGTGATTTAATTATGAGTGTGTCATGATCGCTGGTCTGCATAGATGCTTCAGGGCTGATCCCAGTTATGAATGTATGTTTATCATATGATAATAACACATATACAGCAAAAAACACAATACAGAAAAATCTGGATAATCAAATAAACCATTTTATTGCATCAAGATCTTTAAGCTCAAACTATATCCCTGTTATTGTTAAGACAATTGTCCGGTTAATTGCATTATATTGATAAGCACACAGGTTCGAAACGAATGTGATTAACCAACATTTAAAATCCTATGTAAACTTCCACAGTACAATTTTCTCAAATACAGAAATAAGAAGCATAAGAAACAACCCTTTAAAAACAACAATATCTCAAATTTATGTGTGCTGTGCATGGCATTTTGTGAGGTCCTACTTTGCTGCTGGTGTATCTTAAAACATGCATAACTGATTGCAGTGAGTCACAACACCTACATAAATGCCACTACAAAAGAGAGAAGGCAAAGTTTAAAGAAGAGGGGTGAAACTGTCACCTCAAAAATGTTATCACAAAAATGCGATGTTGGTGGGAGGTTGTTTTCCTGTTGAACCCCAGCCTCATTTTTGACACGATTGGTTAGATTCTAGTAAGGCTGGTAGGTGTTTAGGGCCACCTTAACAGGTCCAACCAACATTCCCCGCAGTCGGGTTATACTAATAGTGGATGAAACTCACTCTCTGGTGAGCTCAAGTCACAGAATGTGTCATAATATGGTGTAGTTACAGCACATTTAATCATCCTCCATCAACTGTGCCATCCACTATTTTGCGCTCCATAACATATTATCATCGATCAGCTATATATTACCAGCATAGTGATTTCAGTGTAGGTGTGTTACTATGCGTTTTTTCACCGCTATGTGTTTCTTTCCAACCAAATAAACTTAATCCAACTTCCCTCCGTTGGATCTTCTATTGGTAACTTTGGAATAATTGTCAAATAGGAAAGGGGTATTTTAAACAACTATGAATATGATTAAACTTAAGGATAATACACAGACTCATCCTTTTAGATCTTTTGTTTTCGTGTTAATGAAAGGCGTTTCACTACTTTTCCCTGCTGATAAACTTGTCTATAAATTCACCAGAGGTAGAAAATGACCAGTAATATCTGATTAAGGATAGTCACAACAGCATATAAGAGAGTGTTAAGAGGACAAAAAAATAGAATAAAAAAACTGAACAAAAAGCAATAAAGATGTACAGGTCATTCACAGCTAAAGATACAAGTGGATATTAATTGAATAGGATAGAGCAGTGGTTCCCAACCAGGGCCCATGGCCCCCCAGGGGGGCCACGAGCTGTGTTCCGGGGGGCCACAGGTCTAAATTCACAAGAAACACCCACTAAACGCCATTTTCTTTTTTACGTTTATTCCCTAATTCAATCGACTATTTCACATACTATTTGTCTATATTGAGGTTTTTCACGATTGCGGATTCTTGGTTACCCTATTCGACCTGTTTAAAGTCGAAATTAGTACCAAATTTCAACTCGAGATTGCCTTTACACTTTTAAAGGGGGCCACAGGACCTTCAGGGTTACTTAAAGGGGGCCACGAGGCCAAAAAGTGACTTTTAGGGGGCCACGGTCCACCAAAGGTTGGGAACCACTGGGATAGAGTATGTGATATAGTGTCTTGTATTGTCTGTATTCTGCACATAAAACCAATGCAGAATAGTACTAAATACTACACTAGTGGCACAGATTCAAAAAATACATTGAAAAAACACTTTTTAAATGTGTTGTTGGTGTATGTAAATTGAAAGATTTAATTTTCACTAGAAGACAAATATTTGGAATGTTTTTTTCATAAATATTGTAATGGATAGGTAATATAGAAATTGTGACCCATTATTCACTGGGATTTGTCTTTTTGTGACACACTAACATCATTGTGTGCACTTACATTTGAGTTGGTGGTTTATGACTCTCTGATAATATGTACTTTAAAATAAACAACACAACACTGTGCCAAAAAAACACTTACTTGGTACAAAGGATCCCCTTCAATCTATAAAATACATAAGGCCATCAAAACTTGTTATGAAATAAATAAATACTAATAATATTAACATTCAACAACTTACTCCAAGTGAATATCTCCAATAAAAAGTCTCATCATCATCACATATGTGCTTGTTCAGAATAGTCTGAATAGGGCATTTATTAATTTGTGCATGCTTTGTTACAACATGTCAAATAGGTAGTAATAGCTGGGTTACATATTAGTAATAAAAATCCTATGCTGACGTTACCTTGTTAAGAGTTTCAACTTCACGGTTCGCAGTAAAATGCTCTGGCGCAGGGTCATAATGAATCTTTATACAAAATACTTTTAATATTACCTATACACCTAAAATATAAGTGGGCCTATGTAACAAAAGCAAAGATAATGTACTTGATTGTACAGAATACAGACTTACCCCGGCATCTTTGAAAACCGCTTTAACATACTCATCACCGGACAAGTTATCCATATCCTGGCGAGTAAAAACCGTTAATACACATTTTGGAAGGAAAACTTGCCAGAAAAAAAACTTACCTTCTCCTCTGACATCTTTGTGATTTAGAAAATAGTCTTCACTACAATTGCACTATCACAAAAATACCTCAAACTTGCCGCCGAACTCCCGCTCTTATCTGTAGCATGAAAGGCAGTTGCTAAGTTACAAAAAAATTTGTCACGTGATATAAAAGTTGGCGTATGATTGGTCTGTTGGCTTGCAGTGAATACGCAATCAAGCATATCTTGCCATTTTAGAGTGGTAGACCACCATGTAGAAAAAAGTTAAATCCTAAAACCCTAGGCCACCAAATTCACGTGAGTTCAACTACCTTGTTTAAGTAAGGTAATTCTAATTTAGGTACCGAACTAGTCGTCAAACTCCCGCTCTTATCTGTAGCATTAAAGAGCGTTGCTAGGTTACGTGTCACGTGTTATCAATATCATCATGTAATTGGTTAATTGCAGATGGTCTGTTAAAAGTGTTCTCTTGCATTTTCAATAGACTTTTTCAATAGGAATATGTTATCTTCACCTATCACATGTTTTACTGTTTCTTGAGTAGGAATAGATATGGCAAGGCTTAAATAAGCGGAAGAATGGCCAAGAATACGCGTAGGAGACCAAGTGGCCAACTGCTTGTGGTTTCAGCATTCTAACCCCAATCATACTTTCCTATTCAACAAAAAAATCATACTTCCTATTAAGGCAACCTTCGGGCACATTGCCAGAACTTTAAAGTGCTTAGTTTTTTGACAAGAACTGAGAGGTGAATGATTTTTGTGTGTCAGGCAAATATTGCTTTCAGTTTTCACTGTTTCACATTGCTGTTTTTACAACAAACTAATTTACTTGGACACAATGCCTGCAACTCATTTTAATGGAACTTTTTTATGCCTATAAAAATGGTAATTGCATTTTGTCAACAGATTGTTTGGGCCCATAACTTTTAATCTCCAGGTGGCAAAATGTTTTTGTGCTTATGTGTACAACAAATACAAGGTTTGTGCAAATAGGGTGTGTAATAAATTAACACCAGGTTAAGTAGAACTCATGACAGTGAGACTGTGTCACTAACATGTACATAACCCTTACATAATGTGCTGCAAGTTATACTTGTTTAATCAATGTCTGATCACAATAGTATACTTCAAGTTATTCAAGTCATGTCATGTATTGAATGTGTTTCATAACACTGTACACCAAAGTCTCTACCTATAGAAATAAAGCTTATTTCACTGTGGGTTACACATAAAATAATGCTATGTATAATTATAAGGGACATATGAAAATTCTAACATGGGTTTGCTTGGAATGGGAATATTCTTAAAGCCAGGCAATATAAAAAGGTAGCAAGAAAAGGGTATTTTTGCATCATGGTATGTACTGGATAAATATATATTTTTCTTTGTTTTTGTAAAAGTTTTGTTTTTACTATTTCACCCTAGTGCATTTACACATGTCAGTTAAAAAATAGACATCTGACTTTTTAGTTTGCCCATCCGGTTGTCATCTAAATGGGTTTCACTGGCTCAAATTCTGACAAGGAAAAAGTAAACAAGTTTTGGTATTTTGTGATTGGTATATCTCAGGCCCTTGAACCTTTTTTGTTTTTTCAAGTTTTTCTGATTTCACGAAAATATGCACCCAATGTCGTTCATGGCACCAAAAATGCTAAACATCTACGGTGTGATAATATTGCTTGATACTAATAGAAGTAATGTGAATATGTCTCTCTGTTTAGCTTCAGTTTATGTATTTACTACATGGTAGTGACAAGTATTAATAGCAGATGTAGAAAACACCATTTGTAAAGTGACTGGTAGGATCTTGGCATATAAATGCCTCAATGCAGTAGTGTATGTAAATGTAGTCATTTATAAAATCACATTTACAATGTAGTCACATTTACAAAATGTTTTTTGACTTGATGCTGGTTTTTCTTTATATGTAACATTTAAAAAGTCGAAAATCAATAAAACCTAACCACAACCTGAAGAAAATAGTATTATTTTTCCATTGTTGTTTAACTGTGCTTCACCTTTTAATGACCTAAATTTAAACAAGTAAATTTCAACTGAGATCTGTAATGATTTACAAATGCACAATTAACAGTTTACATCAAACCTGCATTACTGACCACTGCAATGTCTTGTGCATGACATGTTTAGTTGGTTCACTTTGTTTTTGTTGATAACCCCAGTATTTACCTCGCTAGCCCCTTAAAATGGGTATTTTTCTTCCCAAAGTTTGTCCGACTTGTTTGGCCATCAAATGTTTGATGGATTTGGCTGAAACTTACACAGATGGTAGATATAGTTATGTAGATGTACATCCCACTTTGATTGTCCTGATAACCCCCATATTTACCTAGCTAGCCCCTTAAAATGAGGGAGTTTGTAAACAGTGTCGGAATTTTAAATTTGGATAGCTTGTAGAGTATGCCATTTATAAATGTTGAGTAGTGTGTTCAACCCTGTAGCCCCAACATTTAGCCTAAAAGCCCCAAAGGTGTAAAACGTGTTTGTATGTTACCGGGCACCACAAACAAAAGATTCTGTGGTGCGATAATCTTACATGTGCAACCAGTTGTATGTTGCTTGTGGGTTTTGTGGGCTTGGTGGACGTTTTTGCGCCATGGCAGTTAGGGGGTTGTCAACAGCCGCATAACGGTTGTTGCCCAAAACAACTCTAGTGGTCGAAATTTTAAACATTTGCAGATTGGGCTGAAATTTTGCAGTACTATTGATTGAGTCATTGAGGTTTTATATGTTTTTAGTTTGTGTGTCGGACCCCATTAGTTACCCTACTAGCCCCCTAAAATAGGTCATTTTTAAAGAATACAGAGGTTCATTTATATATCAGTTGAAACCTACATCTTTTTTCTAATAACCTGAAGGTCAAATATTAAGTGTTCATTAGAAGTTTGTGATCGACCCTTGTATACCTTTTCGTACTTGTGCACCCCTGCATATTTTGGTGCACCCTAGGGTGCACCATGCACACCGGTTGAAGAGCATAGTATTATTGTTTAAGCCTATTGCAGATCACTGTATTTTACCCTACAACACTTTCTCATGGTTATCTTTTTTTTATTTTTTTATTTTACGACAGTCCGAAAACTGAAAACTGTCCTTTGTCGTGTCACCATACGAGAAATAAACGTATTTTCAGATAAAGGGTAGTCGATAATAATAGTAAACAAAAGAGGAAAAGCGAACGAAAGAGGTTAAAATGTCAATAAATCGGCAGCAGAAATCAAAATCTATTACACGCATGCAGATATTTGTTAACGGCATGGAATAATAACAGTGTGTGGGCGTCTGTTAAATCAGGATGACCAAATAGCATGAAACGAATAATTGCACCAGGAGAAAGATTGGAAAGAAATGAAGCGTTAAACTTAGCGTTTTCTGTCAGAATATTCGAAACAGTAGAAAACAAAATTGTGCGAGGACGAATCAATAGTGGACAATTGAGAAACAAATGTTGCGTGGTTTCTACGGCCTGACATGCACAAGGGCGAAAGTGCCTGGGATTGATATTGAGTGGGCTATGGTTAAGTCGAAGCATGCAATGAAGGGCAGTTGTCTTAGGACAAGAGCCATGCAGATGTAAGGTTCTGACTGGATACGTAAAGAAAAGTTTTTTAACTTTATTTTTAAAAACTGAAACAGATTTTATCAATCGGATTTCTTTTGGAAGTTCATTCCATAAGCGGATAGTTTTGGGAAAAAATGAGTTATATTTGGTATTTATGCGGCACGCAATGGGATGTATTTTGAGGGGGTTACGCAAGTCATATTTAATTAAGTTTTTAACGTATTCAGGAATGCAGCTTTGTAAATATGAAGGTCCTATGCGATTTAGAACTTTGTGAAATTGAACGAGAGAGTGAACGTTGCGACGAACACGGAGGGGTGTCAATCCAAGGTCCTGTAATATTTTATCATACGAAGTGGTCCTCATACACCCTAAAATTAGTTTAGCCGATTGGTGTTGCACATTTTCTAGTGCTTCACAGTCAGAGGTTACAGTTATCGAATAAAATGTCGCCATATTCAAGCGTAGGAAGAACGCAAGACCTATAAAGGGTAAGGATGATATGCCGAGAGACTGTGTTAGATATTTTGCGCAATCGGTTAACTTTGATTTGTGCTTTGTGGCAAATGTAACGAATGTGGTCATGCCAAGAAAGTGTTGGTGTAAATATGAGGCCGAGATATGTAGGCTATGTGCACGGGTTTCAGGCAGAGCTACACCTTTGAAAAATATTTGAGGAAGATTGGAACTTTTACAGAGCGATAGTACTTTAGATTTGGAGGGATTAAAGTTAATTGCCCAAGTGGAAGCCCATTTGTCGAGGTGGTTGAGATCTCGCTGTGAAATTTTTTGAAGTTGATTTGGAGATTTATCCGAATAATAAAGGGCAGTGTCGTCAGCAAAAAGTGAAATGTTAGAGGTTAAGTTATTGGAGATGTCATTAACATAAATCAAAAAAAGCAATGGTCCTAAAATTGAACCTTGTGGGACTCCGGCATTTGTAGGTAGTAAGGTTGAAAGGTTGTTGTTCAGGCGAACTTGTTGTACACGACCAGTTAAGTACGATTTTAGTAGAGGAAGCAAATTGCCATTTATCCCAATTTGTTGTAATTTATGAAATAAACCGTGGTGCAAAACACGATCAAAAGCTTTGGAAATATCAAGAAAAACGATTCGACAATCAATGCCTTCGTCACGATCGGCGTAAATATTGTGGGTTGTGTGAAGCAGATTGGTGATGGTTGAATGATTTTTTCGAAATCCGGAATTGTTGGGGTTCAGAAGTTTATTTGATTCCAAATAAATAATCATGTGTTTGTGGAGAATTTTTTCAAAAACTTTTGATAGGGAGGGTAGGAGCGAAATTGGTCGATAATTTTTTACATCATGTTTTGGCCCGGATTTATGCAGTGGGATTATTGTAGCTTTTTTCCACTCTGATGGGAAGATACCCACTGATATAATATAATCAAATAAATAGCTTAATGGCGTTGCTAGGGATTCTGCACATTGTTTTAGAATGTGATTAGGAAGATTTAGCGGATCAGAAGATTTGCTAGGGTCAAGTTTACGTAATACGTGGTACACATCAAACGGGGTAATGTCAATGGAAGGTATGGATAGGTTAAGTTGGCAGGAAGAAGGAGGAAAAGACAGTGAAAGCAGATTTGAAGGGAGTGTGGAAATGGAGGCGAAATGTTCATTTAGGAGATTTGCTTTCTCGATGTCATTGACATAAGTTACTCCGTTGAAAACAAAGCTTGGCGTACTTTTGCTGTTATAGGAAACTTCGTTGGTATTCAGGATTTTACGTGTGAGTGACCAAAACCTCTTAGAAGAAGGTTGAGAAAGGCAGGCTTCGTTAACAATATGCGCATGGTATTTAGCTTTTGCGGTCTTAATTTTGCGTTGAATTTCGTTTCTAAGTTTGTTGTATTGTAATTTGTGATGCAATTCACCAGAATTTCTCCATCTGGTAAACCAGCGATGTCGCTTTCGAAACAGGTGTTTAATTTCGTGATTCATCCATGGCTTACATTTCGCTGTTAGCTTATAAGATCGGAGTGGAATATATGTTTTGCACGTCTGGTTAACAACATCAGTAATGTTGTTTAGGGCCACGTCCACAGAGGATGAGCTTGCAACCAAATCATCCCATGGATACGCGATTAAAATATTGTTTAAAATATTGTTTGTTTTAGAGATTCAAAATCACTATTGGCGAAAATCCATTTGTAAAACACGTGTTTGGGGAGAGCGCCACGAGATACGTTAAGTATAACATAAATGGCACAGTGATCCAAATTTGCAAGTGGTGGTAGTACCCCAGATGACAATACGCACTCGGGTGTGTTTACTAAAATCCAGTCTAGAATGTTACTAAATCTGGTTGGTTGGTCTATTAGTTGCGTAAAACCGCGTTGAGTGACAGAAGAATACAATGCAGAATTGAAGATAGTTGCGTGGGGCTCATTAAAATCGCCTACTATAATAACGCATTTGGATGTCTGCTGTAACAAATCAATTGTAGAACATAGTTTTGCGGAAAAAAGATCTTTAGAGGCTTTGTTATAACTGGGAGGTTGGTATCCAACGCAAATTATTATTGGTCGACAATCGGGAACCATGGTAATTTTCAGCCACATCAACTCGCAATCGTCAGACTCGTGAGCATACAAGCGTACGCAGTGAATATCATCGCGTACATACGCCAACACCCCGCCACCGTGCCTATTTCTGTCCTTTCTAAAAGGAAACTGAAAACCGTCAATGATGAGGCGTTCATTAGAAACACTTGAATCTAGCCATGTTTCAGTCACGCAGACAATGTCGAAACCACGATTTAATGCTATAAAATGCAGTTCATCTAGTTTAGAAGAACTGTTATGAGCGAAAATGCTCCGAGCATTGATATGAAAAAGCGCTAAACCATCACCATATCGATCCATTTAAACAACATAAAAGACTAAAAATCGGTAAACTTCTCACCATTAACGAACAGACAGTAATCTGCTTCAATAATTTTCCATTTGATAGTTTTTCCCTGATTGTAGAATTTGTTTGCATGTCGAATTAATTCCTTTCTTTGAGCCTGCATAGAAGCAGGTAGATGCCTTGTTATGTTTGCATCGAAGGACCGAGCGCGACCAGAAAGAGAAAACAATTTTCTTTTGTCCGACATCTTGACAAACTTGATAACTATTGGGGCTGGTTTAGACAAATCTTTGTTTCCACTGATTGCTGACGTACGCCGCGACAGGCGGTGAATATTGCTAAACTGTATTTTATCAAGTTCAGAGGAAGAATACTGCAGTTTTTCCGTTATGAACGTTCTTAAGACATGTTCAGTTTGATCAGGTGACTCGAGAGATAGCAGTTGGGGTATGCCATGAAACAGCAGGTTAAATTCTTTTGAACGCATTTCGTCCATAACGCGCTTTTGATTCAATTCAGTCTTAGTTTCCTTCAGGTGTTTCAAGCGAAGCTACTTTGCCCTCGAGCTCGTCAATTCGATGGTGTGCAACCTCGAGGCTTGTTTCTGCCTCACCGACGCGTTCCCTCAGGTCGTTTTCAATTGAGGTCAAGCGCTTGTCCATTGACTGCATGAGGTTGAAAACGTCTCGTAATGTTGGCTCACCTACTTCACTTGCTTTAGTATTAGACATTCTATGGCTGCCCCTGATAGTAATATTTTCCATTTTTGAGAAAGATATATTGATATGACCGCTACAGGAGATCTGACTTGTTATAACAGCTATAAACTCATCGAAGTAGCCAGTTAAAACAGAAATTTAAAGCAACAACAGCAGCTCCAAAAAACACGTCCGTCCAACACGGTGACAACTGCAAAAACATGGTTATCTCTTGAAAAGCATTATTTTCAACTTTGCATGTGTGGGGACCCATGAGTTTTTGCCTGCAGAAACAACCAAGGCTTAAAAAAGACAATGGCTAATATGGGACCCAATACAAAATAAGCATAGGAAATATCATAATGTTTTAAAATAGGTTTATAATGTAGCCTAAATGCAATGACCAAAACAGAACAACTACACTTTTAAACTAATCTGTACATACTTTTGCATTTATGTTTCTTGTTTATTTGTTGGAGTCCTGCAGGCAACAACCCGCACATTGTCAAGATAATAAAAACAATCTACAAAAATTCATATTTTTAAAATAAGAGAAGGCATGAGACAATCCAATATCGAACTAGAAAGGTGGCTTTCTGATATAGCCTACTTCCATTTTATATATTCTATACGATATTTACCAATTTACTATACACATCATTTGATCTACACATATGATTGTTTTTGCAAGCAAAAACGAATGGGTCCCCGCACGCGCGTTTGTGCGGATTTACGGTAAACAAACGTCCTGGTTATTTTAAGATTCTTAAGGAAAAACTTCCAACTTTAGCAATAACCCAACTTTAAAAACCGTATTCTTTTTGCATCATTACTGTTATATAATTACAAGTAAATAAGAACGGGAAAAATACTTTTAATTTATTCTTTGACCTTAATATTGTCGTTCAAGGTCAGTTTTTAAATACAATTTTCCAAAACTGAAAATGTGCTTGATAACGAAATAAAACGACTTAGCACGCTGCGCAAAAACAGCTGATTTCTGATTACCGACACGACTGTCTCGTAAAACGTCCGTCCGGACGTCAAGCTGAGCACTCCCGCTGCATTCACCCGCCTTTATCGTAAACAAGCGAATTACTTCCTTGAGAGTTGAGATGTCTATCTGACTGACAGTGTACACATATTATGGGCTGTAAAAGTAACTATTTGGCCGATTAAGGCAAAATTTTAAATACTGAACGAATAACCTACTGCAAACAATTGTTTAACATTTCAGCACATTAGGGCTTGTATTTTTGGCCTTAAACTTATTATTTTGGGGTTTAGGGGTAAAGTGGCTGAATCCAATAAAAAGTTACAAAATTCTTTAGAATACCTTACATTGCAACAACCAACAAAGCATGAAACTCTCAAATTATGTACTTTAGTCAGTACAGCCGTTTAAATTTTTTTTTGGGGGGGCCTGTGGGTGAACCGCTGGGTTGTTTGGGGTCAAACTTCAGGAGGATCAAATTTTGAAATTTGAATAAATTTGAACCACTCTTTCTTGACCAAACGCGTATAACAAACCAGCGTTAGACAGAAAAAAGAAACAAGAAAAAAAAGTACGGACAAAAACAATATGTGTCCCCTTCAGGGAAGGGGACCCATAATTAGGAAGGCTTTTTCAAAGGAAATGAAAAAAAAGGTATGAAACAGTTGGTACAAATACACAGAAAATCCTTTCAATGTTTATTAATTCCTTTTGTGTTACTTTGACACATACAAATTATGTATGCACTTCTTCAGGTGTCTGCTTAAAAGTGTGTTTCAGGAAAAACATACAAACATGTTAAGCACCCACTCTTTACAGCCAAACAACTGATTTGGAGTTGGTCACGCCCAAGCGAAACATCGCATCGTTTGTTTCAAGTGTAGCCTATAGCACCAGACGCAGCCACTTTCGGAACGAAAATGGATCGTTTACGCACGTCACATTACAGACCGTTTTTCGCATGCCTTGACGCAGTACGCTGCGGTCTGTGGACAGCCACCTTTACTTGTAAGTTGTAACAACCTGATTTCCAACAAATGAATTACTGTGTTTTGGTAATCTACAAGTAGGCTACAAAACGAAATACGAAGAACCAAAATTTGCGCGCGTTTTCGCATGACGGACGAAAACCGATAATGTAGGCTACTTACGAACCGAGTGTAAAGGATTTGCATACTGATGTTGATATGTTCTGAAATGTGATAGCGCTTGTCACGCTCGACGGGAGCGAAAAAAGGCAGTCCGACCCAAATAGACTTGGTCCGCCCGGTTTGCTTGTCATGTGTTGATTGCCGGTAGAGGCGCCAAACAACTGTACCGTATTACCTGCCGTTCGTTTTGCTTATAATCGGGGGAGGCTTAGGGCGGCTTACATTTTAATTTTATACCGATATTATTTTTACACTCCAACGTTTTAATATATTTGGGGTTCAAAACTTGTATACATGTACAGATTATACTATATGCGCACTATGTAACAACTGAAAGATGAATTAGAAACAATAGTATCTAAAATTCCAGCATGCGGCTTACATTTATTTTTAAAACACCTCAACATGCGGCTTATAAACGAGGGAGGTTTACAATCGAGTAAATACGGTATAGCATAGAATACCGTACTAAGAATAAGAAATTAACCGTGAGTGTTAACCTACTTCGGTTACTTAGGCGATTTTTGTTTAACTTGTCCCTGGAAAACTGCTAGCTAGTGATAACTGCCAAATGGCAATTCTTATATTTATCTAAATTTGTTAAAGCATTGGCTGTATTTGTTTAAGATTCATTGTTTTTCTTTAATGCAGTTGTGTTGGGTTTTATTTGCTCTAGTAAAACAGGTTTATTTTGTACCCTGAATTTTTTTCCAGGGGAGTCATGAAGCTGAGAAGTTCATTGCAGAGAAACCAATCCCTGTTTATTGATAAGAAACTAAAAGAAACATCAACATTATCAAAGAAATCACTAAAATGTTCACCGAACAAAATGCAAAAAGGCAAACAACCAAGAACAGCTTGTGACATATCAACAAAAGCCATTGCAGGCAAAGAAAAAAAGAAGAAAGTTACCCCAAGAAAAAGAATATACAAACCATCAAACTGCCCAACATGTAATAAACAATTTTCAACAACTGGACATATGCGAAGACACCAACATGCTGTTCATGAAAAACTAAAACCCTACAGGTGCTATATTTGTGAGGGTACATTCAATCAACTGTGGACGTTAAATCAACATTTAGTGTTACACTCTGATAAAAAACCTTACAAATGTCAAATCTGTGACAAGGTTTTTGCACATGCTGCTAATCTTTACCAGCATAGAGTTGTTCACACTGGTGAAAAACCATATCCATGTAAGTTATGTGGCAAGTCATTTTCTCAACCTGGAGGCCGTACCCTACATATGAAAATCCATACAGGAGAAAAACCTTTTAGGTGTTCTGTATGTGAAAAGTCATTTAATCGAGAGCAAAATCGGGACCAACATCTTTTAACTCACAGACAAACTAAGCCATTTGGTTGCCCAGTGTGTGGAAAAAAATTCACTTGTGAAAAATATTGCAAGGCTCACATGAAGTATCACAAAAGAGATTCAGAAATAAAAAAGACAGACAATACCAGAAA
Source organism: Phallusia mammillata (assembly GCF_965637545.1). Classification (NCBI taxonomy): domain Eukaryota; kingdom Metazoa; phylum Chordata; class Ascidiacea; order Phlebobranchia; family Ascidiidae; genus Phallusia; species Phallusia mammillata. The sequence goes on along the minus strand of NC_137252.1, from coordinate 19,167,012 downwards.
CAGCAGTTTTGAAACAACAAAAACAGAAGTTGATTGTTAAATGATGCCTTAATGCCATAACGTTGATCTTTATGATTGGTTGTATCTTCAGAATGGAACCTGTGTATGGTATGAAGTCACATTTCAAAATGTAATTTACACTTGCATAACAGTTATGCGCAAATGCATTTACTTTTATAAGTGATCATGATGGATTTTTACAATGCATGTATGATATAATATCATGTATATATTGCACTATTTGTTTTTTTATCAAGTCACCTTTTTGTTCATGTGGTTTACTAAATTGCTGTAAATGACTTCACTACATCCAAAAAAGGTTTGACAGAGCCCTGAGCATTACCAATTTTCCAAAACTTTTCTATTCATGCAATTCGGTGATACTTTCAAGAAAAGTGACCTTTTCACATGTTGCATGCTACCATCAAAGTTAAGCATAATTACCACAAATGTATTTCCTGCATTACTTTGTGTTTCTGTATTCTGCCATTAAAAAACAAATGCCTTTCTGCAAGCTTTACCCCTGGGTTCATATATGTTTAGAGTTTGTAGCAGGCCCAAGCAAGAGGAGTGCACTGGACCAAGTCCCATAACAGTTTAAAAGGGCCATAAATACATGCAAGATTAAAACGGGCAGTTAAACATGTACTTTCTTATGCTGCTTTTCTTTGAAAATGAGTAGGGTTTATTTCACCGGGTAAAGCAGATCGTTGCTTTGCTTCTAATACTTAAAGTATAGCATGTGAGGGTCCATCTGGAGAATAGACCAAGGGTGTCAAACTCGCGACCCGAACACCCTATCTAATCATAATAAATGTTTCTTACATTTCAAAGTGAAAGCTATTATTTAAACAGACATTTACAGAAATTTAGTTTAAAATAAAAATTCATATGTTATGAATAGAAGCGATAGTAATTAAACCGTTCCTCGAAGCCTTAAGTTTCAGTCAAGGATGTACAACATGCGGCCGTACGGCCACATGTGGCCACAGGGACGAGTTTGTGCGGTCGTAAACAAGTTCATTAAAATATATGTAGTGGCGGCCGTGATGTAATTGAAACTCCTTTGCCAAAAATTGTGATTTTAAAACTGCTCTTAACAAATTTGTTACTGAGTAATGAGTATTACCAGCCTAGCAGCACATGTGTCAGACTTTTGGTACGCCTACTGTGTGCAAACAATGCGAAAAAGTCTCAAAGCGTCACAATATAGATTCTGACGTGACAAACAGTTAAAACTGATCTTCACACTGTGCAGCTCAGTCTGTGCATTAAGTTGGAAATTAATCTGGACTTTTTGGGCGTCAATAGATGATATATTTATATAATATAAACCTATTTCTTTACAATTGTAATTTTAAAACAAAAACCAGCAGGTAATTGGCGGCTGTTGGTGAAATAAGGATCTGCAATGCGGCCGTCGTAGCGAAAAGGTTGTTAAAGTGTATAAAACTAGATTAAAAATCACATGCGGCCCTCGGCATCATTTCCAAACTGCAATGTGGCCCCCGAACACCACGAGTTTGACACCCCTGGTCTAGACTCCACATTAAACATAACTGGTGTTCCAACGGTGGGTTTGCAGTATAGTGATCCACCGAATCGGTTAAATTGAGTTCGTACCGCAGCCAATATTTGGTAGTTTTAACGAATCAACCCATCATATATCATCTTAGTTTTGGGGTTTTAAGGTTATACCAGCCTGCCAATGAATTACTGACTTTTTGTCTGGAGTGAGTAAAACCAGTGATGGGATTCAGCCGGTTCGCACCGGTTCTACAGAACCGTTTCATGAAGTTTTATGAGATCAGCGAACCGGTTAGCATTACTAGTTGCTGTCCGGCTGACGAAAAATTTGAATCCCACCACTGGGAAAAACGGTAATGTTTTAAACATCATAATACATGACGCTATTTTAGTTATTGCGTAGTTTGAAACATTGTGTGCTGGTAGCTGATTAAGCAGAAAGACACGTTTTAGGCTTCAAATATGTGTTCGTAAAAATTCAGTTTCGTGTAGTAGGGCAGGGATGACAAACCATAGAATACAAAAAAGAGTTTTAGTATTCTATGGTCAAACTCAAACAACCTTGAGGGCCAAAAACAAACTTTAAAGTGAGCTGTTCATTAATGCCATCAACTACATTACAAAACCATAATGTAATGAATAACAAACAGATATATGTCGCAGAGTAAAAGAACCAACTGTACTTAATTGCTTTGTGTGAAAGCAATGGCATGCATTCCATACAATGACGCAACATTCGCAAATGTTGTTTATAAAGATGGGCTATTTCGATCATTATATTTAAAACGTTGCATATGCCAGGGCTTCTCAAACTGTGGGTCGCGAAACATCTTGCGTTATTATGTTATTGTTCCAATAAATGGTATATATACGAACAAAATCGTTTTCTCGGTCGGTTTCGTCATCATTAAGTTGTTATGCCTTCGCCCTGGATAACTTGTTTTTTTCACAAAAATGCCACTTGAGATAAAAAAAATCGCCTATCGCGGTTTGGCTAAGTTTGGAAAGGCGACTCAATCACGCAAGGGCATGTAAACCATGCGGCTCGCGCGAATCATTATTAAACTTATCTGGTCCGAAGTGAAAAAAGTTTGGTGACCGCTGGGTTTTACCTATCAAGGGGTCACGTAGAAATTTCTTTTCTAAATTGGGGCCGCAGAGCAAGTAAGTTTGAGAAGCCCTGGCATATACCACTTGTAGAACATGATTGTATCCTGTAAACTCACTGGTTTGACATGGCATTCCGCCTGAGTAAAACATATAACTTCTAAAAGTTACTTCGTAGGCCTCATAAAAAATCTTTTTGGGGGCCGCATGCGGCTCGCGGTCCGCGAGTTTGACACCTCTGTAGTAGGGTAGGCTAGTGCCAAATTACCGGTCGTTCTCACAAGGCTGTCAATGTGATCCCCGGCCTGCTTTACAGGTATTATAAATACTGTTTTTTAAACCCCAAAAGACCCCTTTCAAAAGTCCATAACACAGCAAATAAGATCTATTCAACGTTCGACCATCAACAGAGCACACCAAGCGATTTCAAAATAATTTGAAACGTTGCACATACAAAACTATTCAGGACAATTTCCCACCGTGTTTTATCCAACTCATTTATAATGTGGATTTCCGCAAAACTGCCAATTTTTAACGCAACTTGGTGTGAAGGCCCAGTAGGCTATATAGGCTAGTGGTTTATTAAATAAATTTAAGTACCAAGTATTAAAAGAAACGTCGCTTTGTTTTTGATTGCAAGAAGTCACGTTAATTTACCATGCAATTATTAATTGTCCAGATAAGTATTTTACTGGTGGTAAACATGTTTTGTGCTTATTAGGTCGACAATATGCATTGTATCAGGAGTGTTTACTACACGGGAAGCTAAATCACAGGAAATAATATGTCCAAATCATCTCCTTGTTGTTCTTCCACCTATTCTGAAAACAATGTACCCGAAAAGACCATTCACAGATACATGATCCTCGGTTCCTCGACACAGTGCAAATTGGAAGTAGCTTATTGCTTGCAGGTGATTAGTTCGAGATAGGTCGTAGGAGTTTGAGAAAATCTAAAATGATGTTTTGTGTCAATTACGTTTTGCTACTGCTGATCGGGTCCTCCGTCGCAGGTGGGTACCTTTTTAAAATTTCCAAAAACTGTATAATCTCACTTTTATGAACACAAACAACCTGTCTGATTTACTTCCCCTAGACAGGAAGGCACAATCTGCCTTTTAACCATGTGTCAGAATTAAAAAAAAACTAGTCAATACCTGATCCTCCATCTCTCATATGTACGGCCGTAATAACTTTATGTTCGCGGCCGCAGGTTGAGTACAACCATAGAAGCGCTACCCCCAAACACGATTTCAAAAAGTAAGTTATTTATTTTTTTGCAGAACGTTGCAACCATGGGATTTGGACACGATTTTTTAATGTCGACAAACCAACAAAAAAAGGAGATTTCGAAACAATTGCAAAGATTAGACGTCTACATTCAGAAGACTTGTGTGAAAAACCTGTACAGATTGATGTCAAAGTAGTTGGCTCGTTGGTTCCTTTTGAGCTTTTTGCACAAACTGTGAAAGCTAATATCGAAGAAGGTTTCTTATGTGTTAACGACCAACAAGGCAGCGGTGAATGCCTTGATTATGAAGTTCGGTTTTGCTGTCCTGAAGGTAAGTGCAATTTATTAGGCTATCGTACGTTCAAGTGTAGGGTGGTTATGAGCAGGCCATGCGCATTTTAAAGTTGTACAATTTTTCGCCTTTAATCGAGGTATCCCCAAATAGCTTACTTGATGTAAAGCTTATAGTTTTTGTTTCCGCAAACCTACGTATAAGTGTGTTTATTTTAAAGTAACTGGTAAATCAAACGTGCTTACATTTCTATAAATTTACGAAATGAAACACATTAAAAAATGTACAATGCTTCGTGGGACTTACTTTGGAAAATTTTAGCCTAAGTATCCGGTGACTTTATTTAACTTTTTTGTAACGTGTTACTTGACTACATTGTCATCCAGCTTGGTTGCAACAGAATATTGGAAAAGCTAAAATTAGCCATTGTTTGGTTGCAACATTGACTTATGACCAAAGAACTGCAAATAAGCAAAGTAATCAAGAGGAGCGTAAACTTAATAATTAGCACGTTCCGCACAGTAGTAGGCCTACGTAGTAGTCATAGCAGTACATACAATATACAGCCCCGGTTGCAGCCCGAGTCAACATCCATCTAACCGCCACTGCGTTTAGACATGTGTAAGACGCGGCCACTATAACACTATGGCGATGCCTATATTTACGTGTAACCAGCAGTTTACTTTTTTATACATGTTTCGTAGTTCAATTGCATGTACTTCACACGCCGACTGTACGATTCTGTTATCATTTTAAACAGAGGTTCATGTTAAAAGACGCTGGTTCGATTGGATAATGCCAATATTTAACCACACTGAATAGCACATGAATGCTCTCCTACTAAGCAAGCACATACTGCGAGCATTTTTAATTTGACACCTTCGGTCCTAGACATATTTAAGAACCGATGACAAAAACGCTTTGTTTTTAACAATATGCCTAACTTTGATATTATTCCGGTGAAATTGTTCGTGGGCTATGTAATATTGATCAACAATTCCTCCGTTGCAGTATATTGCCCTGATGGTATGTGGACTCCATTCTACAACCATGACACTCCGTTTGGAAAATGCGATTGTGAAACCTTGCCTCTACTGCGGTTGAAGTACCCTGATAAAATCTGCAAAGAACCACTGGCAATCGATGCTCGTGTGGCCGACACAGGGCTTTTTTACACCACTGGAGGGCAAATCGTAACAGCAAACACACGAGAAGGGTTTCGTTGTAACAATCGAGAAAACGATAACAACTGTCTCGACTACAAAGTGCGATTTTGTTGCCCACAACCACCCGGTAAGTACATGCTTAAAAAGTAACAATAGGCTATTATTTTACGATGAAGTTACAGTTATCCCTGACATGTAAGTCTCAGAAGTAAAGAACAATAAATTACCTTTGATCAGTTTTACTACGATGTGTGGGTGATATTTCGTCAGTTTTCAAATTTTCGTCAGTTCTTTCGAAACAATTTCTGCCTGTCCTATGCAATAAGGATACAACAGAAATACGAACAGGTATAGCCCAAAAGCCAGTAGAGCCTATATCAGCGATTCCCAAACTGGGGTCCGCGGTCCCTTAGGGGTCCGTGAGGCAATTTTGGGGGGACCGCGAAGCGGTTGAAGTAATTCTATAATCTTATTTGGCGTCAGTTTGTGCCACTAAATAAGTTTAAAATCTAAGTAGAATTGAGAATCGACTGTCTCCATTGCTAAACAATGGCCTTTATTGAATGACAACTATCAAAAATGCAATTGTTCGCGCACAATCGTAATGTTTTTGTCCTGTTTGTGATGTCACATGCTGTTTTTGAATGATTGTTATGCGCAATTTTGCATAACTGGCTAAAATCCTGCAATCAACTTTCGTTTTTATGAAATACACATTTAGGCTTAAGGACCGCGAGCCCTCGAAATATTGGCAAAGAGACCGTTTTGAAAAACATCTGAAAAAGTTTGGTAACCACTGGCCTATATTAATAAGAAATCGTGAAAAGTGGTGGTATGGTAAAAAAGCATTGCTATGTCGATAGAAACTGCCTACACTATGCCACATGTGTTCGCTCTCTCAAGTAAAAACCGCTGTCCCAATATATTTAACGAAACTATATTGGTCTGCAGAGCCAGTATGTGAAAAACGTGGTTGGACGCCGTTCTTAGACATAGACGATCCAAGTGGAAAAGGAGATGTAGAAAATATTAACGCTTTGCGGGATGAATACCCAGAAATGATATGCGATAACCCTACAGCTGTTGACGCAAGGGTTGTAACGACACACGAATCTTATTTGACCCGAATGCAAAAAGTAGAAATCAGCCCCGAATACGGCTTGAGATGCTTCAACATCGAACAGAATTGCGAGGACTACGAAATTCGATTCTGCTGCCCTAAAGGTATGAATAGACCAAGTTCACAATAATAAAGTAGCCAAATTTCTTACTTTTAAGTTATAAATGTCTGAAAAAATAGCCTGTTTTAACTACACAATGTAGCAACTCAATCGGGTTTAAAATATGAAAATATAGACGATATTAAGGACAACAATATTGTCTTTGCTGTTATTTAAATAGTTTTTTCTTTTCATATTGTTTTCAGTTAAGATAATTTTGTCGTTTGCAGACGTTTTTCCACCTCCAGAGTGTCCCAATGGAAAATGGACTGCTTTCTATGATGTTGACGATCCAACTATCAAAGGTGACTTTGAAACTCTCGACGCACTTCGCTTTCATTATCCGGACGAAATATGTGATGACGTCATTGCGGTGGATGCCCGGGTCCGTTTGACGGGAGAAAGTCACCTTTCTGCAGGACAAAACGTGGTCGTTAATCGAAACATTGGTTTCTACTGTGAAAACATCGGTCAATTGTGCGAAGATTATTCTGTCCGTTTCTGTTGCCCGTCAGGTATACGTTGGAAACAATGTGATTTGTTGATTTTAATCCTATGTATTTTTTCGTAATATTTTTGTCTCAAAAGTCGGAGAAGCTTTTGGAGCTGCTAAACAACATCACTTTGTTAAAAACACAACACAGATAATTTTTCTGTTCTTTGGGGTTCGTGATTATGAATGAGGTTGTGTTTGTAGAGAGCAGCACATTGGAATATATTGTGCATTTTATACTCGCAGATTGCAACATATGTCCTGAAGGCGATTGGACACGTTTTTTTGATATTGACGACCCACAAGGCGAAGGTGATTTAGAACTGCTTTCCCTTCTTGTCACAACTTTTCCCAATGAAGTTTGCAGTCATCCAACCAAAACAGACGCGCGTTTGTTGAATGGCGATTCTTATATGACAGCAGAACAACACGTGGATCTTAGTGACGGCTTTGCTTGTTATAATGCAGAAAATGACGGAGAATGTTGTGACTATAAAGTAAGATTTTGCTGCCCCGAAAATGGAGGTGAGTTTTTGGTCAAAATAGTTTTATGCTTGTGTGAAACTTTTAACGTCTATAAAAAAGATTGGTGAGATAGCCTACTTATAAGACTAATTTCGTGTGTGCTGTTATAGTTTGCCCACATCCGCGTATTATTGCCAACGGAAACATTATACCTGTCCCAAACGGCCTCTTTTTGCCGAATGATACGTTTACTTACATCTGTGATGCGGGTTTTGTACTTCGTGGATCCATGATGATCACGTGTCAAGATGATTTAACGTGGGACCCAGCAAACGATCAAATATGTGAACCTGTTGGTAAGTCGCAACCTGTTGTCACTTCTTCTGGAATAATAAGGTGTTTTCAGCATCGCATCAACTGATTCAACTTTAAAAAACAAAACATTGTGCCAAAGATTTATCCGCCCTTGCAAACCCTAAATTTAGAATCTGTCATGTCTGGTTGTGGAGGGTTGAACCAAAAATTTTTATTCAGTATGTTCGGAACCGGAGAGCATTGAAAACGGGGACTTCTCGCCAAAAGACGGTCCATATGTTGTTGGAATAGTTGTGACGTATTTGTGCGATAGCCATTATGAAATAGAAGGACTTTCCGTAATAACTTGTTTAAATGGAGTGTGGAGTCCTATGGACCCGCCTGTGTGTGTGCCAATTGGTAAGTACATTTACATATTTGTTTTTTAGGAACTGTTTATCATAAGAATTGCTTTGTCATTGATTAAAATGTGTCGTAGCATTGCGTCAACCGTAGCATTGTGCAATAGATAGTTCGTTCACTATCACATAGCATAGAATTTGCATAATTGGTTTGTAAACAAACCAACAATCTAATGTATTGCGGGTGGCGCAATAAGCATTCGCGAATATTTAAAGTCCAACTTGTGTAAAATGCGCACGGTTAGGGCTATTAGATAACTTTCATACGATTTTCTGAATTTTGCCAAAAGCACTTTCTTGGTTTTGTAGAATGTGGAAATCCTGCTGAAATAGACAACGGTTTATATCAACCAGTTGCTGTTCCGTATCTGGTTACAGACACAGTGACGTATTCTTGTGTTACGGGATTTGAGTTGGTTGGAATGTCCATTTTGACTTGTCAACCCGATAGAACCTGGACACAACCAGTTCCAGAGTGCCGTCCAGCGGGTCTGATAGATTTATTTGGTTCATTAAAAGCTTATTGAATCAAGCCATGTGCGTAGAATCAAGGTTTTTTTAGTGCAGAATCAATATACTTTCGCCTTGAGTCACACTTATCGAAATCAAATCACAACTAAACAAGGCTTTTCACTGTTTTTAATTGATTTTTTTTAACGTTTTTAACTTGTTAGTATTTTGAAGTTACTTTGGGTGCCGCATATAAATAATCCGTTTATTATTTTTGCAGGGGATACCTACGTTGCATTCGTTATTGACAACACAGGTTCGATGGCCTTTGAGATTGCCGCTGTAAGAGACTGGACAACTTTATGTCTCGCTGGTGGCATAACACGTTGTGGTATGCCAGCGACCGGAGGGTACATTGTTAACACCTTCAATGATCCGAGTAAGATATTAACTCGCTTTCGCGTCTTTATTTTGAGAACTTCTTTGGGACCGCTGAGAAACGGCTTAAAAGAGTATTTACTTTGTCATTATTTTTAGAAGACTTTTATTGCCATTACCAATTAGCAATTACACACGCGTAGAGAACGATGAGAACCCGTGTGTGTGACTGTAACAAAACATTTATGCTTTAAAAGTGACAAAAAAAGTAAGAGTTTAAAAAAATCTGAGTATTAAACAATTTTTTTATGTGAGTTAAACATATTTCGGCCAGTCTGCTTTCGTTACTCATATTAAAATCGATGCAGACCAGCTATTACGGCATAGTCATTAATCATAGTACGCCAGGCCCATTAGAGGCGTGATATCGAAACGAGCCGGTCTCCCAAGCATTCACATATGACAAGGCACAGACTGGAAAAATCTAGCGTGCGGCGGGATTCTAACTCACGACAGGTCTTTCCGGGACTCGCGCTCTCCCAACTTTGAAAAATTTACCCGAGTAAATTTGGTGGGTAAATTTCAAAAAAACACCGGGTAAATTTTACCGGATGATCTTCTCATAACGTTTGTGGCTTTACAGGCGCAATGTGTTTTAAAAATTTGTTGGTGGAAATTTTAGCAACATGAAACAGCAACGATCATTAAAAACGCCTTTAATGGGCCTGGCATAATATGATTTATAATGACTATGCCCGTTGGTCTGCATCGGCGCTTCAGTACTGATCCTGGTATGAATTAGTGATGCACCGAAGTTTCGGTTGGCCGAAACATTTCGGCCAAATCAGCTGTTTTTCGATGTTTCGGTTTCGGCCCGAACTTTTTTCAAAAATTCGGCCGAAACCGAACTTTTTGATTGCATGAAATTAATACCCAAACTTTCATTTTCGCCAATACGAAACATCATAAATTAACTATTTGTTGTATCTATAAAATACTTGCCACATTGTCTGCGAAATATTACAAGTTTAGTGAAGCTTTCGCATTATGAAAAGGATTTTTGGCTTGAGTTCACTTGCATCAACTACACACGGTTCAGTTAAAAACACCCATAAGAAATGCGGTTTTAGGTTCGGCCTGATTCGGCCGAAATTATTCGGCCTCGTGGCCGAATATTCGGTTTCGGCCCGAACCTTTTTAGGCGGGTTCGGTGCATCACTAGTATGAATGTATTGATCTTAGCTGATATGGTCGAACTGGCGATCCCCTACTACGAAGCTGACATGTGCAGCATACAAGGCAGGCAACGGTGCCTGTGATTCGACTTTCGGCAGGTTCTCCACTGAGGCTCAGTTGGTAGAGCGCGAGTCGCGGAAAAACTCCTGTTATTGTGGGTTAGAATCCCACCGCAGGCTAGATTTTTCTAGTTTGTGCCTTGCCATTTGTAAATGCTTGGTAGACCGACTTGATTCGGCATCACCCCTTTAATGGGCCAGGTGTACTATGCTAATTTTACAATGTAATTATTACAATTTAACAGCCACAGGACCACTAACTGGGCCAGGTATCCTATCTGAGGCCTTGGTCGCTGTCTCGGGCATTACAGCAAACAGAGGAGGCGATTGTCCCGAACTGGCCAACACCGCGTTAAGGGCAAGTATGAAAGTTAGCAAAGATAGTCAACATTAAATCGATTTGCTTTGTAAGTATTGATCTCTGTCACATAACAGGAGCTGCCTCGCTTTATTAAACGTTTTTTTACCACGTCCCTGTCGTATATTTGTAATGTGACTTAAATGTTTTTTTAGGATACATTAAATGCTATTCCGGATGACAATGGTGGGTGCAAGATTTACTTCTTTACCGACGCCATTGCTAAAGACGTCGGTTTGGATGGTCAGGTTCAAAACCTTATCAATACCAAAGGTAAACAAAGAAAGTATTTGGATAAGAATAATAGCAACGGTTTGAGTTACATTGCTAACTGATAATTATTGATTTAAAAAAAACATACAATTTTTAAAGGTTGTCAAATGATCGAGTTGTTAACGGGCTGTTGTCTTCCTGTCTGTGTTGCCCCGGAGTGCACTGCCGCGGACCCACAGTACTGTCTAAATTCAGTTGTGGACGCCAGAGGAAATGTAATTGTTACAAGGCGCAAAAGGCAAATTGGTAAACGAAGCAATTTTTTAACTTTAAGCCCTAAAACAAACAGTCTTTTAAGCACTTTAACACGCTAAACTTCAAGCTTTGTTGTGCTTTAGCAAAGGTTTAAACATATTGCTTTTCTGTTTAATAGTTGTGGATTTTCTTGTAGATTTGTCCATTGTGTAACACAAAACGATTTGGCGAATAGTTTTGTACAATTTTTAAAAGGTCCGGAGTTCGGAACTTTTTATCATTTGGCGTTCAACTCGCGAGGCAGAATTTTTCTGATCAAAAAACAAAACGAAACTGGTGACTCCAGAAACGAAACGAATAGTGACACGCCCGGAAAAAATGTAAAAGAGATTCTCCAGGAGGAAGTGACCATGGGTAAGTGTCAAAGCAAGCGAATAGCCTATAGTTATGAACTCCATGAAAATACTCCACAAGTTTTATTAATATTTTATTTTACGGCTTCTAATACATATTACATAACCCTAGTCAAAAAATTAACTACTTCGAGATCGTTTTATTTGATTTTTAGGATTTTGTCCAACCAGAAGGTGGGCTGGTCCTGCACCGGGAGGATATTTTACAGCTGAAGAAGTTAGTATAATTGTTAAATGTTGGACGTTTTGGCATGACAAAACATTTCATTGTATTTTTATTTAACAGTGCAATGTCATGGGCCAATGTTGGGATAAGTCACTGGCTCGTTGCTTTTGCGAGAATGATGACTCGTCTTGCCCACGCGTATTGCTTCCTGATTGTTCCTTATATGATGCCACAACGCTATTGCCGATTGAAGACGATTGCAGCCATTATTTCGAATGTGCAGGAGGTGCTGTCTCGTATAAACCCTGTCCTACTGGTAAGTTTTTTGACAAACCTAGTACAAGAGAATGAAGAACAGCCTTGGCCAATGTATGACTGTCTCAAATTAGACTTTGGCAGGCTTCTTATAACTAGACCAATACCCGGCCTAACAAGTTTTTGCCCGAAATAAACTTTAGTGGTTTAAGAGCATAGATGCGTGATTTACTTTAGGTGTTCACTATAAGCTTGTATAATAAATGTATTGGTTATTGCGTTTAAAACGCAAGCCCGCGATATCTTGACTATGGTATCATGAAAAAGTAAACAATCAAATTTCTAGACCAGCGGAGCAATTCGGCTTATTTAGGTAATTTCCCATTCTTACGCTTTGAAATCGTACAAATGTGTCATGCACTTAAAAATTTCTACTGGCATAGTTGGTTCCAGACCTGATTTGGAAATCTGTTTTACTTGATTTTTATTACCCACCCTGTTTTCCCAATCTATTTACAAACCAACTTCTTAATTGTTTCAGATGAAGTATTTCATGAGGCTGGTTGCCAACCTCCCGGCACCATACCTCCCCCATGCGGCTCCATGACTCCATAAACAGAAAACAGATTTGTGTTTAAATTAACCAACAATGGGCTTTAACTAACCGCGGTTACACCAAATGTTACTCGTATAGTAAATAAAGCTGTTAAAACCCATAAAGAACGTTATAAAACACAAAATATTCCAATATTTTTGCATTAGACACCATAGGAATTTCACTGGGCATACATTGCATGTAGTTTCGGAGTAGGTTACAACGTAACAGTTCATAACACAGAAACTTGCGTATGTTTTTCTACTTTACGAAACTTTTGCATTTAAAACCTGGGCACCGGAGTTTTAAGAAAAAAAATTATACTCTTACGCATTTCTGGACAAAGAAGACTTCCACAATTTCACGCATTGCAAATGCACGTAACTAAATGCACCAAAATTGAAGGGTAAAATGAACGGGGTCCCCCAACAGAATTGGAAATCACTTCGCCTCTTACGGATTCACTCCCGTGAATATAGCATAGCCTACTAAGTAATTCCAGATAAAAGCTAGTCGCAATACAGTAAAATTGACAATTGTAAGTGTATTTTTCTGATTAATTGCTTAGTGTTTAAACGCACTTATACTAGTCGGTATGGTATAGCTGAATGCATGTACAGTTAGCCCACGGACTTTTCCGGGTAGGCTAATCTCTAGAAAGCCCAACAACCTATCATTTGTTTTTGAAATCGTCCAGTTATTCGTTTAGTTCGGTTAGTCGCACCGCATTTGGAATGACAATTTTTGAAATGACAAAAATGTAAAGCCACACAGCGGAATGTTTTTCTGAAAATTTAGCAAATCCGTCTTTTTTGGCGGGCCCATTATCGAGCCTACGTAGCTCTATCGCCACAACGCCAGCCCCGATTCGCTTCTATTCGCGAGTTTCAATCCAACCGAAGACTGTGTTTCTCTAGCAAACGTCTTGCCACGTGGAAACCGATTCGGTAAAATACTTTTTCAATAGGTCAGAGGTATACCATGATTTTTTCGTATTTTACATGCATGCGGGTAGCACAAATTAGTAAGTTAGCTCAGATATGGAAAGTGATTAACAAAATGCGTTAAAAAAAACTCCAATACAATTGTGTTGCTATTCTCACCACCTTAACACAAGTGGTCGATTGCAGAACAGTTAATGTTCTTCGCATTGGGGGGGAGCGTTGATCTACTTCTGAAAACGCCATTTCATCTTTGTTTGTTAGTTTCGTGCTTGTTCTCTGTGTGTCGTCAATTCCTTACTGCTTTAAGCTCATAATCAGCCGCCATTGAATTGCCTGTTTTATTGTCCATTGATTCACTTTTTATTTCAGTTTTATCGACTTTTAACTGAGGGAAACACAATTTGGTGAGACATGATGAGAACTTAAACTTGTAAACACAATGTGGTTGCCCTAACCATTTGACCTTCTTGGCAACTAAAAAGAACGAAGCATCCCTGTTACTGCACAGTAATTTCATTCTGGCAGGAAAGTGTATCAAGCAATAAAGGCTGTCACCAGATCCTTAATTATACTGAAAAATACTATCTAGCCAAATTTCACTGCAAAAATGTACATTTTGGAGTTTGTTTTGCCAGTAAGATTTTTACTTGTTGGAGGGTCACAAGGTTTCCCTTGCTTTTAAGTATTCATCTACTAAGATAGATCAAACATTACAAAATGGCTACATATACTTTGAAAGCACTCTCAACCACTTCAAAAACATTGGAGTAATATGAAAAAAAATGACAACAAGAATTGGTTAAAATAAAATAAAAGTTGAATGGCCTTATGGTCCTTTTAAGTAGCCTCACATTGTACCAATCAAAATCTGCAATGACTTGCATGTTTGCTTGTGCTAAATAATATGTGCACGAAGGGAAATTGATGGCATAAAATCATCTAACCATTCCATCACACTACTAAAAAAGGCATTGGCCAGTTTTCTTAGACCAGAAAAAAAAACTACTTTGCAAAGAAACATCAACATAGTTACAAGAAAATACAGTGAAATACCAAAATACAAGACAAAAAATTACTAAGTGCAAGTTAAATACAAAATGGACACCAAGGAATCACAAAATGTTTTCCATTTAAAACTTTCTTGAGGTTTTTCAACTCCAAAATTAAAACTTTGCAGTGACCAAAAAATTAGAGATTTTGCAAATCATGAAGAGTGTTGGTGAGACGGATGTTTAAATCAGAACTTATAATTTCATTAGAGTTAAGAACATTTCGACATCGTTGAATAGCATCTTGTTGGTACATTTGTAAACCACCAGCTAGCACACTACGGGAAAGATTGTACACCGCCCATGAGTACACATTGTGGGATTGACTGCTGCTTGTCATGGAGAAAAAAGTTGAAAACATATCAACAGCTGTGGTAAACTCTCCACATGCACAATAAAACTTGGCACAATAAATCAATGACAAATTTGAAATAGACCATTTCCCAAGATTTTCTTTAGCTAGCTCAAACAGCTGTTGACAATACTGCTTTCCTCTCTCTTTTTGTTCAGGGTTGGGTCGCAGTTTAATTATTTTTGCATAAATTCTAACCAAATACCGCAGTACCAGTATTCGAGAATGTCCGGTTCCTTTGGCTTCTTGAATTAAGCCATTTTCATGCAAATCTTCCTCAAAGACATTTGTTCTGTCTTCAAGCACATCTTCACACTTTCGCTTTGCATTCTCCAGCATGTCAAGCCGCTGTTCTGCATGTTTCTCACATTTTAAAAGAATGGGGACAGTTCCTCCCATGATAGTAAGGTACTCAGATAAAAGGCCAACCCTATGGGTCCTTCTGCAGTAGAAAGAAATATTGTGAGCCAGAGTAGAGTACCACTCATAGTTTGGACGCGCTATTTGCTGGGGTTTATCTGTGTACAGTACAACCCGACTTTGACTGTGCAGTACTGAGGCTAGTCTTGCAGCAAAAAACACTCTCTGTTCGACATCTTCTTCCAGAAACACACCACTTTCTCTTAACAGCGAAATTAGTTCTTGACTCAGTGATTGTGAACCATTTAAAAGTTTTCGAAACTGCGAAAACTTTTGTTTGTTATTAGCCTTGTTTTCCAAAAAATTTAATTCCTCTCCATTTCTCAACACTGTAATCGTAGTTTGATATTTGGTCACAAATCCTGGTTCCAACTTTCTGCCGGCCTCATAACACAACTTCACAACTCGTTGGGCAACAGATTCCACAGAGTTGGAATTACCTACATTAAGCAGATTTGTGCAGTTGGTGGCAGGTTCGGCAAGTTGTGTCACCACATTCCATATGATGTCTTTGGACTCCTTCAGGTATTTCTCACACATGTCACTGTATTGCGGTAATCTGATCATAATTGCTCCTAACACCTCATGTAAGTGTGATAAAATCATTGTTGTCATCAGGTTATCTTTTCTTGAAATCAATGGATCCGCTCTTTTTAACAAGGCTTGCAGATGCGTTGTAACAGCATTCATCTTTTTGATAACTGGACCTTTCCTCATATCTTTTGTCACCACTCCGGCCATTACATGGAGAGTTTGCACTAGCCGTCGTTGCTGGTCATCAGCATTCTGTGAAACAATTACCCGAAAAGCATGTAGCACAACTTCATGAAAATTGACATCATCTTCATTAGTAACAGAACAAAGCTGATAGTCTGACATTTTTGAAATCAACAACCCAGCATCTGTTTTGTTCCTTAATCGCACCTTTCTCACCTTTTCTTCACGAAGGTGTTGACAAAACTGCTCAATGACAAACCTTGGCACCCTGCCATAATGAAGAAAAGACAAACAACACAAAACATTCCACAACAGCTTTGCTTTTTCATCAGCATCTTCACTTGGTCGAAATGGTAAGGTAATTGCTTGGAAAATATGCATGGCTTGATCTCCATATTCTGATATTGTTTCTGCTTCCAATTCATACATGCCTTGATCATCATCTTCAATCCACTCCATGTAGTCCTCAAAATTAATCCTGGATTTTTCACAAAATCCTTTTGCAGAGCGCAGACCAAGAGGATTGCCACTGAACCTGTTGTATATTTTCTCTGCATATTTGTATTCCTCTTCATCTACTGTGCCATTTACAAGATAAGCCATTCCTTCTTTCTTTGAAAAGCCAGGTACTGGTACATTGTGGTAGTTAATCATCTTTTTCAATTCATTTTCTTCAAAAATGCTTGATTTTTTGCGCATGGCTAAATAGACATGTAGCACTGATGACTGACTTTCATTGACCAGACGCAGAAAGTCTGACACCAATTTATAATGCTTATTTGGCACATCTTCTAAAACAACAAGAACTGGAATGCCAGCTTTTTGCAATGCATCCACTAATGGTGCAGCAACTTCTCTTTCAAGACTGTCAATTATTTCTTGATATGGACAACCAGCCGGAAGAAGGAATTGCTTGTGCATCAATTTTACCAACTCTTGGAGTTCACTCATTATGTCATGCTTACAATCACCACATTCTATGTGCCACTTAACAAAAAGTGAATTGTTATTGCCCAAATTGAATGGAAATTCTTTAGCCAACTTTCGGACTATTTCTGATTTGCCTGTACCAGGGTAACCATGGCAATGAAGAATCAAACGTTCCCGTGACTGACATATATTTAATGTATGCTTGTATGTTTCAGTCTCTGTATAATTTGCAACTGACTGTCGTACTCTGTTGATCTCTGTAGAAATTTTAGGTGCATCGGTGGAGCCTGCAAATAAACATGTAACCAGGTTATAACCAATCTCCACTGCTACAACGAAATGAAAAATATTTGGCAACCACATAAACTTGGTTTAAACATTAACTGTTGCAACCTAACACCAACATTATCACTTAATTCAAAAGGCTTACGTTCGATACAAGATTTTGTCATCCACATTTAGCATTCTTAACATCTTTTTTATCGCTTTATACAATTCGTCAACTAGAAAGTGGCTTCTCTACTAGTTGCACTTGTCAAGCGATTTAATTTAAATCCAGATTTTTACATCCTTTTAAGCAAATCGGTTCCAACACATATGTATGAGAATGCACCCCAAATGAGATGTTAAAGTGTTGGATGTTTGTTTATATGCCGGTTGACCGAAAAGCAAGGACATGAAAGCAACAGCCCCCCTTTAGCAAAAGGGTACCCATAACTATGATGAGCTTTAAGCTTGTCAAATCAGGGGCTATTTGTTTTTTCCTATGAGTTGCAATATGTAACATGTTTCAAATCTTGATTCAGTACTGTCCAAATCTTTATGCTGTAGTTGTTTAGCATATATAAAGTGCCTGAAACTGTAAATAATGACTCTTGATTAGGGACTAAGATGTACCATTTTCCATCTGAACTGCAGAGTTGAGAAACAGTCTTTCAATACTTCCAATTTGCATTTGATTTGAAGAACCTTTAAGATAAAATGTTAAAATTCTTTTGATTCTGTTTTTAACAAGTTTCACATTTGATTCCTCCACTTTTGACGTCAAAATACTAGCAAATAACAAAAAAATTAATCACAAAAACACATACCTTGGCCAGGTACTGCTTGTCCTTCAAATAAGTTTGCCATTTCATTTCAACAGAAGTTCAAGGATAATTTTTAGCAGTTTTTCACTTAGTTCTATATGTAATCAAAATATTGAGATAAAACTGCAAATGTTAGACTTATCAATTTGCTATAGAGTAATATAAAACCTTGTTATATTCTTACAGTTGCTTAACAATACACCCTACGGCTTACCCTTACAGTTTTCTGTTGATTACGATCTAAACTTAAATATGTTTATTGTTAAGTCTTTTGCTTATGTTTAATATTTGCAGACAAATTCCTTAGTGTTAAAACGTTTAAAAAAGACTACATGTCTGAATTTATTTTCAACTCTTCTTTGCTAATGACACGCTTTTATATTTAAGAATTTTTTCTTATTCTCTACCTTTGTCGTAAAATATGCTTTGTGGCAGTTTTTTACTCATCAAAAAGGCACTTAAAACAATTTACTGTAAATTGCAAAAAGTCGTGTACCAAATCCAAGAGGAACTTCACAGCTCACAGGACGGGACCTAGTAGCGAGGGTTTTCTTTGGGGAATATTTTCGTGGGAAATCGGTTGTTTTTCATAAATTAGTTAACCTTCATGTCAGAAATAAAAATAGGTGTTTTTTTATGTATTTTCCAAATCAGGGAAACAAAAAACCGCTCGTTTGGGAATCCAATATAAAATAAACGATATAAAGTTTGTTGACCTAAAGTGGCTCCATTCATGTTTGCGTTGTCATTTTATAGTTTTTCGACCTGATTTAATTATTCTTATTCTTTGCACCCTTTTAAAGTCAACTAATACATGTACAATTTTATAAAAATGTTACAACAAATTCTGTTGAACTAAATAAAATCGTGCGAAACAAATCAAAAAATAATTTAAAAAATAAAGTATATGGCTTTGTTAGGTAGGATAAAATTAACGGCGCAACACAGGCACGATGGTAAGTTCTTTTTACAACCAGACATCATGGGGCGAATGCACGCACCTGGGTAAGCGTCTTTTCGTGTTTTTTATTTAAAATCATGTTCTTCTGCTGTGGTCTTTGGGCATACAGGTGGTTTGAATTGTATCATAATTGATTTTATTTGTTTAGAAAAGGCCTTTCGGCGTCGGCTTTACCATACCGTCGAAGTGTGCCAACAGTAAGTGCGAAGATTGTTAATATTTTGTGGTCATTGAGGTAAACTCCGTTGCTCTGTTAAATGATAAACATTTAGTTGCATTGACAATAATACTTGGGTGCGTCAAAACCGGTATAAATTGTTTGTAATGGCCTATTGAAATAAATTGCATACCAAATTTTTCCTTTTTAAGCACTTCACATATAGTATTTAGTGGCAACATTCAACTTTACCCTCCTGAATCTGAACACAATATTAAAGAACTTTTTAATTTTATAACAGTGGTTGAAGTTGAGCAGCGATGATGTTAAGGAGCAGATATTCAAGTTGGCTAAGAAGGGTCTTCGTCCATCACAAATTGGTGTGATTCTTAGAGATTCCCATGGGGTTGCACAGGTATGAACTCACTAAACTGCCTTGTTAAAAAATCCAATCTCTTACTTGTTGTCTCCCTTGTCTGTGCTATGTGTTTTTGCTGAATTTGCCATATATGAGCTGAGAAAAAGAAAGTTCTTGTATAATCGATTTAAGGGAGCAATGCAGAAAGTGGATGTACGAAGAAATTTCGAGAAAAAAAGACAGAGTTTTGCACTTGTTTATGTAACGATATTTTAGCCAACTAAATTTGTAGGGGGTGGGGGGGGAACTAGATTTGAATATCGACTAAAGGGTGCACAGGACATAAAAGGTTAGGAACCACTGCTTTAAACAATAGGCTGCGTTTGGCCCGCGGGGCGCAGGTATTTCATAGATTCAAAGAAATAAACTGGTACCAAGTGTTAATGTATTAAACTTCCTAACTTGCACATTGCAGGTTAAATGGTTGTGTAAAAATGTGTCTGTCTGTTTGTTGTGTATCCAAAGAATTGTGTATATTCTTGAATGTATTGAAGCAATGTGTTTTTGTGAATTAAAGGTTCGATTTGTCACTGGAAGTCAAATACTACGAATTCTTAAGGCCAAGGGTCTTGCTCCTGATTTGCCAGAGGATTTATACCATCTTATCAAAAAAGCTGTAGCTATGCGTAAACACTTGGAAAGAAACCGAAAGGTATCATTTTATTTTCTGGTTTAATGCAAATATTATATATTGTAACGATTAACAAATATTTCAGTAAAACTTTAACTTTGTACCATTTTGTCAGGTGGTCTGGCGTGTAATGTTAGCAAGCACAGTAAGTTTTCTATCTTCACTAAAAAAATCTGCAGAACTGGTATAGGTTTTGTCTAAATGAGTATGTTTTTAATGGGTTTCAATTATTTTTTTTACTCTTCTCCTGTTTTAAACTCTTTTTTCAAAAGTTTGTTGAATAAACCTTTCACAGTTAATATGTTTCCTTATAATTAATGTTATGACTTATAATTAATGTAATGTTTTATCCTGTTTAAGCCATGCAAATTTGCTGTGTTTGACTGTATAGTTCCACTAGGTACATTGCAAATTTGCAAACGTTGTAGCTAAACGTAAACATGGCCATTGTTACCTATAATTTAATCATTGGGCATAGTTTATTTAGCAGTGTGAAGGTTGTGGTGTTTGAAATTGTGGAAACAATCATGCCTACAAAAGAAGATTTTCCTGAACCGTAGCTGTGTTTTTTTCTAGGATACTGATTCCAAATTCCGTCTTATTCTCGTGGAGAGCCGAATTCATCGTTTGGCTCGTTACTACAAGTCAAAGGCAGTTCTTCCACCTACTTGGAAGTACGAAAGTTCTACAGCTTCGGCTCTTGTCGCATAAAAATAAAATGAAACAATGGCTGTCGTACAGGGTTACTGTTTAAAAAGATGCTAAAACGAACACAGAAGCTAGTATTGTGAAGTGATTAGCACTTTGCAGACAAAACAGTTTTACACGAAACCCAGGTGGAATAACTTATCCAAAATTGCAACGTAATTATTTAGCATTCAAGGGAAGCAACAGTCCGTTTAAGTAGCGTTGCATCCTGAAGTTCTTATTTTAGAAAAGTTTGGAAACCGCTGGACTAACCGCTTGCATGCGAACCAATTAATCCAATACCAAACTAATGTAATCCTGTGCCTGTCACAAATGTTAGTGCCTGGTTTGGTGTGGTGATCGCGCCAAACTACTTGCACAATCATGCTGGACAACACGAATCAATTTGATTTCGTAAGCTGCGTACTTCTTCGTTGGTTCGGTGACGTGAATCTCTCAGCAACAAGACGACATCTTGCAATCGAAGTAAATCATCATTTATTTGGCTGCTGGTTTTCTCAAAGTCGCTGTTGGTAACATCTAGACTTTCCTTAATTTCAAGGTAGTTGTCCTGGAAGGATATAACTTGTTAAACGTAGGCGGTGGATCTGAGATAACCGTAAAAACTTACTAGTATTGCCTTGTTTGGACAATCAGCATTCTTTGTTGCGTTGCGAATGTTTTCCATGTTGACTACAGCTAGAACAATAAATATAGGTTGGATTTTACCGGAGTAGCCTAAATATGGTGGCTTTCAACCTTTTACACTTTTTTTGCTGTCGACTCCAGTAAACAGTCAAAAAACACTAGCCAATATGCTGTAACAATTCAAATGAAAACATCCAAGTAAACCATTTTCAGCGTTATTTGATAGTTAGGGGAAAGTCGTGTAATTTGGACCCTGGGTGTAATTTGTAACTTGCTTATATTTCGGAATATACGCAAGGTGGCAGAACATCTTTTGTACAGCTTGAAAGAAGACTTGTAAGGCTTACGGCCGCTTAGCTCCAAACTTAAAGCTATAATTTCCGTTTGTTATAGAAAGAAAAAGAAAATTTGATAATTTTTTTAGGAAGTCCTTTAATTCTTCTGTTTTTGACGAAAAAGACATTCTTTTAGAAGTATTGATGGACCAAGCTTAAAATGCAGGATTTGTTTTGTTTTGCCAATTGTTGGTTTAATTTTCCATGGTGCTGTTTTGCAGTGTTCTTCGAGTTTTCTTAGTGATTCCAAAGATTATAGTGCCTTTTTATCTTCAAGATTTCTTTCCTTTTATTTTTTTTATCCCATTTTTGATTTCATTTAATAAAATTTAAATATTTTGCGAAACATTGTGGTAAGGTATTAAAATCCTGATTAGGTTGGTATCTGAGGCTGGAACTTATGGAAGAGAAATCGCACGGATTGTAAGTGGTCCATTTTACACTCGCCTTTGGTCCAAATTACACAAAATGCGTGTAAAATGGACCACCTGGCGAATTTTTTTTAAATGCCTTTTACTCTTTTTACGTTAATATCCAGACATTGCCTTTTTGCAAACTAATACTTCGTCATAACTAACGAATCGCACAAACCAGGGGTCGGCAACCTTTTTGTTACTGCGGACCGCTTTTGAAATTTTGTCGCGGACCGGTCTTCAAAAAACAACAACAAATATGTAGGAATGAAAACGCTTAAATTATGCATCTTTCCCGGGAGACATGGAAAAAATGTTTTGAGGCATTTAACCTAAAAAAGTGCTCGGCCCGGTAGCGAACTCCTCGCGGACCGGGCCGCGGACCGGCGGTTGCCGACCACTGGCATAAACTACCCTTTATTTGAACGACTACTTTTTTTATGATGGTTATGACGGTTCAAACTTAATGTTTTCAAAATTGTACGACTTTTCCGTATGTATAAAGCTCACTGTCTTCAATGTCTTGCTTTGTGAAGGTAAGTTCTTCCACCACAAATGAGAGAAAACTTTGAAGTTGATCAATTCGAAGATTTATTGATTCAAAATCGCTTGTTTGATTTTCGTGATTTATTCCATTTGTAACATTAATCAATTGGTCCTTTACCTGAATATTCACAAGAAACAGGTTTCGAAAATTTAACACCAGGTGTAGACCTATTATAGCAACTTACTGCAGTGACATGTTTAAAAAACTGAAAAATTGATGCGTCGTTTGAACTCACACGTAAACTCAAGTTTGCTACAAGTATTTCAACATCCTTTAATCTAAACCATAAAAAAATGATATCATGGAAATAATTTTGTGGGTCTCTCTATTGCATACGATAGCCTACCTGTCAGTATCAAGTTTCAATGATATGAGTGAAGCGTTTCGTCTTTCAGGCGTCTGAAAAAAAATTCAATAATAATCGCCAATTGAAAAAAATCTGTGTACAATTTCTACCTGCAAAACCTTTTCTTCAGTGTGAAAAATTGTACTGTTGTGGTCGTTTTTCATGAAATTCTTTCTGTCTGATAAAGCGAGTGTTGATTCTTGACAGCAAACTTGACAGGTTGTGTTTAACTTTTCCAATTTATCCAGGTACAAAAATGTTTGGTTTGTAAGATTCTGCTCAATCTTATTCAACTGCTTCGTGTGCAAAACGTCTTTTTCAAGGAATTTTTCTTTTGCTTGAGAAACTTCTTTTAACAGCGCTTTGAAGGTTTCCACCAAACTAATATTCATAATTCGTTGTGCTTCAAGTACGGATTTAAATTTCTCCTCGCAATTCTTTGAAGTATTAGTCACTTCCCTTTCAATTTCTGATGTGTTTTTCAACATATTTTTGCACAAAGCCATTGTAGTGTTTATTTTTTCGTAAAGGTTTTTGGTCTCATTTGGATACTTTTTACATAATGGTATGACCCCTTTTACAGTTGTGTCGAATTTCCAGAGTGTCTCATTCATCCTCATGTACTTGAACGCAAGACTTTCCAACTTCTTAGTTGCATTGTAGACAAACGTATTTGTGTTCTCCTCAAAAGTTTTAAATTCACTTTTAAACATGTCAGTTTTATTAACTTGTTTCTGAAGGTGTTCCAATTTTTTGACGTAGCGGGACACGAATAGATTTATCCCAGCTATTTCGTCATCGGTAAGTGCAGAGGCACTAAAATTGTGTAAAGATCCTTCTTTTCTGTCCAAACTACGCAGAAGTGTTTGTGTTTTAGCAAAACTTTTACTCAACTTCTCAAGGTTTTGTTGGTTTCTGATGAGAGACTGCGAAATTTCTTTCACTGAATTTGAATAACTCAAAGAAATGTTTTCTAATTTATTTTCCGCTTTGGTATGTCGATCTAACATCAAAAGTTCCAAATCTGTCAAGTTTGTTTGAACTACAAATATTTCTTTTCTTAGGTTCCGATCTATATCTGTAATGTTTTTGTTCACATTATTCTTAAAAGCTTCCATTTTTGTCAAAAGTCCGTGGTTCCAGGAATGTTTTGTTCGATTCCATTCTTCAAAGCGGTTCATAAATGAGACGAGAACATCGAGCTTCGTGTGTACTTGTTGCATGTTTGTAACAGCTGACATTGTTTGATTTAGCTCGTCTTCGATTTTTAATAAACATGAATTTATTTGTCGTAATTTCGCGTTGGTTTCAGTAAAGTTCCGTTCGGCAAACGCAAAGTTTTGTTGCAGACTTGTAATATTGTTGGACGCTTGTTTAACAGAATCCAAGACAGTGACGTCAGCAGCGGTTAAACGTTTAAGCGAAATTTTGATTTTAGCCAATGCTTCCTCAACCTCAGACATATTACCCAAAGGCTGTTTTTGACTCACTTGTTTGTGTAACAAAATTTCTGCATCACTTACTTTCTGTTCAATTGATGAATGTACACGTTCAGATGCAACTTTAAATGTTTGTAGTTCGTTTTTGACATTTAAAAGACTTGACTTAAGACATGCCGTATCGTTTATCCAACGTTTGCAACCGTCAACAGACTTAAAACAGGTCTGAAAAATCGATTGATTTTCTTTATTATGTTCTAACTCTACTCTGATTTTGTTAACATTGTGTTGCAATTGTTGAGTGATATTACTAAAATTACTTTCGAAGTGTTCAAGCCGATTTTCACCGTTTTCAGTTGATTTCTTGTACAATGCTTGCATGGCCTTTACTTCACGTTGAATATTCCGTAAACTGAAATTTAAGTTCATAATTTCTTCATAGTCACGTTGTGTTGCGTTAATTTTCTGCAGTACATCTTTCAATTTTTTAATACGTGTGTCTAACCTTTTTATCATCAAATTTTTACTTCGTAGTTGACGTGTTACGTTTTCGAAAACGTTTTTTGAATGTTTTTCGTACTTCATACACTTTTTATGAAAAGATTGAATGAATTCCGTGTTATTTGCTATCATATATTTTTGCTTTTCAAATTTTTCAAGTCCTGCTTCGCGAATTAGTTGTGTTTGTACGGTTACATTCCTATGCATTTGCCAAAGCTGTTGCGTAAAGTTGTCTTCCATGTGTCTTCTTAAAACATCAAAAGAATGCTTTAACTCCGCCACATCACTCTTTACCATCAGTACTTGTGCATTCTCACATGTCAGGTTGATTTTCAAACTCTCTAAAACATTTGAAATTTGATTTACAGTTTGAAATAATTCGTTGATCCTCCTGCTAGAGTTTGTTGATTTTTGAATAGCCATATTTTTATTTCTTTTAATATCAGACCGAACTCGCATCAATGTTTTATTAAATTTGTTCCCATATGTCAAATTTAATTTCATTTCATCCTGTTTTACATTCTGAATTTTGTTTGAGATTTTGACCAATTTTCCTCCTGTTTTTTCATGAAGGTTGTTAAACGAAACTTGCATAGTTTGCATTTGATCTTGAACCGTAGATAAGTTAGAAGATAAAATCATCACTTGTTTATTCAGGATTTTTGTTTGGTTCTTTATCTGATGACGTAATGTTTGAATGTTATTTTCTGTATTTACATTTTTCTTCAGCAAAGATCGAATTCGTTTGGAGTAGTTTGTCATCACTGTTATTTGTTTCCCGAATGTTTGTTCAAAATTTATGTTGTCGAATTTCTGTTGAACTTCAGCTAAATGCTTTGACAAATTTTCGGTTGAGTTTTCTGTGGCGGTTTGAAGCATGTTAAGTTTTTCTTTGGTCTTTTTTAACTCGGCCTTTAAAGAAGCTTGGAACTTGGTAAAGTTTTTATGCAACTGATTTGCAGAAAGTTGGTTTGAGCAGCCTAATGTTAAATTTTTCCTCATCTCTGTGTGAGCTTGCTGAACTTCGGTGGTAAAATCATCATGTATTTGCGACAGTTGTGTAATTATTCCTTCTTTTATACGCTTTTCAATGCCACGAACAGTATGATTCATTTCTGTCATTTCTTTCTTTGTCAGCATCATGATCTGTTTGTGATTAAGGAAGTTGGTTTCCAATTTTTTTAAAACATTAGAAAAATTGTTGACAGCCTGAAGCGTTTTATTTGTTTTCTTTTTTTCTGCATTAAAATCTTTTTGAAACTGTATGTTGTCATGCCTACTAATATTAATCAATTCTTTTAACGCTTGTAATTTTCCACTTTGTAAGCCAACCTTTGTGGACAATTGCAACAAACTGATGTTATGTTTGTTGATTTTTCTTTCATTGATGTCGATTCGTTTTTTAAGTTTTTTGCTAAGCTTTGCGTCTTGTTCGTGTCTTGCTACTAAAATATCCAACGTCGTCCACATATTCTTCACCGATGTGTTAACCTGAGACATTTCACCAAAATAGTGTTCGGACTTGATGGCAACATCGTTGACAAACAAATCCAAAGTTTTGTTTACTTCTATAATCTTTCTGTTACAGTCGTCTTGCCTTCCTAAGATAACTACATCATCAGTTTGCAAATCTTTAATTGCGTCCTCAAGGTGTTTCCCAGAAGACGCATTAAATTTCAATGCTAATATTTTCATTATTTGTTGACTCTGAGCATGTAATCTTTCTTCAGAAGTAGTTACTGTTAATTTAATTCTGTTTTTCAGATCAGTTATATTTTCCCCATTCATATCAATCATGATTTGTAGTTTATCATCTCTTTCTATGATGCTTTCTAAAATATTTTCAAAGATTGTCTTTCGGCTGTCATGTAAAGACTGCTCCGTAGTTGCGTAACGATGCATCAATTTTGACAACGCCGTATTGTTAAACAGATCATTTGTTGTGTTTTTGACAAAAGTATCCAAGCGTAAAATCTTGTTGTTGTTCCTTGTTACAGATTCTTGAATACTATTTGCACGTGTTTCCAGTTTTTCTTGCCTTATGTTCAGATACGATATATTTGTTTTTGTCCGTTTTATGTCGTCTGCTTTTAATGACGACATAGAAGTATTAAGTTTGTTCGTTTGAAGCTGAAGGGTCTTGATTTGCTGATTCACAAGTTGTCTTATGTTTTCAACTTTAACATCTACGCTTGTTAAATTCACACAAAGAGCCTTTTGCAAAGAAAGTTGTTGTTTTAAGTGATCATTGGTCGATGAAAGATTGTTTAATCTCCGATCAAAATAACTCTTTAATTGTTGATGAAGATTCTTTAAATCTCTGGTCCTATTTGCTTCTATTTGTTGCAGTCTTATAAAAATAGTCGAGAAATTTCCAAGAGTGTTATTTCTCGAGTTTTCAATCGTTTTATGAAAGCTCTTTTGCAACTGAAGTTGTACGTTAACGTTCGTTAAATTTTCAGTTGCCTCTTTTACCAGCATGTCAAGGCGAGTTGTTTGCCTAGTCAGCGTTGCATTTAGCTTTTTCTGGTTTTCATTTATTTGTTTCAAATTGGATTTCATTGAGGTAACTTCATTTGAAATATTGTTAAACGTGTCGTACTTCAGCATGGCAATTTGTGACTTTGCTTGTTTCACGTTTTGTCTGACAGTTTGTAAGATTTCTTCCAATTTTGCATGCAAGTCTTCCTGTTGGATGAGTTTTGCATTTACAACAGTTACCTTCCGAAAATTGTGGTCAACACTTTGTCGTAAAGTTGTATAGTTTTCATGAGTCCGTTTCATCAACTCTCCTAATACACTGGATTGTTCGATCATTCTTACTTTTTCTGAGTTAAATCGACTTTCCAAATCCTTCCTCAGTTTGTCAACCTTTTGAATGCTTCGGACTTCAGAGAGGTTGATCATTTTGATCGTAAAATCTCTTTGGAGTTCGATTCTTGCAGAAAGCAAAAAAAAAATGTATGTCGGAAAACGTCACCCATATATCAAAAAGTATCGTAGAACAGTTTTAATTAGTTATACCTGTGTTCTACATCTTGTAATCGGATTGTAGTATTGTTGATTAAAGATTGAAATTCACGTTCCATTTCTGTGCTGTTGTTCACCGTTTCTTTCAGATTGCTCCAAATATTCATGCAATCTTTTTGTAGCACGAGGAACTTTTCTGTGAATTTTTCCACTCGCAACCGAATCTAGCAACATGGCATTTTTTGTAGAATGTTACTTGTCATGATTAGCATGGCCAGTTATGACCAGCGGTGCTCAAACTGGGGTCCTCGGTCCTATAGGGGTCCGCCACGCGCTGTCAGGAGGACCACGACGAGCCTAAGGTATTTCGACAATCATATGCAATACCAGCTCTTGCGACTGTATAAGCAAAAATTAGACAGATAAACGAGCTATTCTGCGACAAGAAGTGGTACATTGCTTCATTTTCAAGTAACAAACAGAGACGATTGTCCGCGCAATATATTATATTGTTTTAGTCTTGTTTATGACGTAATAGATTGCCCTAGAAACATTCCCACGCAAAGTGATCTTACGAAACTAAACTAAATTCATTCTGCATGTTGTTAAGGGAATACTTTTGAAAGGAATAAACTAACTTTTAGCTGGTAACTCGACAGTTTTATTTTGCCAAGATACTTTTAGCTTCATAAAAATATTTAGCATAGACCGCGCGTGCTCGAAAAAATTCCGAAGGTACCGTTATGACCAAAAATAAAAAAAGTTTGAGAACCGCTCGCTTATGTAAACGTCTAATTGGCAGATTCGATTTCGACTGTGGGAAGGCAGATTAGCATATGACGCGTTTCAGCTTTTAATTTGATGTCGGTTGTGATCAACCAACTTAAGTGAATGAAATTTAGCCCAAGTAAAGCAACTGGGACGAATCAGGGTCATTAAAATCAGATCACGAAAATTCAGCGTGAAAACCATTAAATCGGTTGCTGTGTTTTATTTGTTTTATAAGCGAAATACATTTGTGTTCGTAAAACAAATAAAACACAGCGCCACGCTGATTTTTTTGACACATTAAAGTTAATTGCAAAAAAGTGTGCATGCTTTTGTCCATTGTTATTAACATTGGTAATAATATAACTGCAATGTGGCCTAGACACTTTTATGGTGTACTTAAAGGCGATTGTCGCATAACTTTTGTTGAATTTTTACCTTTTCGGTGTTTTGTTGAAACTCTTCCATGTACGATTGTGCTTCAGCAGTTGATGACGTGTTCATAAGGGCGGCAAGGATTAGAAGCCCCACTTTCTTGGCAAACTTGATGTCCTCGTTTACATTATTTTTCTCATTTGCATTATTGCTAGAAGGATTTAAATTGAGAAGGTTTTTTTTCTGTTAATGTTTATTTTCAACGTAATAAAAAACTTTGCTTTTAAAACATTTTTGAACATTTCGAAACCTTGCAAAAGTTTGGTTTGTCGGACTTTTTCGATTTCCCGCAAAGTGTTGGAAACTGGAAGGAAAGTTAAGATCGATTGATTTCGGCGATTTGGAAACTTCAAGCATAGCCGTAACTGGATTACAAAAACATCACTATCATATAAACGTTAAAACATAAATTATGATGCGTGCTAGAAAACATTGACTAGCTTATTTGATTTTCACAACATACCTGCAAAACTGGTTGCTAGAAGACTCACTAAAAAGGAACCAACCGTCAAAAGATATAAACACTTCATGGTCATGTTCCATTTTGTTGGATAGGTACCTAAGAAAATATGTTTTTCTCAGTTTTTTGATAGAACATTCTTTCTTTTTACAATAGGCAACCTGAAACACTTTCAGTAATACTTTTTTTGTAAACAGGTGCGGATTTCGCTTGACTGTCCCCTCCCATTTTTTCTTCCCTTGTAAAATTGTCTTCGTCCAGCCGTAGTGACCCTGAGAGCTGCTCGAAGGGGTCCAAAAAGTTTGATGAGGTATTTGATTTCATCATAAAAAGATCTGATAACACCAACGGCGAAATACCCCTCGAAAACTTGTTGGAAAAGTCGGGACTTATTTTTCGTCCACGATGTGCGTTTTTATTGTTTCTCTTAATTTTTTTCCATAATCTTTTGGACCTTGTATCTTGAACCTCAACTTTCTTGAATGGTTTTGTAAGGATTTTTGATTTGGAATGTGATGTACCATTTTCATCATCTGAACTGCAACTTGTGGAACGACTGCAATTTACATAAATTTAACGACCTTCTTATATGACTGGCCTAATATTGTCCACTCCAATCCACCTGGTGTAACTATACTCGTCGAGTTTTCTTCCTGGCACAGCCGAACCGTCTGGCCTATTGGATTGACTTCTTTGGGAAGAGGATTTTTTCTTTTTGTGCTTTTTGCTCCGATTTCCTGAATAAATATATTTTAAAACTGGTTTGTAAGCTTATTGTTAACTTTTTTTAACATTGCCAATGAAGTCACAAATTCGGAAACTTTTGAAATATTTTAAGAAACATTTCGTTGTATCACTGCATGATATGTCTCACAATTCTTTGTTGGCGTCATCTTTAAATGACGAAAAAAATACCTTTGGTAGATTGTATCCTCCTATCCTCAAACGATTCCATTTTCTCACTTCCGATGCATTAATTGTTTTTAACGGATTAATTACTGTTGACTTGTCGACGATACAAAAACCTTTAGGTTGGACGAGGTTTAGCCAATAACATTTCGAACGCACTTCACAAGTCAATTACATCCCGTTGCTATCACTGATAATGACACTTCAACTTTTTAGAAGTGCGTATTGTGTTTAAAACATTATTTTTTGGATAAATCCAATCCCGGTTTTTATGAAAAGCAACGTTGGTTCTTCGTCGGTAATGACAACATAACAGAACATGCAAAAAATAACTTGCGGTATTTTTAGTTATGTAGTAATAAACTTGTTGACACTAAAGCGATATTTTTTACAATACTTTTTTCATGCAATAGACGAGAAAAAGCTTTACGATTTGTATTGTAGATTAAGCAAGTTAGAATAAAGAAACACAAAATGCAAAAAAACAGCAAGGATTTGCATGTACGAACCGGCATCGAAAATGGTGAAAAACCATTCTCTATGCTTTGGGATATTTCTTGTAACATCGGGATTGTTTTAGAACTGCACGCAACGATTTGTACAAAATCACGTTGGTTTTACTTGTAAAAAGTTAAATATCAAAGTTAGTAACGTATCCTTGTTATTTTGAT
Organism: Phallusia mammillata; assembly: GCF_965637545.1. Classification (NCBI taxonomy): domain Eukaryota; kingdom Metazoa; phylum Chordata; class Ascidiacea; order Phlebobranchia; family Ascidiidae; genus Phallusia; species Phallusia mammillata. The sequence goes on along the minus strand of NC_137252.1, from coordinate 19,135,622 downwards.
TTCACGTAACTTTCTGTAGATGCATAAAGATATTAGGATTCCAATTACTTGCATAGCTGCCATACCGAATGCGACAGCTATAAGATAATGCAAAGTTTGACCCTTGTTGCCAAACAGAACAGATATGCAACCTTTCTGATTGACAAACTGCAATTCGCTTTCCAATCCACAGAAGCAAACCTGTCCAACTTCGATAGTTTTGTTTTTTGATGTGGTCGTTTTGCAGCAACTAGGTGGCACTGTCGAGGTATTGCTGACTGGATTTTGTTTACATTGACGGGAAAGCACTACCGTGGAAAACCAGTCTTCGTAGCCATGACTACCACAACATCCTAACTCGAGCTGAGCCTTGTCAATCGCATTTTGCACCCTAAAAGCATCATGTTGTTTGTTATTTAAAGTGGGCCCAAACTTAATGTTTACAATGTCAAAAGTTGTAACGCTTCAAAAAAACATCGTTTTTCGCACACCTTGCACTTATGGTTATCGATTTGTCACTCAAGAAATTTGTCTGGTGATAATAAGTAACTGTGGATAAATTTGTAAAGCTTGGGTTAAACTTAAGGTTATAAGCACGAGGTGTTCTCGGTAATAGTAATAAAAACATGAAATTAAGGAAACAACTTTTTTGTTGATATCACTAATCCGTTTTTGTTTTTTTTTGTAAAATATAATTAAAGCAACGCGCATAACCTAAAGTTCAACTTAGCTCACTTGGTTCAAAGTGTAAACGTGCAAAAAATGTGTAATGATTTCATCATTTACTTAAGTCAGGGGCGGGCAACTTCCCCAGTCGGCGGGCCTGATATGGGAAAATGAAGTACTTGGCGGGCCGGATTCGTGAAACGATACACTAATCGCGTATTTATCCAGTGATTTAAAACGGATTTTTGACCACCTAAACTAAATACAATCAAGAACGTCGCAATTACAATACAGTCCAAACAATCTAACTGATATAACATAAAATTATTCACCACAGCAAATTTAATGCATATACCACAGACTTAGATACTGCTGAAACACTAACTACACTACAAGTGTGGAAACAAAGGAAACCGTGAAAGCAGGCCACGCACAAGGTTGGCAGTTATGTCGTAACAATGGACGTATGGTGCAATGGTAACAACGGTGGGAAAGTTTTTCTGTTATTGGGGAGCGTTACTGTTTGTTACAGCTATAATTTGACGTAGTAAGCAAGTAGTGGGGGATTCGGCAGACTGTGGCCGCGGGCCACGTTATCATGTAAGACCAGAAACTGTCTGCGGGCCGCTCAAAATCCCGTCGCGGGCCGGGTCCGGCCCGCGGGCCGTATGTTGCCCGCCCCTGACTTAAGTGCATCGATTGTTACATAAAAATGAGGATATCAGATGGCCTTACTTGATCCGAACAGCTAAACGATATCTGCATATCAAAACTTACCCGGGGTTGTAGGCCACGATGGCTTCATTAAATCCTTTCGTAAAGGAATCGCGTATGCTGTTCATAAACACAATAGCTGCAATTCCTCCTGCGAGCTCGGTTATGAAGACCAGTCCGATCAACATACAATAGCAGTTAGTCATACACTGATTGTCTGCAATTGCATCAAATCCAATTTAATTTGCTGCCAGTTGGGCATATAAATGTGTATTGTTGCCAAATAAATGAAACCAGAAAGTAGGACCTTGTTAACAATGCCCTTTAATGGGGTATTGACCCGATTTCGTGTTTTTCTATTTGCAAAGCCAAACCTCGTGCGGGTTTAATGACCCTTGGAAGCATTAACGCCTTTAACATTTATTTGGGTGTTGTGACAACATTATGGTTTACTAAATGTTGCGTCATCCACACAAAAATTGCTTTTGTGAGTAGCACTGTCTTTTTATGCTCTCTTTTCTACACCACTTCTAAAATGGCCTTTTAAACGGGCTAATTGAGCAGGTTTGTGCAGTTGTACGATAGTAAAGCTAAGCTAATTATTTAATTATTCGATTGAATAAGTGTTTGTTTTGTAGTGTTTGACCAGCAAAAATTACAAATTTAAAATGCAAAATCGTCTTACTTTTAAACGCGGATAAAAATCCAAATAGTCCGGATATAATAACAACGCCACCAATTCCACATAGTACAGCCGGTGTCATCCCAATACTTATGTCTGGCGAAAGATCTGTATAATGTTTCAACGCCATCTGAAAATTATAGGTTCCGTTTTATTGTTTCTCTGTTTTCGCCAAACGCTTAAAACGAAATCACACAATCAATGAGAATCTGTTTTGAATATTTTTTGAAAAAAGTTCGGAAGTAACATCCATAGAAAGAATAAATGCAAGTAGCAGAATATGCTTTTAATACATAAAACGACATTTAAACGCTGACCTGTCAGTACTATTACATTAGGCAAGCACAAGTTTTTAGTGTTTAAGCGGAAAGAAACCACAATGCCGATTTGTTGATACTGATACCGCGTTTTGTGTCCGCGGGGTATTCGAATGGAAACTCGACACGAACCAAACCGCTTTACCTCGCAGCTTTAACACTACTTACACAACAGCTCAACCATCCGCTGCGAGCGAGCTGTTTTACAAATCACTCAGGTACTTGTGATTGTAAAACAATTAACGAAAAATAAGACTCATTCTTGCACTATCGTTTGTTGAAACATAATTCTTGGTAAATTTGCCGATACCGAATAAGAGGCAAATTACACATAACGACCACCAAACCCGCATGAAAAATATTGTTGTATCTGTCGTTCGAATAATTTGAGGCCCATAATTATCAGGCACATTGTTTATTTGTTTTCGCGTGCGTAAAATTTGCTGACCACAATGGGGAGAAAAGGGGTGCAATTTTAACGTGTATAATTTTTTGTACTTTTGTTCTTATTTGGTTAAACCATTTTTGTTCGGAATTTCGTTGATAACGTGCGGGAAAGTGGAAATGCAGCAAAACGCGATTAAACAGCATTAAACTTCATTTATTTTCATCTAATTTCTACGGAATAGGTTAATACAATTAGGTGTAAACAAATAAAATATGCGACTTACCCATGCATAGATTCCAGTTGCAAGAAAAACAACACCACTAATCAAGAAAAATACGGTAAAAACCAGCAGTAGTATTTTTAACCATGATAGCACCCTATAAGCTCTGGCAGATGATGGCATAATTCCGTTGTGTACTCGCTTAGCACCCAGCAAGCTTTCAAATGTCTCTTTGAAAGGTCTTTCTGCTAACGACCCAACCCGAGGCTGGGACGAGTGAAAGACCGTTCCGCTCTGTTGAACCGCAGGTAGGCGCAGGAGTACGATTTTGAGGAAAACAATGCGCATATTTCAGCTGCTAACGGTAGGGGTGTTGCAGTAACCCGTCGGTTCACTTGGGGACGTTGAAGCGACAGTACCATTTATTTATTAAGCGTCTTTCAATGTAAACCCGGCAGCTGTTTAATCTATGTAATGATTTATACGTTTGGGCCTTATTTATGTCAGCATCAGTCTAAAACAGTGGTTGCCAAACTTTTTCATATTTTTTTCAAAACGGTCCCTTTGCCATTATTTCGAGGGCTCGCGGTCCTTAAGCCTAAATGTGTATTTCATAAAAACTAAAGTTGATTGCAGGATTTTAGCTAATTATGCAAAATTGCGCATAACAATATACCAAAGACAGCATATGACATCACAAACAGGACAAAAAACATTACCATTGTGCGCGAACAATTGCATTTTTGATAGTTGTCATTCAATAAAGACCATTGTTTAGCAATGGAGACAGTCGATTCTCAATTCTACTTTGATTTAAACTTATTTAGTGGCACAAACTGAAGCCAAAAAAGATTATAGAATTACTTCAACCGCTTCGCGGTCCCCCCAAAATTGCCTCACGGACCCCTAAAGGACCGCGGACCCAGTTTGGGAACCGCTGGCCTAAAACAATCAAATCGCACTGTTCTTTATAATTTTATTTCGGTCAGACCGGAACGAAATGAAAATATCGGTCCAGAACGAAATAAATAATTTGCTCAGAACGAATAACGTTATTTGGTTTCGTTCCGTTCCGGTATGAAACACTGTTTTTTTGACTTTCTTAAAGGACATGCTTATCACTCGCAATTGATTCACAATCGTAATCATTATCTGGTGGAACCAAGTGGAATTTAATATTTGTTTTATCGGCATAGTGACGTTCCAGTGGGGCCGGGTCACACTAAGGTATGAGCACATGGGTGTGCGCGCTCACACTTGCGTATCACAACATAAATGCATATTTTTTATGATCAAACTATTTTTTGTAAAAAACGTCTATTGTTTAGTACTTACATAGTTTTGCAAGTTTTGCCCTTAAATTACTAATAATATTAGTGCATGCCAGTTTTTCGTAGTTGTTGCTTCAACTTTTTTGTGTTGTTTCTTTTTAGTTATCTTTTTGGTTTTTGGATTTTGAACAAATACGCCGGACGTGAATGAAATAAACATCTGGCTTAATTGCTGGCGTTTTATGGAAAAACAAAATACTTCATTACAATATTTCTGCAAAAACTAGTGCTGTTGCAGAATAGGGCTTGCTGTTGACTATACGCAGGATACAAAGATAGCTGTTGCTGCAAACACTCTGTTTATAAGGCGGTTTTTAAACGAACACTACTTTTGAAGATTGTCATGCAGGAGTGCGTCATGTTATTTTACACTTTAAAAAAAATGTTTTATTTCATACACTTTACAAATTTGAATTTGACGCATTTACGGTCACATTGTTCTTCAAGATTTGTGTAAAACTACGAAAATCATCAGCCAACAAACCTAGAATACAGGTGCATCGGTTTCGTATCTTCCTTGATCACAAGTACTGCACAAAAGAAAATATGCCCTTAGGTAAAACCATTGCAAGTATATGTATGTACAAGACTGGACCGGTTTTGCATGAACCATAGACGTAATTGCGGCTTAGTGTGGCACTTAAAGTGTATTTTGTTTGTTCATCATATAACTGCGCTGTTGTATGTTGGTTCGGTAAACTTAATGGGGTTGTCAAAATGTTCCGAGTCGACACCTCCTCTCATGGTGTTACGGACCGGATCCGAATATGTGTCACGTTGTCTTTTTTTCCTGATCAAAAATGCGATCCAGCCAATGACCACAAGTCCAACTACTACCAGGAAAACAACCACCACGTACACTCCAACTCCTAAATAAGCATCAACGTGTTTAGCACTTACGTTTTGCGATGCTACTTAAACAAAACTAGCATGTTATGCATAACGTTGATTTTACCATCAGCCAGTTTACCCACAGACACTCGAGTTAGTGAACAATGGAATCAACGCAGCTAGAATCATAAAACAAAAAAATACATGAATATTATGAACACAATGCTAGTTTAAAACGATTAGGTTCGAAATCCTTATCTGCAGCTGTTCAAATGCCATAAAGGTCGCATGTGCGATATATAGGGACATAGCTAAAATTATCGTGGTCACGTGGCTCAAGATTTGATCTAAGTTTCTACCCGCACTGTTAAAACAGGCAACATGTTTAAACAGGATCTACACAACAGTATATTCACACGCTATACCTGGGTTTGGGACTCCTTGAGATAACGCGTCGCTGTTTTGTGACGTAGTCCTCAATTCAGGGGTCACAGAAAAACCCTTTGACGTCGTTCGCAATGACGTAGGTACAACGGATTCTGATACTGGATTGGTAATTACAGGTGTTTCAAATAATGTGGTGCCATTTGGGCTAAGGGACGCATCATCGAACGACGGCGTTGTGGAGGTGTGTGATGTAGTAGTTGTCATAACGCAATACTCCTGCACACAATAATTTCACAGCAGTCAAACCCCTTTTCCTAAACGTGCATTTTAATCTTTTGTTGAATTAGATTAATGACGAATTTATTGCTCTTTTTATCGTTTGCACAAAAACAATATTATAACGTTTAAAATTTAGTTGTTTGGGGTTATACTTGATACCCTGCAATAAACTATATAGATATCTGCCTTAACCTGTCACTATTGTTTACTAGTGCTGTTTAACTTACCACTTATTTCCATTAAAATTTGGATATAATGTTGTGGTAGCCACTACCGCAATTACAACTCTTGTCCTGTTTTTTTCTTAAACTGTTTCAAAATTTTCTTTAACCTGGTATAACTGCTGCAATATCAGCAAGGTTTCACAATTACATCCCTTCAGTAAAGTTTTCATACCTTCCTAAAGCGGCTTTACATTGCCCCAGGCAATAACAACGCACAAAGTTTCGACAGCAGTCAACCAGCGAGTTTGCCAACTTGCCGTTAGGTGTCTATTTCTGCTAAAATTGTGGCACATATAAACTACACAAAACCTAGGGTAAGCGTCTAGAGAGGCCGCTGCGTACAGAAAGACAGCTAAACCCATTTATAACCAATTAGATAATGGACCATTACAATCAAACAATGAGCATTACTAAAGTCCATTAAAGTGCCTATTGAAGGGTACTTATAAGTGCGCATATTGGCTGCGTGAGTATGGCATGTAACCCTAGCCCAGTGGAATCGAGTTTTGAATTTAATTTGAAGTTTTATGTCAAAGACAGTGGTAAAGCCAAAACGTTTTTTTTGTAACGGGCCACAAACCGTTTGTGGGACAAAATTGTTGTGACTCTTATAGGGTAAAGGTAACAGCTATTTTGTGCAAACAGCCTACAAGCATTCTGCCAATGGCAAACTGTATTAATCGACTCTGCATGTCCCCGAAATTTCTTCTACGACTTCTTGTCACACGTGGCGCATTGCCCTCTGTGCGAAACTGGAGCACCTGTCACTATTTGTGCGAACGATATCATCTGGGACACTTTTATCGAGATATAAATTTAATTCTGCTCGGCAATAGATGCCATTTACAGGTTAGCTTCAACGTATAACATTACGAAAAATTGAACCTGAATTTTGTTATTTTATATTATTTTTGCAGGTTTTGATGTAAAGAAAAATGATGAAGATTTTTGTATTCTTCGCCGTTGTGCTAAGTATTGCGTGTAAGCATTATTTGTGAAGTAGCCTACATTGTTTTACCGTAGTTTTTCTTTCTCTCACATTATTCACATATAAACGGTATTCACGATTAAATTATATTTGTTAATTTGTTCGTTTGCAATTACGGAAGAGCCATGTACAAACGTTAATACGCCCATGAAACATTTTCTGGTAGATTAAACTGTGCTTTCAGATGCGGAAGTTGTCACCACCGTTAATGTTTCCAAAGCGAAAATCACGGCAAATAGCGGTTCTTCTGTAACACTTCCGTGCGGGTTCGACATGCAACCGGATCAACAGCAACCTCCAATCATTTATTGGATCAAGGTTTAAATATCTTAATACATTTTTATTCTTACCTTACTTGGAACGTATGCTTTTACAGGGAGTAAGCGTCGATGATCCTGCAGCTGAGATTGTGTTCAAAGGATACAAATACTGGAACGAAAGTTTGGGAGAGTACAGACAGTTTTTCGGTGACTACGAGAAGAGAGCGTCGGTCGTTGACTTGGAGGTAATGTAATTCGCCAGTTTACGCATTTTTTTTTTTTTTTTTTTAAGGAACGATCATCTTTTGTGTAGAATCCTTCAATTAAGATTGGAAGCTTGTCTTCTGCTGACGAAGGAAGATTTTGGTGCATGGTTGCTGAATGGTCAGGTCGCCAGCAAGAAGGAACTGACGCTGATTCCATTGCGCTTATGATTGATAGTAAGATTTTCTTTAGTTGCCAATCTTAAAGGAAACATAGCTTTGTAAAATGAACACTTGTAAAATTCTAAAAATAGAATTTTAAGATTTTGATTTATATGGTACAGGTTCAAAATCTTATGTGGATACTTATGTCTCAAAAAATATAAGCGTGGAACAAGGGAACAACATCGCTATGTCCTGCAACAAAGCTGGATCATACGACACAATCACATGGTACGAAGGACCTTTTCATCGCTCTGACACCGACAACTTTACCCACACAGAGGTAACTTTATTTAAACACTTGTTCTTATTGCTCAGTCCAACACTTCGCCAGTGATTGTTCTTTTGGATTTTAGATCGGGCAGTACGACAAAGTAGGTGCATACTACTTTTACAATCAATGCGAAAGTGCTGGAGTTTGCAGCAATGGGGAAAAAATCGAACCCAGCTTTTCACAGTTCGGAATATCGTCATCGGGTGTCTTAACTTTGACCAATGCTAACATTGATGATTCTGGAAGGTAGGCTAAATTCGACCGATAATAAACTTCCAAATTCAGTAAAAGCGCAATTTACACGCGTCGATCATAAAATGATCTTTAACATTTATTTAGATACTGGTGTGAAATATCCAAGCATAACGGAGCAAATATGGAACTGCAAACATGTAGATCTTCGACCCAACTAACTGTTACAGGTTAAAGACATATATATATATATAATCTACGGAGACTATTTCAAACATATAAGAGTGACGTTTCATTTGGGCGTTATTAATGGAAGAGTTTGTAACACCTCATTTAATTATGATTTTAAAAGTTTTTTGTATTCGTCAGTCATGTTGGTGCTAATGACATCCCGGAACTTTAAACTATAAACAGACAAAAAAGAATCAAAAACTCTAAATTAGTTTTTATCAAAATATATTTTCTTATCCCTCATTTGGGGTGTAGGTTTCACTTTTGATTGCAGCAACCAGGTACCAGGCTCGTACCCAGATCCCGAAGATTGTTCCATGTATTATGAGTGCGTAGCAGGCGATCCTATAACGTACCATAGATCGTGTGGCTACGATGGTCTGGTCTTTGACCCAGTGAACTTGTACTGTGATTGGGCTGCAAACGTACCTCCACCATGCGGAGTAAGCAGTTTGCCGTAAAAGAAACCTTTAAATAAACTTTCTGTTTTTTTTACAATTAAATTTTGTTTGAATTTTACACGGATAAGATTAAGTAAACTTTATTATTCTATGTGTTTCAGACAAACAGCTCATAAGTGGGAATATCTTACGTCATGGAATAAGATACCATAATATCAATACATAATAAACAAGAGTACGTCTTTCGTATGTTACCTTATTATCAAGCTTATACAGATATTTTATTACACGGCAGGGAGTCTTAACGGCGCGGATTGTGCAAAATTTTAATATGCCATACATGCACAAACACAATTATGCCCACTCTGTTTCTATTTATTAGGGAACAGAGCGTTAGTAAATTGTAACAAAACCTGTCTTTTCCACCAAATAATAAATTAGCATAACCGTATGACGCAGTCATTTAGCATTCAACAGATCGACATATCCACTCCTTTTCCTTGCATTTTTCGTCTCTTTTTAACTGTCAACTGTTGGATGCATCCTTAACTTAAAATAAGATTAAAACTTGGGAAGCGGTTGTCTTCTGCTGACTAGAGGAAAGTTTGGATTTTTAATGATACAGTTGCTAAGTAAGGGGCCTAACTTACACGCCTCGATCGACGTTTGTGTGTAGCCTGTGATTGATGATACTTCAAGTGATGATGAATAACTAAAAACGAGTCCAAATGTTTGTTTGTTTAATGGGAGGAAGATGCAAAACAAATGTTACGTATCTGTATACCAATACTTACATAGATGGTGATATCACAGCCGTTTTTTTGTTTTATTTTGTTACGTTTTTAAAGGTTTAAGCATTGGCACACTAAACAAGCCAGGACATCGAACCGGAACTGAACCCAAGTCCGCGAACCGGTTTGAGTGGTTAATTTCATTACACCCGAAGCGAACCCGAACCGCTAATTACAATTTTCTAAACACCCGAACTGGAGTTGAACCCCATATTTTGTTTGGCGTTGGACTCAAACCGAAACCGAACCAGTAAAAAATACAGTCTGTTTTTTTTAAACAGCGCATCGAAAAATACAAGAGATAACACTTATAGGGCGTGTCAAAAATAACAGTGCACGGGCAAAATTCTTTTGGAGTTTGATAAGGCCAGGTAGATGATGCGTGGAATTAAACTAAAACGGATACAAATTTACCGCAAACAGATTCGGACCGGATAATTTGCCCAAACTGGTACAAAACCGAACTAAAAAATAAAAACCAGAACCGAACCTGAACCCTTAAAAACAAAACCAAGTGAACCCGAACCGAACTTGAACCCATATGACAAGCGGTTCGACTCCCGGAAACAAACTGCAGTTTTTTTTTTTTTGAAGCACACCCTGTAGGTAAAAAAAATCATTTGCAACATTAATATGGCGAATAAGATTGCTTTTGATGACAAATAAAATGAAAATGAGTTTGATCGCGCTCAGTCGAATTTGTCATGATTAACATGAGGCGAGAGATGCACTTTTCGATAATAAATGCTTCTCGGCACACTGGAAAATCTCCCACAGTACAGAAGTGCGCCGCGGCACAGTGGTTGTAAATTGGTGGTTGGTTTATGCAAACATGCTATGACAAAAACGAGATCGACAGCAAAAGAACATTTCATAAAGTGTGAGCGAGCTAAAACGATTGCCTAAACGACCCATATATTAATGTTGCACTTTAGTTCACTAAATTTGGAACCATGTGAGGCGCCATTGCAGTAAAGCGTCTTAAATTATCTGTTCCACGCCACCAAATCCTACCGTCGGCCTCAACCACAGAGTCAACAAACACAACTTGGCGTTGAGTCGTTCTGGTCTAGTACCTCCTGTAACGGTCCTGTTGGCTGTAATATACAAGTTTGTCTTGTGAAACATTGTTTATCAGAATGCAAATGTTTCTTTGTCTTAACTGTGGACGGTTGAAAATCGCCAATCTGGTTTATAAAATATTGGCAGTATATAAAGACGTTTGAGTTGGCAGTAGCTTCGAAACTACAGTTTCGCAATGATGTCATCTTTCATGAACTGCGCACTAAACCAGTCGTCTAGCGAGAACGACCAATACCAAGCCCGGCCCAGCTGACTGTGAATCATTCCAGCGTAACGACAACAAAAGGGAAGGCGGCGTATTGTGAAATGACCGGGGTGTGTGGGTTGACACGTCACAATGTTTGTGTCTTCTAATTGATAGTGCAGTGGAGAAGTTGTGAAGACTTTAGGTTGTTGTTGTGCATTGTATATTTGGTGTCACCGACCGTTTAAGCTCTAACAGATATATGATGATACAATCCCGGTTTAACTAGCTGTATAGCCCATAGTTAAGGAATAAGCGAGTACTGCGGCTTTTGTGCTATTCATATTTTCCCTCAATATCAACATCTCGAAACCGGTTTTCTACAACGACGTGTTTGTCTGTTCGCTTTCAGGCATTGCGACGTCACACTTATTGATCACTTCAGGAAAAACACTTTGCTTGTGACGAATAGTTGCATTTCGCATTACAATGGATATTTTCAGATTCAAAGTTAAAAACAGGGAAGCTATACAGTTAGTCAACAAGGAAGCAAGCTTAGTAGTCGCCTGGCAAACATCATGCAAATATCCATTTACGCCTTGCAATGACATCATAGTTTGTTTAGGTTCGGCACAGAAGTCACTTAACAATAAATTTGGTATGTTTTAGAGAAGCTGTTGACTTCATAGTTTTTGTCAAAATGGAAATACTTAAACGGACGTTTGGATTTGTAGTTTTACTGCAATGTAAGTAGATAGAAATATGATACATATGGTAATACTTTTTTGTCTGAATTACCTAATACGATTTCTATACTTTTTATATACGTTATACGTTATTTACATCTTAAATTTATAATTTTGTGGCGTGTAGTGTATATTGCCTTCTTTTCTTGTTTATTCCTGCTAAAAAAGTACCAAATTTAACCGTGCAAATAGATAGGGTCAGCTACTTGCAATGGCCACTAGTGGCTCCAGCTGATCCATTTTTGTTTGCGTCGTTATTATTGAATGTACATAACTGATTACTTACTATATGCGCGTGAACGAAATAAATGAATTGAATTGAATTGAGTATATTTTTATTGTTAAAAAAACATATTTTCAGGTATGCTTTTGGTCCTTAGCCAGGTAAGTAACATCAGCTCCACTTCTGATATATTCTCAACTGATGCTACAAATTCCCAATCTACAACTAATAATCCGACATTGCTGGATGAATCAACTGCACAGGGTAAAACCACGATTATTTCCGAAGCTACCACAGGGCTAACGTCCCAAGGAGTGACTGATTCGACAGATTCAACTGAAGCCGTTACTGATGCAGAATCAACAAGTTCACCACCCGCAGATGGTAGCACTGCAGAAACGACGACTGGCGAAGAACACACCGATAGCATTAGTGTGACTGCAAACGATACAACAACACCACGTCCGACAGAAAATCCCACAACATCAAATGACTCGAAAACAAATGAAAACGTGGAAAATCAGTCGACTGGTGCAACAGTAGAACAGAATTCGCCTGGAACTACAAGCGCACCATTGATTGTTGGCACGTCAAATTCGAGTATAACTGCGCAACCCGCGACAGCAACAAGCACTGGCGAACAATTAACACAAGAAACTTCCACAGGTATTATTTATCGGTACTTAACAACGAACTGTAAAACCGCTCATCCACTAATGACCAGCAAATTAAAAAGTTTAACCGTCAGTTGCAAAAAAGCTTAACGACTCGTTACAAAGTTTTTTTGTTGTTAACCCTGTCACTTTTTTTCCTTTCTTAGAATTTACCAAATCTCCAGTGGACAAACGTCCAACTTCAAACAACCAACTATCTGGTACGTTTTTGACTTAATGCTAAACGAAATCCAATATCCATTTATTTATTTTGTAGGTGGTGTTATCGCTGTTATCATTCTATCGATTGTGGTTGTTGCCACTCTTGGAACTATTGTAGTGATTAGAAGTCTCAACAAACGGTTAGTGAAACTTATTTTGTGGAACACAAGATTTTTGTTTGTTAAAGAGGTAAAAAACATACTTTACTGACATTTCATATTTTACAGGAAACGTCAGCAGGAATACCATCAACCCGACGATTTCGTGAATCCACTTTCCTTTCCTTCTTTCAAATACGATGACGACAATTTGTAAAATTATGTTTTGACGCAGAATTTCTTCAAAACCTGCCACAAATTTTATTTTTTTGACACCACGACTATTTAAATACTGTCTCTATCATGTACCGCTGTAGAGTTTAATTTGCCACCCACGATACAATAATACCTACATGTACTTTGTAGTTTGAAGTTAGTTAATATTGCTTCCTAAATATGTTGCTGAAGGGGAAAACGCAAAACTTTTTTAATTTTTTTTATAGTTTATGCAGTCCGCATCTGCCATGCATCCACTGTCAAACAAATTTTCTGCCTAAACATGAATGTATCCGCACTGCACATGTGTTAGACCGAGGTCTACATTTTAGCTACTTTCTTCGCATGTAATTCAGCCATACTTTCAGTTCTGATGTAAGCTAAAAATTCATTGCAGTTGTTTTTTACTTGAAGCACTCACGTGTGTACGTTTGCAACTAATTATGCACATTTAGTTTTTTGTCCCCGAGTGTTTTTGTTGGCTTTCTTGGTTAGCTTGCTGTTATATTATTAACTGTGAGAAACTGCTTGCGCTTCTCACAAGTTTGTGGTCGGTAATACACACCTTTTTGAGGCATTAGTTATTGACTGATATAGTGTTTCCTTTGCAGCAAACTAACACATTGACTCAAAATCAAACATGTTTTTTTTCATTTTTTCGTGCCCTGCTTGTCATCTTCACAATCGAATTAGGGTACGCTTCACTGCGCAACATCAGCGAAAATAATGCTGCTACGTTTGAAAAAGAAACATGCTAAAACGTCGTAGCTGCATTTATAGTTTTACAAATACGCACACTTGCCTGCGACAGATAAACGTACCCTGTATATATTTTCTAGACCTCAGCAAGGTGTGAAGACATCAACAAACACATTTGCAATTATAACACAGGGACAAACAGAAGCTTTGCATAGGACTGTAACAGACTAAACTTATTGCGTACGCCGACGTTCAATACCTGTGAGCTGTGTCAAAGAAATAAACAACGCAACCTTGTAACAACATAAAATGTACCAATTTTTCACCAAACCGCGCATCTAGCGTTCCTCTCTTATTTTCCGCTCATTGGCAAGTCTTGGAGGCAAAGCAAAATGATATCCGGATTTTCCTTCGATATTTTCTATTCGTTCTCGTTCGTCGTCGTATTTTGAAATCATTGTATGCATCTTCGTAAAACAAAACCACATTATTTTTCCAAACGATAATGAAAAACATCGAGCTTCGTTTGAACCATTCCAATTACCCGTGCTGTAATGCACTTGGTTTGGCTGGATGGTCCAATAGAACATGTTTGTACTGTGTGTTTTAGTCACTGAGAAATACCGTCGCGATTTGATCGGTGCGAAGAGTTACAAGTCGGTTCGAAATTGGGGCCTGAACCCGAAAGTACAAGCCCGAAACCCGGCCCGACCTACAGCTTTAGATTGAGTCAAACTTATACTTTACTCGACACAAAGGTGTATGTACAATTTTCAGATGATCACTGGCCATTAAAAAGTTAAGAGGCATTGTCGCTATGGTTACCTCTTTGCAGATTTTCGTTCCAGTTTTACGATTTGATTCAAATGGCGCTGTCAGCTTGCGTGTGTGGTACAGCCACATTTTGCGATCCTTGTTTCTCATAAGATAACTGTAAACCTTTCCTTGAATCCATCGTAATGCACCGCACAGGTGTATGGAGGCATTGAATCCCACACATCTGAATAATAAACTTTTTGTTAGACGGCAGAAAACACCTGAGGCAGATGCAGTTAAAACTTGAAATACAGGTTTCGGTTTAACAATCCAATCACGGTATAAGAGCTGGTAATAATTACTCTTTCAGGAAACCTTACCTGTTGCGAAAGCAAGTAGGTTTGTAGTCATGGCAATGCTGATACATTATCTGATTTGCCGAACCATTAGACCAGAACGTTCCGTTAGGTGTCGGACATTCGTAATCGTGGATACAAATACTTTTTCCGTTCAGGTTTCTGGATCCATAGAAGAATGCGCTTTCAAGGTTAGTAAATAAAATCTGAAATATTTTTTTTTAAAGTCCACTGTTCGTAGTTTGGTAAGATTTGCTATTTTCATTATTAAACATATCAATTTACTCACAGCGCAGACTGGACACACAAATGCTTACCGACATGTCGGTTAAAATGAGGAAGTTCACACCATGCAAATCTTCGATAAACATGCGATTCTCCTCGATTTTGCCAAGAAAACAGATAAGGCTTTGGGCAAACACCAAAGCAGCTCGCGATTTATCACGTTGTCCTGATATTGCTTTGCTTTTAAAATGAAATTAGTTCAGTTTAAAAGTCTGATAAATTTACCTTGGGCAAATTTCAATATTTTTTACTTACTCAAAGTTGGTTAGATGAAAACACTCCGTCAAAGAAAAATTTCCATTTTCTTCTAAGCTAGTGCACAATTGAACACCCTGTTTTCAAATTGAAAAACAAATTTTTAATTTGTGCATAAAAAAGCTCCTGGCGTACACATTCATTCACTGTTAAGTAGAAATTCTATACCTGGGGTTGATGTTGGACGATTCGAATTGTTTGGTTTGTTATACAGGCACCAAAAAATTTTACGAGGCCGGGAATGTTCCAACCCAGTAGCATACGCTTCTTGTATTCCTCGTTCAGTTTGACAAAGCCGTCTGTACCACGATGGGCCTGCAAAATAATAATCAGCACGTATTAATTTTTTTGATTACTGGAAATGGTTTCACACTTACTTCTCTTATCTGCAAAAACACTTCACTATCGGAAGTGTTTTTCGTAGTTGATACACTGCCGGCACGAATATTTATGCCACTATTTGTGCGACTTTGAATGGGCTTCAAACCTAACCAAACTTTGTAAATCTCATCGCAGGTCATCAGTTTATCTCTGCAAAAGCATTTTCACTTTAAAATCTGACTCTTGGGTACAATTATAATCTAGAAAACAAATACGTTTTCTTTAAATATAACGAAAAATTTAATAATTACACATTTTCATAGAAGTGGTTTGCAATACATACCTATATGATGCAACCGTGGAAGTTAACAGGTTTTCGGAAATCGTGCTGAAGCCTGGAAAACAACAAGGTAAAAAGGTTGCAAATATGAAGTAAGTCATGAACTATTTGCATGCTTACCAATAGAAGGTGGCGTGCTGATAAGCCTGCTGTTATTTTTTGTCGCATTGTTTTTGTTGCGCACGATCCTGGTGCATGATTTCTTGTTGCAGTCGCTATATTTCCAACTGGTGTCGTTTCCAAATTGACCAAACGGGATATATTCCAAAGTCAAATCGTTTTCAAACGTTCTAAAAGTATCTGCTCCTATGACTTTACGTGTTATTTGAGCAACTGGTCCGTTACAGTTTATTCTTTTGGTGGTAACTGTCCGATATGTTTCAAAAATGCAGTAGCTCATCACTAAGATTAAGATGAGAAACAAGTCTTTCGGGTTTAAAGGCCGGCCCGGCATAAGACACTTGCAAAAAGCTGCTACTCCTTTCATCTCCTCTATGATTTACAACTCCAGGTATCGAAAAATTCGGGATATACAATCACATACCTGGTCACACACAAATGATTAGAATGAAGAGAATCCCAAAACGTTGCCCCATTAAGTTTTTCGCGTCTGTGTGAATACGCCGCTAACATGTATTTTGCCGTTGGCGATGGAACCATTCATCTGTGAAACCAGCAGTTTGATTTTCTAACAATGAACGATTAAGTCGTTATCATTTGGCTACGATTGTTTGGCATAGTTTTGTCAACATTTCATCAACATAATGGTAGTAACAATTGATAGACAGAAAAAAGCTTTTAAATCTAACTATTAAAACAATTTCCCCATGCATTTTAAAACTTTGTGCCTTTTATTTTTCAGTTGTCACATAAGGTGGATATTTTTTTCAATTCAAAAACGCTGTAAATTCCAATGTCAAAATAGACATTAAAAAATAAAAAAAATAAAAAATAACATGACCTCCACGCCTTAAAAATATTTTATTTGCACGAGGTTTTAGAATCATTTGTCATTATTTTACAATCACAGAGCGATCAATGCCTGGGGGTTTCGAAACACGTCAAAATGCATTTGCGACCTCCAAATGACTTGCAAACTTTCAGTTTTGCGTGCTGTAATGAAAATGTCGAAGTCGTTCCTAATATAGCGGCCCGATTGCGTTACAAAGATCAATTATTTAAATGTACACAATCCATCGACACGATTGTGTGACGGAGTAAAGTACGCCCTTTATTACAAAGCTATATTGTGTTAACGTACACAATCGCATCTTTGGAAGCAAGTTGTTGGCTAGTGTTGATAGAATGTTGTCAGTACCAAGAAGAAGCCGTGTTCGAGATAGATTGAATTGGGCTTGTTTTTCTTTTGTTCTTTTTGCTGTCACAATAGTTTACAACGGTCAAGGCTACTACGAAATCAAGGTTCTTCTGAAGCAAGAAATATTGAAAGAAATCAAGGACACTCAGAGAACATCACACATAAAAGTAGCCGAAAAGAAAGAAAAACTGTTTCAAACGCGTAATGATGTTAAACCCGTCATTGGAAATATGATAAAATTGCCACTTGCTGGAGTTAATGATTCGGAATGGTTGGAATGCAACGACTTGGAACGGATTTATAACAAATGTAAAAATGATACAATAGCAACCTTTAGGTGAGTTTACTGATTGATTTATGTATAGGTTTTTGCAACACCAAATACGGTGTTTAAAATTAACCAAATGTCCCAAATTAGGAAACAGGAAAACGAAGCTCGTATAATGTCTTACGTCAGTCGACTTTTGTTTTTCGTGTTCCCGGTGAATTAAGAAAACGTTTTAAACATTTCCGTACAACTTCTATTTTTAAATTACTACTGACCCTATTTTTGATGGCGTTTAGAGACCACATCGAATGCACAGGTTCGAACTTCGTCACAACCAAATCAATTCAGGAAAATAAAATATAAACAAAGGGCAATTTAAATTTGTTTTAGCTTTTTTTCTTCGTTTTAATGTTTTATTTAGTCCATAACCAAAATTTAATGATTTGGCCCCTTCACACAAATCACATGGTAAAAGGCCAAGTCAATATTGGAAAACTAACTTGTTTTTTCTACCAAATGCAATTTGTTGACCATGTTTTGTACCGCTTTTTGATCAAAAAAAACGATGTGAAAAGCTTTAGTAAGCTTTAATAAGTATAACAACCCAAAAAAACAATTTCAACCAACATTTGCAAAATTTGTAATCCTCAGAAATATGAACCAACATGGAAACAAAGCAGTTTACTTCACAACAGTGTACGATCGCATGAAAACAGAAATTAAAATTGCTCTTAAGGTTGCGTTTGTGTTCAGTTTGGAAAGTGAAAGTGATGCATATCGGTAAGATATCAATAATCCAAACCAAAACAAAAATTGGGGTCATTTTTCATTCTACTTGTTATTCAAACCAGGGGTATAGGCTTTAATAAATCGTTTATGTTTATTGTTATAAAATCTTAAAAAGGTTTGGGCCTAATCGAAATAGTTGTCTTAAGTTTGTGTTAATGCGACATGCGTATCGAACTAATATTTAATATGTTTTCGTGTAAACCAATAAACTCTGTATACATGTAGCTACCGATCGGCTATTCGTGAAATAGCCAACCTGCGTAAGATGACGTCGTTGGTCTGGAAAGGAATTCCTTCGCTGCTTGGAGCGTGTGTGACGTCACAGAAGATAATCTACGCTGTCGAGAGAATCCAGGGAAAGCCGTTGTGTGAAGGAAATGGTACTGACACTGCATGCGCTGTGTCACAAAATTTATTCAATTTTATGCAATCGCAACAAAAAGCTACACCACTTCTGTGGTTAAGCAAGGTATAATGTTTAATCTGTTTCATGCCGATTGGTTTGTAAACGATTGTTTTCAGGTGACTTGCTTTTTCCGTCAATTTGAACAACACCGAGCGTTTATGGAGGATGTGTCAGGCAGCAATTTCTATTACGATCCTAAAACCTTCGATATTTATATTGTGGACGCAGACTCGTTAATTTTCTACAACAATTCAGCTTTACTGTCAGGGTAATGCTTATACCTAAACTTTGTGTTTATGTACAGCAAAGTGAAATGCAATTAAAGTTGAATTCTAAATACAATACTGCTCACAAAAATGGTAAATCATGTAAAACCAATCACGTTTTTTGCTTCACAGAACTTCGTGTCGTTCTGACGCAGAATGTGCTCATCCACTCGGAAACCTGTGGGGCCCGAATGCGCTCAATCATAAAATCTATTTTACCTGTCGCGAAGCAAGGGGATTTTGCAAGAAAAATTTGTGTTGGTATGAATTATTACGTATTACGTTACGTTCTTATAGCGCGTTACACTAATGGTGCACTAAACCTGCATCAAAAGGTTAAGGTCAAAACCGAATATTCGGCCCAAATTTAAATATAATGTTTTTGTTTGATGAAAATATTGTTTGGATTGCGTTTGTGAACACTTTGCCGGCAATAAACTTGTAAAATATAACTATTCAGGGGCATTGATGCATCACTGCACAATTGTGGCGTGAGTCGATGGCTGATTTCCCCCATGAGATCCCTCATTGATCCTCGCGCTTACCCAACGTTTCGTGAAATTATGCACTGTCTTATGGAGAAATTTCCGCAAAAGCGGTGTACTATGACGGATTCTTGTGCCAAGGCTGAACGACTTTATAACGACTTTAATCAAGCGTAGAACTTCTAACGAAAGACAAAGGCAAAGTGATGGTGTCGTTGTTTTTAAACTTGTTTTTTAGTGAGTGATTAACTTTTAAAGTATTGAAATCGTATAAAATCGCATGATGAAATATTGTATTGATATATAAGTTATTGCTGCCAGGCATAATATCTTGTTTGTAGAATTGTTATATTTTCAAAACTACCTGACGTAGTCATTTAAACCATGTTTTAAGAAACACTGTGATCGTGTAAATTGTAATATAACCATGAGTCATTGTAATTTACTTTTTTGTGCAAACTTTCAATAACATCGCTCTAACATTAAACGTTGCCAGGTGACGTAGTGGAGACTCGCGTGCGGGGATCCATTATTGCGTGAAGCTTTTCTTCGTACCACCAAGTCATGCGTAACCATACGACTTTTCTTCCCATGCTTAGACCGTAAACCGAAGTTTTTTTGTCAGTTGCTGCATTTATTTTTTTAGCATTAGACAATTTTTAAGAAGTTTTTTACTCCCTGAAAACTGTTTGTGTGATGCCTACTCTTACCTAGTTGATAAATATTTTGTGACAAATCGTTTTTCAAATACAATTAAAGGTGCTAAAAAAATGATTTTACGTTCTATTGTTAGGAATTAGACAGAATTGTGCTTCTTGGATGTTAAATATGTTGTTGCTTATAAATTTTTTGAGTGTCAATGTCTTACTGGTGTCAGGTTATTCAAATGGAAATATTCCGTTGAGAGTTTGTCAATCCATGAGACCTGAGCATGACATAAGTCCACAACCTGCCGGAACCAACCCGTATGAAATTTTGACGCGATTTCGAACGTATATTCCCGGGGAAAAAATAAAAGGTTTGTGCGGACCCACTTGCTGCTGTGATTGAAATAAGTATAAATTTAGTAAAATATCTGAATAAAGTCGGAAAAAGATATTAGACATGCGAAACAAACAACGGAAAAAATCATTGTTGACTTTATGTCACTGAAACAATAAAGATAAACATTCCAAAGCAACATGAAGTCACTAGCCTATTGCTTTACCTAGCTGTATTACGCAAGTAGACCAACGCCAGGAGAAAATCAACTGTTGAAAAGTGACAACTAGTACGTAACTGAAAAACTAAAAGTAGTGTAATTTGCTCAACTATATTTAAAGTTTTTACCCAAAAGTGAAACTTGTTTTGTTGTAGTAACTTTAAAAAGCAGCGACCCTGGTTTACAATTTGATGGGTTTTATGTACAAGCTCGATCTACGGAAACCAATCAACCAATCGGTGAATTTTCCCCGAATTTAAATCTGTTTGTCGTGCACAGCTGCCCTTCGACTGTTACTGTGAGTAACGTAACCTAATTTGAAATACAAACCAATTCATCTCTATTTTTCGCCCTACTTTAAAACCGACGTATATTAAAACATTTACGTATCTGTTCAAAAAAGCACCGTTTAATCGAAAAAAATGAAAAGAGGCAATGTTAAAGGTATCTACTCGAGGTCAGTGATGCGCTAAATTTGGGAATGATAGCCTATATCGATACTACATAGACCAGGGGTGGGGAACCTGCGGCCTAAAGGCCACATGCGGCCTTTTAGGGCATGAGGTGCGCCCTTCGACACATAAATACATTTTAAAATCTCGATAATGCACGCAGCACCCGTCGAAGAAAAATAAACGGAAATGTTTTTTTTTGTCTCTTATCTCCCATTACTATTTGATAAGTTGTATGGCAGCGGCGTTCACTTTCTGTTGGACTAACAAGAGCTCATAGCTCTACAATCTTACTTGTGTTAACAAAGAAAACAATTGTTTGCGCATAATCTAATTTCTAAGACTTGTCTGTGAAACAAGCGCATCTACACGTGAAATAAATCCTGAATGTTGTAGTGAAGGTGGAAATGTAGTGGGAAGTTTATTTACCTTTATTCAGCTTGGACCGTAATTTCCGTGACTTTGCAAGAGAAAATTACACAACTACCATTCCGTAAATCAAAAAGTTTGAACACCAGCCTAGGCCTGGGAATAGTCTATGCGGCCTACACGAGTGTCGATAAAACGTTGAGTGGCCTTTATGAACAAAAAGGTTCCCCACCCCTGACATAGACCATGATATCGTCGTTTGCTTCTCTTCTGTAGTGTTTTCTGTTTTTATGACAACTATTTGCATATGTTATCGCCATGATGCTGGTTTTGTACGCTTTATTTCAGCGCTCACAAAAAATTGTTTCGTTCTTACTTCGCTTGTGGAGATTAGTTTATCGGCCCGTCATATGATGCCCTGTCTTACTTGTGAGTTATTTAAGCTTTTGCAGTTGGACACATTAGTGACGTCACAACAATTCGCATATATATCAACGCACACTTTATTAACAATTTCGACCATATAATTTCGAGCTTGAAAACTCACCACAACATGGCATGAAATTGTTTATCGCAATGGACCACAACTTTTGCTGCAATAACGAATAGCAAAGCAATCTCACACTACATAATTTATTCAAAAACACTTACACAATCAATTACTTTCCTAGATATTATAACTTTGTTAAACATTTTTTTTCGTAAAATAAATATTCATCACACTGGATCCATAAAATAACTTTTTTTTACTAAAACATTGCCAGAAGATAGTAATTCCACAAAGCACACAACAAAATCTAAAATGCCAATGATGCAGTTACAAATAACGACATCCTGCGATCTAACAGAGAAATGCATTTAAAATCAATGGATTACTTGACGAAAGCTGTTGGAAGTTTGGAACCGTGCACCCATCTACTTTAAAATATAGCTAAAGGTGGTTTCCCTGCGTCAAGAAACGCAAATAGGGAATTTCCCAGAACCTTAGCAAAACCAAACAAAACGCAGAATTTTAGCCTGGTGACTGATGTGTTTATCGATTTCTCTAAAAGCGCAAGTTTACGTTAATTTTACTCGCCACAGGTTAACGCAAACTTTATTTGGCGTTGACTTGTGGCGCTTTGCAATGACTGGTACGTCAATTAGAAAACTGGTCAAGTTAAATAAAAACTCAAATGTGTTTATTTTTCAATCTAGCAAACACAGTCTATCTACTTGAGTATTAAATCCTTTCACAAAACTTAAACTCGTTGCCACATGATAAACATGTGACACAGAAACAATTGTAAGCAGGCATTTTAATTAGGAAATCATTCAGTATAATTGAACTGAATCTGATGCATTGGAATTTATTCCCAATTTAATCTCAACTACCAGATTTTATGTTTCTTTGTGCATGTACACAGGTTTATTGTACACATTTACTAATATTTTCTCCGTTAGCTTTAACTTATGTAAATATATAGATTCTAAAATTTGTCAATATAGATTAGCCTCATAACAAAGTTGAAACCAGAATATATTCAGTTCTGCAAGCATACATGCAGAATAACTGTTATTTAGGATTCTCAAAACACTATTAGTCATTCCCAAGTTTGGAGTTCTAACCCTCGGCCAACAGCAGATCTGCTATGGACACCGCCAGAAGAAACAGAAGCAGAAATTTTTATTCGGTATGTCGAGTACTTTTTTTTGTCACATGCATTATTTTTTCCAGCACAATCAAAAATTTTGTGTATTTGTAGGGGGACATTTGTTCAGTCATTTAATACTTTCTGGACTGGAAAGAGAAGTTTGCTGATGCAACCAATTTCAACTCTAAATGTTTCAGGTATAAATATGCTCCTTATAAAATGTAGTATTGTGTTTGCACCAGATGAAATAAAGCGAATAACTTTAGAATGTTGCTTGCTGGAAGAATCAGAGAGTACACATGGATCATCAATGTGCTCATCAATTATTCAAAGTGGAGCTCTGGATACAAATATTTTGCAGACAATAATAGATTCTGGAGTCAACTCAGTGTTCTCATTGGTTAGGTGTTGGTTTTGTAAGTCTTTTCAATTTTGCTTTTAAGAATATGTGGTACTTGATGAAAAATTATTTTGAGGTTTTACAAGTACACAAGGTATAGATAAGTGGTTCTCAACCTGAGGCTTACTGAACAGTTGGAAATGTAGTTGCCATTTTGATTTCCTTAAATAATTTTTATGCTTATATTATATACATTTGCCTCTATGTTCTTAAAGGTTGACATTAAAACAGTACATAAATTAAAAAATTAAAAAAGTGTTAAAGATTTAAAGTCAATGTTTAGTATAATTAGACTAACAGCGACTCAGATAAGCAAAACTTTGCAAGCACCTATTAACTTGCTTATTTTTGGTTTTCTTACATGAAGTACATATTTTTTTCAGCTGCATTTTTTTCTGTCTAAAACTGCTTTGTTGCCCCTTTGGTCCATGAAAATGGTGCATTAACTTTTTTTAAATTAACTTCCACAATGATTTACTTTAAAAGTATGTGAATCAGGAATTGCATACTTGATTGGTGCTTTGCAAAGTGTTTAAAGCAGTTTGTAACTTTTGGTTGGATTTACTCATTTTCCACCCTTCAAACATTTTAATTGGGGTTTCAGGTCATTTAGGTCAGATCATGTGCTGAAATTGTAAACACTAATTCACAGGGTGTGCCTTGTTTGTTTTTAAAATTTTTGTAAAATGCATTTACAGCCCAAACTATGTGTCAAAAATGCATTGTGTGATTGATGTAAAAAATAATATGGATCTTTAAAGCTTGAGTTGAATTAAACCATGCATTACTTGCATTTTACCCATCTTTCTTCCCAAACATTAAAAGACAGCACCCTTTTAATTATGGTAGCATGTTCAGTTTACAAGTGATCAATCCCTTTCTGCTTGCAGAAACAATTATGTTGTTTAATGTCATGAAACTGTAGGAAACAAATTAAAGTTAGGTAATAACAAGGTACATCTGTTATAATATGTTTTTTGTGGTTAGCCATTTACTTAATTTAGCATGTATAAATAAAATATAAAGAAGTTTACGTTTCCAGTTTATATGTAAATTTTTTTCACAAATTTATTTGTAAAATAGAGACTGGGTTTAAATTGAAAGCCCTAACTAAATCATTGTGATTCATGTTTTTTTGCGCAGTAATCTAAAACACATGCACCAGTTCGGTGTCTGAGTTTATTTAATAATGTTTTTTTTTTAGAAATGCGTAATAATATAGTTAAAAATATAATAATTGTTTTCATTACATTTTAGGGAGTTCTTCTTCATCACCTTGCAGAAAATACAACTTTGAAGGTAACTTGCTGATGTACTGTTTTTTTGAGTAGAAGTATGTAAATTTGATTTTTTATTGTAGGCAAAAATCTTTTTTTTCTGCTTTAACACAATGGTTTTCATCTTATTTCATCCCACAACCCATTTTAGCAACCAAATGTACCTAGTGACCCCCTTTCAAAAATTTCCATGTTTTTTTATAATCACCAAAAAAGTCTTGCTGGTCGATTAGGTTTTCACACTCAAATTATGATGTTGCAACTCTTTACCTACTATAAGTGTGTTTTGACATTTATTTGCCCATGCGGTGGTGTTGCACTTCACATGGAATTATCTTCTAAATAGGGATTTAATAAAGTATCTGTTTAGTATTGTAAAGGTCAAAATGGAACACACAATAAGTTTGAGTCAAATAGTTGACTATTTTCTTATAAAGCATATATGATTTTTTCTGAACAATATTTGATCCATACAGTATTGATATTTATTTTTATTTTATGAGTCCCCTTTCCTTTATAGACCAATATTGTTTTCATTTTTTTTTTCTGCAAGTTTTTTTTCCAAAATTTACTTCACAATGTACCATGAAAATTAACTATAATAATTATGGGTCCCCTTCCCTGAAGGGGAAACATATTGATTTTACTCAAATTGTTTTTGTTTTTTTTCTTTGTTTTTCTTTTTTTTTCTTCCTTTTTTTTCTCCCCAAAGTTTGTCCGACTCGTTTTTCCATCAAATGTTTGATGGATTTGGCTGAAATTTACACAGATGGTAGATATAGTTATGTAGATGTGCATCCCACTTTGTTTTTGTTGATAACCCCAGTATTTACCCCGGTAGCCCCCTAAAATGGGTATTTTTCCCCGAAGTTTATCCGACTCGTTTTTCCATCAAATGTTTGATGGATTTGACTGAAATTTACACAGATGGTAGATATAGTTATGTAGATGTGCATCCCACTTTGTTTTTGTTGATAACCCCAGTATTTACCCCACTCACCCCCTAAAATGGGTGTTTTTACCCAAAGTTTATCCGACTCGTTTTTCCATCCAATGTTTGATGGATTTGGCTGAAATTTACATAGATGGTAGATATATTCATGTAGATGTGCATCCCACTTTGTTTTTGTTGATAACCCCAGTATTTACCCCGCTAGCCCCCTAAAATGGGTGAGTTTTTAAACAGTGTCAGAATTGGCTGAAATTTGGATTTCTTGTATAGTATGCCATTTATAGGTGTAAATTGTTGTGTTCAACCCTGTAGTCCTAACATTTACCCCACAAGCCCCTAAAGCAGTGGTTCCCAACCGGGGAGGAATTCCCCCCTAGGGAGGAATTTAACGAGTTCAGGGGAGGAATTTCATAAAAACTGTAAAAAAATTTACATTGGAAAATACAGAATATTTTTGTTTTTACATTATTATGTCCATTATAATTTGGACCCGGTTCACATTTGGAACCGGTTGTAAAGGATTCTGAAACAGACATCCCTAATTATAAGGTCTATTTCAAATTGCTATATTGTTTTATGTCAATCTGTGTTGGTTTTTCGTCTTATGGGGAGGAATGAATAGTTCGAAAATGGGCGAAGGGAGGAATGTAACAAAAAAGGTTGGGAACCACTGCCCTAAAGTGTAAAACGTATTTGTATGGTACTGGGCACCACAAACGAAAGATTTCTTTGGAGCAATAGTGTTACAAGGGCAACCAGTTGTTTGTTGCTCGTTGGTGGTCGTTTTTGCGCCATGGCAGTTAGGGGCTTGTTAACAGCCCTATGACGTCAGAAACATTATCGGTTGTTGCTCAAAACACCTCTAGTGGTCGAAATTTTAAACATTGGCGGAATGGGCTGAAATTTTGCAGTACTATTGATTGAGTCATTGTGGTTTTTATATATTTTTTAGTTTGTGTGTCAAACCCAATTAGTTGCCCTACTAGCCACCTAAAATGGGTCAGTTTTTTTAAAACGTTAAATAGGACATACTTCAACCAATATCTGGGGTGAATCTAATTTTATAGTTTGTATTCTACATAGTATTATTATTTAAACCCAGTGCCGATCACTGTGTTTTACCTTACAACACCCGACTTTTGCATGGTTATCTCTTGAAATGCATTATCTACAACTTTGCATGTGTGGGGACCCATGAGTTTTTGCCTGCAGAAACGACTAAAGTTATAAAAGACGGTGACTAATATGGGACCCAATGCAAAATAAGCATAGGAAATATATTTATGTTTTAAAATAGGTTATAGTGTATATGCAAGGGCAATATGTGGTAAGCCACCCTTCTAGTTTTAACATGAAATTTTTAAAAAAACAGTGTCTGAATGTATTTGTGGTGTTGTGGCATGTTTGTGAGTGTGTATGTGCATTGCTATTTCTCTGGAAATACATTAAAAAAAAAAATTCAAGTTTGCACCATATCAGTGTTTAAACTTTATGAATAGGTTAAGAGGCATGTCTTTCTTTTGCCGTTAAACTCTTCATTTGTTTCACAACACACTTCTTTCTAGTTTTTACCAACCAATAAATGAATAAGAATATGTGATGTCATTACTTCAAAACTGGTGTTTAAAATGTGTGTGCAGTGTGTGTCATGCTGTTCAGTATGTGCATTGCTAATCTTGTGTCTGATTCCACCCTACTATGGTTGTTGGGAAATGTTCTATCACATTGTAACCAGTCGAAAAAGCAACTCTTTTGAAGTAAATCAGATTCATAGCCACACATTTCAGCTTGGGAAGTGTAAAAGAGAACTTCTGTAAACAGCATGTACTGTTTATACACCCTTCGGATTATTGCATAATCTGGCTGATTACTTGAAAAGCTATTGTTTTGATGAATAACATTTTGGCGAAAACAGAGGTCTAACTGACTAATACTTGCTCCTGTTTAAGTTATTAAAAGGCATATTATTTTGTGATGCAGAATGTTGTGAACAAAGGGATGTTACAGATAAATGCAAGGAGATATGCTATGCTGAAGAATATATAAATTTTAATGCTACAGTGGATCAACAATTACAGCAATGCATTACTGAAGATCCTCATTTCCTTGCATGTCTTGCAAGTAAAGGTATTCTTAATCTTTTATTACTAGTTGGGTTGCTATAGTTAACAGTGTTTATTGATTGAACTAGTTGTGTTTTTTAGTTAAAAGATTCTACAGATGTTTGGATGAATAATTTAAATATATATATGCACAGTTTTAAAATGATGTTTATTTTGCTGATATTGTTTGATGTTTTGTGTGAAATTTTACAGGTTGTGGAGACAATGAAACATGCACAGTATCTGACCCAAGTGAAATGTGTCTCAACAATTCAATGTGTTACAACCTTGATGGATCTTTTAACTGCTCATGTAATAATGGCTTTTTTAGAGACGGAGATTTTTGTGAAGGTAAGTTTGTGTTTTTTTTGCTGCTTGTCAAGTTTTTAAATGAAATAGATTTCAAAACGTCTGTATTTTTTCAGATGTTGATGAATGTATGAAAGTTCCTCAAGTTTGCCCAACAAACCTAATGTGTTCAAATACATTTGGTTCATTCATTTGTGCATGTGAACCAGGATACATTTTAAGTGGGACAACATGCACAGGTTTTATTTGTATTCAATTTCAAAATTGGTTTAGGTTTAGTCATGTAGATTTGCTATCTGTTTCATGTGACTCAATGGCCACAGGTTTTCCCCTCAAACCCCAAATTGTAAAACATATGCATATGGTTTGTATGATGCTGGTTACTACAAATGTGATCCAACTGCATTAAATGATGAGTATTTTTGCACATGGCCATTAGGAGATGTTAGAAGTCTTTTGTTGTCATAGGTCATTATGATTGCTGCTAAAATCACTATAATGGCCAAAATTTCATACAGTTGTTGATGAAAATAACCGTGCAGTTTGGGTTATCACAGTACACCAGGCCCATTGAAGGCGCCATACCGAATCAGCCGGTCACCAAGCATTCACCACCATATGGCACCACCAGCAGTTTGGGTTATTGTGGTTTATTGTGTTTAACTCTGTACTCCATGTTTACCCCATCTGTCCTTTCAAAAGGCAAACTTTAAACCAAAGGTGGGCAACCTTTTAGCATGCCCTGGCCAAAAAGTAGCGATATTGTGGAGGCGGTCAGCAACAATGCCCATTCAATAATAAAGAAGTGTGAGCAAACTCAACTTTGACTCATACCTGTTCAATGTGAATTTGTACAACATCAAGTAAACTATGTCAAGTTTAAAGAGCTCTTCTGGCAAATGTGATTTTATTCCGACGTTTCGACGTCCTATACAGGTCGTCTTCATCAGGGTAAAGAACACTGAATGCGACTAGTACAGTGCACGATAAACAAAGGAAAAAAAGAATGGAACACAAGCACGTCACAACGCAACGAAAACACCGCGCGATAACAAATGGTTGACCCTCTAATCTTTTAGCAGGTGCCTGTAGCACACTGGAAGCATCACGTCTGTTTTGATGTTCATTGTGTTGCCCCGTTGGTGAATATTCCATGACTTAAGAAATAGTCTTTTCCTGTAGTCAGGCTCCCGGACCACAACAGACGCCGCATTGAAATCAATACGGTGGCCTTGTGATACCGCATGATTGGACAGGGCCGACTTCTTCGCGTCGCTGTTGGCAACATCCCGTTGATGTTCTTTTCGGCGGGTGTTGAGTGACCTTCCAGTCTCCCCGATATAAATTAACGGACACTCGGCGCAGGGAATAGAATATACAACACCACGTTGTTCAAGGGTGTCGATTGGATCTTTCGGGTGACTCAGTAGCTTGCGGAGAGTTTTTTTCCTTTGTTTATCGTGCACTGTACTAGTCGCATTCAGTGTTATTTACCCTGATGAAGACGACCTGTATAGGACGTCGAAACGTCGGAATAAAATCACATTTGCCAGAAGAGCTCTTTAAACTTGATACTATGCCTGGCAGCAATAGCTTATATAAGTAAACTATATATACACCGCACTCAGCTTCCTCCAACTTTAAACTTGAACAGGTCTGCTTTGGATACTAACAATCATTGCCACTCATACATTAAACTTCAACACAACTCTATGATGCAGGTCCAATGGAAGTGCACATCCACACAATAATTTTGTCTCAAAAACTAATAATTATTTAAAAATCAGCGTATAATTTGAAAACTCTTACATGGGATTTACCACATACATTGCATCGGGCCGATAATTTTTTTAATACAATCAAGGACTTGCCAGAACTTACATGCGGTGCGGATGCGGTACAGAGGTGGTATGTTGCCCACCCTTTAAACAGTGCCTGAATTCAATGAAATTTAAGTACTTGATTATCCCATAAAACGCTTTGTATACAATTTTGCATGTGTGAGGACCAATGAGTTTCTGCTGAAACAAAGTGAGATTATAAATGTTTGCTTATCTTGCAATCCACATAAAAAGTATAGGGAATATGTCTTTTAAAATAGGTCATTTAATTTGAAATGGACTTGTTTATAATGGTAAATAATGTTAACAAATAATAAACGAAAGAAACAGAACAAACTTTTGTCACTTACAATATAACCATTGTTTCTAATTTATCATATACATTGGCAAAATTTGTTTTGCAGGAATTCCTAATACAATCGGTTTCAACATTGTCTCAACAATTCTAATTAATGTCACGAGTTCGATGCAACAACATAGTCTAATCGACCAACTGGAAAAAAATCTGTTAATTCCAGCGCTATCATCTTTACCAGGATACCGCAGTGTATGAACTTTAGTGTATGAACCTTCCCTAAATGGGATACAATTTGATTTTACTTGATTTATTTGTTTGTTTTGTTTTCATTGCAGTTTGTCTACCCTATTTTGCCATGAAATGTTTGATAAATTCTGAGAACAAGTTAATGGATGATAGATTTAGTCATGTAGATGTGCCATCTGTTATCTTTGATTTTGATAAACTTATATTAGTTACATTGTACTATTGTAGATTGTAGGCAATGTCAGCAGCCTGATGACCTCATATTCTTTACAGGCTGTTGCTATAAACACCCTAAGTAGATAAAAATATTGGTTGATTGGGACAAATTTTAAATGCTGGATCGTCATGATTTTTTTATTGCTGCAGAACACTTGCAGTTATCCCTCTAGCCATCCAAAATTGGTGACATTTTTTAACGAATTCCGAATTAATTAACATTCCGTAGAATGTGGCAATGTCGGGTGGCAAATGTTGTGTTTTTGGGGGGTCTATAATCCTACCAGTGACCCCACACAACTCAAATCGGTAAACTGCTATGGGTTCCACTATTCAGATAACATATATACAGATCCTTTTAATTAAGCTATACGGTTGTCCTGATAATGATGAGTCTATCACAACATCATCTAACTGTGGCACAGATTTCGCTTTAGTGTTCAGAATTATAGAGCACAGATTTAAACATTTATAACATTTATTGCTTCTGCAGTGTATTTCTTATAATGCACAATATATCAGTCAGTTCTGTAGAAATCCATGGTATTTGGATTGATCACAACCTCACGTGTTACCCGTCCATCTTCATGCAATGCAATAAACTTTTAAATAAGACAGGTTAAAAAATGGTTGTCAAATATTTGACACAATGTTCAATAATAAAATGACTATAATCGGTAACAGTGTGTGTGCTAAGCCATCCTTCTATTTATTTATAAGTTTAACTGTTTGGTAAAATCAAACTTCCTTGTGTTTTAGTAACATCTATTGTTGCAATTTTTAGGTATTGTTTTTGCAAGCTGCTCAAGGAAGCCTAATTGTGACAACGCAAGGAGTTTTTATGCCTGATGAAGAAAACTCAAATTTGCCCACACTGTTAGAAATCACAGAAAACATTAACAACAGAGCTGAATTTATTAACTACAATCTTGATCCTTTTGATGCAACACTGGATCCAAATTTTCAAGTTTCTCGTGCTGGTTTGTAAACAAATATTCTATAGACCCAATATTTTCTTGATGCCAAATATATTAATGTTTCCTAAATTAGGCTTGATTTGTACTGTGTACTGTACTTATATCAATAGATTAAACACATTATTGTGCAGATAGGAATGGACTTTGTAAGAGCAATCCTTGTTCAAATATTGTGCCAAGTATGTATCATGGAGTTTGCGTGGAATTAGGAACTTCCGATATATTGTGTCTGTGTATTGACAATATCACACTAGTTGAAACACTCTGTTCTGACATTACTTCCACCACCACCACTTTCACTACCACTGGTATGTATATATTTTTAGTTACATAATAAAATATTATATATAAACCATATTATTTTTTACAGAAAATATATCGACATTTGTTATGGTGATAATGTGTTGCTATTTTTTACAAATAAAATAAACTCAACTTGGCCCACTTGAAAAATGTTTGTAAAGGATGTTTCACAAGTATTATTACTATAAGAGCCAACTTTTACTGAGCTTTGTATAAGACCACTTGAAAATAAATGGCTGTAGAAGTGTTATCTAATTTTTTTCTTTGTTGTGACAGAATTGTGATGTTTTGCAGAGTCAACCAATGTGCCTTCAACAACATCCACTGAAAGTGGAAATGTTAGCAACGGTTTATCTCCTGGGGCAATTGCTGGTGTTGTAATTGGTTGCATAGTTGTTGTAATAGCTATTGTGGTATTTGTTTTCTTTCTTTGTAAAAAGGACAGAAAGAAACCAGAAAACCCAGAAACTTCATCATATCACTCCTCTAACTATGTCAACCCAGACTATATCCATTCACAACAGGTATGCAGTAAATTGTTTTTGCCGTTTTGTCAAATGAATGTTTGCAATGTTTTAAATATTGACAATTGTGATAAATCAATAACATAATTTTAACCCAAGCCTTGCAGCTGTTTTATTTAGCATAAACTAAGAGTTGGTAATTTTTTGTTACAGATAAATGGTGACCCAATATACATGGAAATAAAGCCCAGTAACAAGACAACATTTTCATCCAATGACGGAGAATACATTGATATCAGTGATGCTTATTATGAACATGAAAAAAACACAAATAATCTCACTGTAAGAACTTTAAATCTGTGAAACAAAGAACTTGTTTTATGTGTAACTTCAGAGGTTCTTAACTTGTTTATTACTCTTCATCCCTTCACCAACAAAAACTAAGCATTGGATTTTTATCAATATCTGTTGAAAAAAATTGTTTTATTAGACAGCGCCGGTTTCTAACTTGCCCACCACTGGTGGGTATGAATTTGCTGATGAAATTCAGAAAGGTGGAAAACCAGATGCAAAAAAATCGTTTACAAAAGATAAAATCGAAAAGGTAAATTCGATAAATCATGGTATGTACAAATGAGTGTTGGGTAACAAGCCCTGTAGTTAAAATCTCAAATTATGCCTCCATTGGTTTGAGATACAAATCAAGTCTCACGTTTTTTTGATAAATGTGGTTGTAAGGCAGAAGAAAAAATATCTCCAATTTTCTAAGAATCTCATGCCAAGTTACCCAACATACCAACTTGAAGTCAAGTCTTTTCAATCGTTGGACTCCAGTTGGATTGATTTTTTTAAAAGAAACATATGTCCAGTCGTGCTCAAGTCTATTCAATGACTTAGCCACTGCAACTTGGTCAAAATGATTTATGTATTGTCATTAAGTCTTATACAACTTTAGGGGTCTGTGAAGCCAAAACCA
Source organism: Phallusia mammillata (assembly GCF_965637545.1). Taxonomy (NCBI): domain Eukaryota; kingdom Metazoa; phylum Chordata; class Ascidiacea; order Phlebobranchia; family Ascidiidae; genus Phallusia; species Phallusia mammillata. The sequence continues at coordinate 19,102,056 of NC_137252.1, read as the reverse complement.
ACGGTTTCTCGAATGGATTCTGCTGGGTATTTAACTCCAACTAAACAAGGTGAAAATTGAAAAAATGTTGTTGAAAGTATACAAAGTCAGCTAAAACCATTTTTGATGTTTTATAGATGGAAATGAATCCCAAAATGAATATGATGTTTACAAACGAAGTTAATATTGTGCAACACTAATTCTGTAAAAAATATGTAATTCTATATAATGCTGTTTGTTGTGTTTGAAAGTTATTGACATAAATCTTTTCACAGTGACAAATTTCTCACAAAAATACGATGTGTATATTTTGAAAAAAAATTTTTTTGCACGGTATAACCTCGAGATGTTTGGTGTTTTTAAATCTGCGTTGCTATATCATTCTTCAATACATGCGGACACGCTTCAAATACAAGGCATTGTGTAACATGGCAAACTTAACTTAAAGTCAACAAAAGATGTGACGTATTTATTACAGAATACTTTTACTATGAACACAATGACCCTTTGAAACACTCGATCGCTGGAACTGCGCGTCGTCGCTTTGTTGGAAGGGTTCGGGTAACATTTGCCCCAGCAACCACATTAGGCTAAGGCAGGATAGAAAGTTGGTTGTTGCTCCGTAAGAATGTTACCTGTCATTAATTATAATCAGTTAAAAGTGGTCAATGACACAGAATTTACTCGTGGTCAGGACAACGAAGATTTATTTTTAAAAAAGTTCAGAAGCATATTTAACCAGCCAATTCGACCAAAACCAGGAATACCAACTAGGAGTACAAAGTCGTTTGATTCAGCACACGCCCATGTCGGTCGCCCAAGATCTAGATTTGCCGTTAAACGCGATCGAGTATCGACCCAAACTAGAAGAGACCCACCAACTGTTTATGACAATCCACTGGCGCATGATATCCGCTTGCATATATCGCGACTGAGGAAACATGGCGATACCAAGTCGGCACAACTATCAGGTGATGACCTTGTACTCAACCGAGAACGCAATATTGGCATTCTTCGCAATTTAATGAAAAAACTACCATTTGAGAGAACGCGGCGAGAACATAAAGCAGTTTACCGGGTGCTCAAAGAAGTTTGGCCTACCGAGCTTGCATCTATTCTCGACGATAGCAAACATAGGTACCCAGTTTTGCGTGAGCTGGCAACAGTTGCAACATTAAATACAGTACCGGAAGCTGGGCTCACGACATTTGGAAATTCTGGATTACACATGATTTTAAAAGGCACAGTATTCCCGCAAACGTTGCCTTACTTAAGAAAAGTTTTATCAGCCAATGACCAGGATGACGCTGAGTTTTTTGCGTGTCCAACGCCACTTCTACGCCACCGCCACATAAAACTCCACGTCGGTGACTGGTTTGGTTCATTGGTCAAGCTTGAAGACAGGGAAGTAAACAGCAAAGTTCTATCTGTTATGACAATGGAACCATGTATGTTTCTGAAAATCTCCACCGCCGACTATAAACGAATACTGCAGAAAGTCCACCAAAGGATAGAGAATGAAAAAATGAGTGTTGTCCAATCATGTCCGTTTTACAAAAACTGGCCAGGGCTCTCTGTTCGCAAACTTGCAACATTGATAGAGTGGCGAAACCTGCCCGCTGACAGTGTGGTTGTAGCTGAAGGCGACATAGCTCCTTTTGTTGCGTTTATTCGCTATGGCAAGTGTGATGTATTTAAGCAGGTTGAGGCTTTAAAAACGATGCCGAACGGGAGGCAGCTACGTGTTTTTAAAAGTGTGCTCCTGGGTAAATTGGACGCTGGTGATTCTATCGGAGAAGACAGCATTCTCGAACGCAAACCTATTTCGTGCTCAGTTGTTTCGCACACTGATCTCGAACTTGGAGTTATCACACCCGAGAAACTGCAGCTGCTCGACGTCACCACACGAACGCTTCTCTCCCAAACGGTCGGGCCCAGATTTGCCAACATTTCAGAGGACGAAATTCATGCAAATTTCATCAAACAGGAAATGAAGGACGACTGGGACAAAATGCGACACAATTTTCTAATTCAAACCATGAACTACTGCGGAATCCGTCCAGGTTACGGGAAATGGAGACACGGAAAGGAATCTCCAGCATAGAGAATGATTTAATAGTTTTTTTTTTATTTCTCGTACCGTCTTTACTCACATAAAGATGAATGTGTTACTTCTGACAAATTACGAATTTAGTGCTTTTGATCGTAACTTCAATAAACTGCCAACACAACATATAATAAATGATTTAGACAGTGTTACTAGTTATGGTTTCGTTTTTTTTCAAAATTAAAATAACCCTCAAAATGTTTCCACAACATTATGGCGCATATTGTACTCAACGAAATTCAATACAAAGAAAAGTAAGAGAAATGGTAAATATATATTTGCGCAGCATTCCAAAACGCACACAATTTTATACATCATTATGGGAAAACTAAGTCGGAACAAAAATAATCGGCAGTGGTAGTAAGTAATCTTCACTAGTTCATGGAATGGAGGAGAGCACCAGCGTTTTAAGGGGTAAAATTTATGTGCGGTTAATTCCTTGCTTAATTTCCTCAAGTCGGCGTTTGAGATCCATTAGACCAGAGGACGTTGGACCAGTACGGGTCGAAGTTGTAGGAACGTCTGATTGTAAGTTCTGCAAAAATACGTTAGATTTTCCAGAAGTTTTTCGTAGACGAGATTTTTACATAAGGAAAAAACAAATTATTACAAAATTTAAAAAAAGTATTAGGAGATGACTGCACGACAGTGTTAGTGACGCATACCTGAGACTGGTTAGCAGTTGTGTTTGGAGCAAGTATTTTTGTCTGTACACAGTTATCAGCGTCTTTTTCTTGGTCAATTTGAGCTCGAATTTGCTCTCTGCTTAACGATGGAAGACCGGCCTTTTGCCGCAGACCCTGCAAGAGTGATTACATGAATTATATTGCTGCTTTGTCAGAAGCTTTTTCGATCATATTTGCGGAAGTGTCCCAAACCAAACAATATTTTGTGTAATAAATATCATTAGGACAAACACGTTGACATGCCATTCCTGCTTATGGTGCTTAGTTGGCCTTCGAAAGAATTTGGGTTCCAGAACCTTGGGCTGGCTGGGCTATATTGTTTTTATGGCAACTGGTATGCAGGAAATAGTAAAAATATTCTTACCGTCATATTTTGGATAGTGAAATAAACAAACTGTCTACTTACATTAAGGTATGCAAATAGGTCTTTAACTGGGGGCTTTTCCGGTATTGGCACACCTGAAAATTTAAAAGATGGTCAGATATACGCAAGGACGTAGTTGTGAAGCATTCGAGATTATATAAGTTACCAGTTCGTTCAGACTCTACTTTCTGTAAAGCAAGCTTCACATAATCCCTGTACGCGACGTCGAGCAAGTCAAGATAGGGTTTAATATTAAAACCAGGATTGTCTTGTTGGAAATCATAAAGTTCCTCCACACCCTGCGAAAAAAAATAATTGAAAAGTTTACATTCACAATGACCCAGGAAATCAACAGATGCTCTCTAAGGGTGATTCTATTTGAAATCACATTCCATTATTTAGTTGTAGTCACCAATCAAACTGTTTTAGAATATTTAAAACTAGAAGGGTGGCTTAGCACATATTGCCCTTGCATATACACTATAACCTATTTTAAAACATAAATATATTTCCCATTCTTATTTTGTATTGGGTCCCATATTAGTCACCATCTTTTATAACCTTAGTCGTTTCTGCAGGCAAAAACTCATGGGTCCCCACACATGCAAAGTTGAAAATAATGCAATTCAAGAGATAACCATGAGAAAGTCGGGTGTTGTAAGGTAAAACACAGTGATCGGCACTGGGCTTAAATAATAATACTATGTAGAATACAAACTATAAAATTAGGTTCACCCCAGATATTGTTTGAAGTATGTCCTATTTAACGTTTTAAAAAACTGACCCATTTTAGGGGGCTAGCAGGGCAACTAATTGGGTTCAACACACAAACTAAAAAATATGTAGAAACCACAATGACTCAATCAATAGTACTGCAAAATTTCAGCCCAATCCGCCAATGTTTAAAATTTCGACCACTAGAGGTGTTTTGAGCAACAACCGTTAATGTTTCTGGCGTCATAGGGCTGTTAACAAGCCCCTAGCTGCCATGGCGCAAAAACGACCACCAAGCAACCCACCAACGAGCAAAATACAACTGGTTGCCCTTGTAACACTATTGCGCCAAAGAAATCTTTCGTTTGTGGTGCCCAGTAACATACAAATACGTTTTACACTTTAGGGGCTTGTAGGCTAAAATAACCATATTTGCATGTAGATGCAAAGGTAAGTAGAAGTTCTCTGGACCAATTGACTTCGTAGTATTTTGCGTCCTTCACACCAAATAATTAATATGCGAATTTAAAATTTTATTTAACAACTCAAATAAACACATGCCAAATTTATTTTAAATAGAACAAAAATGAGCAGGAAAAAGCCTTATTTAATGAAAAATCCGTTAAATGTAATTTGCTCACCTGCTTACAATGTCGCCAGTGGCCAACCTTTTTGAATATTTCTGACAACTTAGCTTCCAAACTCTTTGTTGATAATGAGTATATATTCTCCTGTAAAAATAGTTGGTCAAAAAATAGTGGTGCACTGTTTTTACGATTTCTCTCCTTTTAGCAAAGAACAACCAAGTAGGCATGCATCGGAAAACGCAAACATTCGTTAATAAAAGAGATTTCTTTCGAATAAGCCAACGTTTTCGGTACTCATTTTTAAATGCAACAAATAAAAGAACCTTTCTTTCAGATGACACAGCTATGCGTCGCTTCATATCACCCATTGACATTTTCGAGTATTTCTGCACAGTGGCAACTACATCTGACGACTCCGGGTTGGAAATCATGTAAAGGTGATCTGCAAGCTTCAAAAACAGGAGCATTGTTAGGTGGTAGATACAAGTGGCAGAGTCCTAAACCCTATGCTGCAAATCCTACACAAAAGTTTTACACGGAATAGATTACATGGGCAAGTTTAAAGATGTTAAATAATGCAAGTAGAAGATGAGTGATAGATTACACAGCTCACTTTACAGTTTACATAGTCTGGCCTGTTCCAACAGAATTACCTATGGTTAGTTATTTTACCTTTGGTCCCATTTGTTTACAGAATATGACAACAACAGTTTTGACGGATCGTAGAGGAAAGTCATTTTCAATTCTTGCATAAACTGGATGAGTCTTAGGAAAAAATCGCCAGAATCTGTCCATCTCAGCCATCAAAGCTGCAATCTACAAACAATACTGCATTTTTAGTTGTGAAGACAAACAGGTGTACTTATCACTGTTGTTTTTTAATACATTTTTGCTGGACTTAATATGTTGTGAGATCTAGTGGAAAGCATTAAGAAAGAAAGGTTTTCAAAGATAAGGAAATAAGTTTGCAAGTTTTTTGTAATGTATTTTTTTTTTGAAAAAAGGACAATGTTTTTAAGTAGGGTCTACAGTTTTGTAAGGAATAACAGCTATACAGAGTCCACAAAAGTCTGAGGTCCCTTTACAGATCTGTTATTACATCTCTAAATTAATGGTTAAATATTATATCCATGTATATAGTCTTAATCCGTGGTTTCAATATATTTTTTAATAAGAGTAAGCAAAATAGATCAACCATAATCAAACAAACTGTACAGGGAAACACTTGGCACATTTTTAAAAAGTTATAATGAATAAAAATGGATTATATTGAGCATTAAAACATTTCCTATCCAAAAAATTATATATTACAAGAACTTGTTCATGGTCTTACATTGAGCTGTTGTTGCTGAAACCCATCACCAGTGCTGCTTGGTCCTTTATCTGATACCAGGCTTTCAACTGAACGACCAAACTTCCACAAACACTACAGATAAAACACATTTGACTTACTCAAACACATTGGTGGCACAAAAAATGAATTGATGCTATTTGAAACAACAGTCAGTAATTAGGTTACATTCAGTTGTAAACAATGGCATTTGGCTAAAATGCAAAAACTATTGTATTTACCTTAACAACTACATCAGCATAAGACTTTGAAGCAGCTTCCATGCTATCATGAAGTACACGAATAATCGCACTAAAAAACATTGTTTTTATAAAAACATACAAATCAAAAAATGTAGTCATCAACAATTCAATGTGGCCTGTTTAGCTAGTACATTTCCCATTTACCATGATCTATTTTTTTGCTTTTTATTGCATGACAGTTAATGCAGACAGAAATGCATGGGTTTTAATTGCCCTGACTTAGTGGTAACCCAAGTCATTATTTATTTGATGCCTATTTACCAACAGCTTATCTACCATGAAATCGCAGTAGGATCACAGTTTTCAAGCATTCGATGCACCAGCATGTTCATGGTTTGAGTAAGTTTTCCAACATCTTTTTCAGATAAACTGTTTAGTTGTTCGTTGATAAGAAGTTGAACAATTGTCCTTAGCAAGTCAAACATCACATAAACTGATGCTTGAGAAGCAAGAACAGGAGCAGAAAAGATCTGAAATCCAACGAAAAAATGTCAAGTGATATATTTGAATATTGCAAAGATTTTAACTTGTAATTTACCTTCCAACATAATAAACATTACACCCATGTGCTACAAATATTACATGAAAAAAATGTTAAAAACAGAAGTTGTTGACAATCTTTAACATTTACAACAAATTACTTACACACATCAGAACAGAAAAATTTGACTTTGTAAGGGAAAAAAAACTCTCATTTGAAATTTCAGCAACTTCTCTATTCTCCTGTGCTTTTAGAATCATCGGTAAATATCTGATTCAGATAAAACACAAAGTTAATGAAATCAATTCCAGAATTATTACTAAATACCAGTACATAGTAATTCAGCAAAGGGCCTATCAACTGCTCCCCGATCTTACATCACGACATTGTGTGAGAGTTTAAGAGTCAGGGGGTCACCAAAGAGGGAAATTTCTAATTTCAGGCTTGTAATAAAGAGGTTATTGAAAATGGAGGTTTATATATTTGTGTTCATATAATTACAGTTAGGCAAACTTTTCAACCCTTGTATTGTAATGATGAAGAAGTGCTTGGGCATTACTCGGAGCTCCTTAATGTAAGTTTGGGCAATGTTCCTAGGTAAAATTCATGATTTTTTTCACTTTTGCATAGGTTACCTGTCAGTGATCATTCTTAGCTGTGTACAAGTAGCAGTAAGTAGGTCATCCATTTTTCCCTCAAGCATTGGCCATTTGTCTTTTCGGCTTATTACGGCATAAAGCTGAAATGATAAACAACAACAATTTGTTGGAAAGCAGAGCTGTACCTGTATCTCAAAGAGACAGACTTGATGGTTGTTTGTTATTTTTAGACAAAAAAGCAAAAATAATGTTTAACACTCTACAAAAACAAGCAAAGGTGACATATTTTAAGGCTAAAGTACCAAGAAAAAAACTACAACCATTAAGTTGTTGGTCAATATAACATGATACTACCTGATGAGCTGCTGTGGTGCTTGCATCTATCTGTGGACTTGCCAATTGTGAAATTACAACATCAAGAGTTTTTTTAGAATTTTCCTGTGCCTGCTTGGCTCTAAAAACAGAAAAAAACTAAAAGTGAAATACATCAACAGATCAAGGAACAAAGCAACGAAATACATTTGATGACATTGGATTTACCTGAATTCTTTTATACAATCAGGAACCTCAATAGGTACAAGAAATTGGTCAATGTTCACTTCTTGAATTTGCGATAAAAGTGCAGCAACTTCAGGAATTTGCAGTGGATCTGTCATGCCAACTGTGCTTGATGTATGCTCAGACAAAGAATTCAGGGAATGGCTTTAAAAAAGTTAATAACCAGACAATTACTATCAAACTTATCAAAAATACAGTAAATGGACATGAGCACTTGCTAATCTGCATTTAGTTGTTCTGTTGATGTAGATTTTTTAATGAAAAATACCACTGCCCAATACGTTCTTCAAAACCTTTAGTCGAAGTTAAAAAAAACACCAGTTTATTGATGCAGAATATCACAATTTGTTGGGTACTGATATATTGAGGAAACGTAAGAAAGAACCCATTCATACCTTGGTGCAGGTTGGGCAATTTGTTGCTTAGATGGCGGAAGTTGGGATTTTGTTTCCTTTTCTTTCTTTACAACATTTGTTGCTGAAGCTGGTGCTTTCACAGCTTGCTGAGGTGGATTTTCGCTAAACTTTCCTGAGCGTTTCACTCGTTCCTCCAACATACTCATGTCTTTTTCATTTAACTACAAACAAACAAAATGTCAAGTATTAATGCAGCAACTGGACAAAAAAATTAAACTAAACTAGATGGGGGCTTAGCACATTTTGCTATAGCATATACACTACAACCTATTTTGCAATGGTAGTATTAGGCCTACCATATGTCCTCTGTTTGGAGGACATGTCCTCCTTTTTAACGAAAAGCAAGTTGTCCTCCAAGGACAATAAAAGATACCCAAATGTCCTCCTTTTTGAATTTTCTGTATTTGCTAAATAGCTAAATAACAACTACAAGGGTGGCTTAGCACATTTTGTCGTTGCATTTCCACTATAACCTATTTTAAAACATAAATATATTTCCTATGCTTATTTTGCATTGGGTCCCATATTAGCCATCGTCTTTTATAACCTTCGTAGTTTCTGCAGGCAGAAACTCATGGGTCCCCACACATGTAAAGTTAGAAATAGTGCATTTCAAGAGATAAACATGGTCCACATTAGGGATGTGCCAAAACTGCAAATGTTCTGTTTGGTCGAGCACCGAGCATCTCACTTTAATGCTCGGTGCTCGGCCGATCACGCTCGGTGCATTATGACGTCACAAAAAATGGGCATGAATATACAAGTTTAACGCTCGGGTCAGTTTGTGCAACTGCTTGGCCGAGCATCGAGCATCAAAAACAGCAAAGCTCGAGTACTCGGGTTCTGGCTCGGCTCGGCCCATCCCTAGTCCACATGCTACCCAAATTTGAGCCAATTCCGACACTGTTTTATGAACTTACCCATTTTAGGGGGCTAGCAGGGTTACTAATGGGGTTTGACGCTAAACTAAAAAAATATGAAACCTCAATCAATAGTACTGCAAAATTTTAGCCCAATCTGTCAATGTTTAAAATTTCGACCACTAGAGGTGTTTTACCAAGCAACCCACCAAGAGTAACATACAACTGGTTGCTGTTGTAACACTATTGCGCCACAGAATTCTTTTGTTTGTGGTGCCCAGTAACATATAAATACGTTTTACACTTTAGGGGCATGTGGGGTAAAAATAAAGTTGGGGCTACAGGGTTGAACACAACAATCGACACCTATAAATGCCATACTCTACAAGCTATCCAAATTTCAGCCAATTCCGACATTGTTTACAAACTCACTCATTTTAGGGGGCTAGCTAGGTAACTATTGGGGCTACAGGGTAAAACACAACAAACGACAACTTAAAGTGGGACAATGAACAAACTGTCTAGGGCTAGCAGGGTAAATACTGGGGTTATCAAGTTAAACGAAGCAGATGGCACAGCTACATAACTGTATCTACCATCTGTAAAAATTTCATCTCAATACATCAAAGATTTCATACCAAAACTGCATGGGCAAACTTCACCGGAGAAAAAAGAAAAAAAAACTACCGGTAAGTGAAATCAAAATGTGTCCCCTTCAGGGAAGGGGACCCATAATTGCCACATTTTTAAAAGGTGTGGAGTACGCCAAATCAATGAGTAGGCAGGTTTGGTAAAACAAAGGTAATAACAGATCATACATATTATATACTGATAAAGTGCAATAAATGTAAATGCTTTCATGCCTTAGCTGTATATCAAAAAGTATAGTTTGGTAACTCGTAGCATGTATTGGTCAAGATAGAACATGTATAATGATCTTTTTAGTTGCAATAATAAAATTTACTCACTCTTCCAACTTGCTTAAAAACAATGTCACCAGAAACATTGTATGCAGCAACAATCGCATTAAGGGAAGACGAGCGGACACCCTTGTCCCTATCACTGATGTTTGTTGCAATTTCTTTGAGGGCTTTCGCAGCTGAAGGTTGACAGACACTAACCCCATATGTTTCAATCAACAATGCAATATGGTCCAAACATTCTGAAATTCCAAAAATAGCCCTTTTGGTATGCTAAAAACACTAATAAGTCCATGACTGTGGGTCAAATGTTTAATAAAAGGAATGTTGTAGGTACTAAACAATTTAAACATGAAATTACAGTTCGCATAAGCTGCATGGAAATGTGAAAACAAGTCCATTAGAGTGAAGCATAATGTCTTCCGAATTTTAAAAGTGTTTTTCAATAAACAGTTTTACATGACCTTGTTTAGCAAGAAATTAAGATGTTTAGCAGTGATATGACAAGTAATGTATTTGATATCTCCAACTTTTTTCCAATTATTCAAAAACACAATTTACCTGATCTCTGTCTGGAATTCTTTGATTTAATTCCATCCATAATGTAGTTGAAAAGTTTACTTGCCGGATAAACATTTGACACTTGTTTTAAAATTCCATGCACTGCTTTTCTAATGTTGTCTTTATTTTCCCCAATCTAATATATATTGTCAATTAAAAAAATGTACTCCACAAATTTGTTTAGTTTGAAAGAATTCTCTACATTTCAGTTATTTCGTATTAAAGAAAAATCATCGAAGTGTTGAAACAAACTATTACACCTGTACCAAACAATTTTCTCACCTTTATCATAAGATGAGGAAGAAAAGAGGCCAGTTCATAGTCACTGGCTTTGTAGGAGTTTTCAATCAGTTTGTCAAACAGAACTTTTATATATTCCAAACATTTAATGTGAACTGTTGTGTTTTTATCATAAAACCTCAGTGTGAACCATCTCAATAAAATGTCCATACAGTTAACAGTGGAAGCCCAATCCGAAGACATTGCCTGTTACCAAAAAAATAAAGAATACAACCAACCAATTATTTTAACTGCTATATTATTTTCTAGAGATTTTAGCAAAACTTAAAACTTTTGCTTAAAAATTTATTATAAAACCCTGTGATTGGTAAAATTTCAAAAAATTCCATCTTAAGAGCACTATTTGCGTGGGTTGGAAAAGTGGATATATATTTATGTGATGTACCTGTGATAACATTGAAATTGCTTTCAGATGATGTTGAAAATCAGCATGAAACATCTCTGACATCAGCGTGGAACTGACACAAGGCACAAGTTGTTGTTGTAGTTGTGTAACCAGATCTTCACGAGGAGTAGGAAAGTTCCACTTGATTGTCTGACAAATAAATGGCAAAACTAAGTTATTGCGGTGGTAGGGATACAGCAAGGGACAAGTAAGAGATTCTTGCTCCACTGGGGCATTAGGTAGTGCAAGGGAAAATACTTTACAATTCTAACAATGTTTTAAGGAGTGAAAGTAAAAACTAATGAACATAATTTACATGTCATGTTTCAAACATGTCAAGAAACATGTAAATGTACCGACATAAAAAAAATAGTAATATGTGAAATTTCAATAACACTGCTACATTATTACTGAGAGTTCAATCCTCACTACTAAGCGCTGTGTTTTTTCACACACAAAACAGCCCAGACCAGAGGCATGAAAAATCAGTCATTTATGGCAGGCATATGATTATTAATTTACTTTCAGTTTAATTTCATCCTTCATTCTTTGTTCCTTTCCATTTTGATTTGGTATGAAAAGTGGTGAAGTATCTTCCTCAGCTGCTTGTTTCTTTGATGTCGTTGTCGGTCGTTTCTGTAAAAAAGGTCATGTAACTTTTAATGGAATGACTCTTCCTCCAAAAAGAGCATGATACTGATGTAAAGTAGATTATAGAGGCAACATATGAAGTCCTACAAACAAAATCATATGCAAATCCAAACAAGTTATTACATTTGTTGTTCGTTTTTCTTTAGCAGTTTGATTTTTGCTTGTGCCAGTGTTTGATGTTTTTGTTTCCTCCTTGTCAGGTATTTCTGCAACCACTTGTTTAGTTGTACTTGTTGTTGTTGAAGCTTTCTTGTTTGTTTTTGCAGGGGGAGGAGGCATTTGCTCTCTGGCTTTTTCAAGCAAAGCAACGATTGTTGATTTGGAAGAAGCCTGAAATCACAATCAATGGTTAAACGCACATTTTCAAAAAAAAACCAACAAGCTTTAATAGAAACAAAGAAAATAGTGTACAAGTAGAAACAACTAGAAAAGATTTTTTTGCAGTTTTATTGTTTCACATGGGTAATGAAGCTCTAAACTTCAAACACACCAATGTAGAGACCTGTTTTAGATTATGGCCTGTGTCTGTCAAAAAGTGCTTACCATTTAGGTGCTAAGTAAGAATATTGTAGATATGGTTTGTATATTCACCACATTCAGTTCAAACTTACCCCTAGTTTGGATGTACCATGTAGCATTTTATCATAAGACAGGTGTTTCATTATGACTGGAATGAACGCTTGTGCCTTTGCACGGACCTCACCACTTCTGTCCTCGCAACATGAGTAAAGGACAGTAATGCAGCCTTCCAAACCCTCTTTTGAACTAGTCGGCAACTTTTTCGCTGCACCTAGTTTGTCTGATAACCAGTTGAAGAGCTAAACATAGCAACAACAAAATTGTGGTACTGTTAAAACATCCGGTAACAATTTCTATTCAAGTTTACATACAGACCCTCGCAATGAGCTAACCACAATCTGAGCCCATGTGACACATTATTTATTTTGTCAAACTTGACAGGCCAGTGCTTCCCAACCTTTTCCAGCTCACGGCCCACTTTTAAAAAAAAATTTGGCGGACCACCGTTGAATATTGTGACAAAACCACAATGGAAAAAGAACTATAATTAAGAAAGAAAAATAATAACCGCACAAGCAATACTTGTGTTAATGTGAAGCCTGAGCTTGATGATTTGATATGATGAGATCAAGTCGGAGTTTAATAGGAGACAAGCTCACACGCAATGCAGCATTTAGTGTCTCAGTGTTAAGACTGTTTCATGTCTTTGATTTCGTTATAGTTACTAATACAAGTAGTGTTGTGATGCGACAATTGCAGTTTAAGTACTGCTGTGACGTGACAATTGCATTTTGTTTGTGTTTAACATGAAATCTTATGCAGCTTTCATAGCAAGCAATATTATATTTTAGAGAAATATAGTTAAACTTGAAAGTATGTTCTTTCTGAGAACTTCTCACGAACTGTGTAACTTTTTAAACTTCTATATTGGTATGGTAATATCTTGAAAAGCTTCGCGTCCCACCGGTTGGGAAGCGCTGGTTTAGGCAACCAGAATTTTATGCTATACCTCGATTCTTAAGAATGTTTGTTTGGCCACAGCAAGTGCAGATGAAATGTTGTCGCCTTCAAGCCACATTGATATTTTAGTATTCTCGGACCATTCATCCATGCATTTTAATGCTGCTTGTCGTACTTGGGGCTAAACATGAAAATTGTTTAATTACAATAAAATCCAATTTTAACGACTCATTTCACATAAGGCTTCGAATGTGAAACAATATTTTACAAAAAAATGTAGGACAATCCTTACCTTGCTGTCTGCAAGCACAGCTATCAGGTTAGATAGAATTATAGGAAGGTGTTTTGAGCAATGTGGACCAAGAGCTTTTGCCAGTTGGGTTAGGATATTCACAGTGGTTGTTAGCTGGGCAAATCAAAACAAATGATAAATAGAATATTTCGTTAACTGGAATACAAGATGCGGATAAGTTCATTTATTTTTTAAAAATTAATCTAGCCATCAGCGCACTTAACAAATGTCAGTGAACTGCACTAACAAAGAACTCTGATTTATCCAACTCTTTGAATGTAACTTTTGTCATTGAAGTGAAATGATTAAAACCCATATATTCTGTACCAAAACATTCATTCCATCACATTGCTTGTGAGAGCACTACCAAGCAGCGTAATCATCAAAATTTCCCTGCTACTCTTTTGTGTAAAAAACTCACCAGAATTTTGTTTGAATCAACAAGTCTTGCTTTTAATGCAACTGGCAAATCACCGATGTTGGCTTCCACAAATTTTGCCTCATCCAAGATGCCAATGACAGTCTCAAGAGCCTCTTTCCTTTCTTTCCAATTTTTATCCGACATTTTAGTGATAAGAGAATCAGTAATCTTCGAACTGCAGATGATTAAAAAATTGTGGTGTGTTGCATAGCTGTGGTTTCTAAACTTTTTAGAAAGAGAGTGACTCAAATGTTTACAAAATTTAAGTTTTGTGAATTTCCCCACCAATTTTTCTGTAAACTGGGGCGGTTTATCAAAAGTAAAGGTTTAACGAAAAAAATCATTCAGGCCATCAAAAAAGAAAAAAATATATATCAAGTAATTTATGCATTATCAGTTACAACTGACAAAACTTTGCAATAACACAGATTTATAAAATGATTTTAAACCATGAGAAATGATTAAGGCACAAATTTGATGCTTTTCTTACAAAAACAGGTAACCAATAATTTTGTTTGCCACCAAACTTTTTTGGGCTGTGACCATACTTTGAAAAACACTGGTATTAACAAATATTTACCAAAACAAATTGTGTTGCAACCATGCCAGGCAGTACTCCAACCAACAAAAAATAAATGTAAAGAAATTTGAGATATTAACTAAAGGGCTTGGCATTTAGGTTGGCCAAATCTGTTTACATGGTAATATATTTATTTAGTATGAAACTTCCTGACATGTACCAACCTGATATCTACTCGAGTGACCATGTTATCAATATTAAAAGCTTCCTCCACTTCATCGTCGGATGCAGCAGCATCAACTGAATCAGCTGCTGATGATGTTTTCGTCCCACGTGTTGGAGCTGGTGGACTCGAACCTTTCACCTTATTTTGTATTATAGGAAATAATTTGAAGTGAGTCAAAAAAGAAAAAAAAACATAAAAAATAGAATAGGTACAAACCGTACTTCACCAACATAGTTTTGGGTAATGTAATGTAAATGTGATTTATACTACACCCTTACTCCTACCTTTTCTATTTCAGAGTCAATTTGTTGAAGAAGTGTTGGTTTCTCACTTTCAAAGAACATTCTCACTTTATCCCCAATATACATTGCCAGTGTTCCAATAACTGATAATGCAGCTGTCCTTACTGCCTATTATAAAGCAATACCAGTTTCAGCACGGCCATGTAACAGAATACCAGACTTGTAAAAACACACTTCAGTTTCAAAGTTAAAATCTGGAACAAGCCATTTGGTTTATGTACACTATTATGTCAATGGTGTCTTTATAACACTATATACAACTAAAAGTACATTAACATCACAACTTGTTTGTGATGCTTACAACAAAGTGGGGGCAGTCGGAATCATTATTTGATGTTATATTTGTCAAAAACATTGTACAAATTGTTGATGAAATTTTAAGATATACCCCACTTCAAACTAAATTCATGTTTATATTCAAACAAACATTAACAAAAGAGGCAAGTTCAGTTAAATGTCAGTCATTGAAGCTAAATCTGTTGCTTAACAGCAAAGGTAGTAAGCACTTAAGTAACACCTAAAATGTAAAAAGTTAATTTACAGACACTCACAGGATTAGTAGCAGCAAGGGCAACTTTCAGTTTATCGATGACAAATTTGACATTCACCCCAGTAAGACCAAATTCCTTGATATTTGCAGCAAACCATTGCAAAGATTCACTCTGAATTTTAGGATTTTTTTGACCCATAGCACATTCAATCACCTAAAATACAAAAAAATTTAAAGACGACAAGTTTTAAAAGCCTTATATCAAACTTTGCACATACTTTATGTGATAAAGTGAATGCTTTATTAAAATAACTTTTAGGGTAGATAGTAAATCACCTGGTCAACAACCCAAGAAAACTGAGTTGCTTCGCAAATGGCAGACAGTGCAGTTTTAGCAGATAATCCACATTTCACATCCCCAATTTTATCAACAGTTGAAGAAAGACAAACATTTGCAGAGGTTCTTTGAAAAAGTATATAAATAGTTAATGAAATTATTATGGAACCTAAAGTCTTGATGCAATAAATGTTCTTGTTGTTTGAAAATATTCCAGTTAAGTGTTTCCACTATACAGCCCTTTCAAAACACTTGTTTTCATTTTATTTTTTCCATATAATTTAATGGATTTAGGTAGTTTTGAAACTGTTGGTAACTAACCATAGATTTGTGTTCTTCATGATACAACTAAACAAACTTTATCCACCAGAATTGGTACAGTTGACAACTAAATTTGCTTGAATGCTTTGTGCATTTATCCAAATGCTTGTCTGATTAACTTACCTTGTGAATTTTGCATTAAGGGCAAGAAATTCAAGAATTTTGAATTTTTCATTGAGGCAATTAAAATTGTTGTCTTTCCATCCTGGCTTCAATGAAAGAAATCTAACAAACGCTTGACATGGGATTGTGTTTTTCTCAAGCATCTTTAATTTCTGCAAAAAAACAATATATATTTTCATACAAGTTCAACTTTTATTATACATTCAGTAGCTATGGTCTTTAGATGTAACAAGCTTTCAATCCTTATCAGTTGTAAAATAATGTTTATGTGCCAAACAAACCTGAAACGTTGATTGTAAACCAGCAAGCCTTTCTTTCCAGTTCATGTTTGTAATTTGCGATTTTTCTTCAGCAGAAATATGTGCTGATACTAATTCTTCTACTGCTTCATCACCCAATTCCTGTTCTGATGCAACTTCAACACTCTGTGACCTGTGATAAAGTGACCATATTAGTTATAAGAGACAACCCTTGCATTGTATTTCCATTTTAAACAGCTACCTAGTCATATATATGCACACTTATAATTATTTTTTTTTACTTTTCTTAGTCACATCTTACTTGGGTGTAGCCTTTTTTCCACCTTTTACCGTTTTTGGTTTGGCAGATGAAGTGGTCGTCTATCCAAAAAAAAACACAAAACTCTCAGCAAACATAAAAACATGTTTGGTAAAACTTTACCTTCGCTGGAGCTGTTTTTGCAGTTTTTGAAGTAACTTGTTTACTTGTGGTGGCTTTTTCTGGTGCTGGGGTTTGTTTCGCACCTCCATTGGTTTGTGCTGCTTTTGCTGATCCAACAACTGCCTTGCCGGCATATTCATTTATCTACAGTAGCACATAGATAGTGAAAGACCAAGAAAATGTTAAACAACCTTTACCACAACATTTTAGTGAACACACACAAAACCTAATGTAAAAAGGGATGTCTGAAAAAATAAACTATGCAAAGAAAACAATTACCTTGTCAAGTTTGAGCTTATCAAGGTCGCCAATAAATTGCTGAAGTTTACTCTCACCAACAAGTTTAGACATCATCCCTATAGATTGGTATGCAGAATCCCGAACATCTGGAGTACTGTGGTCAATATTCTAAACAAGCACAATCAAACAAAATTTGTGAAACAGGCAACATTATCTAATTATTTGCAATGGAATTAAAAGTTTCATACATAAAACCCCAAAACTGCAAAAGTTGCCATTTTACTCATTGGCAATCTTTAACTTTATTTGCTTAGGAGATTTATAATGAGAAATGTGTTTTACCTTTAACAATGGCTGAATAAACAGTTTCATAAGTGCTTTGTTCATTAAGGCAGCTTTAGTCTTGGACAAGGATCTTGATAAAAAATATCCAGTTTGAGCTCGAATGGCTGGGTTTTTGTGCTGCAAAAACTCAACACATGTCTCGGAGATAGCTTGAATTGTGGTCTGTGATAAATACTTTTTGGTTAATTCATGTTTACCTGTCTTTAGGGTAACAAAACTAAATATGTCATGCTCTTGATGACCATCTAACAGTATGTGACTTACAGCAGTTTCATGTGGTTACTATGTGTAGGAAATATGTTACTCCATAAAATCCTGCTAGGATAAAAAATCTACAGAAATCTAAAACATCAGACCATGCCAAGCAATTTGGATTCATAAAGTTGTCAGTAATCTTTGTTACAAAGCTTCCACAAAAGTGAATTTTCGAAAACAGGAATGTACTGTAATGGTTTTCTGTTTAACACAGTTGTCAAAAAAATGTTTATTTCTGTTGAATGCCCCGTTTAACATAGTTTTATAACTATAACTTACAGATAAAAATATTGCATCAACAGCTTCTCGTAAAGCAGTAACAACCATTATTTTTTTTTCTTTGAACTTTTCCAGCATAGCGTCCAAACACAGAATGGAATAGGGTTGAAACTTCTTACGTAGGCCAGTTGCAAGCCCACCCAAACATTTGACGGCAATTGTAACCAGCATTATGTTTGTATCTTTTGACACAACCTTTAAAATAAAAGATGTGTAATTTGTGCGTATGTAAACATTTCTAAGGAGTATTTTTTTGAGAAAAAAACAACAATATGAAAACGTAAGTCCAAACATTTGGATGGACAGGGGATTATACCTTTTTTAATGCCTTGACAAAGTCACCATAATCCCCAGGTGATATTCTGGGAAATGAAGTAAGTGCCTCGCAAGGTTCCAAAACAAGTTTTCTTTCCTGCCACTTTTTTTCTTCCTGCAATTAAAAAATAAAAAGAGTTATTTTAGAAGTGACAAAGGCCAACTTAGCCCAAAACATTTTGCTTGTTTGTTTCTGTTTTATCCGCATGTGTATTGACAACACCAGAATTTGTCTTATGACTGTTAATTAGTTCAAGCTATCAGTTACTGCAGGTTGGAGCTGCTTAAGTTTATCACTTTGGAAAAATCAAGCTTTGACATAGTCTCACCCTACCTGGCAGCAAGAACCATATATATTTGGTATTTTATTATGTCATATAGTTTGCACACCAACAAATGGATCCACAATCAATGCCTAAGCATACCTTATGGTACATAATTCACCTTTTTTATTTTATTTTTTAATAGTAACTTGTCAAAAATTAGTTTAATTTTAACGCTCTATAATAAAATTGGTCCCCTTATGTTTAATGATTGTTTTTGTGATACTTTCCATTTGCACACCCATTGGGTAAATAATTCAAAATTTGTTTTGGATTCAAAAAAAAAGATTTCAAAAAGTAGGAAATTATTCCAAAACAGAGTCTGGATTGACAAATACAGAGACTTACAATTTTTTCATAGAAGCCTTTTGGCAATTGGGAAAGAATTTCTTTTGGTTCCAACAAGTCATAAGGATCCACAACTTCAGCTACATCACCTTGTTCGGCATCTAACAAAAACATAATAGTTACATTTCACATGTCCACTCTAAGGCTTTTTGATTTGTTTTCTCATACCTCCACCAGCCTGTTCACATTCTGCAGCTTTGGCCTCCATTTTTTCTCGCAGATCTTGTTGTGATCTCATGAATCTAGTTTGTTTTGCATTTCCCCCTGATCCCAGTTTTTCCCACTCAACTTCCAACTCCTTCAGCTACAACACAAAAATGTTGTTACACACCAAAATGGATCATCACTAGGGCAATTATTTTTTGACCTAAAAAACGAAAAATTTTGACCTACAAATTGAAAATTTTGACAAATTTTGACTTAAAAAACTTTTTTTTGACAAAATTTTGACCTATGAATAATTCAAGTAGTTAAATTACGCATTATCGTTCAAAAAGTTAAAATATGGCTAGGCTAATCTAACTAGAACGAAAGAATGTGCAAAAGTCTAAGAGAAGGGCAAAAATCTGAACATAGACCTAACCTATTCTGAAAAGGGAATGAGCTAATTAAAAATCACTGCCAAAAAACTGCAGCTAAGACACAACGAAAATTATTCAATACATTTGTACAAACGAAAGATACATGAAGTATCTAAAGCAAAACCGAAGCAAGAGCTGCACCTAACCTGCAGCTGCCATAAAATGACTTGGGAACTACCAAAATTTTGCACGTTTTGAGGTGTGTTGAGCATCACGCCATATCAACCTAATTGTTTCACTCACTTGATGGTTTATGATTTGCAATAATTGGGGCAATGGGCCAATTACAACAGTATAAAGTAGGCTACAAGGTGTAAAACAAATAGTTTGCTGGCAGTGCAACCTCTACAACACCACGACAATGCAGTTTGTAAACAATTTTAACTTTGTAAAAAAATTTGACTTTGTAAACAATTTTGACAATTTTTGACCTATTCTAAAAATTTTGACAAAATTTTGACTTTTTTTGACAAGTCAAAAAATATATGCCCTAATCATCACAAAACTAAAAGTATACATTCCAAAATTAATAAAAGATATGCAATGTCCAGCTGAAAGTTTTTTTCTAATATCAGCAAATGCAACTACAGCCGACTGTTGACATTTTGATTACTGCTTAATTCAACTGGTACAAATCTACGTCACACGCCTCTGTACTTGACAATAATGATTAAAAAAAAACATGTAAAATTTAATGCATATAAATTAAACACAGTACTCTTGGCAAATTTTTAAAGCCCTTTTAGTACCTATATACAATGTAGGCTGTATGACATTTGCAACATTACCAAAGGAGAAATCTTTGATGCTACAGTCAACCTTTCATATGCTTTGGGAGTTACAGATAATATTGGCAAATTATCACCAGAATCATTTTCACTGTTGACTAAGACTTTGGGATTTGAAAAGTTCAGCGAGCGTTTAAAGCCATCCACTGCCAGCAATCTTGCAACAGCATCATAAGGTTTTTCTTTGTACAAAATCTCATTTTCTGGATTTGTTTCTTCCTGATAGTTGGATTTTATTTCAGGTTTATCATCTTGTTTATGTTCCTCATTGATTTTAAAATCTGCATCTTGGACCTGCTCATCATATTCACTGGATGGTAACTTTGATTTAGTTTCTTCATTTTGGTCCTCAGTCAAAGCAGTTTGCAGTTTAACTTGAGACAACTGTTCTTCATCTGACAAATTATTTTCTTGATATTGCACTTCACAGCTAGATGGTTGAACAGATTGTATGCTAATTACTGAACCAAATTCTTCTTGCGAACTTGACATTTTTACTAGGACTCTTCAAAATATTTTGCCTTTGCAAATACAACTTAATTTAAATAACAGACACTATAAATAAGCAAAACATGCCCTGTTCTAGCAAACAACACAGTTATGATTCGAGAATATGAAGACATAACAATGATTTGGTAAGAACACAACTACTTTTCACTCCATACAATATGGCATCATTTTGATATCTGACAACAACCATTCTGAGACAACACGGTGAACAGTGAAAATATGTCACAGTATCATGTGTCTATTTAAATGCCTAGTAGGGACAGAAGATATAAGTACACAACAGGAGAAAAAGACTAACAATTGATACATTCTTCGATCTTTGTTATTGTAACCATTGTTTGAGAAATTCAATAGACCAACTATGTTCGATGTTTCATTTAAATTCAATGTGAGATTCTTTAAATATTTTCAGAAAAAAATAATAGTTTTCAAATGAAAAAAAAACTTTTGCGTTGATTTCTGTTTATTAGGATGAAATTGCCATTTTGCCCCTGCTAATACAAATTAGACACTAATTTTGTTTATTAAACTAAAATATATTTGATTCTAATGCAATATTGGATAAAACTAACAAATGCCTTAACACAGCCTGCTTACCACTACAGGATTAATGCCCTGTAAAGGTGTTTGTATGGCTGTTCCAATCCATTTGTAGATTTCAACAAAAAGGGATTTTGTGGATTCTCGAACATTTTTGTCCCTGTGGTCCAACAGCTTTATTGATTGCTTGATAATTGGTTTCACTGATATTACTTTGGTGCCAAACTCTCTAAAAACAGATTTTGTGTTTTCGTTAAATAATATAGTTTAGTTATTATGTATTTACACTATATTACAATTAAAAACATTGAGCCAAATCCTGCTAAATTATTAATCAATATGTTTCATAGTTTGTATTTATTTGATAATTGCATTCTACAACTACAAGAGGAAAAGTATTTTTAGGTTTGTTAAAATTAAAAATAACGAAGAGCAGTTGCACTTACGACAGGCCCTTTACAATGGCATCCAAGCAAGCATGAACAATCTTGGGCTGTTTGTTAGATAAGCCCTTTAGCAATTCCTCAATAGCCAACTCATTTTTGTCAATCTCAATGTACATTACACAAACTTCAATGCCCATTTCTCGTAACTTAGGTTTGCTGTTAAAACACTTGGCCAGAATTCCTGAAATGACTTCTCCACCAGTCCTTAAAAAGCAAACATTTTTGTCACATTATAGAATGTACTACACTACACATGGCATATGAAAAAACATTACAGAAACTTTTGGTTAATGCATTGTTAAGTGCATATATATGTAGACTTACTTTCCTGCACAGTGGGCTCGTTGAACAAAGAGGAGTGTGGCTTGCAAACCTTGCACCCGATTTAGTTCATTTGTGTCAGTGACAAATTTTTTTACAAGTCCAAGGTATTTGGAAAACTCTGGGCTTTTTTCATCATACTTTTGAAAGTTTTTAATGCACTCTTTGTAACCCTCCGCTCTGGCTTTCCATGACTATAAAAACATGTTTTAACTAATGATACACCAGTCAAAGTAAAAGATGCAGTGCTTACTGTATGTTGAACTTTTTGGTCAGATGACAACTTCTTCCATTCATCTTCATCAGCCATTATTGTAAACTACAGTTTTGTTTTAAATGTACCCGATTTGGTCACATTCACACAAAGAGACACAAAACACTAATTGGACTCTAAACAAATTCAATAAAACCAATTCCAAGAAATAATACAGAAGTTCAACATTAACAAATCTTGCCAGAACCCAGCAACAGAATTTACAGTAACATGTACAGACAGAGTTGTACTATTAATCCAATCTGCATACTTAAGTTAGTTTTGCAAATTTTTGTACCGCAAAAATTTAGCACAAAGTGCTGCTGGATCCTCTTTATCACAAGATCTTGTTGGGAACTGCTATATACTGCAGACTGGATGTTAAGGCCTTTTATATAACCTACATGTCCATTCAAAGATCTTACATATAACAGTGAACCCACAAAAATCAGACTTGGCCAGGCTTATGGGGCTACGGTAAACTAGTGGGCCATGACTAATTATAACAAACACATCATTGGCAATGTGTACAATGTCAAAGGCCATTAACAAATTGTTTACCCAAGGTGGCAGCTTTCTTAGTCTCAGAGTTGGTTGTTTAAATAGTTATTTTTTTATTTTCTGAGTAGGTTGTAAATAGATTCTATTGAAAAAATAAAATAAACAGAAATTAATAAACGTATTTTGAAATTCATATGAATGTCATAGCGTTGGTTGTACTCTGTCAAACTGTCACAGAATGTCTTTGCAAAATGTTCTAGCAACAAGGAAAGTTTTTTATCAAATATGTGACATATTCAATATGTGCTGGCTCTAAAATAAATGCTGCTTTCAAATCATATTCTCTTTAGTTACATCAAAAAATTTTTGGTCATCGCTAAAGGCTCTAGCAACAAGGCAACAATACCAAAGTTTAAATTAAAAAGAATAAGTGACACAGACTGCATGGACAGAAACAATAGATAGAAACTGATAAAAACTAAATAATGAAAAAATAAATTAAGAAACGTTTTTTTTATTTTAGACAGTGATTAAAGTTAATTGTATGTATCACTTATTTATTTAGTTTCTCACACAAAAATTATGGCACAGGTGTTTTTGAAACTACGGAAACTGTTGTTTAAATCTATAAATCGGTGATTTCCACTTTTTCTGCAAAATCACTGTTACAGAGCTTGCGACAAAACGACAATAAATTTACACTTGTTGAAAACTGCTATCCCAAATCCCAATTCAAACAGGTCACGTGACCGATGATACAATTAATTGGTTGCCGATGAGTGATGACAGATCGTTTTGGGGACATCCAAACCCAAACACGCAAGTTGTATGTATAGCTAAACTGTATTTCACCATAGTATACTAACAGTATACTATGATTTCACATAGTATACTATGATTTCACACACACATTTGCGTTTCGACGCTATTACTTATGAAATGCCCCAAATTGGATAAATAAATTATTTACCGCAACCACAAGATGTCGCTTTTATTCGGTATTGTCAAATGTTTTGGACATTCACGTTCACCTGTTGTGCTAGTAAAGTGCAACGAAAACAAAGCAAGTTTTGCACAGGCGCGATTAAAACAGCCGTTGGTTTTTAAAGGCTATTTGGATTTAAGTTAAGTTGACCAAAGATGTATGTAATGGCTTAATCGTAATGAAATACAGAAAATACAAAAACGACAACATTTGGGCAATGTTTATATCCAGTGCCCAGTGGTGGGATTCAGCCGGTTCACGCCGGTTTTATAGAACCGTCTTACGAAATTTTATGGGATCACCGAACCGGTTAGCATTACTGGTCACTGTCAATGGACTTTTTGTAACAGAACCGGCTGAAAAATATGAATTTTGTGATAGAACCGGCTGACAAAAAATTTGAATCCCACCACTGTTTATATCCCCGTAGTAGGCCTATTGACAAAGTTGCATTTGGTAAAAAGGAGGACATGTCCTCTGACAATTGCTAGCTTCGTAGTTGACTAAGGTTTAAGACAGGGAAAACACACAAACGAGAGATTTATAAAAAAAAACTTGAATTTCTCTAAAAGGTAGGAATAACGGAGATGAGATATAAAAAACGAAGCGCTGCTGGGTGTTTTAGTTGATTACAAGTATGGACGCCAAGGATATAAATAAAAGACCCCACAAGCAAGCCAAATGTTCGAAACGAAAGAGTGATTTTCCAGTTTTAACAAATCCCACAGACAGAGGAACTTCTTCCAAAAAAATCTTTTCCGTCAATAGGCCACTCTAATTTGTCCAAGTCTCAAGCAGACTCAAGCACTGACGGAATAATTTAAAACATTTGTATATGCTGGAACTGTAGATAGTTTTGGGTGCCATTTAAATGCTGCGTAGATACAAATATATGCCCAATGCACGGATAAAGCCTACGAATTCCATACGCCTTTCAAAAACAAACTGTAACTAAAGTTCTTATGACACAAAGTCCACCAACGGTTTTGGAAAACGGTAGGTAATAAACAACAACGCTATTTCCACACAACAAAAACGTATTTTCAATAAAAATGACGCAACACCGTGTTCCACAAAAGTCAGGTTATAGGAACGAAAATAACAAAACAGCGTTGTCAAACTAAACTGGCAGTCAAGTAGGCTACGTCATCCAACTCAAAAGCTTGAGGAAGATCTGTCCTATAAAATACAAGTTGTCCAACCCATTGTTACGTGAATGAACCCCAGCACGACGCAATTTGGTGTCCAAAATAATACTACGGATTTCAGAAAAATTACGTAAATTGTTTGATTTCTCCAAACTCGGAGCTTAAAACGGATTTGATGAGTCAAATTAAACGAAACTTTAAATTCTAAGATTTAAGCGTAATATTACAATAAGTTACATCGTTATTTTTCATGTAAATTTCATGTAAAATTTGATTGTCTGGGAAGTGCACAGCTGGCGCTTAAACACACAATATAGACAACCACTAGGCCAGTGGTTCTTAACCTTATTGTAGTCACGCACCCATTTTATGAATTTTGTAAGTCTGCGGACCCCCAACGCCATTTACCATAAGTCTTTTTATGTTTCACGTTTCTTGCATTATACCCTGTCATGCTTTTGAAGCATTTAAATCCGCCTTCACAGTCCTTTAAAATCAATGACGTTTCTGTATTGTAGTGGCCAACGCATCGAATTGATAATATTTCTGGTATATATAACTTTACAAATAATAATAAACGTAATAAACAGCTAGCGTGCACTCGTATGCAGGATTGTAAAAACGGTTGAGAAACTTAAAAATATTCTTCTGTTGGTTAATGATACTTAACATATTTCCCTCCGTGGACCCCTGAAACCATCTCACGGACCCCTTGGGGGTCCGCGAACCCCAGGTTAAGAACCACTGCACTAGGCAGATTACGCTCACATTTTAAACAGCAAACAAGGACCCTTCTTAAAACATTTGCTAATAAATTCTGCACAATAAGTCTTCTACAGGTGGGATTCAGCCGGTTCAAAAGAACCGTTTCATGAATTTTTATGAGATCAGCGAACCGGTTAGCATTGCTGGTTACTGTCAATGTACTTTTTGTAACAGAACCAGCTGAAAAACATGACTTTTGTGATAGAACCGGCTAACAAAAAAATTGCTGGGCGTAAAGCAGTGTGTTCATCGCACTTCACCTTTTTTCGGGCCGTCAGTGATATTTAAGCGCAAGGAACTAGAAACAAGGCTCGTCCCATGTGAGCTGAATAACGAGTTATTTCCCCAGCTTGCAAAACGACACCAGTAACACATTTGGATGAAAGCATGTCGCAGTTAAAACATAAGCAAACTAATCGTTGGCCCCTGTAAAGCTAAAAACGTATATTTCGGGGTTTAAGGGGTGGATCCAGTTAAAAGGTACGAAATTATTAAGAATGCTTTACAATGCCAACCAACAAAGTATGAAACTCCTAGATCATATACTTTAGTCAACAAAGTCGTTTTCTTAAAATTACGTTTTTAGGCCTTTGGATGAATCGCTGGGTCATTCGGGGACACACTTCAGCAGGATTAAATTTGGACAAAAGAAAACCAACCCAGTGCAAAAATTGAACAAGTACGCAACACTCTTTCTTAACCAAACGCGTGGAACAAACGAGCGTCTAGACAGAAAAAAATACGGACAAAAGCAAGATCTGTCTACTACACAATATAAAATTCACGGTTGCGTCAAATCGTTTATATTATGGAACGCTGGAGTCGTGTTTCGTATTAACTATTTTTTTTTCATTTTTTTTCACGGGGTTCGAACCCAGGACACTCCCGGGGACGAATCCCGATCAAGTTTTTTTATGTATGTATATGGGTCAGGCGCGCCAGACCATTCGGCCAAGTTCCTGCTCCAGGGTAAATTTTTGAGCACAATTCGGATAGCTGTATCCACCAAGTGTCCAAATTTTCAAGCATAAATACACTTCTCAAATATCAATGCACCATTTCAATACTCTGAGAAGATTTATTTGCACATATTACAACAGGCACCAAGCACATGGATTCCAAGACCAGACAGAAAACTTCTTAGATTCATTATGGTAGAAGTTAGTCGCCATTGTCTTGAAAAACAGGTTTAGCTACTTAAATTCCGCCACGAAGACGCAACACCAAGTGAAGAGTGGATTCCTTTTGGATGTTGTAATCGCTCAGGGTGCGTCCATCTTCCAACTGCTTGCCGGCAAAGATCAAACGTTGCTGATCTGGTGGGATACCTTCGAAAAACAAAACAAAAATGAACAAAAAACACTATGTGGTTTGCTGTAAAGTAATGTTCTGTTGATTAGGCTTTTGTTACACACCTTCCTTGTCTTGAATCTTCGATTTCACATTTTCAATGCTGTCAGATGCTTCTACTTCAAGAGTAATGGTTTTGCCAGTCAATGTTTTGACAAAGATCTGCATTCCACCACGAAGACGCAACACCAAGTGAAGAGTGGATTCCTTTTGGATGTTGTAGTCGCTCAGGGTGCGTCCATCTTCCAGCTGCTTGCCGGCAAAGATCAAACGTTGCTGATCTGGTGGGATACCTGGGAGGACAAGAAAAACCTTTGAAGTAACGGAATCAGGTGCAGCCAAGAGCCTAAAAAGTATTTTACTTGCTGCGGAACAGAGGATGGTTTATTGTTAAGTAGGTTATATTACGTACCTTCCTTGTCTTGAATCTTTGCTTTTACATTTTCAATGCTGTCAGATGCTTCTACTTCAAGAGTGATGGTTTTGCCAGTCAATGTTTTAACAAAGATCTGCATTCCACCACGAAGACGCAACACCAAGTGAAGAGTGGACTCTTTCTGGATGTTGTAGTCACTCAGGGTGCGTCCATCTTCCAGCTGCTTGCCGGCAAAGATCAAACGTTGCTGATCTGGTGGGATACCTGGGAGGACAAGAAAAACCTTTAAAGTAACGGAATCAGGTGCAGCCAAGAGCCTAAAAAGTATTTTACTTGCTGCGGAACAGAGGATGGTTTATTGTTAAGTAGGTTATATTACGTACCTTCCTTGTCTTGAATCTTTGCTTTTACATTTTCAATGCTGTCAGATGCTTCTACTTCAAGAGTGATGGTTTTGCCAGTCAATGTTTTAACAAAGATCTGCATTCCACCACGAAGACGCAACACCAAGTGAAGAGTGGACTCTTTCTGGATGTTGTAGTCGCTCAGGGTGCGTCCATCTTCCAGCTGCTTGCCGGCAAAAATCAAACGTTGCTGATCTGGTGGGATACCTGAGAGGACAAGAAAAACCTTTGAAGTAACGGAATCAGGTGCAGCCAGGTGCCTAAAAAGTATTTTACTTGCTGCGGAACAGAGGATGGTTTATTGTTAAGTAGGTTATATTACGTACCTTCCTTGTCTTGAATCTTTGCTTTTACATTTTCAATGCTGTCAGATGCTTCTACTTCAAGAGTGATGGTTTTGCCAGTCAATGTTTTAACAAAGATCTGCATTCCACCACGAAGACGCAACACCAAGTGAAGAGTGGACTCTTTCTGGATGTTGTAGTCACTCAGGGTGCGCCCATCTTCCAGCTGCTTGCCGGCAAAGATTAAACGTTGTTGATCTGGTGGAATACCTATGAAGAAAAACAAACACATGAAATAAACAAATTAGACGTTGGCAGGAAACTTAGGGCAGTTTACTTGGTGTGAAATAATGCTTTCGTGAATTGATCTTTCGTTACATACCTTCTTTGTCTTGAATCTTTGATTTTACATTTTCGATGCTGTCAGATGCTTCTACTTCAAGGGTGATGGTTTTGCCAGTCAATGTTTTGACAAAGATCTGCATTCCACCACGAAGACGCAACACCAAGTGAAGAGTGGACTCTTTCTGGATGTTGTAGTCGCTCAGGGTGCGTCCATCTTCCAGCTGCTTGCCAGCAAAGATCAAACGTTGCTGATCTGGTGGGATACCTTCATGAAAAACAAAGTTAAATGAAGTAATCACATGTTAGCAGGAGCCTGAGGGCAGTTTATTTTTGTGTACAATATTGTTTTCATTACATACCTTCCTTATCTTGAATTTTTGCTTTTACATTTTCAATACTGTCAGATGCTTCTACTTCAAGAGTGATGGTTTTGCCAGTCAATGTTTTGACAAAGATCTGCATTCCACCACGAAGACGCAACACCAAGTGAAGAGTGGACTCTTTCTGGATGTTGTAGTCGCTCAGGGTGCGTCCATCTTCCAGCTGCTTGCCAGCAAAGATCAAACGTTGCTGATCTGGTGGGATACCTACAAGAAAAACAAAGTTAAATAAAGTAATCATATGTTGGCAGGAGCCTGAGGGCAGTTTATTTTTGTGTACAATATTGTTTGTTACATACCTTCCTTATCTTGAATTTTTGCTTTTACATTTTCAATGCTGTCAGATGCTTCTACTTCAAGAGTAATGGTTTTGCCAGTCAATGTTTTGACAAAGATCTGCATTCCACCACGAAGACGCAACACCAAGTGAAGAGTGGACTCTTTCTGGATATTGTAGTCACTCAGGGTGCGCCCATCTTCCAGCTGCTTGCCAGCAAAGATTAAACGCTGTTGATCTGGTGGAATACCTATGAAGAAAAACAAACACATGAAATAAACAAATTAGACGTTGGCAGGAAACTTAGGGCAGTTTACTTGGTGTGAAATAATGCTTTCGTTAATTGATCTTTCGTTACATACCTTCTTTGTCTTGAATCTTTGATTTTACATTTTCGATGCTGTCAGATGCTTCTACTTCAAGAGTGATGGTTTTGCCAGTCAATGTTTTGACAAAGATCTGCATTCCACCACGAAGACGCAACACCAAGTGAAGAGTGGACTCTTTCTGGATATTGTAGTCACTCAGGGTGCGCCCATCTTCCAGCTGCTTGCCAGCAAAGATTAAACGCTGTTGATCTGGTGGAATACCTATGAAGAAAAACAAACACATGAAATAAACAAATTAGACGTTGGCAGGAAACTTAGGGCAGTTTATTTTTGTGTACAATATTGTTTGTTACATACCTTCCTTATCTTGAATTTTTGCTTTTACATTTTCAATGCTGTCAGATGCTTCTACTTCAAGAGTGATGGTTTTGCCAGTCAATGTTTTGACAAAGATCTGCATTCCACCACGAAGACGCAACACCAAGTGAAGAGTGGACTCTTTCTGGATATTGTAGTCACTCAGGGTGCGCCCATCTTCCAGCTGCTTGCCAGCAAAGATTAAACGCTG
This sequence comes from Phallusia mammillata, assembly GCF_965637545.1. NCBI lineage: Eukaryota > Metazoa > Chordata > Ascidiacea > Phlebobranchia > Ascidiidae > Phallusia > Phallusia mammillata. Next base: position 19,071,847 of record NC_137252.1, on the reverse strand, counting down.
CTGATCTGGTGGAATACCTATGAAGAAAAACAAACACATGAAATAAACAAATTAGACGTTGGCAGGAAACTTAGGGCAGTTTATTTTTGTGTACAATATTGTTTGTTACATACCTTCCTTATCTTGAATTTTTGCTTTTACATTTTCAATGCTGTCAGATGCTTCTACTTCAAGAGTGATGGTTTTGCCAGTCAATGTTTTGACAAAGATCTGCATTCCACCACGAAGACGCAACACCAAGTGAAGAGTGGACTCTTTCTGGATATTGTAGTCACTCAGGGTGCGCCCATCTTCCAGCTGCTTGCCAGCAAATATCAAACGTTGCTGATCAGGTGGGATACCTTAGAAATTAAAAAAATTATTAATCCAGACGGTATTTTACAACATGTTTTTGTTTCTTTTATGATAATGTTAGAGGATTAATACCAACGAAAATCATAATTGTTTTTTGCATTCTTTTTACACACCTTCTTTGTCTTGAATTTTTGCCTTCACATTTTCAATGCTGTCAGAAGCCTCAACTTCCAAGGTTATAGTCTTTCCAGTAAGTGTTTTCACAAAGATCTGCATCTGTTAAAATCATCTAGTTTAACAAATACGATAGATTATCTTTTGTCACTTTTTAAAACCTTGGTTCTAAACGCAGCGATGGTTGATGCGAAATATTGCTTATATAACGACAATATGTAATCAGTATACATACCTTGTAGACGTTTTTTCAACAAAATTCTGTATAGATACGAACAAACAGCTCAACGTAATTCTCTAAAACTTGTGTTAACTGTCGCTTCTCCTACAAAGCTTTTATATGGGCCGATCATGTGATGTGTGACGATGTCACGTGATTACTTGAAGCAATTTCATTGGCTGTCTAAACAAAGGTCGAGAACGGAAAGATCCAGAAGGCAGTTACGTAAGCCGCATCGCGTCAGAGAACGAGAGTTGATTACAAGCGCAAACAGTTGAATTGCACCATAAGTCATTTGATAGTAAGAGCATACGCTTATCTATTATTGTGTGGCGTTCTTAGAAAGGTGCTCCTTTTTTAAACACGAAATAAGTTAAGGTTCGAAATTATGAAAATGTTTGTCCTTGAAAACTTCCAACTCAATACTATATATTTGTGTTTGATTACACGAAACGAAGTGGTGATACAGCTGTTTTTTTGACCAACTGGATCACTAAATCGCCAGCGGAAATGTCTAGCACCCTCGTGGCGTAATGTCCTACATTGAGACTTCGCCGTTTTGTGTCGCGCTGGTGTGAGAAAGCTGATCGCACTAAGCCAGTTTCGGTACCGCTTGTGCTTTCATAGTGACAACTATTTCTGCCAACAGATTTACGCCATTGCCAGACATCATTTGTTGCTATGTAGGGTTGATCAAGAAAAAGTGACGGAAACCTGTAATCACCTACATCACAATATAGATAGTGACGTCATAAATAGACTGATTGCAAAATCGTTCAGTTTATTTGGTGAAATGAGTGAAAAATCAATCTGGACTCTTCAGGCGCCAGTGAATAGCATAACTTTAAACAAACCTGTTTCCTTACATAATCAATTTGAAAAATTAAATACGAAAAGACGTTTGGTGACCGTGGGTGACGGACCTGTGATGCGACCGTCAATGTCGAAAAACTTGTGCACCTGTCCTATGTTTTAGGGGTTTTAGATCGCGCTGGTTGGTCGAATACACTTTGAATGCGTCAAACAAATACGTGGACACATTTCTGACTACAATGCGCGTGTTTGTGGTAGGTGAGGTTGACGCGACAAGGAAAACAACATGTCATGCCCAGTCAGATCCGATGCTCAAAACGACAAACTGTCGGTTGCACGACCACGCAAAACACACACCAGTGGTCGGGGCGTTACAACATTACGCAACTTGCCAAACGATTAAAGCAGTTTTTCGATCTCAAATAGACCTTCTTCACGAAGGCCTGAAAACCTACTTTTTTAGACATTCTCAGTCCACTTCAGTCTTAGTAATTGTCTTCATTGCCTTTACACAAGTTTAGTTCTGCTAATGTTTGCGGTACGCCAGGTGTCTTATTTTTTCAAAAAAAAAATCAATATTTTTTTGTGCGATACTGCATGCTGTAAAGTTGTTGATATACGCTGCACCAAGGCAAAACAAACATTTCGTTCAATTGTAGATGAAAAGTATTTGAAAAATAGTATACAGAACTATTAGTAGGAAAACGATAGTCTGCTGGCTTCAATACTTGTTGCTGGAGCGTGATGTAATTTTGAAGGTTGTTTTTTTCTTATTTTATGTCGTCGAATCTTTTCCTCCTCCGCCCATTGTAATCCCTCGTAAATTCCATGACCGTACAGTGCACACGAAGGTTGGACATGATATGGCCTTCCTGATATATCCAGTTCCAATCTGCAATCGTTTGATCACAAATGTTGCTTGATTTGTAATAAGTATAACGACAAGCTCTTCCCTGTCCTGAGCTCCACTTTAATACACCTATAGCCTACTGTAGGCTAACTTTTAAATCTAACTTTCGTGGGTAATTTGGATTTTAAAAATGTTCAGCTTCAGCCCCGTTTTGAACTTGTACTTTGAGTTATTACCGTTATGGCGACAACTTTGCATTTCCAATCTCAATTGCTCATAAATGCGTAATCACATTGAGTTATCGTATTTCCTTCTTTTTAGCAAGAAAAATGTTTTCTCTTTATTACCAGTCCTATCGTTTTCTTTGTTTAATTTCATAACTTTATATAGCACTGTTGTGCCAGATAGCGTATCAACATTGGCCTGTTGATTATTCACGTCTGGAAATACATGAACCTGTAAGTCTGTTCTAACGTTTTTACCTTTGTACTATTTCGTAGGTGGACATTGTGCCTTCCAAATCTTGCTTGTTGGCATAAATTAGTAAAATACAATCGTCCATAACAGAATCCATTAAAATACTTTGCAACGCATCTTTTGCCTCATCAATCCTTTCTCTGCAAATCGAAACGTTGGGATTTATATTCGCTAAAACAAAATGATTTACATAGGTCACGTTATCACGCTATAATAAACCCTTTGGTCCACAGCTGGGCGCATACCTTTCGTTTTCTAACCGCAAATGTCTTAGCGTAGGATTTATTACAAGCTGGGGGGCAAGGACCTAAAGGATGTGCATATTTAGAGGACAGGAATCACATTCCGATGATATAAAACTCCACCCGATAACAGACCGCATGCGGTCGCGTTTACAAGTATATTCAAGATTTGAAACTTTTTGACCCCAGTAGGAAAAAGGGACGTTTTGGTTCAAATCAGAAGATTTTTTATTTTTTGGTTCAAATCAGAAGATGCCTTTTTCAAGCAAGTAGACGTACCCCGTGCCCAGCTAGCGGACGTTTTTTATTGAAATTTAGTGGACGTGTAAAAGGAACCTAGTAGTAGCAACATCGAAAATGAATGTCTGTGGGTTTGTAGTATTTAACAAAACATAAAAAAAATATATGGAGGCGTATTATTTAACATTGGTTTTCTGCTGTAAAACAAGGAAAAAATTGAAAAACGTGACTAAGAAAACCAAGGGGGGTGAATTAACATAACTTTTCGACGACACAACTTGGGAATTTATTTGAATTTATTTAAAGAGGTAATTAATTGGCACATAAAAAAGAGAATTACCTATCCGATGAGTCCACTACATAAGCTAAAACGCACTGATTTACAAAGTAGTGTTTCCAAAACATCCTCAACTTTTCTTGTCCTCCAACATCCCACAAAGTAAACTTTGTGCGCCTGATCTTGACCAAAAAACACGTTGTTATCCTTACATGTTTAAAACATCACAACACTTCGTTGTTAATAAAATAATCTATAAAACACGTATATGGAAAACGTGGCAAAATTACAAAATATGTTGTAATTTTTTGTGCACTATCACCACGGTGATAATAGGCGCACATTTTTGCATACCTTTATCTCTTCAACGTTGAACCCAATGGTAGGAATAGTGGTTACAGGCCTACCAGACTTTAAATAATTGAGAATTGTTGTCTTTCCTGCCGCATCTGGCCCTAAAATCAAAACCCGCAAACGCCGTTTCTTCAAATATCTCGTAAAACGAGATCCCATTTTTAGAAATAAATGCTTTCTCACAGTTAAAGATAGCTTCTGATACATACTATCTGTCGTATTATTGCAAAATTGACAATGAAAATGGTTCTGACATCATAAAGATGGAAAACAAACGTTAAAACCACTTCCAGCACCCAATTTATGATCACCGGGAATCCGGGATTTGTTAATCGTTTGACAACCGGCGACTAGAAGTGTTTCCTTTGTTAAAGTATTTCTTTTCCTGCAAACACTATGTGGGCTCAAATCACGTTCATTAATGTTATTGGTGGTTGTTTTCTAAAGAAAAATGTGGAGATTTGGCCTTGCACACCCGCATTTTGTCATCAAAACCTTAAGTCCTAAACTGAGAAGTAAGCCTGCAAAACCCATATTTCACAGCGCAACTGTCCTGGGTTGGGCAATTCCTCACGCGACGAGTGCGGCACACTGGTGTGCAAATTGTTGTGAAGGATTTCTATTTGCTGCAAATTAATTATAATACGCATGACTGCGCCTCTATCCCTAAAGTTTTGTGAAAAACACGTCTATATCATATTGCCATGGTTTTTTATTCTTTTCGATTTTCCACAAGGCTAAGCACAGTAAAAACACTTAGAAATCGCACTTGGTAACTTTGCAGGCGGTATTATTGTATGAGTTATATTGCTATACAATATGTTTTTACCGGTGACCGGCAATTTTAACAATCTTTCATTTTATTGCTTTATGGTTACACTAACGCTAAATAGGCATTGTATGATGGTGATGGATGACATGCATGCCACATACTGTTCCGCATGTGAGAAATATCAAAAGTGGTATCTAAGAGCAGATAATAGTGTTATTTTAATAGCAAATCACTTCTACCCAATCAAGAGCAGCACGAAATTGCATTTTCTGTACAAGGTATATATCAGTTTAATAATACTGATATTATGTGGTGACATCACTGACATGCTCTAACATGCGGTTTTTAGTGTCGCTGGTCATACAATAACATTAAAACTATTGTTAACATACTCTTTCTACAGTTTTCAGGTCCATTTGTTTCTGTACATTTTTTTTGTTTTGTTCAACATCAGAAAATTGCTGAATCTCTTTTAGACGGCACAGGCTTTTATTGTTATGTTTCAAAACATAAATAGCACTAACATTCAGTATTTTTCTATTGTTTTAGCAGTTGCCAAAAATTATTGTGTTGTAGTTTTGTCTATTTATTAGTGCTTCGAGTGTGGTTGCTAGTTCTATTCCAATGGGTGTTGGTGTATGTACATGAAAAAGGACTCATCATGGCTACTAAGAGACAGTTGGATTCAAGTGGAACATCCGATCAAGATGAACCCCAAGCAAAGAGGCCAAGTGCCATTCTTCCAGCTGTTACTTTTGGACCAGTAACATCATTGGTGTGTATGAATCACATCACAGCAAACCTTGTAATAAAATTAATAAATTGTAATATCTAACTTTTAAAGGATGAGCTGGACCTCAAAACTTTACAATTCCAAAACAAAAAGTTATGGGAACGCATTGAAGTTCGCAGACAGGCTGAATCTGAGCTCCTGGAACAAATTCAAACTATGGAAGCCAAGCAAACAGCCACTGAAGCCACCCTAAGTCTAGTGAACAGATACTGGGACCAGGTAGACATCGAATTTAACTGCTTATTTGCAGTAGTTTGTTTTTTGTTCACTCGTGGGGTTTGTCTATACACTTTTGCCAGTTACGGTTGTGGTAACACCTGTATGATATCAGAAGCGTTAGCAGTTGGGTGAAACACCATCAGTTACCCCACTAGCCCCTTTAAATGGGTAATTGAATAAGTTGAAATTTGTAGTTGTTAGATAATACCATTTTAAGTCATAGATTGTAGTGTTTCACTCCACTACTACTAATTTTTTAAACAATGCCTGAATTGGATGAAATTTTACAGTTTTAGCACTGTCAGTTTAAAGTGTTGAGTGTTGTGTTTCACCTTATAGTCCTACCATTTGCCCCCTCTGTCCTTTAAAATATGTCCAACTTGAACAGTGTCTGAATTGAATGAGGTTTGAAATTTGTATACATGTACTTAACAGAGCATGATGATTTAAACAGAATATCGATCACTGTGTTTGTCGTTACAACAACAAACTTTCTTATTGTTATTTCCTAAAATGCATTACTTACAACTTTGCATGTGTAGAGCATGGTCTTCATGTGGGGACAAAATATAAATAAGTATAGGGAACATTAGGATTTCAAAATAGGTTAAAGTGTATGTGCAATAGCATTATGTACTAAGCCACTTTTATAGTAAACATTTATTGTCACTAAAATTTAAATATTAAGCATAGTTTTTTAGTAGTAACTCTAAGTTTGCTTTTGCAGCTTGATGAGAATATGAAAGTTCTCCTGCAACGCGTTGGTGTTGAAAAAATTGAACAGGATGAAGCATCTTTACAAGATGATGTAGAAAGTGACAAAATGTGTAAGATATTGTTGTTAAGTGAATAATAAACCAATATATGTTTATGGAACTTGTAATTTCTCTTTTAGCATTTTTGAGGCTATTGGGTGACAAAGAATTTCAAGACATCAAGGAAAATGTGACAAGCCGCTTGGAGTTTTCCAAAAATTCATTCGCCAAGGCAATTGATGCCATAATGCAAGAAAATGATGCACGACAATTGATTCTTGAGTATGTTACAAAAAATGTGGTTGTAAGCATTTTTGCCTTGTTTGCATGTAACAAGTACAGGAGAATTTTAGAATCAGGTGGGTTTAATTTTTTTCTCTTTTTGTCACAGGGCAGTTGAGAAATCAGAATCTGTGGAAGAAAATGTCAAACAGACACTAACTCATTTGGAGGAAAGTAACACTTCCTTGCAACAACTCACCACAAAACTTCAGGTATTAACTTATCAATCAAAATGTAAGGTTCAGTCGGTTGGGCCTGTTTAACACCAAAACATTTTGGGGGCATAGTGTTTGTTATGACTCTTTTTTGGTTTCCATTTTTAAAATCTTATTTTAAAAAGGCTGAACATCACAAGTTCACACATGATCGATTGAAGCTGGAGGCAAAAGTTGAAGAACTTGAAGATCGAGTTGAAGAATTACAGGAAACTGCGGAAAATGCCAGATGGGAATTAAAGAAGACAAGATTAAGGGAAGACAGGTAATTCAAAAATACATTCATGGGTGACAGGTTTGTATTTATTTGTTAATTTTCTTGTTTTCTGACATAGACTTACAAAGCATTTGGCAGAAACCCTTGAAAAGCTAAGTAAAGGTGCTGTAATTGAGGAAAAAGCAACTACCTCAACATCTGCAACCCAGGACAAGGAAAGTAAAGTAAGCTAAGCATGTCCAATGCCTGCTTGACAGTTTCCCAATATTTTCAGCTGTTGCCTGCAAAAACTAAAATGAAATCATTTCATGCAGTGGTTTCCAACCTTTTATAAAAGCGACATAAATTTAAAATAAAATCAGCATTTACTTGCAACTCCATTTTTTCCGATAGGGAGAAAACTATTTCAAGAAATGCTTGAACTGAAACTATTTTTCATGGCTGTATATTTATGTAGACTTTGGTCGCAACTATGCGGTTTTGGTTTATCGCTCCACAATGATTACATTGTGGCACGAGGTAGCAAGCAGTATTGCAAAACATGAGCAAAGGTTGCAAACTAGAACGAAAAAGTATCATTTTTATGGGTCCCCTTCCCTGAAGGGGACACATATTGTTTTTGTCCGTATTTTTTTTTCTTTTTTCTGTCTAACGCTGGCTTGTGAGACCCGTTTGGTCAAGAAAAAGTGCTTGAAATTTATTGAAATTTGGACATATGTTAGATATTAATCCAAACTTGGTCCACCTGAAGTTTGACCCCAAATTACCCAGCGGTTCACCCACAAGCCCCCGAAACGTAAAATTTTTAACGCTGGTTTGTAACGCTCGTTTGGTCAAGAAAAAGTGCTTCAAATTGATTCAAATTTGGACATATCTTAGTTATCAATCTGAACTTGATTCTCTAGAAGTTTGACCCCGAATGACCCAGCGGTTCACCCACAGGCCCCCGAAACGTAAATGTGTCTAACGCTCGTTTGGTCAAGAAAGACACTGTAGGCAGAAGTACCAAGAAAGTAACTCACTGGTTTACGATAGCGGGAGGGCTCAGCTTGACGTCGGACAGATGTTATACGAGACGTCGTTTCAGTGATTAGAAATCAGCTGTTGTGCACAGCAATGCTATGTCATTTTATTAAGTTATCACTCACGTTTTTAGTTTTGGCGAAGGTTTTACACCTATGACGTGATTTAAACCTAATAACCGTGCTTCGGTTTTGTATATGTCAAGCAAAACTTTGTTAATCGAAGTAAAGATGAAAAAGTTAACTTGACTTTTTTGCCAAATAAATGTTTTTTTAAATGCTCGTTGTCAGGTTGGCCGCCGCATGATCACGGGTTACTTAAGGTCAACTAGTAGGTATTACAAACACAGTTCAGACCTTTCTTTCGTCATAACGTAGCGTTTTTTTGACAATCAATTTAGGAGTCAATACTCATGTATAAATTAGGCTTAACAGTATTGTTGAACACCAAGGACGGCGTGCTATTGAAAACGGTGTCAAAAGTCAAACAGTCGTTTGGCGTGTGCACACTGAGAGGTTACTACAGGTCAATGGTACTCGTTTTGCGAAACAAAGTTAAATGAAAAACAATTTGTTATGTACACACTTGTAGCAAATTGCTTTTTAATTTAAAGTGTCTGTAACACAACTGTTACAGCTTTCTAAAAAAAAATGTGTTGAAAATCCGACCTTGGACGACAATATCTGGGTCAAAGCAAGAGATTAGATTAAAGTATTTGTTACGTTTTTTAATGTTTTTGTAATTATATGACAATAAGAGTGCAAAAAGAATACGAACAATTTTTTTTGTTGGGTTAATGCTTTCTAAAAAATTGTCCTTAAGAATCTAAAAATCACCGCAACATTTGTTTACTGTAAATCTGCACAAACGCGCGTGTGGGGACCCATTTGTTTTTGTTTACAAAAACAATCATATGTGTAGATCAAATGATGTGTATAGTAAATTGGTAAATATCGTATAGAATATATAAAATGGAAGTATATCAGAAAGCCACTCTTCTAGTTTTAATTGAATTTGACTATAGCAACCCCAGAAAAAGTTTAGGCGACCCCACTTGATGTCGCGGCCCACAGGTTGAAGACAACTGATTTAAAGGATTAATATATCTTTTAATTCAACTTAAAGTTGTGATTTAGGGGGTTATTTAAACATATGTTAAACATATGTTAAGAAGTGTTTACCATTTATAAAACTGTTGGCTTGTATTTTTAACTTGTAGTGTATTTTTAAAGCCAAATGGTTCTGATGAACATCAATTAATTGCTGAAAGTCGGCTTGTAGAACTTGAAAAAATGAAAACTGCTCTCCAAGAAGCCTTAAAGGAACTTGAAAAGGCAAAGACTGATGTAAGAGTTTGATACGATGGTGTTAAATTGTTATATGACCCATTTTGCTGAAGGTTTTTTTGCACATTTTTTTCTCTTTTTACTCTATAATGCAGGTTTCATCTTCCTGTTATTATGGGTCCCCTTCCCTGAAGGGGACACATCTTGATTTCACTATTTCTTTTTTTTTCTCCGGTGAAGTTTGTCCATGCACTTTTGGCATGAAATCTTTGATGGATTTGGATGAAACTTTTACAGGTGGTAGATATGGTCAAGTAGATGTGCCATCTGCTTCGTTTGACTCGATAGCCCCAGTGGTTACCCCGCTAGCCCCAAAAATCTAAAACGTTAGTGTATGTTGCTGCGCACCACAAACGAAAAAATTTCTGTGGTGTAACAGTATAATAAAGGCAACAGAACACATTGTACTTGTGCTTGTGCATTGCTTGGTGGACGTTTTTGCACATACCAGTTGGAGAGGTGTTAACAGCCGTGTGACGTCAGAAGCCTTAACGAATGTTGCTAATAACACCTCTAGTGGTCAGAATTTTAAACATTGGCCGATTTGTATAAAATTTTACATTAATGTTGATTGGAACACTATATACGGATCTGTTCATAAGTTTAATGGTGAAAATAACGGCCCAAATAGACGTAAAAAGCGACATGCTTTATTGTTCAAACGTTAAAGCATGTCGATTTTTACGTCTATTTGGGCCGTTATTTTCACCGTTAAATGTTGATTGGGTCATTGTGGTTTCATGTTTTATACTTTTGGGTGTTGAACCCTATCAATTACCCCACTAACCCCCTAAAATGGGTGAATTTTTTTAAACAAGTTTAGAATTAACTGAAATTTGGACAGCTTGTAGAATTTGTCATTTGTAGGTGTCAATTGTTGTGTTTAACCCTGTAGACCGACCATATACCCCATGTACCCCTAAAATGGGTAAAATTTGTAAACAATGTCGAAATTGGATGCAATTTGGATAGTTAGTAGATTGTGTCATTTTTAGGTGTTTAATGTTTATAGCTTGAACATTTAAAAATGGGTGAGTTTTTTAAACAGTGTTGGAATTAAATAAAATTTGGACAGCTTGTACAATTTCCTAATTATAGGTGTTGATTGTTGCATTTTACTATATTTTGCCACTATTTACCCCTTCTTTCCTATAAATAGAACACTAAATAGGACAATGTGTTAATTGAATTAGATTTGCGTAGTTTACATGGTTAATATCATGATTATTTAAGCCAAGAACTGACCACAATATTTTTTAAAACACCAAACTGACTGATGGTTATCTCTTGAAATGCATTGTTTTTAACTTTGCGTGTGTGGGGGACCCATGAGTTTCTGCTTGCAGAAACAACCAAGGTTATAAAAGACAGTGGATGATATGGGACCCATTATAAAATAAGTGTAGGGAATATATTAATGTTTCAAAATAGGTTATAGTGTATGTGCAATGGCAATATGTGCTGAGCCACCCTTCTAGTGTTCAAGATAAATTGCTTTAATTATTATCAAATTTCTGCATGTGAATGATGTGATATAAAACTTTCCCAAGTTGATCCATGTAATTTACCCACATGTCTCCTAAATGTGAAAATTGAAAATGCTTAAGCACTTGACTCAAAAGTTCAGATAAGTATTTCAAAGCATTTTCTAACTTTTAGTTAAATTTGCCCATATTAACTGTATTGCCCCAAAATATTTTATTTGCACAGGCCATAAACGTCAAATTCCTAAAACACAACATTTTAAACAGTTGCTATATATAGGAAAGCTTCATTTTATAGTTTTTATTAAAAGATTCATAGCATAATGGACTTCTTTTGCAAAGTTATTTTGACCAAATGATCTGCCATTTATTGCGAGATTAGTGGCATCATCCTACCTTCTTTTTGCCCGGGGAGAGAAATAGCAACTCCCTGTTGGGTAAATTAAACTTCAAGTTGCAAACTTGCAACAAAAAAGCAGGGTGATCTTTTTACCTCACACTTTTTAACCTTCATGTTTATGTGAATGTATGTGCAAGAAAAATACTCACACATTTTTACCAATGTCTTTGAAGTAATAATATTGACTCTTCTTTTGTTTGCTTTAATGGTATTACACCATGTTTTCAAAAATGCCTTATTTTATTTTTGAGCAAATGAGGAAAATGTAAGAAAAAAAGCAGATAATCGGTAATACATAGAAAAGTCCCTTTAGTTTTTCACAATGAGTATCTAATAATTTCCTAAATCACAGACGCTAGTGCCTGAAATAGCTGACATGATTGTACGTGTGATTTTTTGTGTCATTACTATCAATACTACAGAACAATTCATCATATTGATTGTACTGTATTGATGGTGCAAAGAGATATAGCATCAATTTTGTCTTGTTGCTGACTTACTTTTTGTCTTTTTTATCTGCCCAGATATTTTCCAGCAGATCCCAGTAGCCCATTTATTCTCTAGTGTGCAGTATAACAAAGGGATACTGGCACCCACTTTAACCACAGAACAAATGGTATCAGGTTAGCTGGAATTATCTGCATAAAATAATGGATTTTATTTCCTTTACAGCTGAAGAACATTCCAGAGTCGCTCATAGTTCAAACAAGCGAGTACAAAATTCTTAAATCCCAATTTTCTGTTCTGTATCATGAGAGCGTGCAGATGAAGGTTATGTTGGATGAGTCAAGGGCACTGCTTCAACAATCTAGAATTTCACACACCAGACGAATTGAACAGATGGAGGTAACACATTAAATTTATTTCTGATATGCATTGCTGTCAAATATTGGTGTCCTGAGATGTTCGCCTGACATAACTTGCAATAGATGCTCGGTGTGTCACATAATTGTCAATCTGACCAACGTTCATAATGCTTTATGTACTGTTTAGTTTCTATTTACGTTTAAACCAGTATCCAAAAAAAACTCAATCACTGATGTTACAACCAGTTATTTTTTCGCATTCATTATTGCCACATGGCATTTTGGAAATTGAAAATTAGTTTCGCGAGTAGTTGAAACAAGGTTTGAAAAACCCTTGGTTTGAAATTTTTTATGTTTCTGTCGAATAGAAACATACATTCAGTTTCAACTGTGGTGAAAGAACATGGAAATTAATCTCCGTTGTATTAAGTTGGTAACCTGCACGATTTAACTTCATCTTATCCCATATGACACCAAAAATATGGAATTTTCTGTCAATATTTGTTATATCATATAATGTGGCATATCTGAAAACATTTCGTCTTTGTTATAACATGTAAATGTAGTTGTTGGGTATTTTTTAAGTACCTTGTAAGTTGTAAGTAAAAATTGTACCTTGTTTATTTTTTTGTTACATAAATTTTAAATATGTCGGGCAGTGCGATGAACTACAGTCCCAGAAAAAACTTCGAAATGAACTTATTCAGCTGGAAGACACTTTAGCCAAGGTAGATTTATTGTTTGTACTTATTCTATTCAAATCTCCCAATGAATCAAACAACATGCACATTTTACCATTTAGATTGGTTCTTAAACCCATACTTCGGGATATTTACTATGACTATTTTATTATGTCTGAATCCAGAAAGGTAGTAAAATACCTCTTGATAACCTGGTGCGGTATGACACCTTTAATGGGCCTGGTGTATTGTGATAACCTTGTTGGGAAAAAAATTAGAACCATCCGTGACTTTTCATACCTTCCACCAAATAGAACTATTTGTTGCTCTTTCTGTGTATCATTGTTACAATCTTTCTTCAGCATCATAATAAAGGTTCATAAGTCATACACCAACAGTGACATAGTGAATGCCATGCAGTCAAAACATGTAGTAGTAAGAAAAAAAGTTGCTGTTTTATTTTAGCCTACTTAACTTTAATTTATTCTCATTGTTCACCTGTCAAGTTGGAATAGCAGAAGTCCCTCCTGACTACTCTCGTGTAACAACACAAAAATATGGCCCCAGGATGAGAATCTCCGATTTAGATAGAGTGTATCAGCATTTTAAATGTCTGGTTTATCACAAAATAATATTTACAGGTGCGTCATGATTATGAAGCTTTACATGCTGAATTAGAACAAAATCTTGCAGCAAATGAACAAGCAGGGCCGGTGAACCGTGAAATGCGTCACCTTATCAACAGTTTACAAAACCATAATCGTCAGCTGAAAGGAGAAATACAAAGATACAAAAAGAAGGTGAAGGAACTACAGAATGACCTGTCGAAGGTAAAAGCCATGACTTAAATATAGTGCAAATTTGGCTGTTTTGTGTGTATTTTTTGCCAAATTTGAATCCACCGACAATGTGCAACTCACTGTTTTGTTAGCTGATAATACGTGGTTGTAGCACATTTAACTTTGATCCTCTCATGGCTTCCTCCAGTTTTTGCACTTTATAGGATTGCATAGCTGTTTGTACATTGATGTTACTGTTGCTGTTTCTTGTTTAACCTTGTGTAATATATTCAACTTAAATTTCTATTGTTTTTACTTACAGGCTAAACAAGAAGAATTGAGGAAAATGCAGGCTGGAATCAAACAGGAGGCTGATGGAAGTGAAATTAAAACAGAACCTAGTGAAGATTGTCTTACTGAAGTGAAAAAAGAAGCATTTGAAGGTGGTAAGAAACTTATCATCAAAAGTTTTGAACATTTGGTGCAAAACACTTGATAAAAATACTGTAAGTTAGGCTAAGATTTTTTTGTTTATTTAGATCTGAAAAAGGAAGCTTCTTTTACATCTCAAGAAGTTGAAGATTTGAAACAAAAACTACAGAATCAGGAGACAAAAATTGATGACTGTAGTGTTCAACTAAAGTATGTTGGTTGTCTGATATGTGTGTGTAATCTGTAGGAACAAAATTGTTATCATTTTAAAATTGGTAAAAATTACCAGTGTTTGTTACATTTCTTACCAAAGAATCTCGCTATTTGTTATTTGACAGATCGAGTCAAGATCAGGTAAAGGAACTCAAGCTGTTGTTGGATATGTACAAGAGTTTGTCAAAGGAACAAAGAGAAAAGGTGTGAATTATGGATTTGAGCATCTTTTTTGTAAATGCAAAATTTTTGTTTTGTTTTTACACTATCTCTTGTCTAGGCTGAGATCATGGCAAGTGAGAAGGATGCGAGGTCTCAATTCCAGGAACTTGAGGATCAATGCAAGACACTTAAGGAGACTGTTGCATCTATGGAGAAAAATGGGAAGATATTTGATGAAGAGCTAGCATCCACAAAGGAAAAATTAGAGAAAACATCAAAATTGTTAGAACAAGAGGAGATACGTGCTGACAGAGCTGAACAAAGAATGCCAAGAGGTCCAGATGCAGAAACTATGAGAAAGATTAAGGTTCTGTGATAATGATATGTCTTACTTCTGAAATATACAGATAAAGTCATTATTCTTATGCTCCAACTTATGTTGCGACTAAACTGGTTTGTTTGGCCCTGTTCATTTTTTTAGGTGAATTGGAGTTTTGTGAGCAACATAACAGTCGTATAATGACTTGATTGGAATACCATTTTTAACTAATTATGGGTCCCCTTCCCTGAAGGGGACACATATTGTTTTTGTCTATATTTTTTTTTTCTTTTTTCTTTTTTTCTTTTTTTCTTTTTTTCTTTTTTTCTTTTTTCTTTTTTTCTTTCTAACGCAGATTTGTTCCCACGTTTTGGTCAAGAAAGAATGGTTCAAACTTTTTAAATTTTACACATATTACAGATATTGGTCTAAAGATGGTCCATGTGAATTTTGACCCCGTTTGATCCCTCGGTTCACCCACAGCCCCCCAAAACGTGAAATTTTTAGCGCGGATTTGTTCCCACGTTTTGGTCAAGAAAGAATGGTTCAAACTTTTTCAAATTGACACACATAATAGGTATTGGTCTAAAGATGGTCCATGTGAATTTTGACCCCGTTTGATCCCTCGGTTCACCCACAGCACCCCAAAACGTGAAATTTTTAGCGCGGCTATTGTTTCCACGTTTTGGTCAAGAAAGAATGGTTCAAACTTTTTCAATTTTACACACATTACAAATATTGGTCTAAAGATGGTCCATGTGAATTTTGACCCCGTATGACCCAGAGGTTCACCCACAGGCTCCCGAAACGTAAATGTGTCTAACGCTCGTTTGGTCAAGAAAGACACTGTAGGCAGAAGTACCAAGAGAGTAACTCACTGGTTTACGATAGCGGGAGGGCTCAGCTTGACGTCGGACAGACGTTTTACGAGACATCGTTTCAGTGATTAGAAATCAGCTGTTTTGCACAGCAATGCTATGTCGTTTTATTAAGTTATCACTCACATTTTTAGTTTTGGCGAAGGTTTTACACCTATGACGTGATTTAAGCCTAATAACCGTGCTTCGGTTTTGTATATGTCAAGAAAAACTTTGTTAATGAAAGTTAAGATGAAAAAATTAACTTGACTTTTTTGCCAAATAATTTTTTTTTTTTTTTTTTGCCAAATAATTTTTTTCTTTTTTTTAAATGCTCGCTGTCAGGTTGGCCGCCGCATGATCACGGGTTACTTAAGGTCAACTAGTCGGTATTACAAACACAGCTCAGAACTTTCTTCATAACATAGCGTTTTTTTAACAATCAATTTAGGAGTCAATACTCAAGGCATGTATAAATTAGGCTTAACAGTATTGTTGAACACGAATGACGGCGTGCTATTGAAAACGGTGTCAAAAGGTCAAACAGTCGTTTGGCGTGTGCACCCTGAGAGGTTACTACAGGTCAATGGTACTCATTTTGCGAAACAAAGTTAAATGAAAAACAATTTGTTATGTATACACTTGTAGCAAATTGCTTTTTAATTTAAAGTGTCTGTAACACAACTGTTACAGCTTTCTAAAAAAAATTGCCCGACCTTGGAGGACTATATCTGGGTTAAAGCAAGAGATTAGAAAAAATGTTTCAAACTTTTTCAAATTTACACACATTACAGATATTGGTCTAAAGATGGTCCATGTGAATTTTGACCCCGTTTGATCCCTCGGTTCACCCACAGCCCCCAAAAACGTGAAATTTTTAGCGCGGATTTGTTCCCACGTTTTGGTCAAGAAAGAATGCTTCAAACTTTTTCAAATTTACACACATTACAGATATTGGTCTAAAGATGGTCCATGTGAATTTTGACCCCGTTTGATCTCTCGGTTCACCCACAGCCCCCCAAAACTTGAAATTTTTAGCATGGCTATTGTTCCCACGTTTTGGTCAAGAAAGAATGGTTCAAACTTTTTTAAATTTACACACATTACAGATATTCGTCTAAAGATGGTCCATGTGAATTTTGACCCCGTTTGATCCCTCGGTTCACCCACAGCCCCCAAAAACGTGAAATTTTTAAATCGGCTATACTTGCTAAAGCAGAAGCCCTATGGTGCAGAAATATTTGAACATTTTAACAATTGTTTAAGCAGGCTATTCGTTTAGTATTCAAAAATTTTGCCAGTTACCTTTACAACCCATAATATGTGTACGCTATCAGTCAGATATAAGTCCCAAGGGAGGAATTCACTGGTTTACGATTAAGGTCGCAGAGCGGGAGTGCTCAACTTGACGTCCGGACAGACGTGTTTTACGAGACAGTCGTTTGGGTGATTAGAAATCAGCTGTTTTTGTGTGCAGCAATGCTGTGTCGTTTTATTGACTTATCACGCGCATTTTCAGTTTTGGCGAAGGTTTTACACCTAAGACGTAATTTAATCTCAATAAACGTACTTCGGTTTCGTTTATGTCGGGCAAAACGTCGTTGATCAACATAAATATGAAAAAATATAACCACGGGTCACTAACGGTCAACTTGTAGGCATTACAACACAGTTACGAATTTTTCGTCATAACGTATCTTCTTTATTTTTGACAAATCAATTCAAGAATCAGTACTTAAGTCATGTATAAATTAGGCTAAACGGTATTGTTGAACACTGAGGACTGCATGCTGTTAAAAACAGTGTCAAAAGGTCATTAAACGGTCGTTTTTGCGAAACAATGTTAAGTGAAAAACAAGTTGTTATGTATACCTTTGTAGCAAACGACTTTTTTATATAGTGTCTAATATAACAGTTAAGGCTTTCTAGGAAAATTTATGTTTAAATACTGAACTTGAACGACAATATCAAGGTCAAAGCAAGAGATTAAATTGAAAGTATTTTTCCCGTTCTTTTTTCACCGTTTTTTTTTAACTATATGTCAATAATGATGCAAAAAGAATATGGACAAAAACTTTTAAAGTCAAGTTAATGCTTTTATCTACAAAATCTAAAATTAACCGCAACATAGGTTTACTGTAAATCCGCATAAACGCGCGTGTGGGGACCCATTCGTTTTTGCTTGCAAAAACAATCATACATATAGATAAATTGTGTATAGTGTAGTAAGTTGGTAAATGTCGTATAGAATATATAAAATGGAAGTATATCAGAAAGCCACTTTTCTAGTTTTCCACAGATGTGTTAGTTCAGGACAAATAAAGTAAAATACAGAATCCTAAGAACTTTGGCACATTTGAATACAAATTTGTTGTTTGTTTTGAGCAACAACAACTGACACTATGTTGATTCTTATGACATCTAATAATGTGTGAATTGGCTGTACTAGTTTAAGGCAGGTGGTATTTGCTAACATTCCATGTCATTGTTTATCTAAACCAGGGGTGGCCAACCTTCTACATACCATTCGCCAACTTTTTAACATACTGTGTTGGATGCGCCATAAATGTCTCGTAACCCCACCTTCTATGACTGCTTCTTGTATATAGAGAAAAAGAGAAAGAAACAACTTTTGCATGAGAAGGATAGTAATAAGAAATAAGAACTAATAAGTAAAAAATAACTCTGATAAACTATATATATATATATAATTAATAGGGCTGGCTTACTTTATTTATTTATTAGTTTATTAATTTGAATTTCGTGATTATCAAAAGAAGGCAATGCGCCCTTTCTAATCATGCAATGCGCCACGTTTGGCGCATGCGCCATAGGTTGGCCACCACTGATCTAAACAATTGTAAAAATAACATGATTGTTAATTGTAAAAATATAGGTGTGCTGGACAAGAGTCTACTCTAGATTATGGCAAAACTATGTTGTTGTTTTTTCCCCAGGTTTTTGTTGTGAAACTTTATCACAATTTTGATTCTACAGTATTTTGCAAACAACATCAATCACAAAATTTGGTTGAACGCTTTCTATAATTTTAGGTTTTGGAAGAAACGATAGCTGAATTGCGACGAAATGTTGCAGCAACCAAACAAGAAGAGGAGGCTTTGTTATCAGAAATGGATGTCACAGGGCAAGCATTTGAAGATATGCAAGAACAGAACATGAGATTATTGCAGCAGTTGCGAGAAAAAGATGATGCAAACTTTAAACTTATGTCAGAGGTAAATATTTAAATAACTTTCGGTTTGTGAAGACATAAATTTAAGTTGTTGTTATTTATTGTACTTTTCTTATAATTGTTTCAGAGAATCAAAGCCAACCAAATGCAGCGATTGTTGCAGGAGGAAAAAGTTGTTCTTCAAGATCAGGCCATGACCTTACACAGTCAGGTTAGACATTAAACCAATGTTTTAACCATTAAACCATTGTGTTGGGCTTCAGTCAAATGTGTCTTTTTTAACACAATAAGATATTTTGTGACATGCACTATTTGTTCATCATATTTTTTCCCCTGCAAACATGACTAATAAAGTCTTTGTTCCCTTAATACCAACAAATTCTCAAAAAACTGTGGGCTTATCATCGGAATTTAATTAGAAGCTTGATATATTTCTATTAAAATATATTTTCCACATTATGGTGGAAAGAGTGGATTTTCATCAGTTTCCGCTGATTCACTACAATTTATCATCTGCAGGTTGAGGCACAAAATCAGGTTGTGAGGAGACTGGAAGAAAAAGAAAGAGCTTTACAAACAAGTTTGAACACAATCGAGAAAGAATTGATGCTCCGATCACAAGCTATGGATCTTCACAAAAGAAAGGTTTTTATATTTTTTTGAAATATTTGTGTTTGAGTTCAGTTTTTTAAATCAAAGCTGTTGATAAGAATACTACTTTTTTGTGCTGATTTGTTTTAAAGTTTAAAGCAATGTTATTTGATGTGATGTTTCCCTTTAAAAATGTATCAGTATACTAAAACAAAAGTATTGTACACATGTTACTGATGATAGGCAGTTGAAATGGCTCAAGTGACGGAGGATGCAAAAAAGGAAATGGAGAAGCAAAAGGAGCGTTTAAACATTTTGGAAGAGTCAGTTGATCGAAAAGTTGAAAGTTTGGAGGAAGAGCATTTTAAATTGAGCAGATTACAGGTACAAATAAAAGTGTAATGGTTTTTTTGCATTTTATTTGTAGTAAAGAGAGCTTTTTAAGCTAAACTTTTGGGCATTTGTGTGATGTTGGTTTTGAACAAATCAACATAGTTCTGACATAATGAATTCTTTTGTTCTGTACTGGGACGGTTTGACCAAACTACTTTTGTCCCTGTTGTATTAAGCTAGTAACAAAACAATTTTTTATCAGGAGGATGGAGCACGGCTACGAAGGAAGCTTGCAAAGCATAAAAAGACAGAAGGATTGTACAGTGCTGATGAAGTGCTTATGGAGGAAATAAAAGAATACAAGGTTTTTATGTGATTTGATGTGTACAATTTTTGTCAGGCACAATATCTAATGTATTTTTCCTAAAAATCTTTATAATTCGAGTACAATTTTGCTACAGCTTAAGGAGCAATTATTGGTCAGATGTTTTTTTGATTCTTCTTAACAATTCTTTGCTGTGGCTTGTGTTTCTGTTTATTTTGACCTGCTGTGTTATAAAATATCGTTTTAATAAAAGGTTTGTTATGTTATTAGGTTTACGTTTATTATGTAATTGTGCATTCCACACGTTACAAGAAGCATTGGTTAAAACAATTGTAAGTAAAGTGATATTACAATAACATTCTTACCCACTCTGAACCTATCAAAGAAATTTTACTGCAGTATTTCTGACCATTGTGTATTCTTGCTTCATTGCCTTTCCATCCATTTAGATCAGTGGTACTCAACTCGTTTCAGGCCATGGACCACCAGTCTAATTAAATAAATATCTTGGACCAGTCCATTGTTAAATA
Organism: Phallusia mammillata; assembly: GCF_965637545.1. NCBI lineage: Eukaryota > Metazoa > Chordata > Ascidiacea > Phlebobranchia > Ascidiidae > Phallusia > Phallusia mammillata. The sequence continues at coordinate 19,051,180 of NC_137252.1, read as the reverse complement.
AGGATAAAAACAACATTCGCAACAAGCATGTTGGCTTGAAATATATTCTTTTTAATACACAATTTAATTTTAAGGAGAGATAACCAATGACTTGGATAAACTTTTTTCGCGCTGAATATTCAGTAAATTATATGCGACTACCCTATCTTCAATTTGACACAAACTTTAATTCACGTCTTGTGGACCATTAAAAAAGTCATCATGGACCACCAATTGAGAACCTCTGATTTGTGACGAAGTTACAAACACGTGTTAACACCAAGAAAACCCTTTTTTTTTTCAGACAAAGCTTCGTTGTCCATGCTGCAACGTAAATAACAAGGACGCCGTTCTCACCAAATGCTTTCACGTTTTCTGCATTAAATGCATCAAAACAAGATATGAGACCCGACAACGAAAATGCCCTAAGTGCAATGCTGGCTTTGGTGGCAACGACTTTCACCGAATCTACATTGAATGAAAAAAAAACTTGGAAAACTCACAGTTTTGTCGCTTTGGTTATTAAGACGTTTTCTTTCAAAATCGTTTCGAAAAATCAACTTGCGAGAAATAAAGTATGGGAGCCAATTACAGTGTGTGCTTTTATATTCGGTCAAGGCCAAAATGTTTTTTTGTTTAAATCTGCCCCTGTTTAATTGTTTTTATAACACTGACAGAAAACTAAAAACTAAAAAACTGAGTAACAAAAACGTAATTTGTCCGCGTCGAGTAGCCTATTTTGCATCGAAACAATGGATTCGTTCCAAATCATCCAGGTAATTCCGAGTTTACGGGGAATATTGCATTTACACATTTGATATGTATCTCTAGTTGGAATTTTGCGTTTTTACACTTATAGTCTACTAAACTATTAGCCTTTGCCGCGAATTTATCAATATTTCGTTTTATTTTATAACATTCCTTAAATGTAAATCGTTTATTAATATATAATAATGGGTTGCACAACAAGTCTGTTCTCATAAAGGCAGGTTATTGGTAAATCACCTGTTTTTACCCTGTAAGTTAACGATTTAGCACAAACAATTTCAAGATTATACAACATTAACAGACGAAACAAAACTACATGAATTTTACTGTTACTCTTATGCAAAGTAATGCAGTAAACGAAATGAAGTTGCCAAATCGCCAGGATGGTTTGCAATACCTCCAGTTGAAAACGGTATAGCCTACTACTGGCTATTGTAATATAATATTTAGTTGAACACAGGCTAAGGTAAAGTTGTGGCTATTTTCAACAAACTCGATACTTACACGTTAATGATTAGACAGTGTCAAGGTTGTATTTGTTTTTCTACTGGCCCAGACTAACTTAAAAGATATCAAGTATCAATCAACACACCAGCTTGAAATCTCGTACCGAATGGCAATCATTGTTTACACAATCACTTGTAACGTTTACTCATTAGTTTAATCAACCAACTGTGCGAATCGACACTTTGAGTAAGATTGTAGCAATCTAGAGCAGGTGATCAGCCTATTTGTTTTTGAGCGCATTGCTATGTGTAGGCTATAATTTTCAGGTAGCCTACAGTGTTAGTAAAAATTTGTTGCTAGGAAAAATGGTTGCCAAAAAGACAAGATGGTCGAAACTGTTTAACATCGAGGTAGAGTCAGTAAATGCAATCAGCCAATAGTACATTTTTTTGCTGCGGAGTGGATAGGTTAAAACCTTATTTAAAATCTCAAATCTCCCTGCAGGATAGAATTTGTTGGCTCATAACTTGTCATAAGGGAATATCTGATGACCCGGTAATTCGGTGTTATATTATTATTCAAAACTAGTTAAACCCGCCTTTTTGGTATACGAGAACTGTTCCTAGGGGGTGCGGGGATGCTGAATCATTAAGACTGGTTAGGTCTATTCTATATAAATACAAAAACCCATGGGGGGGGGGGGGGGAGGGGTGCGAAAATTTGTGGTGATTTGAAAGGGGTGCAGCAAGAAAAAAGGTTAAGAACCACTGCTCTAAACAGTCGCGCTGCAGGACTTTTTATTTTGGGGGCAGGATGACAGACACGCAGCCGTTGGTAAATGCGACCGACATAATAGGTAGCCTATGGCTAAAGCATTCGATACAGCTTTCAAGTTGATCACTGCACCATCCGCAACAACCTTTAATTCCAGTTACTAGGGTAAAAAAGAGAACACTGTGTTTATAGCGTAGCCTATGACAAGTGTTAACAATACAATACTAAACAGAAGCGCTATCTTTGAAATTTGAAAACCAACGCAAAAGAGGGCAATCATATTTAACAGGTCAAAACAGATAAGATATATGTACCTACAAGACAAGAGTTGTTTGTTTTAGTTCCCCTTTAAATAAACGTAAGTCCACGTTAGCGATTTCCGGTCACTTGTGTTATCTTCGCAAACTTAGCTGAGTATTGGGCAGGGACAAAAGAAAGATGTATTTAATTTGGGGTCAGGCGTCATGTCTGCCAATTACTGACATCCCGCACGTGCCCAACAATCGTGTAAAATCGAATCGCGACACGCAGCCGATCTATTATTCTGTGTGTATCCAAAGAGATTATGTATCATAGACAATATTGTGTTACATTTTTGATGATGTTTCAAGGCGGTACATAAATAGACTACAAACATATTTGAAATTAAGTTGCTTTTTAGTGCAAATTGTAACAAATAGACATCACATAAGATATATTCGCTTGGCTACAAATAAAAAACGCATACGAGTGATCGACTGCCAAAGCAGACGAAAGACTACCCATTATGTGCACGAACATGATTTAATTTAGCAAATATTAGATACTTTTACATGTACCTGTGGATTTGTTTTTGGTTCAGACCTGGAATGGGTCAGTTTAAAGGCCGTTGTTTCACTTCGCTGTTTGGCATTTAAAGCGTTGAAGGTGACCACCTGAAATAATGGTTTCGACTTAAATCTATCACTGGCAGTCAGGCATGAATATGTGCCTCCTGTGGTCACAAAACCATTGTTTTGAAACAAAAGAAAACTGGGTGTTGGATACCATTTAACGTGTAACTTTGTTTAGTGTTGGACTCAGGTTTCGCACTCAGTGGTTAATGATCCCTCAGAGGGCAGGCCTCCTGAAACATTATAGTGTAAAGTTTTCCAAGATTCATTCATTCTTTTAAAATTGGGCCAGCTCTGGGAGGTTCAGCTGTTATTATGTACCATCGCCTTTTGGCCTTACACATAATCTTAGCTGTTAGATTGACACCGGTTTTGAAGTTTTGAGACAGTACTCTAGATTCTAGAAAACTGATCACCGACACCAAAGAGTGTGGTTGATGTTTAGAAAGCACTCTGCTTTTGTAAAATGTGACCAATTTTTTTTAAATATTGCAATAGTACAAATAGATGGAACAAACGCGTTATAAATAGCTAGTTTAGTCGGTTTTGTTGAATCTAACTGATTTTGTTGAGCCTGTTGCTTTACAGAAAAATTGGTCTGCTATTACTTCCACAGCCCAATTAAAACAGGGAAAGCAATGAAGGCTTAAATGACAAAACAGACATATGTGTTCAACTTTCGGACCAAACGAGCAAACTATCGACATCGGTCTTCAAAAGACGTAATTGAATGAGGAAGGATAAACTTTATTAATATTTTATCACTGTTTTGATTTGAAACACAAACACTGTTTTACGTGTAAGGTTTTTTTCTTACCAGTGCTAGTTTGGCGAGACAATGTACTGATTGTTGAGTAACAGTGATTGTTGAGTAACTTTTACCGCAAAAATCTAAAGAAAAGCTTTTGAGAAATACCAACGCAGTGTCATTTTATAGTTGCGTGTTCATGTATGTGCTTACTGTACAAAACATGTAATGCGGTTTTAAACCGTGTGGATGCTTCACATAAGCCGTTTTTAGAAAGCACCAAGTGGCAGGTATGTTTTTTCTAGACATAAAGTTGTACATTTAGGTTTTTGACTTGAACTATTTTTAGCCCTATGCACAGGGTTGCCATACCGTCCTTATTTCTAAGATTTGTCCTTATTTTGAAGGGCTATATCTTAGAAAAGTTCATTGTCCTTATTTCTAAGAAATGTCCTTATTTTTGACTGTAGTCCATATTTTGTCTTATTTTCCACATTTACTATAGTCAAATCCCTGCTACAAATGGAAGTGAACCTAGACCCGGCCTGTTGTAAGATGCACTTAGTATTTTCTACAAACAACGAGTTGCTGGAACAGATTGTTTCTGGCCAAAATATTGCAAATATTATGTCATGGCTCGTATAAATGCAAAGATTTGTTCAAAAACGTTTGTTTCGTTTAGCATAAAAATTTAATTTTTCGGTTGTCCTTGTTTTGGGTTTCAAGTCGATGGCAACCCTGCCTATGCAGTTTTAGCAATGATTCTCGTCACCAGAAAACTGCATGCATGCGCAAGGTACATCCGCATCGAGTTAACGCCTATACAGCCATTGATTTTGTAATTCGCCCGACTGACGTGTGGTGAAAAACACCTGTTGTACCATTTTTTAAAGGCGAGGGCAAAATGGCTGTGCTAGCTGGTCAGGTTGTTAAACAAGAAATTTATACAGATTTGTAAAGTTTTAATATTTAATGACATGCCAATAACATTTTAGAACATTAAGCAAATATTTGCTCGCACAGATTAGTAGTCTGAAGTTGAGATACAAAATGCGGCCAGCAGGCGAATGTCAAAAGACATCGATTCTATTCGCGCAAAGGCTGATTTGTCAGTAAATATTTCAGGGTCGTTCGACACACCTGAGAGAAAAAGTTTTAACTTTAAACGATTTCAAAGCCCAAAAAGTGATTGAGCGAAGTATTTTACATATTCTTCCTATCATATTTACTTCTCTATTTTACTCATTGATGTAACCTATGCTTTGTTTTCAGAAAACTGTTAGGAAATGTCATATTAATGAATTAAAATTGTTGCGATTTTTATCCCAGTGACAGGTCATGATGAATTCACGTTCATACAAGAACATGGAAAAAAGGCAAGTTATTGATCCTTATAGTCTCGCTACCCAAAGCACACAAAAGCAACACGTGGTGCATATTTAATACGCGCAACATTAGTGCTGAAAATCGCTGCTTTTCTGCAAACTTAAAAAAAACGGATAATCTTTAGTAAAAAGTTGCCAAATCAAGAAATATTCAGTGCAACACCAAGAATAAGGAACACAATAAAACACTTTGCTTTTTAAGGGGTGGTAACAAAGTAGTCGAAAGGGTCTATGTTTAAAACGTATTTTTCATGTTCTCAGCAAGCGGATTCGGCGCGAAAAGAAGAGCAACGTTTTACCCGCATTGATGCCACTAAAAGACATGGACAAACATCCGGTAAATTATAGTTTCTTAATTACGTACGTTAGGAAAGAAACCCCCTACTGGGTCTTGCATTACAAAAAAACTTGACTTTGCGCCCGATATACCCCTGCCAAACGGCCACCGGAGTACACTTGTTGTTTAAGTGCATTACTAAAATATATTTGTTTTTTTATAAGTTTGGCGCATGATTTCACTACAATATATTACATCCGCCAAACCACTTTGCCATAAAAGGTGCAAAATACTTGGTATGTGGCCAACGCTACTAAATGTGGATGGACTATTGTAAACAAAGAATTTTTATTTTTAAATTTATTTACTCGGACGAAATGAAAATTGTGTGCGCCAAGTCCTTAGATACTCGAGTTTTATTAAGCCCGTTCTGCTCTTCTCATTAACTGCGGTATGCCAAACCATTTTTTATGTTCGCCGACAAGACAAGACATGACAAGAGCTGGCTGTCCTGCAAGGGACTGCGCAAACACGGCACCCCAGCTTTAGGTGCGATGTTTGTGTTCAATTATTTAGCTTTGTTGTCTGGCTAGAGAGGAGCAGCACTTCAACGCTATTGGCCTTTTTTCGCTGTAAGAACATTAACCAAACCTTCAGATGCATATTTAAAAATTTGCCTATGATTTTTTTTTTCTTTTTCGGCTTTATCTGCTTGTACACAAGATTCGGAGGGTGGCTATTATCAAAACAATTAGTAAACACCTTAATGGCTGCTCCGATATACTTAAATATTCCAAATTGGTAAGAAATGTTTTGCCTTGTTCGGTTTAAAGGGCATTTTGGGCGATCATTGAGAACTAATTCACCCCAACCAGCGAGGCATCTTGTGTTTTCTTTGTTACGTATATGACGTCAATGGCTGTGCATTGGGCTTTCTCGTTTGAGGGATTAAGATTAAAGCTGCTGAGCAACTGTGCTTGGCCTGTTGTGTTTTTGGGCAAGTTCTTAAAAAACATTTTGTAATGGGTCTGATTAGACATTCTTGACTTAAGTACGTCAGTTTAAACCATCGAAATCGAGCCTTAACATTTGTTGCAAGAGAAAAACAACCAGGTTTTCTAAATTTATTCTGAAACATGGTAAAGTGGTAATTCGAGTAGTCGATATATTTTTAAACCGACCATGTTAAGTTATAGAAAACGTTTCGTGTAAATTAGTCCAAAGCAAATAAACCAGACGGTATATGGCATCACCCGTTGCGGCAAGCCGCTGTTGTCGTTTCACAGTCGGAGGGAGTGCAGAGAAAAAGGAGAGCACGGTCATGTTCTCTGTGCGTTGGAATTTGTCTACAGCGTGGTTTTCCAAAGCAAGTCGTGGAATTTTTGGATGGTTAGATTCACGTTGTTGCCGGGGTATTTTTACGCGGTTAGCTGTAGTTTTGTCGTATTTTTAACCTTTGAGGATGATAAAGTAATTACGTGCGCGTGGAAAGCTATGAACTACTCTGACAGCTCTGTTTGGTACTAAGCAGTTAAATTACTTGGTTTGCTGAAGTACGGCAGACTGTGGTCCACAGAGTTAGTTTTTACAATTCTTGTCTCGCATAGTGTTAAAGGCACTTGGCAGTGCTTGTCTAAATATTGTGGGTTTATAATGGAGATTACATTTATTTGCCGTTACGTAAACGCTGTATCAGGTAGTTGTAAATAGAAAGGAACGAATCCTTACTTCAGTGAGTGAACAATATGTGCATTCAACTTGAATTTTGGTGTTTTCTGTTATCTTGTTTAACTGCCTCTTAACTCGATTTTTAGTGTTTTTCTGTTATCTTGTTAAACTGCTTTGGCGTAATGACACCTAAGAGTAGTTTAAATATGACGGAAACAAATAAAAAGCAAATTGAAGTGCGCTACCCACCAAGGCTGGTCTGCGACGGTCAAAGAGTTAAACACGTGAGAGCTTCAAAACCTCGACCAATGATTGATCCGTGGGTTACAAAGTCGCCCACGATGTCCCCTATTCCACATAGCGTGGTTGAAAGACGACCTGTTTCGAAAACGAGTCCTGCGACACCGCCTGGTTCCCCCTCCCCGAGTCCGGCGTCAATACGTCGGCCCGATGGCCCTCTTCTTTTACGAAATAGCCTCCATTTGGGGCCACTAAAAAGCGCGAAAGGCAAACGGGTTTCTGGAAGGAAGAGAACGGTGCTGGCCAGCGTTGCTATGGCTAATGTATCTCACAATTTGCGAGAGAGGCAAGTTTGTGGCGATTGCGATTTGCCTTTACTAAGCACAACTGATAAGATAACCTTCCAGGAAATCTTCGGCTTGCGTCCTAATGGATACGAGGTAGGCAAAAATTCACCAGATAAGTTTCCCTTGCCACATTTTTAGATATTACTATGTTGTTTTCCGATAGTGTTTTACTTTACTGAAACCGCAGCTGAACAACCCACATATTCCATCGCTGCTAACATGCTAACAACCCACATATTTCATCGCTTAATTTATCCGATTTTTTTTAATTTAAATGTGCTGCTTTGTGATAGCACCCTTGAAAACGATTGCGGTTTGTTGACAATGTTTGTATATGCGATAACCCATACATTCTGCACTTGTTGAAACCCAATTATTACACTCTTGTTTGTTCAGTTGTGGCATTGCGTCATGTTGGAACGTGTTGAGGGCGGGCCTTCGCATTTTCGCGTTCATTTTTTTTGAGACGCATGTCGCTAAAAATAAGCGTTTACTTAGAAAATCATTTTTCCCATGCGATACGTTATGCGACTTAGAAACCAATAATGTATCATATTTTTTTACTTAAGTGCTTGCAATAGCTTTTGCGGGATGCCCCTAAACGATTTTGGATTAAAGTTGTTTTTGCATGTTTTACAAGGAAAATAGTTTGCTTTATTGAACCAATTTCCTTCCAGTAAAAATTATTAGGCTTGTATAAACCTCCAATAGGCTACAAATCTTTTAGCACGACTAAGCTGGGTTAATAACCTTTAGACCCATAAACCCACACTGCAAAGATTACGATGCCAGGTAGTGAACTTTTTGATCACTGTCTCGCAGACTGCAAGCTGGTTCAACCCACCCCGTGACTTCACGGCACGTCTGGACCCGAAATCGATAAAAATTGACAAGAGCTAACACGCCAAAAACTAGGCCACATTACAGAAAAACAATTTTGATGAAAAAACACTGAAAATAAATTTACTTTAATACACTTGACTCAATGTACGATTACCTATTATTTGTAAATTTACAGTATCCAGGCAGGTGCGGCGGATGTGTTAATTTTCCAGTGTATTGGTTTTAGCGACCCTATGGACAGTTTTGTTACGCATAGAAACCGTTCACATATGAATAAAATTACATGATTTGTCCAATAAACAGAGTAAAAAACACAGTTATGCTTTTTCAGACTTCAAACAGTTTTAGCAAAAGTCATTTTGCCTCCGGAGAGAGTGGATTGTCTTCCAATAAAAACTTCCAACAGGTAGAGCATCAGGGTTTATAACTAATGTTTGTAATTTCAATAGCAATAAATTATCTGGGACTCCCCACTCTCTTTTGTGTATAAATGTGCCGTATTATAGTTCGGGTCATCGTGCGGTTGATAAGTTTTTCGAACTAAAAGCGTGTAATAAACCGGCCAGTTGTCTGTTGACTCCCATTGTCTTCGCAAACAAAAAAACGGACGGGGCTTTACGCGCCCTGTTAATTTGAATTTACGTTTACTGAAACGACCGGGAAAAACTGGCAATTTGATTGCGGTCCTGGATTGTGATTCTCCCGTTGATTAAGAGTTACCTATGTTTCATCTTAAACACTTTCTATCATTTAGTTCGGCCTTTCTTCCAAGCGAAATACGGGCAAGCCCGGAGCTGTTCACCACACGCATGAGGTAAGTTCAAACCAACAATATATTTTACGCTAAATTTAAACTTTGCTAGCTATACTATTTCTTCTCTTTTACTGTTTATGTTGCAATTTAAATCCGACTTAGCCAAAGATATATTTACGGATAAAAGTATTTTTTTTTCAAAACTCATACCTCATTTCTTCAGCTTTAAATCCCATTACGAACTTAATGTAGACATAATTACTACTTTTAAATGTTTTTTTCTAGAGTTTTGCTTCCGGGGTCGGCCATCTTCCACATCTCATTGATTCCCATCATCACCAGGGAGTTCACCCCGGAGGAGGTGGATTAGGAGGAAATCAGGTTCAACTTCCTCCCACCAAACTTCCATCAGCAAAAGCTCTTGGTTTTAAGCCTATGAATGGTTCGGGACAACTTGCTTATCACCATGGATCAAAACCACAAGGTTTATTATTGCAGTTTCTAATAAACGTTGCATCAAATTAGTGTTTAATATCTCCGAACCATCAGAAAGAGCTAGTTTCACGTTTTTAATGACAACATTAAATTCACAGCGAAGACGCGTTTGCGTAGTAGATTTGTTTATGTTTTTGTTTTATTTAAAAGTGTTTTTGTTTTATTATTTGAAAGTAACAAAATCGCGATGTGTAAACGAGCGACAAGACGTTTGTATCAAGCATTTGCGTAATTAACACTTTTCTATTTTTGTATGCTTTTTGTTTTTTGAACTTATTCTATCTGTTGTTTTGAATGCAGAAAAATGTATTTTTTAAGGTTTAACGACTTTTGGTCTGAATACATGTTAATTCAACAATTGTGTGACCTAAAGTGTGGTTAATTTTGAATGTAGGTCACCAGAACCTTTTTAGCAAACCACGCCACAATCGCCACCACGCGGCGCCATCTTCACAAGGACGTGATTCGTTCGACTTCGCAGGTGCGGTTGATGGAGTCAATACTCGCGAGAACGCAGTTGGGCGAGTTTATGAAGGTCACAAACTTCCTATGAGCCCTGAAGGTAACGAACATAGATTTTACATTCTTCTTAATTATAAATCCTAACTGAAATCTTACAATCGTAAAATTTCCGGATATTGTTTATGAAATAAACCGTAGGCTACATATACATTTTTTCGTGTTTAAAGTTTTCAAAGGACGCAAAGTATATCACTTCATTTTTGCACAGAATCTGTTCGTGCTTTTGGTTCGCGAATGACCACCTTCGAACAAAACGAGATTCTGGATTATTCAGATGTTTGGTTTCTTGGGTTGGATGGCAAGAAAATTCAGGGAGTACAGGGCGCGTCACAAAACTGCGGATATGATGATGATAATGGCTCTTATATTAAGGTGACTTTACAAAGACTGGTTTGTTTTAAATCAAACCTTGCTTCTTGTTGAAACACCACTCCATCTTGAAACAAGTTTTTTTTTCCATTCAGACATGTAATTGTTATTATTTGTCATTGCAGGTTTTGCACGATCACATGATGTACAGGTACGAAGTTCTCGAGGTTATAGGGAAGGGATCGTTCGGACAAGTTGTGAAAGCGCTTGATCACAAAACAAACACCCTAGTTGCTGTAAAAATTATTCGGAACAAGAAGCGGTAAGTTTTACAAAAGGTGATTTTATTAAAAGTTTGCGTTATTGTAAAAGTGCAAAACAGGCACCAAGTTATTTGGACAAAAGCTTGTCTTTGTGGTTTGTGTATTTACATGGTAACATCTCTTGATGAAAAATGGTTGAAACATACTCAAGCCCTGCATATTTAATGTGGCATTTGTAAGCATTTATTTTTGTTTTTGCAAAGCATTTACTGTTGTCCTTCTAAAAATGTAGATAAATATTTTGCTTGCTGTATCGTAGCGAATGGTGCTAAAGAATATATCAAAACCACTCTAAATTTTGCGTTTTTCTTCTGAAGATTTGGACCATTTCTTATACTTCCCGCATGTTAAACATGATTAAGGTACACGCCTTAATGTACACAAACGTCGTTTTGTTATTTCATCTCTTTACACAAAATTGGATATGAGTCGAATGACTGGATTTGTCCTAAAAATTCCACGTTACGCTGAAAGTAGTCATGTATTGTTCACTAAACCACAAATCGTGTGCATACTTGTCCAAGTAAATACGATCAACGTGGTACAGATATTTCGCGTTATGTTAGATTAGGGACATTCATACAAAATAAGCATTTGTGGACACACAGTTTGAACAAATGTACAGTTTATAAAACAAATTTTCAGAGATTATGCTTCGCCTTTAGATTTCACCACCAGGCATTAGTGGAGGTGAAAATTCTCGATGCCCTGCGACGCAAGGATAAAGACGGAGGTTACAACGTCATCCACATGCTTGAATATTTTTACTTCCGAAATCACCTTTGTATTACATTCGAGTTGCTTGGGTAAGTTGAAAACCGTTTGAAGACGATAGTTTGAGAGCCATATGGGGGTAATCGTAGAATTTTACGACATTATTTCCAAACTTTATGATCGAAGTGGCTTTGTGCAAATGTCATAATTATTAATTGATGATCAAGTTGTTTAGCTAAGCAGCTGGAGGATCTGCTTAACCAAGAAACTAATTCCTGGTTGTAAGATAAATTTCTAGCCCATTGCGCTGTCGGTAACCCCTACAAAGATTTTTTAGTGATCTTTAAGTAAACTTCAGTGGTTACAAAAGCGCTTTAAAAGTTTAAAGTTAAGAGCAAAACTATGGGATCTTGTTGTTTGCTCTCTGACGTCACATTTTGATAGTAGTAAAGACAGCCTGATCTCGTTAAGAAGGTGAAAGCAGACACATTTTTTAATTTTGCAAAAGGAATATAGACCCTTCCCTCATACATCTTTCACCGATCACATATAGGCCCACGAATTTTTACTCTCTTGTACATGGCACATCTAAAAAGTCGATGCATTTGTAGAATGAACCTGTACGAGTTGATCAAAAAACACAACTTCCAGGGTTTTAACCTTTCCTTCATTCGACGAATCGCTTACCAACTTCTAAAATGTTTATGTCTCACTCACAAGGAAAGGATCATCCATTGTGATATGAAGCCGGTACGAAATTTTCTTTAGCAATAAGAATGACATTTTTTCCGAAGTAATTTAGCACTTTATAGATCTCATTGACATTATTCCTACATCTTTTTAGGTTTACCATCTTATGTTTTAAATTATAGAGCAGCGGCCGCAACAGTTGATTGATCTTCTAGGTTTAGTGTAATAAATAATCGAACCCATCGGTGTAAGATCTTAAATATTTGCAGCGCCATCTGTCTGACGAAGTTCTATGCAAATTAAGTTGTAACGGTATTCACATAAATAAGGCTGTACGTAAAAAGTAATCAAGAGCCATTGTCGACATCTTTACTACATTGATCATAGTTTTAACACCCACCCCATGGGGTGCTGTTAATTTATTGTTTTGCATTGTATCTTATTTTAGGAAAACATATTAATTCGTCAAAAAGGTCAAAGTGCAATCAAAGTGATCGATTTTGGCTCCAGTTGTTACGAGCATCAAAGAGGTATGGTTAATCAATAGTGCTGGTTGTGTATCAATAATGGAAAAAAAATGTTGTTGTCATACTTTTAATGCGACTGCGATTATAAACATAACACCAAAAACAAGCTTTGTTTTATTTTAAAAATCCGGTTGCCATGTGGTTGGAAACACAATAGAATCAACTGCTGCAGTTTTACCAAAAAATATATATTCTACGTTGTGCAGTTTACACATACATTCAAAGTCGTTTCTACCGTTCACCTGAGGTTATTCTGGGCCACCAATACAGCATGGCGATTGACATGTGGAGCTTTGGTTGTATACTCGCTGAATTATACACAGGATATCCACTTTTCCCCGGCGAAAATGAAGTGGAACAACTCGCATGCATTATGGAGGTTTGTTATTTTTCGGAAAATAATTTTAACAACAAGTGGAGAAATGCAATCGCTCACAGGCAATAATATTTGGTTTTCATTGCAATTGTATGGTACCGAATTCAATAACAAATAAATTGCGTGAAATAGTATTTCAAGTTGATTTATTTCTAATACAATGGCGTATTTTTTACGTTGTTAAAAAAACTAAATCTAAACTGACTTATTTTTTTAACATTTTTCTTTCAGGTTCTTGGTCTTCCTCCATCGGATTTCATTGAAACCGCGCAACGTCGAAGGCTTTTCTTCGGTGAGTTTAAGACCTTACAGTTTATTTGTTTAATTAAGGTGGTGATCTGAAACAGCCCTTGACGCACATTTCTGCAGAAGGACTTTGTAGTATATCGGACCAAGAAGTTTAAAAATGTGCAACTGACGAGTTTTTTTTGATGGTTTGTTTTTGACAGAAAACTCATCTTAGTTTTTACATAACACAGACAGATTGAGAATATGTGTGTTGGATACCGTTTATCGTGCCATCAAGACTACCCTGGTTGCAATGTATAAAGTTGCTTCTATAAACAACCCAATGTGTGCCATCGGTTTCGTTTTACCTGTCGAGTTCAAAAGGTCATCTTTTACCGCTTATGTCCAGGAATGTTTTATGAGATAATATTTAGTTGGTAGCCAGGTTAAACCAACTGTCTCCTCGTAGTTACCAAATGCTTTTATGTCCCGCTTTTGTGTATCTGCCGAGACCTTTACTCGGGCACAGGCTTTGATTTTGGCAAAACCTTAAGGGGTTTTTCGACAATAGTAGGTTTAAGCATTGTATTGTTATTGCAGTTTAAAATGAATTCAAGTTCATTACTCAGTATTGTGAAATTGAGACAGCCGTACGTATGATTCAGGACTTTTTATGTTTTAGTCTTTTTTGTATCCAATGGGGTCAAGAAAGAGGAATAGCCAAAAGGTTTTTTTAAAATGGATAAAAATACGACTGTAATACACATGTGTGTGTTTTTCAGTGGTTCTGTTTCATGGTTTGTTGCCATTATTTGCGCAGACTCAAAGGGAAATCCCCGTTGCATCACAAACAGCAAAGGTCGAAAACGGAGACCGAACTCGAAAGATTTAAGCACTGCTGTGCGAACCACCGATCCCGTGTTTCTTGATTTTCTCCGCCGATGCTTAGAGTAAGTTCAAAAGTTTGAAGTTACTTAAAAGACAACTTGAAAGCCATACCACATTTTCACTTTGAGTATTTTAAACCAGGGCTTTCCCAAACTGGGGGTCTGTGCGAACAAGACAAATTTAAATTTTGTCATTTTTTTTTACTAAAAACACATAATTGTCACTGAAAACACACGGTTTCCAAAGTAGCGTTTTCAACGTTGACGGCAATCAAAACAAAATACCGTTCCGGCTTAGGCAACATAGAAACAGCTTTAAGACCAGCACTATCAAATATTGAGCCACAGCTGGATTTTCTTTGTAGCAGAAAGCAGTCTCACCCATCACACTGAATAAATGTTTGCTTTTTTGTTTTGGGTAGTACTCTGAGTACCGGTAGCTTGTTTTTAGTTTTCGCTCGAATTAAGCCTTTAATAAAAACAACAAACGTATATTTTTCACTGTTTGTCATGTTAAGTATGAGGGGTCGCGGAAAATTTAAGGAGATTAAAAGGGGACGCGATCAAAAAAGTTTGAGAAGCCCTGTTTTAAACCATGAATTCCGTTTAAAGCTGGAACCCAAGTGCTCGGATGACTCCAGATGAAGCGATGCACCATGAGTGGGTGGTAGAAGGGCGGTTTGAGAAAACTAGAGGACAGTCCCGTCATGTGGCTAGGCGAGCTGCTTTGGCGCTTAGCAACACAAATAATAACAACAATACCGTGGCAACGCAAGGTGCTCTGGCGGCTGCCAATCCGGATACTGATGAGACTAATAAAGCTCATATGACAGTTAAAACAGGTGTGTTGGTCAGTTTGCCTTGTTTTTCCCCAATTCCTATTCGAGCTTAAATAGTGCGAACTTTTTGTTGCTCATTTGTTTATGTTTTCTCAAAACTGCATGCAGAAAAACCCTCACTATCAAGTGGCGACACAAATGCAACTAAACGAAAATCCGGCAAAGGGGCCAAACCACCGACGACGAAAGAAGTCACTATAAAAGGGGAAGTGAGTGAGGTGAAAACTTTGAACAAGAACACTGAAAAATCTCATTCAAACGACGACACCAATAACAGCTCAACAGCGACGTTCAGCGGAGACGAATCACAAGTGGCGCGTGAGCGTCTTCAGCCGATTGGGGCGTCAAACACAAGCATGTTGGCTGATGATGGCGATACAGGTAAGATTGTGAGTTAAGTTGTCCAATTATGTATGGAAAAAATTATGTATGGATTAAACCAGGTTGAAGGGAAAGCACGTATACAGTAATGTTTTTGTTGGGTCCAGGGTGTGCTTTTTTAGACAAGCGCATTCTGTGATGTTGCTTAATGACAAAATGTTGTTTCACGTAAAGATAAATCGCCAGTGAAAGAAATATCCAAGCACATTACCAAACAGGACAACATTGCTGATGGTAAAGAAGATGAGCCCACTGTCACTGAAAGCAACAAACTTCCTCCTATCGCTTGACGTCACCAGCCTATCGGACAGTGCTATATATTACCAATGAGTTTACCTGTTGCAAATCACGTGGATTTAGTGCCAGTCTGTAGTTTGCAATTGATTGTGTCGCGACATAAAGATTCGGGTCGGATTTTAAAAAGTTTATGCACATATACTATTCATACGGGATTCCTTTTTTATCAGAATCTATGGTCTTTTTTGTTTTTAACACCCTTATAGTGTTAATTGTTTTGTTTGACATATTTAAAAGTTTTTGTTTTTCTACCATTTTAGGTCGAATATTAACAATATCAATGCCTAATTGATTTCGTTTTTCTATCGCTATTCAAAATGGTGTTTAATAAAACCTTTTTATAAATTTTGCGGATATGACATTGGAACGCCGAACCGGCCTACTCAAGTAGCTAACTGAAATTGTCATTTTTGTTCCTAAAATAAAGTTTCCTTATTGCTCTGTCCCTAGTATTTTTCAACAACTTGATAACACCTAAATAATTTTTCGTGTTTTTTAACTGCCATTCGGAAGTGGACGAACATTTTTTTATGTCTAGACTACTTGCGATATGGTTTCGGATTTTGCTTTCACTGCAGATATTCTGGATTTAACAATTGAGACTGCGGTTGAAACGAAATCGGGCTATATATTAACAGTTACACGTTTTTGAATTTTAGTGTTTTTGTTCCAGTTTCTTTTTCAAAAAAGTTACTACATTATCCGTGGTAATTTTTGATCATTGTACTAAAACTCGCACCGATTGCCGTGTGAAAAGTAAAATTGTTCTTTTCCTCCAATTATATATACCACATCCGTTAGCTAATGTTATCTGCACTCTATGTTTTTTTTAAGAAAGCCATTATTGACCCTAATTACCTTAACGTCCAGACAAAAGGGCCATAGCTTGTTTAGCCACACCCCAATGATGTTTGCGTGCAATAGTGATGATGAGATTATAGGAGATACAAATCTAGTATCAGCGATAGCTTTTGTATAAGTCCAAAAATTGTTTTTGTTACAGTGCACAAAATCACGAATTGTTCATTTTGCCATATACTGTTCCGTGCGTTACCTTTTTTAGACGATAATACTTAATCGTACTACTTCGAGACATTCTCATTATTGTGTTGCCACCCTCTTATATAGCATTTGTAATAAAATTATAGAATGGATATTATGTTGCAGTATTACATGGTACAAATAGTCATAAGAAGCGATTTCAATAAGGTTGCTGAAACCTGATACCTTCTGGATAGAGTTTTCAACAATTTGTGTTTTATCAAGGTAGGATCATAAAAGTAAACTGAACCAATCCGGAATGTGCACGAAGGCTACTGCATATGATGTTTTCTTGATAATCTTTAATACTTTGCCTTTTTGTGCTTTATGACGTAACCTGTTATAGTTGTTTTGTTTCTGCGGCTGAGTTCAAAGAACACTATATATTTTTTTGTTACACTGTACAGTATGGTTAAAATTTTGGGACGATATAGCGATGGGCGCCGGCACCGGCACGTAAGGGCAAGAGGGTGCACTAAATCAGGGCTACTCAAACTTTCTTGCTCTGCGACCCCATTTGTAAACAGAAATTTCTACGCGACCCCTTGATGAGTATAGCTCAGGGGTACACAACCTTTTGCTATGTCGACCGCATATATATCTATATATACCATCTAATGGCGCCTGAAAAGCCTAAATTAATTTCTAACTTAATACACAAATTGATTATGACGTCAATTTATATTGTGATGCTTGTGGTTTTTGGTTTTTCGCATTGTTTGCACACAATAGGCATAAAAAGTCTGGCACATATGCCTACTAGACTGGTAATACTCTTTCAAGTTCCACAAAATGTGTTTAGAGTAGTTTGAAAATCAAAAGTTTTGGCAAAAGAGTTTTTATTTACGTCACGGCCGCCAGTACATATATATTCTAATAAACATGTTCACGGCCGCACAAACTCGTCTCTGTACGGCCGCAAGGCTGTGCACCCCTGGTATAGCCTCTACACGGGAATAATGTGGAAACTATAAATGTGCGCACGTATACCATTTATTGTGACTGACATAATAACGCAAAATGTTTCGCGACCCCAAAATTGACCCCAATTTGGGTCGCGACCCACAGTTTGAGAAGCCCTGCACTAAATGGTAGCCTACCATGGAAAACGTTTTTTTATTGTGGAGTGATGTAGGCCTTTTTATTTTTGCAAATATTTTTAGCCTATGGAACTACACAATAACGAAATTTGCCACAGTTCTAAAAACTAATTCATGTTGCCTAAAAATCCGTTCCACGACAACAAATACTTTAGCAATGCAACTAAATCTTTGGGTATGTTCATAACTTTTCTTATGTTTAAGGATTTTAACAAATTATTTTAGTGTTAATGATGATAACATTTCAGCCCTGACATATAAGTTTCATAGAAATCATATGTAAACAGCTGATTTATTACGTCACACGTAAGGCATGTTTTTTCATCTTGACGTTCATTTTGTCCGCCGAGGAGGAAGGTAGGTGAACGTTTTTTGTTGTCATGATGTATCTGTGGTAATCAGATAATATGTGTGGATAAATGCAGATTTATATTACCCCTTCCACAAAGAACCCTTTTTCTTTGGTTACGAATTTAAACTTGCCGCCTTGACTGTAATGTGTCCTCTGTTTACAAATATTTTTCTACATACTAATTGCAAAATTCTAGGTCGTGTTGATATTCCATATTTTATTCCAATTGAGCACTTTTTTTACTGTTTCTTGATAGTCTGTACTAGTATCGGACTTTTCATGTAAAATTCATATATAGCAAGATTACTTCTTTGAGAACTTTTTCAAAATCTAATCTTAAACACGATTGTAGATAAACTACAAGATTGTAAATGGAACCAGAACAAAGAGCCAGAGGAAGAGCAAGGGGTCGTGCACGTGGTGTTCCAACTGATGGTAAGCCACATGTTGTGCACTGTACTTAATTATGGGAGTTTCTGTAACCAGAATCTAACTTGTACTGTAAAACTTTGATGAGTTTAAATCTTTGGATTTTAGTTTGATTTTTTTCTACGTTTATGAATAACATTAAACAATACAGACAGATGTTAGCACAAAAATGCATCACTTAAAAAGGGTGGTACTAAATACCACATGTGATCACATGTTACCCCATGTTATTCCACTTAAAATACTGCATTGTATGTGAAATGTGGAAATACAAGCCCAACAAGAGTAAAATAAACCAGATTCTGGTGTTATTTAATTTACAAACCCTCACCCAACCTGAATAGTTCTAACCGTTAGCACTTCCGAAAGTCTGCAAAATTATATTTTCGTATAAGCATATTCAAGTCCTTTACATCTTCCTGTCATGTGATAACATGTGGTAACATGAGCTATCATGCAGTATTTAGTACCATCACTTAAAAACGGGTTGATTTGTCACAATAAATTTTAAGCATTGTTCTAAATGGGTAGTAATTTAACTCTCTGAAATGTCTTCTCTCTATTTATTCCCAAAACTACTCTGTTTTATGTTGCTGTGTATTGTCTTGCATCATGTTTTACAGTTTTCATCAGCAATAATTCCAGTTTTATTCGAATCAGTTGATTTGCACATGTGTTTGTTATGTACATATAGTACAGGGGTGGCCAGACCTGCTTCATGCTCGAGTCGCATATCACAAATCTAAGTTTTAAAAGAGCCGCAAGAAAAAAATCAAAAACAAATTTATTCACTTACAATAAAGTCTACGCTATCAAATAATGATTATTGTGTGGTGCTGCTGTGTGTCTCCACCTGGGCTGCAAGGTGTTTGAAATTAAGCTGATATGATGGGAAAGTTTTTGTGTTTAGCTTCGCAATGCAGCTTCAAGTTACTAGTTTTGTAATGATTGAGCGAAGCTGAACAAATAAGACACACAGGTTTACCTCCATTATCAAAGAAAAATTCTCCCATTCTGTTTTAAAAGTTACATTTTCCTGTTTATCTTTCTTTTTTTGCAGCTTCTCAACAATGTTTTTTTGTTTAAACTTTGCAGTTATTGCATGTGCCACATAAAAGAGCTGCAATCAAAGGCTCAAAGAGCCGCAATTTTGCCACCCCTGATATAGTATATTGTGGACTGCTTACAGTGATATGATTTTTAAACAAAAAACAGCATATGTATTTTTACATTTATTAGTTTGACAAGTGTACATAATTTTAAAAAACGGTTTACTTTTTGGGACAAAAAACTTTAGAGGAAAACATTTAAGTACAGAGCTACATGATTTTTTTGATTCGGAATACAATGAATTCGGCCAAAAGCATGCTTTAACTCCAGATCTAAAAAAAGCATGCTGATTTACTTTTTGCCTATGATAAAAAACAATTTTAACAGGCGACTCCCGTGGTCCCCCACTTCGACCTGGAGGTGGGGATGTAAAGCAACTTGGTGCTCAGCCAGGAGCAGGAGGAGAACATGCCCTTTTATCTAGGGGAGTTAAAAGAGGAGCAATGCAATCAAGAGATGGAGGTTAGTGTTTGTGCACAAAGAATCATTTGGTCTAAAAAAAACGAATTACAACTAAAGTTTTGCTAGTTGCAAGAAAAAAATTACGTATTCCGTATATTGGTCTTATATAAACATAAAAACATACTGTATTGGTAGTTTGATACCGACTACCAGGTACTCATCCCATCACTAGATTTTCCTTTTTACCTGTAGTTTGTCCCCACCCTGTTGCTAGATGCGCCCCCAAACCCTGCTAGCCCCTAAAGGGTGAACGGTTTTCATGTGCTTATTACACCCACCAATAAAGTATATTGTCAAATGGGGTAAAAAACATTTTGCTGAAGTTGGGGTAAAAAAAGCAATACCCTCACAGCTAAACCAAAAAAATTTTTTTGAATGCTTTGTTTTTCATAGGATGTATTTATTCTCTGCCTAAAAAATAAGCCATAAACCATTCTCAGATTTTGTTTCTAGGCAATGTTCTGCAGGTTGAAACAACAGTAGTCAAATTTGTATCTTAAAAAGTCTTCAACAACCTTTAGAAACTTTCCTGCATATTTTTTATTACAAGTTGGGTGTCAATGACCTTTGTTCTGTGTTGTGCCATAACTATGACCTATTAAACAAAAAAGACTCCAGTTGGCTAGCTTCTAAATTTTTTCAGATATCTTGTTCGTTTTTACCCCAAACGGTTCTATAGGAATGGGGTAATAAAAAACTATGTATTTTTTACACCCCAAAAATTTTTTTTGCCCAAACATTTTTATTTGTCAACTGGAAGTTTAGAAAATAAAAAAAGAAAGCCTAAAACATGTACTTAAACCAAAGTTACATAAAATTGCTTTGGGGGCCCAGTTTTGGAGGAATTTTTACCAAAAAGTATACCTGCATGGCTAAAAGTACAAATTGGGGTCCAGGCCTAAAGAAAAATGCTACAAAGTAAGAAAAAGAGGTTATCAAATCATTATGTGGTAATTCAATCAGTTTGGGGTAGAAAATTAAACTTTATTTCAATAAGGTTCTAGGTTACATGACCGGCCAGCAAGTGGGTGAGCTCTATTTAAACCTAGTTGCATGCCAACAAAAGACTGGTAAATGAAAAAATACCAAATCGAAGACAATAAATGCAGTGCAATAAAGGTACAAAGCCATGGAAAGTCTTAGCACCAATTTGAAAGTGTTTAATTAATTTACAAACAGTTTACTAACTGCTGTAAGTTTGGTTTGTAAAATTTCGAAAACAAAGAATTTTATGTGGCTTACTGTGTTTTTTTGGCTTATTTATTGTAACAGAGTTATTAATGGAATTTCTGTCTTATCTTTGACTTTAAGATGGTTTATTAAGTTCATATAAGTGAATTGAAGTTCCAACTGCCACTTAACTTTTTTTTAAATGGTCCTAATGTCCACTTGTTTTTTTTTACCCCGACATTGTTTTTTTTTTGTACCTTTTTTGGGTTAAAAAAGAACAACAGTTTTTGTCAAATATTTATGGGTCCCCTTCCCTGAAGGGGACACATATCGATTTTACTCGAATTGTTTTTGTTTTTCTTCTTTTTTTTTCTTCCCAAAGTTTGACTCGTTTTTCCATCAAATGTGTGATGGATTTGGCTGATATTTACACAGATGGTAGAGATAGTTATGTAGATGTGCATCCCACTTTGTTTTTGTTGATAACGCCAGTATTTACCCCGCTAGCCCCCTAACCCCAAAGTTTGTCCGACTCGTTTTTCCATCAAATGTTTGATGGATTTGGCTGAAATTTACACAGATGGTAGATATATTCATGTAGATGTGCATCCCACTTTGTTTTTGTTGATAACCCCAGTATTTACCCCGCTAGCCCCCTAAAATGGGTGAGGTTTTAAACAGTGTCAGAATTGGCTGAAATTTGGATTTCTTGTATAGTATGCCATTTATAGGTGTCGATTGTTGTGTTCAACCCTGTAGTCCTAACATTTACCCCACAAGCCCCTAAAGTGTAAAACGTATTTGTATGTTACTGGGCACCACAAACGAAAGATTTCTTTGGAACAATACTGTTACAAGGGCAACCAGTTGTATGTTGCTTGGTGGTCGTTTTTGCGCCATGGCAGTTAGGGGCTTGTTAACAGCCTTATGACGTCAGAAACATTAACGGTTGTTGCTCAAAACACCTCTAGTGGTCTAAATTTTAAACATTGGCGGATTGGGCTGAAATTGTGCAGTACTATTAATTGAGTCATTGTGGTTTTTATATATTTTTTAGTTTGTGTGTCGAACCCAATTAGTTGCCCTACTAGCCCCCTAAAATGGGTCAGTTATTTAAAACATTAAATAGGACATACTTCAAACAATATCTGGGGTGAATCTAATTTTATAGTTTGTATTCTACATAGTATTATTATTTAAGCCCAGTGCCGATCACTGTGTTTTACCTTACAACACCCGACTTTCTCATGGTTATCTCTTGAATTGCATTATTTTCAACTTTGCATGTGTGGGGACCCATGAGTTTTTGCCTGCAGAAACGACTAAAGTAATAAAAGAAGATGGCTAATATGGGACCCAATACAAAATAAGCATAGGAAATACATTATTTTTAAAATAGGTTATAGTGTATATGCAAGGGCAATATGTGCTAAGCCACCCTTCTAGTTTTTTTTGTTTTTTAGTGAAATCAAAAACTTGTCACATAACTATAAAAGTAGTCCTATCAGCTTTGTTGAGAAGAAAAACTGACCTTTTGTTGCCTAAAATAAAAGTTTGGCGACAAAGTTTCAAAAAATTGTTTTTTTTTACCCCACTTGACTATACTTAAACAAGTTTAGTCGTTTTTAAAATTTCACATTTTATGAAAGTCCTTTGGTAAAACACTTGGGCATCTGGGGTAAACCTTCCAGGATCAATGTAAGAGTCACAAACTAAACTTAAAAAGTTTGAAGCACTGTTGTTGACCAAAAGGGTGGAACCAACCAGTTTTAAAAAGAAAAAAAATTCTGGATGAGAGCAATTTTTTCTCTCTCATCAATAAAGAGAGCCTTGTACAAATAACATAGTAAATAAACTGAGTTTACTGGGTGTCGCAACAACTAAAAAACTGATTTAGGTTATCTTGCATCCATGTGGGCAGTTGGTTTGATGAAGTAAAATTTACCAGTGACAAAGTAACTGAATAAAATATAGTCAAGTGCAGTAAAAAACTTCTGGAAACTTTGTTTGCGGAACTTTGGTTTTTAGTATCGGAGATGAACTAAATAAATCATCTTATAGTCAAGGATAACACAGAATTTTCATTTATAACTTTGTTTCAATTACAATCAATAAGCCAATGTTTCATATAATGCCGAAGCTGAAACTATTTTCATGTAAATATGCCCGCTTAATTTTCAAGTAGACTTTAAATATTAGCATTCAGCATGCATTACTACGGTCAAATGTTGGAACCCAAAAGTTTCATTTAATTTGGCCCATCTAATTTGAGTTAAAGCTCACCAATTTGCAGAAATCAATAAATTTATGTGTATTTCCCCGTACCTGCTGTTTTATTTCGGACACAATATGTCATTCATGGGGCTCTATCTTGTAACAATGAGTTGGACAACTTGCGTTTTATACAGATTATTGCATCACAATGATAAGATTGTGACATGAGCTACCAAGCTGAACTGCAAAACATGACCGAAGGTTGCGAACTAGAACAAAAACATATCATTTTATGGTAATTAATTTAAACGCCAATAAATGGAATTTATAGCGACCCCACCTGGAGTCGCGACCCACGGGTTGAGGACCACTGATCTATAAAATACAAGCCATGTTATCTGCAAAGTATTACAAGTTTCGTAAAGCTTTCACATTGTGAAAATGAATTTGGTTTGTCATAATTGAGTTCACTCGCAAGAAGCTGTTTGGGGTAACATTGCACAACAGGATATATATATATCTGAAAAAATATACAAGCTAGCAAAGTGGAATTTTTTTTCAATAGGCCACTGTTTTGACACAATATTTTACAAAGATCATTGACACTAAGCTTGTGGTACAAAATCTGCAGAAAAGTTTCTGAAGGCTGCCCAAGACTTTTAAAGATATGAATTTAACTACTGTTGTTTCGAATAGCAGAACATTGACTAGAAACAAAGTCTAAAGGTGGTTTATGGCAATGGTTTCCAACTGTTTTCGACGGAATTCCTCCCTTTACAATTCAAAACATTTTCATTCCTCCCTAATCTACCACAGAGTAGATGCTAAACCATGCAAAAATAATTTAAAATTGGTCTATTATCAACTTTACAGGTCATATAACCAGAGCTTAAGTGTATATTGCCAAACCGCATGTAAAAAGAGATTCCTCCCCAACTTGGAACCACACTGGCTTTTTGTTCAGGCACAGAATGATTAAATCACATAAAAAAAGAAACTATTCAATTTGGTTTTGGTCTAAGGGCATTGTTTTTTTTAACCTATTTGACTATTTCCATTAAATATTTTATGCCGTGCACTGTTTACACAAAAATCCCTCTTTTTGACTACACAATTTGGTTAAAATTTGAGTCAAATGAATTTGTTTTGTTGTTTTCTATTTTTTCTCTGAAGTTTGCCCACCCTCTAATCATAGGCGCCAAGACCTAGGGTTTTTATAGCATGGTGGCGGCCACCGTGGATATTTTGGTTAGTTTGTCGCTGTAAACGTACTAAATATCGTCAAATTGTCTGCCAGTGAATGTTGGACCATTTCTGTGTGCAAATGTGTTGTAATAAATGGTTAAACTTGACTAAACAATTTTTAAACATTGTTAAGCCAATGATAGACGTTACAGCAACGTGTTGAAATCATCAACTAAACATTATTTCAAACATCTTTTTTTCTGATTTTGACGAACGTTGCATTTTATGGAAAGTTTGTTTGGCTTTGATATTGAGTTCTTGTAGTTGCACGCATTGGTCATGTCATATTTTATGTCCGCCACCTTGCATTTTTGTAAAACTTGTAAAACTAAAACTGGGAATGAATTGTATGATGTAATGGATTATATTTTACAGATGGTACATATGGTCATGTAGATTGTCATCTGTTTTGTTTGTCCTTATCACCACCACAGTATATATTATATAGTCAAGTGGGGTAAAAAAAAACAATTTTTTGAAACTTTGTTGCCAAACTTTTATTTTAGGCAACAAAAGGTCAGTTTTTCTTCCCAACAAAGCTGATAGGACTACTTTTATAGTTATGTGAAAATTTTTTGATTTCACTAAAAAACAAAAAAAATATTTGACAAAAACTGTTGTTCTTTTTTAACCCGAAAAAGGTACAAAAAAAACAATGTCGGGGTAAAAAAAAACAAGTGGACATTAGGACCATTTAAAAAAAAATTGGTGGCAGTTGGAACTTCAATTCAATTATATGAACTTAATAAACCATCTTAAAATCAAAGATAAGACAGAAATTTCATTAATAACTCTGTTACAATAAATAAGCCAAAAAAAACACAAGCCACATAAAATTCTTTGTTTTCGAAATTTTACAAACCAAACTTACAGCAGTTAGTGAACAGTTTGTAAATTAATAAAACACTTTCAAATTGGTGCTAAGACTTTCCATGGCTTTGTAGCTTTATTGCACTGCATTTATTGCCTTTGATTTGGTCTTTTTTTTCATTTACCAGTTTTTTGTTGGTATGCAACTAGGTTTAAATAGAGCTCACCCACTTGCTGACCGGTCATGTAACCTAAAACCTTATTGAAATAAAGTTTAATTTTCTACCTCAAACTGCTTGAATTACCACATAATGATTTGATAACCTCTTTTTCTTACTTTGTAGCATTTTTCCTTAGGCCTGGATCCCAATTTGTACTTTTAGCCATGCAGGTATACTTTTTGGTAAAAATGCCTCCGAAACTGGGCCCCAAAGCAATTTTATACAACTTTGGTTTAAGTACATGTTTTATAGGCTTTCTTTTTTATTTTCTAAACTTCCAGTTGACAAATAAAAATGTTTGGGCAAAAAAATTTTTGGGGTGCCAAAAATACATAGTTTTTTATTACCCCATTCCTATAGAACCGTTTGGGGTAAAAACGAACAACAAGATATCTGAAAAAATTTAGAAGCTAGCCAAGTGGAGTCTTTTTTGTTTAATAGGTCATAGTTATGACGCAACACAGAACAAAAGTCATTGACACCAGACTTGTAATAAAAAATCTGCAGGAAAGTTTCTAAAGGTTGTTGAAGACTTTTTAAGATACAAATTTGACTACTGTTGTTTCAACCTGCAGAACATTGCCTAGAAACAAAATCTGAGAATGGTTTATGGCTTATTTTTTAGGCAGAGAATGAATACATCCTATGAAAAAGAAAGCATTCAAAAAAAATTTTTGGTTTAGCTGTGTGGGTATTGTTTTTTTTACCCCAACTTCAGCAAAATTTTTTTTTACCCCATTTGACTATATTTATACTGCTGACCCCCAAACCGTAGAATGTTTTGTAAGCAAGGTTGAATGTGAAGGTGGGCTATGTCAACAGCGTGATGATGCGATGTACTTTACTTGTTGCTCTAAAGCAGTGGTTCTCAAACTCGGTTTTCGGGGCCGCATGCGGCCCCCAACTACTTATTTTGCGGCTCGCACCAGACCTCAGAAAACCACCAAACATTGCTATTTTACCTTTCAAAGTCATATTCTTTAGTGATTTTCTCAAGGTTTCGTTTTTTTTGCGGCTCCCCACACACTTAAAAAATACTTTTTGGCCCCGACAATAAAAAAGTTTGAGAACCACTGCTCTAAAGAGCTCCAGTTGTGTTTTATGGTTCTTAATTGGATGACATTTTTAAACAATCAACTGGATGAAGCTTATACAGCTAATAGAATATGCCATTTTGAGTCGTAGATTTTGTGTTTTACCTCGTAGTCTCAAGTCTCAACACTTACTGCCATGTGGACATTAAAATGGGTCACTTTTTAAACATTGTCTGGATTGGATGGAATGTACCCCTCCAGCTTCATAAAATGAACAAACAAAAAGTCTTGAATTGCATAAAATTTAGACATTTTGCCTTGTGCTGATTAAACTATTCTGGGGTGTTGGTTTTGTGTTAGCACCACCACTTATTCCACTAGCTACCAAATAGAATGATTAAATCACATAAAAAAAGAAAAAAAATTAGAAGTCAAATTTAGAAAATGTTTATGTATCCCTATGTTTCACCTCAAAGCATCAAGTTTTACCAGCTTATGTAGTAAAATGCATATTTAACTACTTGGGGACCCATGAGTTCCTGCTTGCAGAAACAACAAGGTTATAAAAATGATGCCAAAATATAGGACGCCAATGTTTAATAATGCAGTGAGCATATACGCCCTCTTTGTAATAGGTTACAATGCATAGAATGGTTTTATGTGCTGAGCAACCTTTCGAGTTTATTTCGGTTTGGATTTAAAAAAACAACAACCTTGCGCTCGCAGGCGATGGCATATTACTGGCCGTCATCCAATCTGCTTCCAGGCACAACAGTGGCTAGTTTTACGGACTACGATTCATTTCATTTCTTGCTATGTCACGATAAACTATTTAATGAGTCGGATAAAACAACCGAAGGCATCTCGCTTGGAGATAACCACTTTATGTTATGCACAACAGTGAACGAGACGTTCTGGCGTAATTGATCATAATAAAAATACTTGAACACCGGGGTCCGGACCAATAAACAATTCTGCGAATATACACAACTTGAATTTTCCGATTTCCTTAACTCCCCAAGGGGCACAGTAGCCCAACTGTGCTAATGGTAGCGGCGGGTGGCAAAATTTAAATTTATATTTCTAAAATTTATCTGTAATAAAAAACATTAGCGTGTTTGACGCGGTTTGGTAAAGTTGAAGCTTTTTGGTAAAACTGCGATTCACTTACTGGTTGTGCAAGGTCACAAACGCACCAAGGATATTTAGCAATGACCAATAATTTACTGGTAATTAATTACACATTTCACATCACTAGCCCAAGCATTTTATTGCATGAGGATTTACCACCTTGCAAGTTAACTTGTTTAAAGCAGGGGTTGCCCAAAGTTCGATGTTACAATTCAGGCAGTAGGCAACACCAGTGGTGGGATTCAGGCGGTTCACTCTGGTTCTATAGAACCGTCTCGCGAATTTTTATAAGATCAGCAAGCCGGTTAGCATTATGGCTTACTGTCAATGGAGTTTTTGTAACAGAACCGGCCGAAAAATACGACGTTTGTGATATAATCGGCTAACAAAAAATTAGAATCCTGGGCAACACCAATATTTATTTTAGAAATGTTTGCCCTGTTTTAGTGTTTGAAACGAGTAAACTCACTTATCTGGCTGTGGTGAGTTTTTTTTTCGAAAGTCAATTTGGAGTTTGAGCTGATTCTGGTAGGCTGTAAGAATAAACTCGTTACATGGTGTAGGCCTGTATTAGCATGTCTTTAATCCTGCCGTACTTCTTTATGTATTATTTCCAAGGTATCCATTTTTGGTATCGGCATAAATGCAACATGCGTCATTTAATCAGGATTAGGAACGATCAAGTGGAAACGAGGCGAAAAATCCGATAAAGATTAACCTCGTATTTCGTGGTAAACGCAACGGTCATATTGGATATTTTTCGCCTGCCCCAAATAAAATAATTTAATGTTGTCCATTGTTTTTCGAAAACTAAAAAACTTAGGGAACTTTAACGTAGTTTTCAGTAGGAAGCGTAATTGTATTTACTTAAAATAAATAATATGTGGCCCAGTTAGCACGTTATTTATCAAACTTGCGCTTTATACATCGCTCTACGAGCCAGTCACAGTGGCAGTTAAAAGTCTTGCAACATGTTTTTGTTTGGTAAAACCGAAATAGTTTATCCGACTCACAAGTCATGATGTGACGATTCGTTTCGCAAACAAACTGAGTAGCGCAACAAGTTGACGTTTCTAATTCTTTTTTACGATGATTCACAGAAATTAAAATTTATGCAAAAAACTGTTTGCGATTTGTCTGCGTTACTACAAATAGTGGAACAATTTATATTGAGTCTTTAACGCGAGTAAAAGTCAAGTTTATTTGATCGTGCCAATGTGTTTCTGGATGTTTCTAAAAACCATCGTTTCTGTGAAAAAGCGTTATTTATCACCCTCAACTTATTACACCGGTAGTAGATTACATGCGTCTTATACAAACAATTAAATCTACCGTGCTCATGTTTGCATGCGCTGTTTTTCCCTCGTACTTGCAACAATGGATTTCCGCCATTTCGCTATCGCCTCCTATTAATTCGAATCTTCAATATTCGACCTTTCTTCCACAACACTGTGAGTTACTTGTGCCTAATCTCCTTTTTCTAATTAATTCACAACGTGTGATACAAATCCTTGATATCCGGCTCCTTATTGGTCAGCCTCTTAAGCTCAATCCGGTGACACGGCCATTATGATTTTGTGCGCTTTGTCACAACGCTGAATTTCTTTTTTCTCGTACCGCTTGAGCCTTTATATGGCGGGTGGGGATTGGGAACTGGTAGTTGTGTTCAGTGTGTTGGCCTGGAAGTGTTCTAACAATGGTAAGTAAATGGCCTATAACACGGCGACTAAGTAAAGGCGCGTTTATGTTACTGATTTCATTTCCATTTTAGGAATGGCCGAAGCAACAAGAGCT
This sequence comes from Phallusia mammillata, assembly GCF_965637545.1. Taxonomy (NCBI): domain Eukaryota; kingdom Metazoa; phylum Chordata; class Ascidiacea; order Phlebobranchia; family Ascidiidae; genus Phallusia; species Phallusia mammillata. Next base: position 19,021,377 of record NC_137252.1, on the reverse strand, counting down.
GTGGAAAGAATGGGACTTGGGAGACAACAACCAGTCCTACTGGCACGGAGAAGCACATTTGATCCTTCATTGTTTGAGCCGAAGACCAAGCCAGCGCATATCACGAGCAAGAAAGGTGCGTTTATTCTTTTCGAGGTTTGCGCAAAGTTCCAAAACCTAAACCAGTGTAAAAAATATTGTTGAAGGGACGGGAGGTCGACCTATTCACCTGATTACAAACTTTTTCCCGATGGGATGTTCAAGAAACTGGGCTTTGTACCAATACAGGTTAGTTTATTTTTATTTGTTATATTTTTCCAAAGGGAATGATAATGTTTTAGTGCACTACAGTGTTGTATATATGCCTTACAAAGCAGATTAACTTTTTTCATGTTTATTGAACATAATTTGTTTGTTATCTTGTTTTAAAAGAGTCGTTATCTTTGAAACGGTTTGTTGTACTAGCCTTAGAAAAACAAAATTGCATACATCGCAGAGTTGATTTCAATCCCGAGGTCGATCACAAAGGAGCAAGAAAGGGAATGCTGAGGGACCACAAGGACTTGTTGGGGGATATTTTTATGTTTGATGGAACTGTTCTGTTCATGCCCAAACGTTTGCCCGATAAGGTACGATTTTAAAACGGTAACTTGCATCAATTACTTTACTACGACATTTACTTATGAAATACCCCACATTATTTGTGACCAAATTCTTCTTTGTTTCCTTGATTTCTGGTTAAAATTCTTGGAAATTGGAACTGATTATTTTGCGTTCACAGGAAACTGAGGTATTTTCGAAACGTCGTACTGATGATAGCAACGTTCGTCTCACTATAACTTTGACCAACGAGTTGCCACCGAAATCGCCCATTTCCATTCAGGTCTACAACTTGGTCTTTCGAAAGTAAGTTTGTAGTTTAAGTGTTTGCAAAATGTCAAATCGTTGAACAAAATTGATAACACGTTTGCGACGTTGGGCCGCTTTGTTGTTTTGTAATGTAAATGATATAATGTATTTGTTGTTTTGAAATGTAAATGTCGCACCGACGGAAAATTGTGTTTTTGCTAGCACACAATAATATGGCGAAGTTTATATGGAAATAAATTTGCTTGAAGGGTTTTGGATAAGATTGGTATGAAACAAGTTGGTCGCAACTTTTACAATCCAAGCATGGCCTTCACTGTCGAATGTGGAAGAGTTACTTTCGAAATCTGGCCAGGATTTGTCACCAGCATTCTTGAATACGAGACACAAGTGTTGTTGTGTGCGGAGGTTTCCCACAAAGTAAGCCGATGAGATGTTCCTTTAGAGTCCTAGCTTTGGTTTTATCCGCGACTGTTGTAGAACTAGTGCATTTGGCAATGAAATTATTCTCTTCTACCACAGTGATGTTGTATTATGTCATGACTCATATTACTTTCGCCTATAATTTCTGTTGTGCGTTTCAGCTAATGCGCAACGACACAGTGTTGGACGTGATGAACCAGATGTACAGAGACTGTCGTCAGCGTGGAAGAAACTTTCACGAAGAGGTGCAAAAATTCTTGGTGGGACAGATCGTCTTGACAAGGTTTTAAAAAACATGATTTATTGACTTGCTGTGACCCTAATTGCTGTACTTAAGGCTGTACGGTGCATGAAAGACAAGTGAAAAATGTCTTTTAGCTGCGTGTGCAAATTTGCAAGCTGATAAGTAACGTGGTTTCCATCGTCTAAATCGAACTTAGCACAATTGCTTATTCGAGCGTTGGTCGATTGACGGAGATTATCTCAAAACTAAGCCGGTAAAATTAATTGCGTGTGCGAAGCAATGCCACATGTTACACAGGATCAAAGGGGATTAGGTCCGGACATATTTTATTTGTTCGATTATTTTTTCCAAACAACCTAGCACAATTTGACGAATTCTGTTTATTTATTACAGTGCGCATTTCTAAAAGGAACCTAATTACTTTTGTTGTCAGCCAATTTTTGTTTGTTGTTCGTCGCACCAAGGTCATGTTATTGATTTTATTTCCAGGTACAATAACAACACTTACAGAATCGATGGTATTGAGTGGGATTTGAACGTGAGCATGACGTTCGAGCGCAGAGGCGAAGCAGTTTCCTATGCGAAATATTACAAAGAGGTACCAATTTCTTTGTTAAAAATAAGCTTTTTGCTGTTTTCTGTTGAAGGACAGAACTGTGTTTTACTAAAATTAATTTTGCGTCTTCATCGCCTGCAATCACCTGCTAATTTGAGTTTTATAAATCGACTTGTTTGCTGCAACATAATTATCGCCTCGCGACCTTGGTGAAGCATGTTATCGATTCGCTGTACACTACCTCAATTTCTGCCATGCATTTAGAAATCTTCTGGTTGTAGAATGAACCTGTGCAAAATTTGCTTCGTGCAATGTTTTAATTTTGTTTGTAGCAATATAACATCGACGTTCGGGATTTGAAGCAACCTTTGCTTTTGTCCCGGCCCAAGAAGCGAGAGATTCGTCGTGGTGGCATTGAAATTATTCATCTCGTTCCAGAATTATGTACAGTTACTGGACTCACTGATGAGGTATAACACATTTCTGTTCTTTATTGGCAATTATTTACTAAACCTGTGTGTTTGTGCAGTTACGATCCGACTTCCAGACAATGAAAAGATTGGCTACGTTCACCAAACAGGGGCCACAAAAACGCGCCCAGGTTCTGCAGGCTTTTATCAAGAGAATGACTGGGTTGGTAGAATGTTTTTTTATGTGGCTGATAAATATTGATTGTGTTATTATACCGCCAAGAAAAAGTTTGTTGTATCAAACATTTCCGTTTTAGTGGTTGTAGCAGATTATTTTAAACGTGTTTAAACGTTCAGAAACAAGGACATCCAAAAAAAGTTTTCAGAGTGGGGACTGATGTTTGAGGATCGTTTGCTCGACCTGGATGCAAGACACCTTGATTCGGAAAATATTATGTTCGCTGATGTATGTGTAGCCCACACAGTTTGTACTGTTTTGTAGTCAGGTTTTCAACTCAACTCGTGTTTTGATAGAATAAAGTTGTGTCATCTGGCCACCAAGCATCGTGGGACCGCGAGTTTCGCAACGCACGTCTACTGCGCTGCGTTGAACTTCGTGATTGGTTTTTGGTCCATTGCAGTCGCGACAAAGCCTGTGCCAATGATCTCATTCAGAAAATGTGCCAGGTTGGTTAAAAAATGGGAAAATTTGGCATTTCACTCGTTTAATTTATTTAAGTTTGTTACGTTGGTCAGGGTTTATTAGTTAATGAAATGTAGGTTTTTCCAACCAACACTTTGTCAGTTCTGTATTATCACTTTTTTGTGCGTAGGTTTCACGGGCGATGGGCTTCAACATGGCTCGTCCAACTGTGGTCGAATCTCCAACTGACCGCACTGACCAAATACAAAAGATTATTAAGGACATGGTGGCTCAGAATCAACGTACTCAACTGGTGCGTATTGATTTTTTACCATGTTACCTATTCCTTAACTTTGCGAAAGCCAACTTATTTTTATTGCCTACTGCAGGTGTGTTGTTTGTTGCCAAGCAACCGTAAGGATCGTTACGATGCGGTGAAGAAGCTGTGTTGTGTGGATTGCCCAATACCAAGTCAGGTATTTAGTTACGGAAAAAGATCTGATTTAAACCTGGTGCTAATTGTTTTCATGTGGTCAGGTTGTTCTGTCGAGGACTCTATCAAAGCCACAGAGAGTAATGAGTATTGCCACCAAGATCGCAATCCAGATCAACTGTAAACTTGGAGGGGAAGCTTGGGCCGTCAGAATCCCTGTAGGTTTTTGCTGTTGTTGTCGAAATAATACTTACAATCACGTTAGTGTCAGCAAATGTATTTCAACAAGAGGAATTTTCCGATTCCTAAAAGCTGTTTTCCTGTCTAGCGAAACCAGACACACCTCGTACTCACAAACTGGTTAAAAAATTGTTTTGCCTGTAGTTGAAAGATTGCATGATCATCGGAATCGATACTTACCATGATTCGTCGCAGAAGGGGAGATCGGTTGGAGGTTTTGTTGCCAGTATCAACTCCACATTCACTAGGTTAGCCTTGGTGTAAAGCCAGATTTGTTTTGTGACTTTTTGGATATGTATTTAAGCTCGTACTTTTTACATGCATACCTGTACTATCAATGTTTAAAAAACACACATATTTGTTGTTTAGATGGTATTCCAACGTAACTTTTCAACATACTGGTGTGGAACTCATTGATGGTTTGAAACGTTGTCTTCATGGTAAAGAAATCACAAAAAAATAGATTTTGATTATAATTTACCATTCGTTTAGTGCAAACAAAAAGTAGAGCGCTGACAAACCTACTTGTAAATAGGTGCTCTGCAAAAATACCATGCTTGGAACAAGAAACTTCCGGCTCGCGTGATTTTGTATCGTGATGGTGTCGGAGATGGACAACTCGAAATGGTGAAGGAGCACGAACTGCCACAACTGCTTGAATGCTTTAAGATTCCAGACCAACCAGACTACAAGTACGTTTATCCAAACAACAAATATTAAACTTACCAAACCGGACTTGGTTGTTGATTTTTGTTATGATTTCAAGGGGAAACAGTTACAGCTAACATGTTTTGACTTGAGACAGTGTTTTGAGGACTTTAACAGCCGAAATATTTTTTAGGCCCAATCTGTCTTTCTTGGTTGTGAAGAAGCGGGTGAATGCTCGATTTTTTGCTAGCGGCAGAGGCGAGTTGCAAAATCCACCACCAGGAACAATCATTGATGACGTGGTCACAAGACCAGATTGGTAATTGTAGACCTAAACTATTGATTTTACAACAATAGGTAAAGTGGCAAACTATTGTGCATCGTGTCATAGTGCAATTTGTTGTAGCTTGGTTTGATTTTCCAAGCACAACTTATATGGACTACCACACTTTTGCACATCATCGTCGATTAATATTTTTGTTTTAAACAAGTGTTCGTGAGGTCTGAGGTGTTGTTTTTTTCCTTAAAATTACACTTTTTTTGTTTAAGGTATGATTTCTATGTGGTGAGTCAATCGGTGCGTGAAGGCACTGTCAGTCCGACACACTACAATGTGATATACGACTCGTCAAACTTGCAGCCTGAACACATGCAACGGTTGGCATACAAACTTTGCCACCTCTACTACAATTGGCCGGTAAGATATTTTGGTAATAAAGTAAACTTTAAACGTCTTGTCCTAGTCAACCATGATCTCAAAAATGCAATTGGAATATGGCCTTGAATTGTTTTGAGGTTTTCTGTGGGACACACTTTACTTTTTGATGTTCTGATACAATGTTCATCTTTACGCTTTCAGGGCACCATTCGTGTTCCGGCTCCATGCTTGTATGCTCACAAGCTTGCATTTTTGGTTGGTCAGAGCATCCACAACCCTGTTTCCACTTCACTGAATGACAAACTTTACTTTCTGTAAACAAGATGCATAGAGCAGACAGTGGTTGAGTCGAACTGATTTCTTTTCCTCCCATCGTGAAAGATTATTGACTAGTTTCTCGCATGGGCGTGTGTGTTTCCTACAATGTTCGTTTGCTTTGTTGTGGATCGTCAAAAAGTTCAGCAGATTTATTACACTGACTATTTTGTTCGAAAAAAGGAAATTGTATACCAATGTGCCCTGGATTTATTGTGGTACCTTATTTGGATATTTTGGAGTTTTGTACATAATCCCGACGTCCAAAATTGTTTGCCTAAAAGTCAAACCTGTGTTAATCCACATCAACATCATGTGTATATTTGTCTCATTGCTGTTCATTTTTCGTTTCTTTTCTTACTGCTCAAAAGTTCAATTGTTTGTACCCCTGCAGGTGGCAGCTTTTCTTTGCATTAAAAGTTCATTTTACAGACCTTTTGACTCGTTGAATGTTTGTCTATTCTGGCCGTGTTAGGAATAACAGTACAGAGAATTTAAAACCCACACAACAACTTTTTTTGCGAAACAACAACTAAGAATATAACTAAACAAGTTAAAGCTATATGCAACACTGGTGCCTGCCTAAAATGGCGGTAGTATATTTTTTGATCTGACGCTTGTTAGCGTAAGATTTCTGAATTTATGAGTGTTGGTTTCCGATTCTTTGTTTCAAACTTTTGTTGCAAGTGGCAATAAGCTTTCTGTATGACTGAACCTCCTCCGAACTGGTTTCCCGCACAGAAACACACAACAGATGTCTTTTCTTGGTGTTATACTCACCTACACACCTGTACATCCGGCCACGACGCAATGTACTTAGTTTTCTGTCCTAAAAATCACCAAAGAAGTATGTGTAGGTTTGAAGTGTCGAGGTTATTGATATGTTGCGCTTACCGTTTCATAAAAAACGCACTCAATTGTTTGGTCTTGCCCATCTTTCATGACAAAACTTTTTGAATGTTCGCCAATTGTTGTCACCTGAGAATCTAGTCTTCCTGTAAAGTATAAATTGAACTATACCACAGGAGTAGCGTTAAGCAAATAACGAATCCTCTCACCTATTAACTCAAATGTTGGAAGTACCTGCGGCTTCAATTGAGACCAACTAATGATTCCGTGGACATTTGCTGCCACAAAAACCCTATTCTCCTTTACAACTTTCTTTATTGCTTCTCTTCTTGCTTTGAGATCAATGTTTTCCGAAGTGGGTTGCTCACGATCTGGTAGTTGGTCGCTTACAGGTTTGTTAGTTTTTGACGTAGTTTCTTTTGTAGTTGATTGCAAAACTTTACCGTGATTGGTTGATCCTAAAGCTTGAAGATTTTGAGAAAAACATGGTTGATTTTGAAAACCTGGTTTGCAAGAAAAAGGCTGCCATGGTGGTGGCAACATTGGGGCAGATTGATAACCCCAAGGTTGAGGGAATTGAGAGTTAAACGTGCGTCCCCCCGATGCCCCACAAGGGTAAGTGTCATTGGGTGTAGTTGGAAATTGAGGTATCGGAGTTTGAAAGCAATTGGTATTGTTATGGTTGTATACATTTGTCATTGGTTGGTCACTCCATACGTCTGCAAAACATTGCGTAATGAAAACTATTGGTACTTAAAAAAAATTAATTCTTACCGTTGTTATAGGATATATTGGTTTGATGCTCCTTTGTCATCCATTTTCCAGGGTATTTGTTATCATTGCACTCGTTGCAAAATGTTGCTGTTTTAGCTTGTGGTTGATATTCATTTCTCCTTTCATTCAGGCCGCGTTTTTGTAAATAATTTGCATTGCAACGCGGCGTAGGGATGTTATTTGGACCAGGTTGGCGCATTTGCTTGCGATACATAATTCATTACCTTTTGTTGAACAAATCCAGGGTTGTTTACAGTCTGACTAAAAACTACAGGCAGCTAAGATAACTTTCACCCAAAGACTTGCTTACCTAATTATTATATTACTGTTTCCCAATATTGCACCAGTTAGATTTTATACATTAGTTTTACATCAACTGCTAGTAGACATGACCCTGTAACTTTTTAAACTGTGTTTACTGTCTACTGTATAAAATACGCCAGAAACAAGTCTATTGTGAATTTGTGACGTAATAATATGTAATAACCTGCGCTCATTTTTTAGCAACAGTTATGTTTTACGCCAAACTACAATTGTTGTAAATCGCTAAAAGCTGTTGTTAAACTTTGCACGAATTGGGACACAGTCGTTCCGCCAGATCTTTAGCAAACTCTCGGCCCAAAGCATTATATCCCGTATCGGCGATGAATAGGTTGTGAGGATTCCCAGCAATATCGTTTAGTTGTTTTTTGTCCAACCTCCCGTTGATTGATTGAACACCAATTACGTATGTCTATTGTAAAAGAAAAGGTAACTCAAACAGTTGACTATTTATTTACAATTGTGGTAAATTCTTACAATAATATGTTTCTTTCTTAAACGCAGAGCAGTTTGTAGCACGTCGTCGTTAGATCTTCCATCTGTAAGAACAATTATAACTTTTGCAGTAGCATGGTCTCTAGCTCCACCATGTGGCAAAAACATGTGTTCCCCAGCGTATTGAAGCGCCTTGCCAGTATAAGTTCCTTAAAAATATAATTTGGCAGGTTAGGCAACTACAAGTGCAAAATACTTCTAAAATGGCGATGCTCAATATTCCCAATAAGCAACTTGCAAATTAATCACTGGCAAAAACTTTGCTTACCAATCTTCTAACTATTTCAACATTGTCTACCTGAGCCGTTGTACGGTAGAGTAGCAACTTTCCTAAGAAGTGCTTCTTTTCCATAGGTTTTAACATATTGAAACGGAATAGCATTTTGCTTGTCGACGTATTTGTTGTAGCGAAAAATTGCAACACACGTTCCGTTTGCAGAAAAGTCGTACAACCTACAAAACTGACGGTTAAACGCCCTGACCAAATTTGTAGTTATTTTTGACAAAATACCTGATCAGATCTTGTAAAAACGTAATCATAGTCGACCATCCCACTTTACCAACAGATGAAGAAGAGTCAAGCGCAATTACCAGGTCCATTTTCGGAGATGCAGGACACATTTCTATATGTACAGACTTATTATTGATCATACTATGTCAAAACGTTCTTGTATCTTAAGTCAAATCTATCAAAAATTATCTTAAAACAAATCGATCAAAAATTACTGGCACAGCAGGGGATCGGATTGCTCCATGTTAAGCCGTCTCGAAGGCAAGTCGATAGCTTTGATTGCATGGGACGTATCGTGTAAGTTTCTTGGCAGATAAACTGACAAGTAGAACCAACAAAATTGTCATCAGAACATTCAAACGTTCCCATGGCAAGCTGTGAAACTTCAGGACAGCGTAGTTCTTGAGAGAAAAAAAATGTTGTGCAACGGTGAAATTCTCACGTACTTTTCAAAAAAAAAAAAATCGAAAACAAAAGCATTTAAATTGCTTTTCCCAAGCTGCCATAAAAAGCAACTCTAGGACGACTTTGAATGATAGCTTTCCCACAAGATTTATAATTAAGGAAAATTAATTTGAAGGATGTTTGTCTGTTAAAACGTTGGGTGGCCTTGTCAATGATTTGCTATATCAGCATTTCTCAAAATGGGGTTCGCGGTCCTTTAGGGGTCCGTGAGGCAATTTAGGGAGGACCGCGAAAAGGTTAAAGTAATTCTATAATCTTATTTGATGTCAGTTTGTGTCACTAAATAAGTTTTAATCAAGTAGAAATAATGGCCAAGGGACCGTTTTGAAAAAAATATGAAAAAGTTTGAGAACCACTGTGCTATATAAACGTAGACTATTCTTAAACCAACAATCGGATAATAAGGCTTTAAAAAAAATCTTTGGTTTTATTAATACTGTAATTATTTTGACAAACAATGAATTACGAAACCTACTAATACAAGAGGGCTCTTCATTATCCCAGGCTAAATCTTCTTTATCTGAATCACGGCACGTGATGGTGGGAGGACCAATCAAGTCGTAATTTTCCAAACATGTAAATGAGCACACCGATCCTTTAGCACTGTCTCTACTACAATTTGCTTCCCGCTGGCCATTTTTCGTAAGAACTGGGCAAAGTTCTAGAAACAACATAACATTGGACTGTTTTTACTTTGCGATTTGTAATAACGTGAAGGTATGTTGTGACTGGTATCTGAGCTTACAGATGTGAAAAGAGGTTTTCAAAACGGCAAATTTATGCCCAAATTGGCAAGTCAATTAATCTATGGCATATTTAATCGTTTTGCCTAAATGTTAAGACCAGGTAGATTTGTATAACCTAAGTTACAAAAAATTGTCTGAACTTATATTTTGAGCACCGGGCGATTTCCATTTAACAGTGTAGTACCTTCGCAAGCAGGAAAATTTCTATCCCAAGAAATGGTTCCAGTTTTGTCTGGAGAACACACGACCGCTCCAGGGCCAACAAGCCTCCTGTTTCCAGAGCAACCAAAATGACATGTAGTTCCGGCCACAAATCTATCGTTATTACATTCGACATGAATAGATGCGGTGGAATTAATCTGGTGGCACGTTAAACTTTCTGCAAGTAAAAACAAGAAAAAAAACTTTGTTTATTATGTAGTAATTTTCACAATCTTACTTTTACAGGTAGGTGGTTTGGCGCTCCATTTAGGGATTCGGGGTGTATCCTCGCTTTGTGAACAAGTAATTAAATACGGTCCAATAAGATCGTAGTGGTCATCGCAGTTGTACTGACAAACGGAACCAACTTGGCGGTTGTTGGTGCATTCAGAGTGTAAGTATGGACCTCTCGGCGTTTCCGGGCATCTTGTTGCAACAGCTGCAATATTTGTTTAATGAATAAAATACTATTAATAGTTACCAGCAGGTTACAAGCTTTTTGTACTTATTATGAATATTATGTATAAGTTTATATTTTGATAAAACAAATCAAATTTGGGAACTCTGGCAACAGTTTTGCCACGTCGCGCGGTAGGGCTTAAACCAGGGGTTCCCAACCGGTGGTACGCGTACCACTAGTGGTACGCGAAGGGTTTTCAGGTGGTACGCGAGTAGCTTCTGTTTTGTTCACAAAAACCTCAATTTGCAACTTTATATTTTGTTTGTCTGGTTTTGTTTACAAAAAAACAATCCCCAGGCCTATTGTCATTGTTACGTAACTATTCCTGTTGTTTCGTATCATTACCATCTTCAAAATACAGGTCATGTCAATTCTCAACAAAAAGCATAGTTGCTACTTGCTATGAAAAGCCGAACAACGCTGCGGCACAGTGGGCGTTAATTATGTCAAATGATTGCTCTTGATAGATATATCTACTGTTTTGGTGCTTAAGATAGCGTTGAATGAAATATGATTCAAACAAATTAGTTGTTCTGCAAGAAGTGGTACCATAGAGCACTGTAGAGTGTAGAGCACATTAGTGCTCTATGGTGGTACGCGTGGCAGTGCAGAGCGTCCAGGTGGTACGGGATCGTAAAAAGGTTGGGAACCCCTGGCTTAAACCAACCGTTGCAAAGAGGAACATTGGCGCTCCATCGCGAACTTCCAAATCTGCTTCTACATGTCAAGCTACTGCTTCCCACCAAGGTATATCCATCTCCACATCTAAAGTTACATTTCGATCCAAATTGATTGTTACGTGTGCACTGCATCGCTCCATTGTTGGGTGGCATCAGGTTGCGGCATGGTCGGTTAACTTCAACTTGTTCTAATAAATGTTGCACATGATGTGTGAAATAAAAAGCCAATAAGGTTTTCACAAAATTTGTGCCAATTCTGTGAAAATTTCACAAAATTCCAATGTTATAGTCCGTTTGTCTATACAAAAACAAATTAGTGGAGAAATTTAACCCCTACAAAATGTCTTTAATTTCGGTCTAATGTGGCCGAGCCTGCAATAGGTATTTTAAGAATCTTTTGTTGGTAATGCAAGTAATCCGAAAATTCGGTGCCCACCATAACGAAGCGGTTTCGCGGTACGCGAGACATTAAACAAGTTCAGGATATTCGTAAGCTTACTTTTATAGCACACAATCTTAAGCATCTTTTCAAGCAGTAATTCTTAAAAGGTTACACGATACGATTGAAAAACAGCTCGATTTTTTTGCATGGTTTCCGAAACAGCCGACAGACTATCTTTAGTGGTTGTATTGTCTGTTGTCTTCTTGTTCTTTGTTGGTGCAACAAATCAACACACAGCTTGAAAAGGTTGCCCCAGAACATTTACCGCCACATAACAATCCGACCTAACACGACCCGCTGAAGTTGAGCAAGCACCTGATATACTGCTTACATTCAGCACGTATCGTACATTTAGCACTTTGATAATTTACGGTTTTGGAAAACACGCTGGTCCAAGATTCACATACTACAACAGAGAACGTATGATAGAAACTAAGCGTGGCCAAATTTCTACCTATACATGTTGGTTGACGATGACTCCATTTTCCACGAGAACGGTTGTTCTGGTCCACAGTGCAAGTCGCAAATGTGTTTCCGCTCCGTTGAAATCCTTGGTGGCAGTAAAACCTAAATAAAATCATACAAAAACAATTGTTCAATAAACATATTTTAAAAACAAAAATTCATGCATGTGTTTAAATGCCAAATATCATTTTCACGAGTGTTGCTTAGCAAGGTAATTTGATTTTTTTACGGATTTTACGGACACCTATGTAAAGTCAGTCCTGAATCAAGCCCGTTTGTCAAAAACAGAACTAAGCTTGAACACATCATGAACCCGGTCCGAGTTACAACTCTTCAAAGAGCTATGATAGTTGTCTCAAACACAAGTTTTACTTAATTGCGCGGTTTACCAGAGCATATTTTTGTATCTGTACGGGTTAGAACTTGAGGTTACATCCTATAATCCAAATTCCTTTATGAGTATCGTACAAACAGTCCAGGTACAAAATCGTTGACATTTTTAAGATTACGAATCACAAAGTTCGTATGGTTTGACCAATATTTAGATATTTTAGATCTCATTTATATGTGTACTAATAAGAAGTAACAAGGTCACGAATTTACTTTGGGTTGGTGTAAAAAGTTACAAAATACAGCACGTACAATCCATTGAATTTTTAACATCAGACAACATTTTTAAGGTGTTTACCTGCATATGCTCCCCATTGTATTTGACTTTGTGCAGCTGACGTATCCATTCAACAACCGCGAGTGGTTCGGTTGACATTTGATGGACGAACATGAGGTAAGGTAATTATTCCAAAGACCACCCTTTTCTTTAAAGTAAAGTACAATTTTGTGTAGTGCAGAAGTTGACATGTTTAATTTGAACCAGTCTGACGGCAAAGCAAAACCTAACACCAGGTATTAAGACATTTTGGAAACATGTGCCTTTATGTTATCTGGATTCAAAAATTCCCTGATGAAATTTGTTTTCGTAAAAGGAACATGTATGAAAAACGTAATGACATTAAAACAAAAGTGTTTGATAAGGAACTTTTGTCGCATCCATAAAACAAAGAGTGTTTATCCCTCATTAATAACAAAAAGGAACTGATAAATAAATTAGTGCGACAAGCATGGTGGTTTAATATATTACAAATAAGCATGCAAAAGTACTGAATTTATGACGTCCGTGGTTTTAAAATCAATTTAAATCACTGCCCGGGGCAGATCAAAAGGTAAAACCTAAAGTCTACCATTTACGTCAGAGATTTACACATGTTGCAACATACGACAAACTGAAGTTGTCGCCTCTCTGGTAAAATATCCTTGTCTGCACCGCAGTATACATCTACTGCCCACATTGTTTCGGTCTGTGCACCGCATCGATCCGTATCTAGGAGCTCGGAGGGCTGGAACACATTCTCCTGCTGAAGTTGAATCTGTTTTTGAACAAACGTATTAAAAGTAGAATATTTAATTTAAAGCGCTTTGATCGTGCCGTTTAGCTCATGAAATAGATGTGTGAAGTTACGACAACATGAAAATAAGCACTTTGTACTTCCATACTTTATACATAAAATGTAAATGTAAAATAGGCTGCTGAACAAAAGTGTATCAACTTGCCTTGCAATTGTACGTCGCTATTTTGTAGCGTCGACGCTGTTCCGCTACAATGTTTGTCGTCGACGTTGCATCGATCCTCAGTACAACAGCAGTAACACATCGAGTTGGAAACTTTTGCTTTGCATGTATCCTGTAAATGTTTTTGTACTTGTAAATTCTCTTCTGTTGTGACAAGCAGAACACTTTTAACGATCAAATTATCCGACAGGAATTTTATTGAATACACAATGTCCAGGCTGATCCGTGCAATCGGTTTTCTTTTTAGTCACACGTTGTGTTGCGGCAAACTTGCGTGTTCAATAACTTGTTTATAACCGCAAAGACCCCGCCCGTATATTTCACAAATTTGTATGGCAAAATTCTGAATTTATTAATTTCTTTGATAAATTTGAGTCATGATCAATTTTCACGTCTTTAGCGTGTAGCATGATATAAATACTTGGTTGATGCCCGAAATACAGCAACCTAAATGCAATTAAATGTCACCATTAATTTATTTTTAAAGCTATGCGTTTAAAATATAAAAACAGGATCGGCAATTAAAATATTAAAGAGGTTGATTAATGTAGCCTATATCATTTGACTAATGATAAGTATTTCCCCAGTAGCTAGGTCTTATATTGTACACCAGTGGTTCTCAAACTTTTTTTGTTGCGGCGCGTCTGGAAAAGTTTTCTGGACTTGCGACGCACCAGCAAATAAAAGGTAATGAGGAAACTTATTATTAAAGTTGTGTTTATTGATACAACAACAAAATGGAACTATTCCGCGATGCCCTTGGAAAATTGAAACTACTGTTGTACAGTATACCGGTGGCCCGAAATGTAGGTATATTTCCAAAAAACAAAAATTTAATTTTATTCACCATATTTCTGTTGTTGTAGCAGGCATTCTTCTGTTTACATCGCTTAGTAATTTGCACTCTGCGTCCCGTCGAAATCCATCGAATTTCCGTGGCACATGCATTCTAAACATGTTTATAAATTATTTATCATTAAACTGTTAATAGTAATAACATTTAACCTTTTCAAAAGGCAACATCTCCAAACTAAAGTATAACAATAACCGGCAAAATCGAAATCTATCATTTTAATTAGCCTATACATCTTCCAAGTCGACCCTATGAACTTAGTTTAGTTTAGATCAGTGTTTCCCAACCTATGGGTCGCGACCCAAAGTTGGGTCGCCTGTAAATTCTGTTGGGTCGCCAGTTTTTGTGACAATTAGAGCATCTACGTTTCGTAGCGTTATTTTGTTATTTCCCAAGGATATGAATTGTTTCCCAATAACAATTTCATGACTATTTGGCGTGATAGTGAATTATTCTTTTTGTGACGTCATAATGGTTGTGTGAGATCACTGTTAAGCGTTGTGTGGCTCATAATGCTTTGAACCAGCTCTAAAGTTGGCGGAAAAACGAATAATTTTTGTTTGATGTTTTTATTTTTTCAAACTAGCGTAGTAATTTTCGAAAAACTTTCCTGATTTACAAACAAAAATACAACCCAAATAGTAAGAATGCATATGATATCCATGGGTCGCGAGAAGCCACAAAACAAAATTTTGGTGAGTATTTGGGTCGCGACAAAAAAAGGTTGGGAACCACTGGTTTAGATGCATCACCTCGTTTCTGTTGCATGTTTTGACTTGACCGGATGCTGAACATACTTCATGGCTAGGTGCGTTTACGCAAGTATAACACTGGAGTCCTGTAAGCGTAAAACATTTGTACATATTACGGAAAAATGGGCCGGTATTAGATAAAAGTCAAAACAACGCTGCACGATAAAGTATACGTTTTCGATACGCTTACGATAGAAATGACACAAAAACTTGTTTTAACTCACCAAATGCTTCGTTGGTGAAATAACCGACATACCACAAAACAAAAACTTGTAAAAACATCACACGCGGTGTTCAATTGTTCAAGGTTTACGCAATTTTAAAAGTTGAAAGCAATGAAAGGTCTTTCAATTAACTAGAAGCTGGGATAAAAGTAACTATAAAAACGTACTTACAACTGGACTGTGTAGTTTTTCGTAAAATAACTATCAGCAATAATAAATGTAATAATATTGTGCCCCGAAGAATGGGCAAGCTTTGTTTTGGATTTACCGTGATAAATTTTACGTTTGTGACAGCTATCATTTAACAATCAATATTTATCCAAATTACTTTACGAAAGCTGCCCCCTGTCACCGGCGAGGCGTCTTGCAACATATTGCTGATCGCATCAGCCTGAGCAATAAAGCAGGCATATTATGACGATGAAAAAAATCACGTTTGTTTCAACACATATCTAATCTAAAATAATGTTCCACTTTCGTCATATATACGTTACAAAACCTACTTATGAAGCTTCCTTCTGAGGAGCGCTAGTTCAGCTCAAAAGAGTAGGCTATCTTTACTCGACAACGTGATTGAAATTTAATTATGCTAACGAAACATAAAAACATCACTGCAATTCGAGAAAGATAAAAAAGCGTGTTCGTTTTTTCGTCATTTATCTCAGGCGAATATTACATTAAACCCGCTTGCGTAACCTTTCTTTCCAGCCTCAGAAACTGCACAAGATTGTAAAAAAAGATGCACAAGATTGTAATTCGAGGTAGACTAAAAAGCGTCTTTCGAACATTTCTTCGTTATTTTTTCAACAGCGAATACCACATTAAACCTAGGTTTCTGATTTTTTTTCGTTTCCACCAGGACAACAGCCTGAAGGAAATTTCAAAAAGAACGAGGAGCCGGAGACTGCTTTTTTAGAAAAAGTTTTGCTGCCTTCTAACATTGCGCGAAGAAATTGTAACGTTTTGCATTTCATGTAAACAGGAAAGGCTAACCTAAATAGCAATACAGTAAAACAAATGGACAATAAAATCCCTCGTTAAAACAGACTCAATGATTTCGGGTGAAGGAATATGTGTTTCGCCTGAACAAGGAGTGTCAAACATGCGGCCCTCCTAGGGTTTTTGTGCGGCACACGAAGTAACTTTTAGAAGTTATGTGTTGTGAGTTTACAAGATACAATCATTTTCTGTTAGTGGTATCAGGGTTGCCAGGAAGTGTCGGTTGGATTCGGACAGTATTTGTCTGAAAATCGGACATTTTAGGACAAAAAAAACGAAAGCGTATAATTGCTAACAAGGTATCAATATCGAGGTGGCAACTGCCATTTTTGTGCGTTTACGTTCCCTACACTCAAGCGTTTTACAAAAATGCAAAGTGGCGGACGTAAAATATGACGTCACTTATACGTGCAACCACAAGAACTGAAATCCAAACTTAAGGCCGATGCACACACGATGCGATGGTTGCGATGTTTTGTCGCAAGGCCAAAATAATTGACGTCATTTCCGCTCTTCAACGACAAATGCGACGAAATCGCAAAGTTAAACTGTTCGCTACAAAATCGCGGTCATCGCAGAGGTCAGCGCGATATTTTCGCTATCTTTGCTGTCGGTCCACAACGAATTAGCAAGTTGCAAAGCTGTAGTAGTTTCTTTTTGTCCACAGCAAATTAAAACATAATATTGCAGTGAAAAGTTACAAGAACAAGAACGACAATGTGAATTCTGGATCAGTTACAAGAACAAAAACGACAATGTAAATTCTGGGTCACCAGGTAACTTTTACAATAATGTTGTGTTATAAAACTTTTGGATAGATTAGCTTAGTAGATGTGCATCACCTTGTAAGCTGGATTGGTTTTGCTTAGAGAAACAGCAGTAAAATGATTGTTATGATGTTGTAGATACTTCTAGTTCCACTGACCAGTGTTGAAAAAAATGTTGAATTTTGATTTGCTGCTCATCTACATAACATGGACAAATGATGAAACAAATCCTAGAGTCATTTATAAAACCTTGAAGGTAGAGTATGTTGTACATATGTTAATTTAATTGTATTACTGAAATTTTTGTTTCTTTTAAGCAGCACACCTGGCAATGTACCAATTCAAGTGCAAGCTGAAAGGGTGTTGTGGAATTGTGATGAAACATTAAATTTATGCAGTAGTTTATTGCAAAATGTTTACATAATAGCAATTTTATGAAAAAAATGCCTTCATTACTGTAACCCATCCAAACTGTTCCATTGAACAATTGTTTTTGTTTTCTATTTATGTTTATTGTTTAATAAAAAAAATATCATGCCATGTTTATTGGACAAAACTACAAAGTTGACCAAGTAATACAAAGATGTTGTCAATCCACAGAAGGCACGTGGTTTGTTAGACAGTTACAACTGCTGGATTCCATGTTAGCCTTACTGGTTGTTAAGTAAGTGCATTACTATCAAGTCGTCAGCTGTTTAAGAGCCCGCAGGCAGTCAACCAAGCATGACGCAGAAATTCAAGGCAAGCGGGCGATCGTACCAACGAGCAGTTAACTAGTGTGTTTCAGGCTTAATACAGATGTAGCGCGCTTGAACGCAAAAATCGCATCGTGTGTGCATGAAACGTCGCCGCCATCGCAATGAGCTGGTTATCGCATTCATCGCAAATCGCATCCATCGCATCGCGTGTGCATCGGCCTTTAGAGCCCAACAAACTTTCCATGTTCGAAAAAAAACGATATGTTTGAAATAATATTTAGTTGGCAATTGCAACACGTTCCTGTAGCGTTTATCATTGATTTAGCAACGTTTAAAAAATGTTTCGTAAAGTTGTTGCTTAATTCATATCACCTTAGATCAGTGCTTGTCAACCTTTTTTGAAACGGTACACCCTTTTAACGTTTACACAAAATTTGTACACCCCAGTAAAAAAATTATTCAACCCTGTAACACACTGAATCTGTGGTCCTAACAGAAATGATGATGAGCGCAATATCAACAAGCCATAATCCACAATTCACTTTCTACATCTGAAAGAACCATCATTAACAACGATTATCAAGTGAAATATTAAATTATGATGTCACAAATAGAGTTTTGTAACTTAAAATCTGTGAACACTTGAGATGCATGTTGTGCCATGTATTGTACATTCCAGTCAGTCTGTTCTAAAACTGAAACCTGCCTGTTGTGATACCTGGTCATAGGTATATTATATTTTTTGTCTGGTACACCCCAGTACACCCCATCAAAGTGGTACACCCTTTAAAAATTATGGTACACCCTGGGGTGTACAATACACCCGGTTGAAAAGCACTGCCTTAGATAACCATTTATTACAATGCATTTGCTTTGCACACAACAATGGCCAGACATTCACTGGTAGACAATTATGTGTTTAACGTCATAAACAAGGCACTAACCGAAACAAGTTGCAGTTTTAAGCCACGTTTTGTCGTAAAAAAGGTTTGCAACCTTCAAAAAAATAGGAAGGAGACAAAAAGTTGTTCAATCAGCAAAATTCGGACATATTAGGACAAAAAACTAAATGTCCTAATGATTTTTAGGCGTCGGACACAGCATGTGAAATTAGGCCAATTTATCGTTTTTTATCCGATTTTTAGGCCACCTGGCAACCCTGAGTGGTATATGGAACGTTTCAATATGATCGAAAAACAACAACTTATAGAATCAGCAATTGCGATTATTGCGTCATTGTAGGCCATTGTTTTCACACAAAGCACAGTTGGTTCTTTCACTCTGCTGCATTGTGTATCTGTTTGTTATTTATTAGAACGTTGTTTTTTTGTTGTAGTTAACGGCATTAATGAACGTTTCACTTTTTAATCATGCAATATTTTTGTTGTCATGTTACACTGTAACAAATGTTTCGATAGTGCGGATCTCGACTTACTTTAAAGTTAGTTTTGGGCCCTCAAAGTTGTTTGAGTTTGACACCCCTGGCCTAAAAGAAATACATATTTCAGTTTATGAAAACACAAAAGAATCACACACCGATTTGAAGATGAGCTAAGTTAAACATTATTTATTGTACCATTGCCACAGATATAGCTCTTGCTGATGTGTATGTATTTTTTGCTATCCTTTTTTGCAAAAAAAACTTGTACCAAAACGGAATTGCGCAAGACACCGGTATATTGCTGACCAAGCGTAGCGTAATTGAATGTCGTCAAAGTCCGTGTACGTGATTTTTTCAAACGTCATTCAAAAAACGTTTTGAGTACATTGCGTGTGGCATTGCACTGAATTACATCAATTTTTTATGACGTTGTGTGTAATCAGCATAGTAAAGTTTCCCAATGAAAAGTATAAATGGGATTGAAAAGATGTGTAGACTGCTGCGTTTATGGACTTTTTGTAGTCAGTCAGTAGCCACGGCTTGTGTCTTGTTTTGCCTGCGTCTTGCTTTTTGTCTGTATCTGTATCTGTATCCGCTAATCAGCAAAATGTCCTTCCGCTGATGAGCTTATATTGCGGTACATGTAATGCGTTACAAACACAATGCGTGTAGTCAGCAATCACCGGTTAGCTTGTGTCCAATAGTTGTACTGCAGTTCAAAGGCTTTTTTCAACTTATTTTTTTATTTCAGTAGTTCAATTGACTTTGACTTGTTCACTGCACTTTTTATTTGTTTAAAAATGGAAACGCCTCCAGAAGAGTCGACACCATTTCTTTCTACACTTGATTTGTTTCTGTTATCCGCTCTTGCTGGTTTTCTCGTGTATTGGTTCTTTTTCCGCAAAGATGAGACACCAAATGATGAGGAATTTAAGAAACTGACTGTTGTGTAAGTTTGCAGCATTCTGGTAAAGGCCTGTGTGTTTAGAACCAATTCTAATCTGTTGTCAAATGTTTTACGTTTCTTCATGTTAGTGCTTAATGTTCCTGGTTAATCAATTATGTTATAATCTGGTGATTGTTGAATATTTTAAAAACCTAAAGTTTTAATACATTTGGCAGGCAACCGACTGGTATTCAACGATCAGCATCATTTGAAGCTGGGTTTATTGCACGGATGAAAAAAGCAGTAAGTACATAGCTATGGTTTATGATGTCAAAATTTTAGTAGTATTTTACCCCATTTAAAAAAATCTTTTGTTTAATACTTTGGTGTTTCTAGGGACGCAACATTGCTATCCTATATGGGTCACAAACAGGCACAGCTGAGGAGTTTGCTGGTCGTCTAGCAAAAGATGCTCAGCGGTATGGGATGAAAGCATTGGTGCTTGATCCAGAAGGTTTGTTAATGACACAGTAAATGTGGATGTGAATGGCTAAAATTTTTACCTCCTGCTTAAACTAGATTTTTACCATTACCTTATGTATATATTTAGAAATGAATATCGATGATCTCCCTCAGTTGACTGAGATTGAAAACTCCTTGGTTATCTTCTGTATGGCAACATATGGTGAAGGTGATCCCACTGACAATGCTCAAGATTTCTATGATTGGCTGCAACAGGGGGAAACTAAACTTAATGGATTGAGATATGCTGTGAGTTATCAACACTTTTTGATCTTTTTTCAAATGATTACCTAGGTTGTAATCATTTAAGTGTTGAACTGTTTTCACAGGTATTTGGTCTTGGCAACAAAACTTATGAACATTACAACCTTATGGGTGAATATGTGGATAGAAGAATGGCTGAGCTTGGTGGAGACAGAGTATACACTCTAGGTCTTGGAGATGATGATACAAAGTAAGAGACAGACAAACATAGTGGGTGGACATATCCTTAATATCAAACTAGCCTCTTTGTTAATGCTTGACAGTGAACTTATTATACTTACATTAACATGCGATACACACTTTGTATTTATCAGAAAAGTCAAAAAATGCTACCAAAAACATATAATTGTACAAACTATTTTTACAATTTTAATAAAAAGCAAATTGCCAGCGACGTAGAGTAAAACGTATTCATTTTTATTAAAACAAACGTTTCGACAAAACTATTGTCATCATCAGTGTAAAAAGTAATGCACAAGTGAAAACAAGCGCGTTTATATACAGAAAAAGTAAAGAGAAAAGTTTAATCAACTGTGTCACGCTGATATTTTTACAATGTGTAGCATTGAAGAAGATTTTGTGACATGGAAGGAAGGCTTGTGGCCTGTGGTTTGCCAGAAATTTGGTGTTGAAGCTTCAGTTGAGGATGGATCATTTCGTGCTTATACATACATCAAATATGATTCTGATGAAATTGATCCCAACACTGTGTACAAGGGTGAGGTGGCCAGACTACATTCCTACAAAAACCAGCGACCGTAAGTGCCTTTGGGACACTCAAAATGTATTACAAAAACATTGCAATAGAAAGTTGTGGCCTTTTAGTGTATCAATGGAACTAATTTAAAATCACCTGAATTTCAACTAAAATTTGAGTATTACATCTTGTTTGACAAGAGGACTATTTTGTATTGATTTTTTAGACCATATGATGCAAAGAATCCATACTTGTCACCAGTGATTGTCAACAAGGAATTACACAAGGGTGGTGATCGTTCATGCATGCATATTGAATTCGACATAACTGGATCTAGAATGAGGTATTTATACAAAATATATTGTGGAAATACCTTGTGACATTGGTAGAATTTAATTGGTAAATATACTTTTCCTGTGGTTGTGGACACATCATTGGCAAAAATTTTTGTTAGTGATCTCACTGCTACATGTTATTGCTCATACTGCTGTATATGACATGAGTAAGGCTGTATAATTTGCATCTAATAAACTTAACAAATTTCATACTACACTGCAATTCCTCCATTTCTACAGTTTTTAAAATTATCACCTAAAATCAATAAACCACCTGCCTAAAATACTTTAACCACAAGCAACAACAAATGTTGGGTAGGTGCTCCTAGTTAGTTAGTGCTAAATATTGCAAATATATATTGACCCAACAACAACATGTACGCAGGTATGAAGCTGGAGACCATGTTGCTGTTTACCCAACTAACAATGTTGAAATGGTTGAAAAGATTGGAAAGCGTCTTAACCTTGACCTTGACACTCTGTTTACACTCAACAATGTAGATGGTAATTTTTTTTCATATAAAAGTAGCATAATCTTAAACTTTTTCATGAAATGTAAATATTTAAATTCAGGCGTAGAGTTAAAAAATACCGGGGGTGCGACTTTTGATCATCGCGCCGTTACCTTTACCATACCTATATTGCAGTGGCTATAAGCATCCGCTCACCCCCTACTCCCTGCCAGTGATTTAAACGTTTAAAAGAACTTCGCCATCTTAAATCAACATTTCTTTCACAATCAAAATCTGGCAATTTTAAAGACTGTTTACCTGTTGGTTTTTTTTTTTTTTTGGGGGGGGGGAGTTAAATATTAATTTTACTCCCATTAATTTCCACCTATAAAGAAACACATTTTAAAGTGTTGCTTTGTTGTAATTTTGCCATTAACATTGCAAATTTGCAGAGGACTCAAGCAAACGTCATCCTTTTCCATGTCCAACCACATTCCGTACAGCCCTCACACATTACCTTGATATTTCACATCCTTTACGAACCAACATTCTGCATGAGTTTGCCGAGTACTGCTCTGATGAAAAGGATAAGGAGTTTCTTAACCTACTTTCCTCTGCAACACCAGAAGGAAAGGTTAGTCGAAATTGTGATGTCTTTGTCATTTTTTAGAGTTATTTACTGAATGATACATTACTAGTGCGAATATGTAGCACTAGCAGTCAGTCAGTAGAATTAACATTTACTTCCACCTTGCACAAGAAGCTATCAAATTTCCTTCCGGTATGTGACTGTTATACTAATAACTGCTTGTTGCATTAAAACAAGTAGCTGGAAAATTACCAGAAAATTGATTTAATGTACATGTTGTATTGTATTCATTATTTACATTTAATGTTTTGACTAAAATTGAACCTATTCTTACAACCTCTTTGTTTCGTATTGTACTCAGTACATGTTATATATTTATGCAGAAAGAATACCAGCATTGGGTGATGGACAGTCGGCGGCATTTACTTGCAATTTTAGATGAAGTACCATCTTGCAATCCTCCAATTGACCATATTTGCGAGTTGTTACCACGGTTACAAGCTAGATATTATTCCATTGCCAGTTCTCCCAAAGTAAGAGCCATTTTAATTTGAGAACAGCTGTACAGTACCTCATGGCTATGACTTTACCTGTTTTAGAGTTTGGCAAACTTTATTTAATTTTCCTTTTACATGAATTAACAGTTTTGTGATTTAGGAACATTCAAACAGCATCCACATATGTGCTGTAGTTGTTGAATACAAAACACTGGATGGTCGAACAAACTATGGTGTGGCCACAAACTGGCTGAAAAACAAAATTCCTGTTCCTGCAGAGGGAGTTCCCCAACCAACAGTACCAATTTATGTGAGAAAGTAAGGGTCATTGTTGTTTTTCTATCTCACATCAAAACTGAATTGAAGTTGAATTGTTTTCATGACTTTTACAGATCCCAGTTCCGACTTCCATTTAAGGTTTCTCATCCTGTAATCATGGTTGGTCCTGGCACTGGTCTTGCTCCATTTATTGGTTTCATACAAGACAGAGCTTTCCACAAAAGAAATGGAAAAGATGTTGGCAAAACAATTCTATACTTTGGTTGTCGCAAGCAATCTGAAGACTTCATTTATGAAGAACTTCTTGAAGATTGGTAGGGTCACAAAGCAGTGTGTTCCTTGTAAAAAGTACATCTTGGTAAAAGCACACACATAAATTCAAAATATTCACAAACCAAATGGACTTTGGTACTTCAAAATGGCTTCCACTAAGAAATCAGTAATCTTTAAACAAGGGTCAATGTTCTTACGTTTGTGTTTGGACAGGAAAAAAGAGGGCGTTTTGACCGAACTTAACCTCGCATTTTCCCGGGATTCGGAAAAGAAGGTGTACGTTCAGAATTTAATCGAAAACAACAAACAATCAGTGTGGGACGTGATTGACAACCATGGTCACATTTACGTTTGCGGGTGAGTTATTACATTACATCATATTTTGCTTATGTCATACATCTTCTAATGAATGCCACTATTGGTTACAAATACGATTTGACGAAGCAAGGATGTTGTCCAACGGGTTAAAATATAGATGAACTGTCAGTTTAAAATAAAAACTAAACACCCCATCGCAGTTACCGATTACTCTTCTGTTTTCTTTCCGATTCGTATGATATCATTTGTCAATTAATCATTAATAAAAGCCAGTGCATAAGTGCAATTGGTACTTTCAGTTAGCGCGAAACTGTATAATTATCATAACTCGCCCTCATTTGCGGTTTGATTTGTTTGTCAAATGACGGGTCAAACACCAGAACTGTGTTACAGGAGAAAGATGCAAGTGTCGAAATATCGACCTTGACTGAAACGTTGCACTTTGTCCCCGTTTTTGCTGTACAAGTACGAGTAACGTGGGGGTTTGTTTGCACAGTTTTGAACATGTGCTTCAATGAATGGTGCTATCTGACATTTGTTCATTCTTAACCAGGAACATATTTACAGAAAGCTTTTCTAGCTACCGTTGCCGTTTTGACGCTAATTAAAGTAGATTTTCCGTTATCCCGCTATTGTAGACAATTTAATCCTGCGCCGATTCTGCGCTGAATGAAAGCAGACATATTTATTTAATGTGAGTTTGCTTTTTACAGTGACGCGAGACATATGGCACGTGACGTCCATGACGCAATCGTAGACATCGTTTGTGAATGTGGCGGAAAAACGCACCAGCAAGCTGTCGACTTCGTGAAGGCACTGATGAACAAAGGGAGGTACTCAGCCGATGTTTGGAGTTAGGTTCCCTTCTTTCCACTGTGACGTCAAGTAAAATGGATGACGTCAACCAGCACCAACCTCACTCCAAAGCATAGTCTGTGGTCTTTGGCGTCTTTACGTATTTTTGTGTACGGTTAGAAAATTTCGAGTGCAATCTTGAAGTTTGTGATTATTTATAATTACTGCCGCAGGTAAAATTAATCAAAAACCAATTGTTATTTTTGCTTCTTAGCGCGCACTGTCTTCTTAGATAATGGCCAAACTGCATTATTGTACGTGGATGGTAATAAAATGTAAAGTTTGCCCCCAGTTAAAATGTGTAATGTTTGTGATTTGGAAATGTCTTTATCCAAAGTAACTTTTTTCTGTTGGGTGTATACAACATAAACTAAAAAAAATAGTCGGTGACAGTATTTCAAATAGTTAAATACTCTCTTACACACCATATGACGTCAAGGTTGCGTATACAGCAATATTAGCTGGGCGTAATCTGCAACGTCATGCGATTTTGTATCCACGATTAACAACCAACCAAGTGCGTTCTTTGGAAATATTGGATAAATGTAAGCCCTAAATTGTCAGCATACAAATGTATTTGATAAACTAGCACCAATGCCAAAAGGTTTCACTTAGCTTCAACAAACCGATCTGCTAATAGTAAACATATCAGATTGCACATTGCTGCCTTTTCGCCGTACGACAATGTATTTCTGCGGATATGGTAATGTTACTTAATCTGAAAACATGTTTGTCACACCGACCACGGAAGGAACTGGCGTCTGTGGTTGGTTTATCAAAGGACAGTCGTATGGCCTGGCTTGTTGTGACGCTCTCACATCTCTGCAGTGTCGACTATTTTTCAGACGATTTTGTTTGACGGTATATTTTTATGCGTCGCCGACACTTGTTAAAACCATACGCAGCAGTTTGGTGTTCCGCAAAGTAATTTTGTACTATTTATTTAAAAAAAGATGTTTTCCCAACGATAAATCACTTGAAAGCACCGTGTCTTTATGTATCACTGGGGTTTTAGTAATACATTGCATTTGCCGCATCAGTTTTGTGACTTATAGCATACTTTCGAACCTAATCAATTTGTCTACTTTTGCACTAAACTTCATAGCATCGTCTCACGACAAATGTTTGATAAACATATTAACGCAATACCATTCCATTTAATTATTCAGATTTGTAAGTCTTGTTGCTTCTATTGTTTTACTGTAATGATCGTGACAACTTTGGCTGTTTTTGTGGTCTGTAGATAATTTGCAGTTTGTATTTTGTTTAGTGATGTTGTTTATGAGTTGATGGTTTGTGACATGTCAACCAGCCCGTTGTTTGTGCAGTAAACTTTGCATCATTAAGTCATTTGTCATGCACAGTTTATAATGTAATTATCTGAAGTTGTAATACTTGTGTGACGGTTCCAATACAATACAATGCAAAAAGTAAAAACGATTTGTTTTGTATAAGTGCGCGGTTTTGTGTTGTATGTGCTATGAGGCAACATCATGTTCACAACATCAACGACTGATAATACACATAAAAATGCGTTGGTCTTCTGCCAGGTAACTGCATAGTTTATCTAAACATTTCTATGACTGTATAGGTTGATAGATCTTGAAATGATTTATGGGCCTGAAACATAACTGTGAAGCAAATATAAACATATTTATCCTGGTTTCTGAAGAGCGAAAATGTGCTGGTGCGAAATTTGTCTGGCTTCTATATCGGGAGTCTCCAAAGTTTTTCCAAGTTGTTTGTGCGACATTGCTGAATCTTTTAGCGTAATTTTTTATAGAGCTCGGGCTCGGTGAAAACATTGTGGCCATGGGATTCCCCGGGGCCCCTTGGTAGGCTATAGATGGAAATCAGAAACATCATGTTTTGGAATCAAAGCAACAATACAAAATTCATTTATAATTGCCCATTTCAATTTTAGCTTTTTCATCGTCGCACAAAAACGCCACCCGGTGAACATTTTGCACATCACCCGGTGGACTTGGTGCTCATGATTAATACGCATTTTTTAGGTTGCAGCATTTATCTAGGACAGGGTAAACTTTTTTAACCATCAGAGCTATGGCCTATGGATTGGAGCAGAGGTGAACCAGGTGCTAGTTTAAGCTCGCTAACCCGTCTTCTTTAGACACCATTGTGATTTCGACTCCCATGACCAGTCGTTGCCGTTTTCATTATATTTAGGTGCAACAGCAGCGTCTTTACATTCGGGTATTTTTTGCGCAGGCTGTTTGAAAATTGAACGACAAATTTAAATAGAAGGTGGCTTAATTAGCACATATTGCCATTGCACATACACTGCGACTCATCTCTTCACACATTTTCTAAAAGGTCTTAAATCAGTCAGTATCGTCTTTTATAACTCTAGTTGTTTCTCCAAGCAGAAAGACATGGGTCCCCCACACATGCAAGACTTACAGGATGAAACACAGCAATCACCACTTCTAAATGGCAAAGTGAACAAACTGTCCAAATTACATCCGATTCAGACATTGTTTAAAAAATTCACCTACTTTAGCGGGCTAGTGGGGTAATTAAGTATTGAGGCTACAGCTGCAGGGTAAAACACACACTCGGCAGTTAATTATGGTAAAATGAACCAACCGTCCGCTTTTAGGGGGTTTTTAGCGGAAAAAATGCTGGGGCTATCGAGTCAAACAATACAAATGGCACATCTACATGAGCATAGGCGCCGAGTAGGCGGTGGCGGGGTGGCGTCGCCACCTTGGGTTTTTAGAGCACGGTGGCGGCCACCGTGGATATTTAGGTTAGTTTGCAGCGGTTTTGCACGAAACATGGAAAAGTCTGATCAAAAACAGGGTATATTCTGCTTTAAAAACAAGCGTGCTGCCGAAAAAGCAACAAAACATTCCTTAAAACTACAGCCTGGTTTCGTTAGTACAGTGGTTCCCAACCTTTTTTCACCAAAATTTTGTTTTGTGGCTTCTCGCGACCCATGGATATCATATGCATTCTTACTATTTGGGTTGTATTTTTGTTTGTAAATCAGGAAAGTTTTTCGAAAATTACTACGCTAGTTTGAAAAAATAAAAACATCAAACAAAAATTATTCGTTTTTCCGCCAACTTTAGAGCTGGTTCAAAGCATTATGAGCCACACAACGCTTAACAGTGATCTCACACAACCATTATGACGTCACAAAAAGAATAATTCACTATCACGCCAAATAGTCATGAAATTGTTATTGGGAAACAATTCATATCCTTGGGAAATAACAAAATAACGCTACGAAACGTAGATGCTCTAATTGTCACAAAAACTGGCGACCCAACAGAATTTACAGGCGACCCAACTTTGGGTCGCGACCCATAGGTTGGGAAACACTGCGTTAGTACCTCCTTTATAACATAAACACACAATTGTTTGCCAGTGAATGTTTGGTCATTATTGTATACAATGCGAATGTTTTGCAATAAATGGTTATCTTGGGTCATATAAAGTAACAACGAAACATTTTTTTGGATGATAAACGTTACAGCAACCTGTTCCAAATCAAATATTATTTCGAACAATTCTTTTTATTTATTTTGGCGAATGTTGCATTTTGTTGGAAGATTGTTGGGTGTTTGAGCTCTTGTGGCTGCACGCATTTGTGACGTCACATGATATGACGTCATATTTTTCGCTTGCCACCTTGCGTTTTTGTAAAACTCGGCGTCTAACATGAGTACATACCATCTGTGAAGTTTTATCCGAATCCATCAAACATTTCATGCAAGAAGTGCATGGACAAACTCCTCGGTAAAAAAAAACACACAAAAAAACACAGAGTGAAACAAGATGCGTAGGGGACGGGGGAAGGGGGAAGGGGGAAGGGGGAAGGGGGAAGGGGGAAGGGGGAAGGGGGAAGGGGGAAGGGGGAAGGGGGAAGGGGGAAGGGGGAAGGGGGAAGGGGGAAGGGGGAAGGGGGCCCATTAGGGAAGGGGACCCATAATTACCCCCAATTAAACGACCATTTCATTTGTTGACAACAGGGAGTCGAACCGGAACTGAACCCGAACCTGCGAACCGGTTTGAGCGGTTAATTTCATTAAACCCGAACCGAACCCGAACCGCTAATTACGATTTTCTAAAAACCCGAACCGGAGTTGAACCCCATATTTTGTTTGGCGTTGGACCCGAACCGGAACCGAACCAGTAAAAAATGCAGTCTGTTTTATGTTTTGTGATTTTTTCAAAAAAGCGCACTAAAGAATACGCGAGATAACACTTATAGGGCGTGTCAAAAATAACAGTGAAAGGGCAAAATTTTTTTGATAGGTAGATAATGGGTAGAATTAAATTAAAACGAATAAAAATTTGAACCGGTTTAAAAACCGCAAACCGGTTCGGACCGGATAATTTGCCCAAACCGGAACAAAACCCGAATCCGAAAATATACATTTTTAAAAACCGGAACCGAACCCGAACCCTTAAAAACAAAACGAAGTAAACCCGAACCCGAACCCATATGACAAGCGGTTCGACTCCCTGGTTGACAATGCTCCATAAATTCTCGTGCGAAACAGCTACATTTAAAGGTAGCTGTTCTCTAGCTCCATCTGTTTTTAACGGTTTGTTTTGATTGTTGGAAGTTGGAACGATAAAACCGCGGGTGATATGAAAGTTCTGTAGTAGTGCATGTACTGCTTAACCTTAAAAACGGTGGAAATGTTGTTGAGTAATTAGTAGGTTTTTTTGAATTAGTATGAGTTACACAATTCAAGTTTTCCACCATTTTTAACTACTGTCAATCAGAGTTTAGTGATATTGATGTAGCGAGTGGAAGTCGTGTTTAAGTTGGTGTGGCTGTGGGCCTGTGGCACAGTGGCTATGGTCAAAAAAGGTTATGATCACTATGGTTACAGACCTACTATATGTATTCAAAATCTGTCATGTTTTCATGATTTAATACCTATATCGGTAAACGATTGTTGTTGTTTTAAAACAAATCAACAATTATAGGTGTCTACTGTCTATACTTAGGACGTTGTTTTCTATTCATTTTTAAAGCCTCCAAACTTCATATATTACGAAAGTATTATTGATTTTTGAAATAATGAGTGCATCTCAGCAAACAAAACCAATACGTAAGTTGCTCTTGTAAAACTGATGGAGTTACCTTTTATTATTTACAATGGTTTCTTCACTTGTTTTTTTCTAGTTTGGCAACATCCATTTGTCAACATATTTAAACAGTTTCGAGTTGAAGACTGGAAGAAATCAAGCAAAGAAGGGGATGTAACATCAGTCATGGATAAACAACTAAAATGCACTGTCTTTAAAATTCAAGGTTAATATATGTGCCCTAAATCTGTAAAAACATGCATAAAATGGACAAATGGACATAAAACATTTTTAAGCGTCACACGAACAAACTATTTTTGGACATTTTTCAGTCTAAAAAAAAATGGAATGAAATAGTTGAAAACATTAATATATTGGATAACACTGCTTTCAGTAACAAATAAGATTTTAATAGATTTCTAGCATTGTCATGCACAACAGCATTTTGTTTACAAGCCCTAAGCCACAAGATAAGAGTACCAGTATATTTGATATTTTATGGCTCAGTAGTATGTCCTGGTGCAGTGGTTGAAAGATAATGATTTGAAGCAACATTTTTGCATCTCTTTGCTTTTATGACAGCATTACGTTATTAGTGTTAAATTGTTTTCAAAGGTTCAGTACCAGCAGGAAATTACATCCAGTTTCCAAGAACAAGCACTCAATCTTTGGGTTTAACTGGGAGATATTTTTACATTCTTTTCAAGGTGGCTTTTTGTTTTATTTCAGTGTTTTATAGTTTTTGAAATGTCAATAGTAACACTCTGTATAGTCAATAAAAGGGGAAATAGCTAACAGTTTTGAGTCACTAACAAGACTAAATCCTAAACCTCACACTTTGCCCAATTGAAAAGTCCAAAATGACCTAAAGTGGCTTTTATTGCTTTACCATTTGATTACCTTTCTAGGAACATTAAACCACATTCCTATTTAAAAGTGAAAAGTGTTTTTTCTTTTCAGCCTATTCCGACCAAATATTTTGTTGTACATATCGACACTGTATCTGAAGATGGACTAGTTGTCAGAATTTCTTTTTCAAATCTTTTTAAGGAATTTAAGTCAACTTCAACATGGTTACAATTCCCGTTTGCATGTCAAGCTGCCAAAGGTTATAATTTTGAAAAATGTTCCTCTCATAATATATTTTTATACAATGAGAATAGTTGAGTTTATCTTTTGCACTAAGAACCTGCACGAAGTGTGAATTTGTGCAAGTATAGAGTTTGAAGGTAATTGGATCATCGGTTTCTTGGTTCTTCCTGAGATGTTTTGATTGCCTTAGTCTTGTGAAAAACACAATTTATAGCTACATATAAAGGGAATTGAAGTGTTAAACAATGTAAAGTTCTTTGCAGGAAGTGTAGAACATTTTGCATCTGTTGGAGCAAAAAGTGATTTTATGGGGCCAGCCCCATTATCACAAAGATGGACAATGTTGGTGATGGACTTACACTACATATTATCTATGTACATCAACAGGTAATGAGTTACTTTTGCTTTTGCAGCAAATAACAATGATTCTTATCTTGTTAAAATGCCTACCATAAGCGCAAAAGTGTGTAGAAGGCAGGAACTATGAACAGATACACCTTATGTGGAAATATGATATTTCCAAAATATAAAACATAATAATACACCTTGTGTAGGGTAACAAGAAATTGTGTTAAATATTCATCTTTCAACAAAACTATGACAACCTATTATTTGCAATTAGTCATACAAAAAATGACGTTTTTGTCTGTTAAGAAAATTAAATTGTATATTAAACATAATATGCCAATTCTGGAGTTAAGTAAGTTTATTTTATTTGTTTTTTAGAAAATATTCACACTTGAAAAATATTCGTCTTTGCGCAAATCTTTTGGTTAAAAATTGTTTTACTTCTGATATTTCTTACGATCCACGATTGTCGGTAAGACAGGCCAGAATGCTTGGAATTAAATCAGTTGATGAAACATTTGCTCCCATACCAAGAGAAATGAGTTACTTTTTGCCTAAAACAAAGGTGAGCATTTATTGCAAATTTACATAATCTTTGCACAAACAAAATATTACAGAATTTCTGTTAAGCAGATATTAAAAAAAATGAAAATTGTTATTGTCTGTGTTCGGCAAAGGAGAAATTTTTAGTAATTGCTAGTAAGGAAACTGCATAATCGATTTTTTGATTAACATTTCAGGAGTGGGATGATTTGTATGATATTGTTCGATTTCCATTATCAAAAGAGACTTCATCACCCAGTCATGCTCCAATTCTCCCATTCGATTCTATTCAAAGAAATGTTGATGAAAACGCCAGTCCAATTTTAAGCACAAGAATTAAGTCAAAACCTGGCATAATTACTAGTCCCAGAAGAGGAAAGGTTTGTAAAATATACCATTTTTGGCCAAAACAATCAGTGTTTCAGTTTTGTTCAACAAAATTGTTTTACTCTTGACATCAATTGCTCCTGGCAAGATATCTTTTCAAAATTGCAATTCTTTAATAGTCCTTATTCATCTAACTTAAAGGCAAAGAGTAGCAGATTCGGATCAACTATAAAAAAAGCAAACAAAATACTCTTTCAGCATTGGAAGTCAAAACCTATTACATGCCTGCAAAAAATATTAATTTGTAAACTATTCAGAAATATATTTTTACAGACAAGAACCATTGATGCAACCAGAAAAAGTGGATTGTTTTCTACTGCCTCAAACAACATTGCAGTTGCCACCACTGTACGTGAAAGGCCTCGAAAACCAAAAATCAAAGTGACAAGAGAACTTCCTGCTGTCGGTGTTTCTCTTGATAGTTCTATTGCAAGGTTCAATTGGTCATTTTTTCTGTAGTTAGTGCAGTATTTTTTCACACAAATTTAATCATCAAAAATTTAAAGTAATGCTTTAGGGCAGTGGTTCCCAACCGCCGGTCCGTGGACCGGTGTCGGTCCTATCAAGCTAAAATCGCGGATCCCTTGGAAGATTTTGGTGTTTTTTGTTCGTTTTCATTAACAAGCAACCAAAACAGGGTGCAGAATATACAAACCATGTTTGGTCCAGGACCAAAATTTAAATCCCTTCGTCTGGGTAGCGACATCGGAAATCAACAATAAAGAGTCATTACACTGTGATGGGCCATTGTTTGCCAGTGACAATTTACCTCTGTTACATCACAATGGGGTTAGTATGTCACAATGCATTTCGGTTTGTCTATGAAGAATGTTTTTAAACAAGTTTCATGCTATTTTAAAACACTGAATCATTTTTTTAAATCACGCTTCATCAATTTTTATGTACGCAAAATTAGGAAGTGCGGACCCCGGGTTGAGAACCACTGCTTTAGGGTGACACTTTCAAACTGTGGCACATTCTCTTCGGCATTTTAGTGTTTTAGCCAAATTTATATGAACTGTTCTAACTGTTTGTCATTGATTTCTCATATTTTATGCACCAAATTGATATAGTGGCACTAATACACCAAAACAATTGGTAAATAATTATAAAAACAGCAAGTTTTTGTTTGTAGTTGTTCTGATCCCACAGCATCTGTTGTTGAGGCAAGTAGTGGTGATATTCATGTGTTTGCATCTTCTAAACCTGAACAGGAGGTTGTAGTACATCGTCATTTCACTGGCAAAAAGAAGTCAAGCATTGCATCAACCAGCCTTAACACTCGCAAAACCACCATATCGAACCTAGGTAAGATATATATGTACTGGTGTTTTAGTTATACAGTCTATTGTTTTAAATGTTAGATTGCATTTTGCATATAACTAAGATGTTTGAAACCTGTTTTCTGCTTACTAACAAACAGCCATACGTTTTTTGTTTTGGTGCTTTATAATGAAACATGGTTTCACTGTTGTTTTTATTCATATGTGCAGATAAAAGTATAGATTCAAGGCAGCAATCAGTTTTGATTGGAGAAGAGCTTAATCTTAAAACAAGTGATGAAACGTCTTGTCTGGAACCTGATCCAATCATAAAGCTCAAAAGGATAATTGGATTTGGTAGTGGTCTCCTTCCATTCGCTGAAAACAAGGCATACAGGTATTTAGTGCATTTAGGTAAATATGATATGTCAAGTTAGTTTTCTGTTTGTTCTGAATTTTTTTTGCAAATGTACAGCACACATCTTACAGCTTAGATCTGAAAAAAATAATTTATTCTTCTCACTGGATTTGTTTAGATTTTGTAAGGAAGTATATATTTAAGGTTTTGTATTTGTAGACATATTGCTTTGTGGCATCCAACCTCTTCTCTTAATGGAGGAAATGATGTTGTTGTGTATGCTGTCCATGCTGTGGTCGTGGCCATGGAAACTGCAAATGGACATCAACATTTTTTTGTGGGTCACACTGAGAAAGTTACATCTTTGGCCTTTAACAGCAATCAAGGTAAGTTCCTGTTTTAAACCAAAAATAAAATCAGACTTGTTTTTGTGGGAATTAAACTTGCGAAATTTTCCAAATGCCAACTTGTTTTACAAATTTATTTTGGAAAAAAAATTATGATAAATATTTTAATAATTTCCAGGTTCTCCATGTATTTTGGCATCGGCACAATCTGGCCCAGGAGGAATTGTAAGAATTTGGAAGTTTGAAACACAGAAATGTGTTGCAATTATAAGAAGCCAACACTCAACAGGAATGAACATTCTTGCTTTCTCCAAGACTGGTGGAGTTCTTGTTGGTGTCGGAAGGTATGTGATCTTTATTTTTTCCCATTGAAAGTATTTGCTTATGTTAATAAAACTTTTTTAGATTGTATATTTGTTATCTTTGGAACAGTATAATTTGACTCAAAATTGTTTCTTACCAGCACTGACATACAAATATTTAAAAATGCATGATTTAAAAACTTTTAGGTTGTAAACAATTATTTGAGTAAAAGTTGAGCTAGTTGTGCAAACACATTTAATTTGTGACCAGGGCTATTTATCTATTAGCATGTTTTAAAACAGACATATATATATATATATATTTGAAGGGATGGTCATGGAAAGACACTTTTTATGGTTTGGAATACAAGTGCTGCTTTACGTCATGGCTCAGTAAGCGTCATTGCGAAGGCACATACTGATGTGGAGGTATGCTGATGATTTACAATATAGTTTCATTAAAACAAAACTAAAAAAGTTGTTTGGTAGGTTTCTCGTGTAAGAGTAAGTCCCATAGATGATACTCGAATGGTAACATGTGGACGTGACAACATTAGGTTTTGGCGAGTTCGCTCTAATCAGCTGCGATCATGTCCTGTTGCCATGCCAACTGAGCACAAAGTTGAAGAAATTACTGATGTGACATTTGCTCCAATGGGCATAAGTAAGTTTTAATAAACTGCAAGTTTTTGTTGTCAGTTATAACCTTTTAGGATATATCAATATTTTATTTGACTAATATAACAAGTAAAAGGCAACATTTTGTATTAAAATACAGTTTTTGTCCATAAATTATCTTGTCTATAAAACGTTTTTGCCATTTTCATGTTAATTAATTCCAGTTTCCTCAAAAAACTACAATGAAAGTTTGGAGAGTGGCAGTTTGTCTGTTTATTCCTGCACTAAAGCAGGATATGTTCTGGAAATTGACTTTCAGAAGGTGGCAGTGAGGAGTGTACACAGATTGTACCCCTCAAACTCTGCTGATGAGAATGCTGAAGAAATAATCAACAAAGGTAAACAAAATTCTGATTTAAAAGAAGAACAAAAAAACCTGTGATGAATTTTTTTTTATCTTAACTTCCAAAACATTTTGCTCAAATTTGGCTTTTAAAAGTCCATTTGCTTTGTGTAAAATTAATTGTTGAAAGAATAAAAAAGGTTTGCAGTATTTTTTATCTGAGTATGATCATTAACATTTTCTGTGACATTGCTTTTCAAAAGAAAGACATTTTTACATTTTAGCCTTGGTTATAATTATAAACTTTCTTGTTTAATCAAATGTTGATACTTCAGGAATAGCCTTGAATACCATAAGGTTTACATCAACATTTGTGGCAAGTGGTTCAGATGATGGAGTGTTAAGGTTATGGCCACTTGATCTTTCATCTGTGTTTCTTGAAGCTGAGCATGAAGGTCCAATTACTGACATTGACCTAACATCAGGTGATTTGAAAGTTCCACAGTTTTATTTTTTTATCATAGTGAAACATTCTGCCATTTCTCAATATATTGAAATGTATAAGATGCATCTTGTTATGTTTTGTTGCAGATGGAGTTAAAGTTTTAGCCACAACTTCTGCTGCAACCCTAGGATTTCTTGATATTTCTACAAGAAAGTACAACACCATAATGCGGTCACACACCGATATGTACGTTTATGCACTCAAAATATAATTACATTGTATGTCATCTTCGAATTGAATGCTTTAAAATACGATCTGTCCATTTTTATTTAAAAATAGACAGATTATTATGACCAGATAATC
Source organism: Phallusia mammillata (assembly GCF_965637545.1). NCBI lineage: Eukaryota > Metazoa > Chordata > Ascidiacea > Phlebobranchia > Ascidiidae > Phallusia > Phallusia mammillata. Next base: position 18,984,807 of record NC_137252.1, on the reverse strand, counting down.
TTGCAAGGATTTTATGTTGAGTGTTGCAGTTTCTAATCCAAAGAAACATGATGCGTTTGTTTCACGGTGTGTTTTTACCTATGTTTTCTTTGCCCTTGGGCAGAATTGGGGATAGTTGTATGGATGGCCTTCGTCGTACTATCTGCACATGTTCAGATGACTGTTCCATTCGCGTTTGGGATATTGACACCTTGCGTCAGTTGTATGATTTCGCAACACCTGAAGATACTCCAACTGTTATTTCCTGCCATCCTATGTTGGAGGTATGTGCATTGAAATCTTTCAATTAATTTTAACATGTATGGTTTTGCTTTTATAATGAGAATTTACTATGTTTAATTTTATGTCAATAAAGCAACAATTTTCAGATATTTGCTTGTGGGTTTGAGAGTGGAGCAGTGCGAGTGTTTCATGTTGGAAGTACGAGTGTATTGTCAGAACATACCAATGTTCATCCAGGATCTCAAGTAACAAGTATCGTATTTACACCTTCCGCTGATAGACTTATCACACGCTGTGAAAAAGGTATATAATCAAAAGCAGACTATGCTGTATCTGTTGATTGTGTATGTACAATGTGATCGGTGCTTGGGAATGATCAACTTTACCCTCAGGTGCCTCTTTAAAAATACTTGAGGGCGTACCATTAATATTAGTTACAATCATAGTTGTGAAATGTAGGAAAACATAGCATAAAACAACTCTTTATGTTATCTGTCTTAGACTATGCACTTTTGCTTCCGTATATGTGGTTGCACTTGACCACAGACATCACTTAAACAATTTGCTGGAGTCAGCATTATTGTTGACATATAATTAGGCAGTAACTTGGCTTGCATTAAGATTTTAAAAGCAGTTGTTTTTTCTGTGTATAATTTTAATGTAATCATATGCATGACTTATCAACATATAACGGAAAGTCATGTAACATAGTTTTTTAGTCGAAAAAACCAGCTTATCTTATCTCAATAAAAATGGTATTCCATACCTGGAAATTTTTTTATATTTTTTATTTTAGGAACTGTTGCTGTTTTTGACACATCAGATGTTGAGAATGTTGGTGCACCTCTTTTGCGATCATTGCCCAATGTTGCAGCTCATGGCAAACATTATGGGCCACAAGCCTTATCTGTTAGCCAAGATGGTCGTCGTGTAGCCTTTATAGGCCCAAATGAATTTACAGTTACAATGTCAAATGCATCTACACTTGATGAACTACTTCGTACAGATGTTTCAGGCACTAAACTGGATCCTGACATACTTGGACAAAGGTTAATAAAGATGTTAGCATTTTCATATGTTTACAAGATATAAAGGAGTTGTATGGACATATTTTCTATTTTATTTTCTCTTATATGAGATGTATTAAGTGTTTTTTCTCACTCGATTATTGCACTTTTTATGAGAGAAAAGATTTTTTTTCTGTTTTAAATGTCACTGCTGGAACTTCTTAAAAAATAATTTTCTTGAAAAAGATTCTTTAGGTTACACAATAGAAACTTATGAAATCAATTCAGACATTTATATTGGTTTTATTGTTTTAACTACTTTATTATATAGGCCCAAAGTGGATGTTCCATTACGCATTACCTTCAGCCCTTCTTCCATTGACCAACTTCTGGTAGTGACCATGGGCAACCGTTTACTAAAGCTTGATGGGAAATCAGGAAAATTGCTGTCAGTCACAGATAATATTCACAGGTGACCAAACAAACATTCTGCCAGTTCTGTCTTCTTTTGTGATATTATTATAACATAACACATCAATTTATGTTTGTAGAGGAAGTACTACCAGCTTGTGTGTAGGTGATGACTGCTGCCACCTTGTGACAGCAGGGGACAAACTTGTGAAGGTTTGGGATTATAAAATGTCAAAAGATTGCCAGGTAAAGTTGCAAAATTAGGCAAAAACTTATTTGCTCATCCAAAAATTTGTTGCATTTTGAATTGTTTTTTTTTCTTGCAAAATAGGTATCTTTATAACAGGGCTATTCAATTAGTTAAAAAATCAACCAGGTCTGCACACATCTGTCAGTAATGCAACATGTCTTAGCCAATTTTGGTGCGGTCCAACATAAACACATTTGTTCAAGCTAAATGTATGTCAGCAAACCAAAAGCCTGTATCAGGCACTAAAAGTTAATTTGATCTTTGCGAAACTATATTGGCACAACATACAAACCACATTTTATCTAGTTTTGTAGGATCACTATGTGCAAACAATGGCCGTTTTGTTAATTGTTCAGTGAAATAATGAACGATTTTTTCGTCACACTTGCACAATCTGACCTCACTTTTAGGAAAGGCTTTTTGGGATAGCCTCGCTGTTGTAATCCCCCAAATAATTGCAATGCGGACCCCAGACTAAACACTGCTGCTACATTTCAATGATTAAGTAATTACCACACAATTGATAGTGTATGTAGCCGTAATAAAAAGACCGTCGAGGTCCACATCCAACGCCTCAAAGGTCCGGATGTGGCCCGCAGTCCGCTATTTGAGTAGCCCTGCTCTATAACATTAAAATGTTGCGTTCACTATAAAAACAGCGGATATGCAACTTGTTTCAATAACATACCATTGTTTTTTATTTTAAATGGTGTCTACAGTTTCCTAATTGGTACACAATCATTGATTTCAAATTGGCTATTTATAAAAAATATATTTACTCTCAGGTTTTTTGTTTGTGTATCAGGCTTTCATTGGACACAGTTCCTCTGTGAATCGAGTTATGTTCACTCCTGACCGGCTTACTCTTATAACTTGTGGCGAGGATGCAGTTTTTCTGTGGGACTTTCTTGGTTGTGGATCGCCAAGAGATCAAATGGAGGAAGATGATCAAGTGGAAACATTAGGAAGGACAACCAAAACTGACCTTTTTTTGTTTGCTAGAAAACATGGTAACTGATGTTAAAATAAGTTTGATTTATTTAGATGCAATACTTCAATATCCATTTGTCCAAAGTGTCTAAACAAATATATGATTAAATTGTTTAGGATGTTAGGTTTAGCTTTTTTTACTGTATGCAAGTGTATTTAATCAAGTTAAAGTCTCAGCTTTTGCAGTTTGCCAACAACCCAACCATATTTTCACATATGATATAACAGCTATAATGAGCAGAAATATTTTGTCATTTCAGACTATTAGACCTAGACAAGGTTTATTTGTTCAACCTGTAATTTTTCTTTTTTTTAGGTGAGGAAGAAGACGAAAAAGAGGAAAAACCAAGGACGTCTTCACCCTCCATGATTCCTCAGTCTTTTGTTGAAGATGAGTCTGCCTGGGTTCCCCCAGAAATCCTTAGAACATCTGACCTGGATGCAAGTGAAGTGTCAGAGTTTACTGTTGATGCAAAAATGATGCGAAATCTTCAGGGTGACAAACCTGAAGAGGAAAAAATTGCTGCTCACCCTAGCCAAGAAGATACATTAAAACAAATTTCAGAAACAAACTTAAAAACTCTTGAAAAGCATACAAAATCGTTGGCAGCTTCCATAAATGATTCTGTGCCTGTTCGCGTGGCATGGCGAACAAAGCCAAATGACTCAACTGAATGTTCCAGAACTCACACACAGTGCCCAACTTTGCCTTCCTCTGTAAGACAACAACAACCTGAAACACAGGTGGTGACATTTCAGGAACGTCCCAATGTTATGTCTCATTTTGCCAGTCAGATGGATGGCAGTCAAGCTGCTACAAGATATTTTGCTCCACCTGAAGGCCAGGAGGGCTTAAAATTGCAAAGTGTTATTGGGTAAATGTTCTTTCATAGTTTTGTCTCATAAACTTGACTTATATAACTCGACCTTTTATATGACTACAGTGCATACCCTCCATAATGTTACAAAAAAGGGTGGAGCAATCTTTGTCTAGGCCTTGCTCACTGTATTTTGTTGTAAATTATGATTTATGACAGATATTATTATTGACAACTTCTCCATTGGCCCCACCAGCTTTGCTAAATTGCACAAAAATTTAAACAATGAATTCTTATTTTAATGAAGACCATATGTGAATCAAATAATGGTTTTCTTTTTAATGTTGTTTTTTAAACAGTTACAATGGAAATGCTCGCCATAATGTTGCATGGAACCCAGACACCGGCAAGCTTGCATACAGTTCTGGTTGCCTTGTAGTATTGGAAAGTCTTACTTGTGGAGATCGAGATATTTTGAAAGGTCACACAGAAGAAATTTCCTGTCTGGCAATGCAACATGATGGTCTGGTAAGATTTGTAACACGCAGACTCAGTCATGTGCCAAATCCAAAAATTCAGTCATGTGTTTAGATGAATAAATTGAACAAGACATAACAGAACCAAACAAATGTCTTGTTAAATATTTTTAGGTTAATCTGTATGTTATTAATGCAATGAACTATATTTATTTTTGGCAAGTAACTATAAGTTTTAAAACCTGGTTTACTATTTTTCTGAGAAAAATGTCAAGCATCTACTGACAAAAAGGCTAACTATTTATTTTGGAGTATCTAATCAGGTGTTGAGTCTTTTTTTGCTTTTAGCTAGCATTATTTTTTTTTCTGTTTGGAATTAATGCTCAGAGTTGCTAACTTCTGCAAAATATATCAGAGCAAAAGTTAAGTGGTTTCTGTTTCAAGATTCTGGCTTCTGCTTCTGGAAGCAATGGAATCCTTTCCAGCCATATTTGTTTATGGGATGTGCAGAGCAATTCATGCAAAGCTACTTTAAAATACCATGAACATGATGTTGTGTCATTGGCATATTCAAGGGATGACAGGTAAACAATCTGCCTGTTTTCGAAAAGTAAATATTATGACTTACAAGCATACATTGTTGTAAAAAGGTGGTGGGTACAACAACATTTTCTGTTTGTGCATTCTATTTTATTTGTAAAATGTGATTCTAACACATCTTCAGATTTCTGGTGTCAATGGGAGATTACAGAGAGAATTCGCTTGTTGTGTGGAGTGGATTTAATGGTTTATCTGCACCTGTTGTCCTTGCTTCCACCAAAACAATATCCCCTGTTCACCAGGTTTGTGTAACTTGAAGTTTAGAAACTTGCTTGAATCATTTAGTGCATTTGAGCTTAAAAACAGATTTAAGTGCATTTAAGCAGACTTGGACAACTAGATAATTCTAGTTGTCTAATTGGGCAAATTAGAGCAAAATGGCGGTAATTTTAGTTCTAATCTGATTTAGAATTATCGAGTAAGCTCTAATTCTAATTCTAATCTAATTTACAGTTTTCCCAAAATCGCTAGTTTGTCCAACGGCACTTTTAGGCATGTGATCTGACCATGCATTTTGTAACCTAAGCGCCAAAATCATGCAATTAACAAGACCAAACTACATCACTGAAAAACGTTTATTAGATAAATTTGGCACTCAGTTTCTTTTAAACATGTTTGAGATGCACCGAATCGAATTGTTCTAAACGTGCAAATCTACAAGTTCAAATTTGAAACACACTAAAGTTGGTTGGCTTAAATCTAATTCTAGTTTGCATTCTAGTTTAATTTCTAGATTTTGAGAAAATTCTAATTCTAATTCCAATCTAATTTGCAAAAAAGGAGATGCTCTAATTTTAATTTTAATCTAATTTGAAAAACCGAAAAAAAATCTAATTGTCCAAGTCTGCATTTAAGCTTTAAAAAATCATTTAAGCTAAAAACAGATTAAAATAAAACAAGTTTTCATGGCAGAATTTTAAATATGAGACCATCATCATTATTGGGAAAACAGTTAACATTAATTATGGGTCCCCTTCCTTGAAGGGGACACATCTTGATTTTACTCAATTTCTTTTTTTTTTTCTTCCCTGAAGTTTGTCCACCCCTTTTTGCCCTGAAATGTTTGATGGATTTGGATGAAACTTTCACAGATGGTAGATATAGTTATGTAGATGTGCCATCTGCTTCGTTTGTCATGATAACCCCAGTATTTATCCCGCTAGCCCCCAAAATGTAAAATGTGGTTGGTGCGCACCACAAACGTTAGTTTTGTGTGATATTTTAAAGGCAACCATTTATACATTGCTAATGTTTGTGGGTTGTTTGGTGGATGTTTTTGCAGTTGTCAGTCAGGGGGTGTTAACAGCCTTATGACGTCAGAGGCGTCAACGGTTGTTGCTCAAAAGCCCCTCCAGTGGCCAAATGAAATTTGGTCAGTTTGTCCATTGTGCCATTGTTAGGTGTTGATTGTTGTTTTCCAACCTGTAGCCCCAACATTTACCCGCTAGCCCCCTAAAAAGGGGGAATTTTTTAAACAATATCTGAATTGGATAAAATTTGGAAAGCTTGTAGAGTATGCCATTTATAGGTGTTGATTCTTGTGTTCGACCCTGTAGCCCAAACATTTACGCCACTGGCCCCCCAAAATAGGACAATTTTTTAAACAATGTCTGAATTGAATAAAACTTGGGCAGCTTGTAGTGGGTGCTATCTATGGTTGTTGATTGTTGTTTTCCAACCTGTAGCCCCAACATTTACCCCACTAGCCCCCTACAATGGGTGAATTTTTTTAACAAAGTCTGAATTGAATGAAATTAGGACAGCTTGTGCAATTTTCCAATAATAGCAGCTGATTGTTGTGTTTTAGTCTAATTTTTCGCTATTTACCCCTATATTTTTCAGATAGAACATACAATAGAAAAACCTTTAAAAATCCCCGAATGGAAGAAAATGTAGATAGTTTGTACTCCACATAGCATGTTTATTTATGCTTAGTACCAATCATTGTGTTTGACCTTACAATACCAAATTTTCACATGGTTATTTCTTGAAATGCATTATTTACAACGTTGCATGTGTGGGGACCCATGAGTTTCTGCCTGCAGAAACGACTAAGGTTATAAAAGACAGTGTGTGATATGGGACCCAATATAAAATAAGTGTAGGGAATGTATTATTTTTTTCAAATAGGTTATAGTGTATATGCAAGGGCAATATGTGCTAAGCCACCCTTCTAGTTTAAAATGCATTCTCCTAATTAAAGATTTATGTGTGATGATAAATATTATGCTGTTGTGTATATCTGTAGGTTGTTTGGGACCCTCACACATCAAATGAGTTTGTGACTGTTGGTCATGATGCAAGCATTTTGTTCTGGATGTTGGAAGAAGATGGAAAACATGTAAAGCTATTGCTTATTAAACATAAATTTCTGTTTTCCTATTAGCAGTAAGCTACTTAATTATGTGACAGTAGTCTTTCCTAGATATGCCAGTGCAGACAAAACACTGGAACTAATATCCGTTTTAGTACTTATTTACCAATATTTTGAATTTGTAGGTGACATTAAATGTACATGAAGCCGATATTCCAGAAAATTTGCAAATGGATGAAATAAGAGACAAACCAGTTCATTTTACTGCTGCATGTTATGGAAAGGAACACATGTTATATATAGGTGTGCCTGTCTTATTTTCCTTACCAATTACTATACTTTGACTTCACAAAATTTAAACTTACTAAAATCTATTTCTTTGGATTTGATTAATCCAAATGGTGTAGAGAAGCAAAAACTGACATAGTGTCGAGCCCTAACAAGCTTGTACACTACAGGTTCAAGCACTGGGGTTGTATCAGTTTGGGACACTTCAGCGAATCGCTGTTTTCTGCACTGGAAAGCTGACTCAGCAGAAATTTGTTTGATGCAATCACGTGCCTGTCGCCTATTGGTTGCTGGCGCGTCACGTGCTGTCCGACTTTGGTCGCTTGCAGGCGTGAAGGAGATGAGATATTCTGATAATGATGGAAAACCGGGAAATTTATATTTGGAAGATGAGTTAACAGTTCATGCTGAGGTTGGTAAAGTGATTTAGCTAGTAATATAAAACTTGGACAAAATTGGCGACGAGTCTGAAACACTATGTACTATGTACCGATCCATTCCTCATCCATATTGTTGCTCGGTGCTGGAGTGAATTTAGCTGAAATAAAGCTGAAGTTTTTTGACATTAACTGAGATGCTCAGCCAATCAGAACACTATATTTGACCCACTCCTGTAGTTATGGCAACGAAAAGTTGTGCATTGCTGTTTTGCAGGTAATATCTGGAATGTTCGATGACGCGCTTGACATGGGAATAGTGGGGACAACATCCGGGACAATTTGGTATCTCGACTGGAACGAACGCTCGACGGTTCGCATGGTATCCGGTCACAACGAAAAGGTTGCAGTTTTATTAACTCTTGAACTTTCAATTCACTTCAACAGGCTGAAGGCATACCTGTCAGCGATATCGTGCAATAAGCTATAGTTCATTTTTAAATTTTTCAATATATTTTGCTCGATAAATATTTTTGATGTGAATTAAAACGCAAAATTATTCAACGTATTACTTGGCCTGTTGATACAGATAAATGACATAGTGTTCGATGAAGGCAATTATTTTGCGACGTGCAGTGATGAAGGAACTGTGAGACTGTGGTCTGTGCGAAGTAAAGAACTAGCTGTACAATTTCAAGTAAGTCAAGTTGACTTAAAAAGCGACATGCTTTATTAATCAAACGTTTCACCAAATGCTAATGCCATCATCAGTGATGTGAGAACATTTGCTGAAACAGATCCGTTTATAGTGTTCTACGGCGTTTTTATGTGTTTGTAAAAGTTTGTGCAATGTAAAATATCAGCAAAACAATCTCAATATAACATTTTTTAATTTTGAACCAGGTAATAAACCAATCTTGCGGATGCTTAACCTTCAGTCATCTTATGGCTGAGTCATCCTTTGATGGCGTCTCAGTAAAGCCGAACAAAATGTTAGCTGCTGGTTACAGCGATGGAACGCTTCGTGTGTTTGACATTGACAAGGTAGTTTGTTGTGTTAGAATCTTTAAATATAGGTAAGGTGCGAGCTATGTGCAAACATTTATATAACGATGGGTTAGCCGTGCTGACTAATGTCAAATTCATGCAAGTGCCTTGGTCAAAACAGCAAGCTTTCGTGAAGTTGGTTAAAACAATGTAAAATCCCGAACAACCTTAAACTTATCCAACTCAAGTCGACGCCTTGTGTTGAAATAAAACTTGACTAGTACATTTTCCATCTTTCCAACATAATAATAAACCTTGGAAACAAAAGCGACCAACATCTTAAAAAAATTAAAAAAATCTTTTTATGTGATTGAGTTTTATTTCATCTTTATTGCAGTTGATCCTAAAACTTCGTCTTCAACCCCACACACATTCTGTGACTGCGGTTGAGTTTTCAGCTGACAACGACACACTACTCTCTGGCTCCACAGACGGAACTGTTGCTGTCACGTCACTTGCAACTGGCGTCACGCTTCGTGTACTTCGTGACCACAAGGGTTCCCCTATCAATAATATCACTGTGTCGCTAAGAAAGGTAACTTGTCCAGCATATTTTAGGATATGCAAAAAATTTTGTTATTGTGGTGCGTTGGAAATCTTTATTTGCTATGACAAGATCAACTGACAGTTTGTTATGTATAGGATCATCCAGTAGCCCTCACTGAGCTCGACGGTGCCTCTAGTGTCAGTAGTGATGGTCAGCTTTGCATGGTGTGTGGAGGTGACAGACGTGTTAGTGTGTGGAAGACCAATTGGAAACACGATGTTTGTGAAATGATTGACTGGTTGACCTTCCCTGCACCATGTTTTGCACCGGACGGGTCAAAACTTGCTCAAAATGACAAGGTGATTTTGTGTTAAAATGTTTCTTGATATCGTCCAGTAGTTGTGAAGTCGGGGCAAATTTTTGGGGTGAAATGATACTTATCATTGAGAAACATTCGTTGAACCAACAATCTAATTGTACAAACATAATTTTCCAAAATATGAGTACATCGACATAGGACAGTGGTTCTCAAACTTTTTTACCCGCGACCCAAATCTGAGTTTTATGAACACCTCACGACCCAAACCTCAAAACATGTATTTTTACTGATGTGCATGAAATAGAAAAAGACACAGACAACCATTTGTAGTACACAGTTCTATGAAACCATGATTGATTACAAACAAATGGTTTATATATTTAACTGTGCTGTTCGATAACGAGACGTACTGCCATTTCGAGGCCACGTCGTCGCCGCATAGGAGTCTGGCCATGTAAAAATGGCTGCAGGCTGAACGAGCTTGATTCGTTCGACAACACTGTATAACACAGCACACATTGCGGCTTTACAGCACCATGATCATTGATAGAAGTGAATCCCAAATCTAAAAAATTTTCATTGTACGAATCACGTTCAGTTTCGCATCATCAACTTGTCCTCTTATTTCCCGTGCTATGACGTTACAATCGCCATGTGCGTAACAGTAAGTCTGTATGTGGCAATGATTGGTTCATTATATTGATTTTACTCAAATTGTTTTTATTTATTTATTATTTTTATTTTTATTTCCAAAGTTTGTCCGACTCGTTTTTCTGTCAAATGTTTGATGGATTTGGATGAAATTTGCACAGATGGTAGATATAGTTATGCAGATGTGCATCCCACTTTGTTTTTGTTGATAACCCCAGTATTTACGCCGCTAGCCCACTAAAATGGTTATTTTCCCCCAAAGTTTGTCCGACTCGTTTTGCCATCAATGTTTGATGGATGTGGTTGAAACTTATACATATGGTAGATATAGTTATGTAAATGTGCATCCACTTTGTTTGTCCAGATAACCCTAGTATTTACCCCGTTAGCCCCCTAAAATGGGTGAGTTTGTAAACAGTGTCAGAATTGGCTGAAATTTGGATAGCTTGTAGAGTATGCCATTTATAGGTGTCGATTGTTGTGTTCAACCCTGTAGCCCTAACATTTACCCCACAAGCCCCCAAAGTGTAAAACGTATTTGTATGTTACTGGGCACTACAGGCGAAAGATTTCTGTGGCGCAATAGTGTGACAAGGGCAACCAGTCAGGTGTTACTCATGTTTGTGGGTTGCTTGGTGGACGTTTTTGCGCCATGGCAGTATGACGTCAGAAACATTAACGGTTGTTGCTCAAAACACCTCTAGTGGTCAAAATTTTAAACATTGGCAGATTGGGCTGAAATTTTGCAGTACTATTGATTGAGTCATTGAGGTTTCATATTTTTTTAGTTTGTGTGTCGGACTCCATTAGTTACCCCACTAGCCCCTAAAATGGGTGAGTTTATTAAACAGTGTCGGGATTGGGTAAAATTTAGGTAACATGTGGACATATGCGTCGATTCCCGGGGTGGCGGGGGTGGCGTTCCTCCCCACTAAAAATCTCTGGGCTGGCAGCCATTATAAAATAGCTATGCTGCCACCCCAGAAATTGCCTAGCCGTATTTATATTCGTGCACTACAGGTATGGGTTTCTTTCATTTACATGCGCTCTTTCTAATGGTCGGTATATTTCGAGCATGTGCAAAGCAAGCTCCGCGAAATCTCTTTTGTTTTTACACAACGCATGGGGAAACCCGTTTGCGCCACTCGCTTCAGTGATTTCAAGTTTGCTCCACCAGAACAAGTCTGAACAGGACGTAACAATGGCAAATTTCACGTTTTTATGTGTTGTGGGTGTTAATTAGCAGTTGGAGATTATATTGTTCCACAGAGTTTCATTTCCATGCACGGAAAATTTAATTGCAGTGGCCACCCATGTGCGCAAATTTCGTGTCGAAACTGCAATGCCGATTCGATACTCTTGCAAAATTGAACATGAAAAATTAATTTACAGATCTCTGTTTATGTATCACACTTTCATAGTTGTTACGTCTAAGTTAAGCAAGATTGCGTACAGAGTAATATACGTGTTTATACCCTGCCAATATCAGAGAAACGCCATCTACAAACCTTAACGAGTATCGTGGTGTGGTTTGATCACGTAAGGAACCTGACCAAATTTTGCCACCCCACAAAAGAAAAATTATGCTAAAAAATGGACGCCTATGCATGTGGACTATGCTATTTGTAGGTTTCAATTGATGTGTTTTACCTTATAGCCCCAACATTTACTCAACTAGCCCCCTAAATTAAATGAACTTTAAAAAAACATCCTAATTATATGAAATTTGCAAAGTTTCTTGAACATACTAAGTCCTCAAATGTTATGTTTTGCCTTGTAGCACCACAACTTAACCAACTAATCCCTAAAATGGGTGACCCTTTTAACAATGTTCAAATTAAATGAAAATTGGACAGCTTGAATTTGCTATTCATAGGTGTCCATTTTTTGTTTTACCCCATTATGCCACTATTTACTCCTTCTTTTCTTTGAAAAAGAATGTTGGGGTGAATCTAAATTTATATAGTTTGTACATAGTATTATTATTTGAGACCAGTGCCGATCACTGTGTTTTACCTTACAACACCCGACTTTCTCATGGTTATCTCTTGAAATGCATTATTTTCAACTTTGCATGTGTGGGGACCCATGAGTTTCTGCCTGCAGAAACGACTAAGGTTATAATAGATGATAGCTAATGTGGGATCCAAAACAAAATAAGCATAGGAAATATATTAATGCTTTGAAAAAGGTTATAGTGTAAATGCAACAACAGAACGTGCTAAGCCACCCTTCTAGTTTTACTGTACAACGTGGTCGAGTGAGGTGAATTTATTACTGCATTAAGCAAATTCGTTTGTGTTTACTTAATTCAGTAATAGTTCGTTTGGGCAGAATTGAATTAACGTAGCGCGACCCATTTTTTGACCCTGCGCGATCCATATTTGGGTCGCGACCCATACTTTGAGAACCACTGACATAGAATGTATAATTCGTTAGCTGTCCATAGTTTTTACATTATTCAAGGTAAAAAACAGAAATGAGGTAGCATGTATTTTACCCCCCCCCCCAAAAAAAAACATTAGGAATCGCTGATCTGACATGTTATCATGTTATCATTGAGCGTATACACAGGCCAGCATCTCTGCAATATATGATGCAAAACTGTGCACTTTCCAAATTATGTAAGCTTGATAAATGTACGCATATAATGACAAACAATCAAACGAAACAACCACACATTTTAAATTATAGACTTTGACAAATTTGGGTTTACCAGTAATTTTGACGATTGCCTTTCGGGTTTTATATCGGTTTAATCTCGGTTTCAGAAATTGGTTCAATGTCTTCCACCCAGCAGTTGTTATTTCCATCCAACGGAAGCCGATTTGGTTATGTATTGTGGTTATGGAATGAGCAAGTGCATACAGATGTACAGTCTTACACAGAAAAAGGTAGTGGTGTTATTTTATGACGTAGCAGCCTATTGGTCGCATTTTTTGGTCAAACAGAATATTTCGGCGTTTGTTTTGCGAAAAAATGTGTGACGAAACGTTTTACGATTTTTTGCGTATAGTCCCATGCCTAGTGTTTTATTTTTTTGTTTAAGTTTAACCGAACGTAATTGTCTCTGTTCATATCCCCAAAACAACATAGCGCGAAATTTGTTCAACGTTTTAATTTCTTACAATTTTGTTTTTGTCATAAAAAGTACCTAAACATAAAACTTATTGTGAACAGGTTGTTAAGTCTCTTCCTCTGCCAAACTGGGCAACATGCATGGCAGTGTCGCCAGTGGGCGCCCTTGTGGCAACAGGCACGACTTCACGATTAATGGAACTGATAGACGCCGAACACGGAACTTTTCAAGACTTCACTGGTCACTGTGGTACGATATCCAACGCTAAGTTTTCCCCGGTTGGAAATTTGCTTGTGACTTCATCGGGGCGCGAGTTACTTGTTTGGACGGTTTGCGTGAATGAAACGGAAGAGAACGAATAAATTTTTATTGGTATATATACTTTGTATTGTTTGCCTGTTCCCATATCCTGTTTCGAAGAAGTCGTATTGTTTAATTTACAAGCTGTATTGGCCGAAGATTAGAACAATATATTTTTAGCTGAAGTTATGCTGCTTTGTAGGTGTAACGACTTTATATTTTTTATTATGCTGCAATGACGGTTTGCGTGCATTTTAGTTTAAGTGAGGAATTCGCTTCTTCGTTTTGTAATAAAAGTAACTTTGCTGGCGTATCGTGATCAAAATATTAGCAGGAAAGACCATCTAGTTGTAAAAAACGAAGAGAAATCAGAACCAATGAAATTGACGAATGGAATGGATTGGTCTCAAATGGTTTTCGAGTTATAACATACAATTTTTACAACGGTATGCCTGTCTAACTTTAAGAGCACCTTGCATTACTGCTATCGAGTAGATGCTTTGAAATTCGAGATACATCAGTAGAAAATACGTTCACAACAGAGAGAAAGCGAGTTAAGTATTAACAAAAGCCACAAAATTCTACAATAAACTGAGCCATTCAGATCAAGCGTTGTTGTGTACGGCCCGTCCAGCCTTTTTCAACACAAAATATATTCAGTATCCATTGTTCTGTTCTTGCTAGCTGGCTTCTGAGTGTAGATAGGAAATTGGACGCGTCACATTTGGTTAGTAGTGTTGATATATAGAACATAGTGCTGCATTTTTGGCCAAGCGTTGATTATATAGTAGTGATAGTGTTTTAGGCAAAAAACAAGCAAATTTTCTTAGTTTTCTTAAGAGTAAGCCACAGCTTTGATCAATTGACACGGGTCAGTTTATCTGTATGTACCTAAAAGTATTGCAAACTAGAACATTTGTTCAAACTAGATTTCAAGAATGACTGCATGGTTGCATATAACAAATGGAACAAGCTATCGTGATCAGTGATGCGAGTTGTCGCGATTTTTAAGACGCCTTGTGGAGGTTCGAAGCTGTTGCAAGTCTTACAAAATGCCAAGCCAGTTTTGCGTCCAGCTGTCAGCCGAATACTTCTATTCGAGAAACGTTGGGCGTTTCGCAGCCTGTGTACAATGACAATTAGTCTAATGGTTCTGTATCAACTGCACTTGTTTTTGTTTGTTACTCGAACAAATCTGACAACAAGCCATAATGAAATCGAAGGAAAGCGACTTGCAAGGTTTGCCAAACAAACAGTTTCTAACACTATTTTAAAAAAGAAGGTTGATCGCAACATTTTTGGAGGTGAAATATTTGGAAACTCTCGAGTAAAGAAATTCGGAAAGAACCGTTCAACGTATCGCAGAGATATTTTTACCTTTTCACCAAACAATGACGGTAAGCTTTTCTTTTCCGGTTTTAGTTTTGATATTCATTGTAATTTTGAATATGCAAATCAAGACGTCCACAACGCGGGCATAAAACTTCAAGTAGCTCATGCTTGGAAAGCAAAAGTTTGTAATGTTAGGCAACTGTTAAATTCCATTCTGCCAATATTGCTAACAAACGTAAGCTGCTTTGGCAAATTAAATGTCCCATTTATTTTAAA
The DNA here is from genome assembly GCF_965637545.1 of Phallusia mammillata. Taxonomy (NCBI): domain Eukaryota; kingdom Metazoa; phylum Chordata; class Ascidiacea; order Phlebobranchia; family Ascidiidae; genus Phallusia; species Phallusia mammillata. Next base: position 18,969,563 of record NC_137252.1, on the reverse strand, counting down.
TTAAAGGGAATGCAGTTCACTTATCTTAAATTGTAAAACAACTACATAATAGAGATTATTACGACGCTACATTTTTAAAGCTTTTTGGTGTGGGTTACCAACAATTGTTCACGTACAGTGAAACAAATCGAAAAAAAATTGACTCTTAAGATGTTTTAGTTCGTGCCGTAAACGTTTTTATTCCGGCTTCCTTTTCAAACAGCCTTAATACAACAGCATGTCGCGACCGAATAGAATTTGTGTGGACCAACAATGTGTCACTGAGATCACAAATTATTTCCTGCAGGCGCTAAGGGTGCGATATTCTATACGTACAAGGAAGTCGTTTTGAAACGTCTTGTTCAAATCTATATTGTTTGAGGACATTGCAGTGTATTGATGAGTTCCAACTTAGCTGAACAATATATATTTAAAACTTATTGTGCTTTAGCTTTTGAATTTCATTACACAAAACTGCTTAATGTGTACCCATATCTATACGACACGTAGGCCCTTCTACTAAATGTCTTTCCATTTCAGTCAAAGGCGTCCTTTATTACTGACAGAGATTACCACATATGCAACGGTTTAAATTTAAAAATCACAGTAATAGACACCAACTGTTAACCTTAACCGATCATTGTCGTGTTTTTTGAAATACGAGATTCGTGTACACAACAATAGATGACGTTTTACCACCATTGTTTGCCTGTAAACCCCTGTTCAAGCAAAGTTTTATTATGCGGCGCCTGAGCCAACCTTCAGTTTCATAATCCATTGTACAGAAGAGAGGTCCAACTAACGGGAAGTTTTGCACCACACGGTGACTGTTGGTTGCACAACTCACACACACATGCACACTCTTTCGCCAGTCATGTTATCGGTACAATGCGACGTAAAAGACAATACTGTGACGTAAACGTGCGATCTTCCTTCCGTGTCGTTGAAAAATGTTTGTCGAAAATTCAAGAAATTTAACACGAATTTCGCTAACATCAGTTTACTAAACAAAAGAAAACAAAAAGAAGGAGATTCAAACTGTTATCATAACATAAAAAATATTGCTATACAACTTGTTTGTTTTTCAGTTTTTGAATAGTAAATTATTGTAGTCAATCGTACATGGCGCAGTTAAACTACCGGTGTGGTAATCATGTTTTTCTTCGCAGAGGTAACTGGTACAAAGGCATCAGTTGATTACCCAACACTTCCACGGCCACCAGTGAAACCAACAGCGACAAAGTTACACGATAGTTCTGCACAGCATGTATCGAAACCACTGTGTCCAGTCCAACCACCTGGCTTACGTAAGTTGATTATTGTACTCTTGTTTGGGTTGCTGCTTTTAAAGGAATCTTAAAAGAGCTTTTTATAAGAAACACTGATATGAGACGGTACTGATTGTATCTGCTGATGTGGTAATAATGTAGTTTCACAAATACAGCACATCACATTTCTACAACATTGAAAGTTGTCTACGCATCTGCAAAAACGGTTGTACTAAAAACAAATGATATCATATCATTTACTTCGTAACCAAGCTTTTTTATAGTAGGCGAATTGGAGTTTAAGTTCAACTCCAGTCCACCGACCATGGAGCATATTTCACTGCACAATCCACAGCTCGAGGTCGGTGGACGTTTTGAACCCCCAAACTGCTTATCGAGACATCGTGTGGCGTTTATAATTCCCCACCGAGACAGGGAAGCGCACTTGCGCGCTCTCTTGTGGCATGTCCACCCAATCTGGCAAAGGCAGCAACTTCACTACAAAGTTTACGTTGTTCACCAGGTATAGTTTTTGAGTTCATACACAGTATTATTTATCCAAATAAAACGCCTAATGTTAAGAAGAGTTGCTTTATTCACCGCTTACGAGTTAATTGTCATGCTCCTGGCCCAATGCCTTTGAGGCACATGCCGAATACCTAGATGTCATGCCGTTACGTCATTTGGCCCGATAAACCACTATCCATACAACATCAGGTTTAACAAACAAGCACAGACTCATCTGGTTTACTACATTTGCATTTTAACCATGGTTTTCCAACATTGTCTCCCGCGACCCGATAATACTCGATATTGGGGGTCAGAAAAGTATACAATTATTGTAAATGCAATGTTTTGTGTTAAACTAATGAACTCGTAATTCCTATTCTTTTCACGCACCTAATGTCGTGCCCCCACTTTAAAAAGATTTTAAAATATGTATTACATGCATATTAACTTTAAAATCCACGCGTAGTCATTATGTCTCTCTCTATTCTATAGTGACGTAATAAGACTTTTTTCATAAAAACCACTAATTATTTGACTTAAGGCTGGGGATCTTGCTTTCAACAAAGCAAAACTGATGAACATAGGCTTTCTTGAAGCAACCAAAGAAGACGATTACGATTGTATTGTTTTTCACGACGTTGATATGTTACCAGAAAACGATAATCTGCTGTACACATGTAAACATACACCTCGGCATTTGTCTGTGGCTATTGACAAGTTCGATTATCAGTAAGTAGTTTGTGTGATAAACTTACCATTCACTATATTACTTTTTTGTGGCTGTCTGTAAACTGTGTGTGTAAAACCATTATTTTTTGCTTTATTATGCAGTTTTTTGTAATTGTCTCATGCAAAAAACCTGAGGTCTTGGAAACTACAATTCGAGTAATTGGTTTTATTTATGTAGACTTCCATATTTGACCATCTTCGGTGGCGTTACCATGGTGACACCAGCTGAGTTCCGTGACGTCAATGGCTTTTCGAACAAGTATTGGGGTTGGGGAGGGGAGGATGACGACATGTTTCGGCGGTTATTTTCGAGGGGTTACACGATAACTCGACCCCCACGAGAACTGGCCCGATATAAGATGAGCCTTCATTTTCGCGACAAAGGAAATAAACCAAACCGTATCAGGTGAAAGTAATTTTAAAACAATTTCAACAAATGTCAAGGCCCAATTGTTCGCCTCATTCTAAAAAACGGAATAGGCTTTGTTTGCCAATTGGCAACATCTTGTTCTACTAAAAACGCATGGTAATGTGTCACTAACCCAGACGATATGTGAACAGGCGCCTCATGTTGGATGAATCGTCAAAACGAATGCTTGATGATGGCTTAAACAGCCTTCAATATTCAATAGTGGATGTGAAGAAATATGCGATGTACACAAACATCACAGCAGATGTTGGCACTGCGATGTTGCAATGCGACCCGTCGTTAAGCACGGTATTATGTGCAGCAGTATCTGGCCTTTGCCAGTATTTTGATATTTTCTGCACATACTTGCAATTTCAATCAACTGATGACGGCACATTGTTTTTGTGACGTAACACAGGTTCGTGTCTTAATATTAGTTCTTTTTTAACAGCAGGGAAGATATAGGCTACACCAGGTGTGGCCAACACGTCGATCGCGATCGACTGGTCGATCGCCTGCTTTTGACTGGTCGATCGCCACTAAATTCTCCACAACTAATCAAACGCTTATTAATTGAAAAACAAATTAAATATTATAAAACAGCACTTCTGTCATTTTGAAACAACGCACACATGTGTAATAAGACAATACCTAAGTAATTGTCACTTTCTTTGTTGCGTAACAATTGTTATTTTGGCACCAAATTATGTCGTAACAACTACAATGTTTGTCGTCACAACTTGAGTGTTTGCTTTAACGAAGCTGTTGCTATTGATTGGGGAGATTTAAAAGTTCCCACTGACTACTTTGATAAAAATTGTGTGCATATGCGACGTTTTATTGTTGTAATAACTAGGTGATGCTTGCCAACAAAACTCATGACCATAAATATGTGGCAATTGTCAAGCAAATCGCATGAAAAAATTTGCGTTATTGCTTTGTGTTAGTGTCAGCCTAAATTACGACTGATCAGTCGATCGCGTACAATTAAGGAAATTTTCGTCGATCTTAACGACTGGCAAGTTGGCCACCCCTGGGCTACACCATTCAACGTCGTAAATTTTACCAAACTTTTTTCCTTAACTTGAATTTTGCATTTGAGTTGCCGTGTTGACATTTTAGCACGAAACGTTTGTTGAATTTCTTGTTGTATTTTGATTTTTTATGTAGGCAATGCTCGTTTTGTGTCTGATTTTGGTCGATGTTTTTTTGGCTGTAGCTTAGTCTAAACTTTTAGCTTACCTATTTTTTTCATAATGATACCTTTGACGTGTTTTGTGTTTCACATTTATAAGAAAATGTTTTTTTAGGAATTGGTTTGAACGTTGAGCTGACGTAAGCTCATTTTAAGAACTAAAGGTAAATATATTTCAATACCAATCAGGCTAGGGCAGTGGATCCCAACCTTTTTTTGTCGCGACCCAAATACTTCCCAAAATTTGGTTTTGTGGATTCTTGCGACCCACAAACATACATTCTTACTATTTTTGGTTGATTTTTGTTTGTAAACCAGGGAAGCTTTTCGAAAATTTCTGCGCCAATTTGAAAAATCAAACAAATAATATTCGTTTATTTTTAACCAACTTAGAGCTGGCTCAAAGCATTATCAGCCAGACAACGCTTAACAGTGATCTCACACAAACATTATGACGTCACAATCAGAATTAACCACTACCACGCCAAATTGTCATGAAATTATTATTGGGCAACAATTTATAGCCTTGGGAAATAATAAAATAACGCTACGAAACGAAGTCAAGGAGTAGATGCTTTTATTGCCACAAAAACAAGCGACCCAACAGTATTGTCAGGCGACCCAACTTTGGGTCGCGACTCGCGACCCATAGGTTGGGAAACACTGGGCTAGGGTACTTCGTATTTGCCGTTTATCTTGCTTGACTTTAGCGTACCTCAGATTTGACTTGGTATTCAATTGTTGACAAAAAAGTCAGTGTCGACTATAAACGTTTTTTTTTGTTAATTGAGTTTCAACAAAACAGTATTGGAAGTTTTGTTTGTAAATCGATTGTTTTGTTAAAGAAATTCCAAATGCTTTTTGAGTACAAATCGAGGAAAAAGCTTTACAAAAATGATTTTTATTTCAAAACCAACAAAACACTTTAAGTTACACAAATTCACGATAAAATCAACAATAAAAAATAAAGTACGTTTAACGCGCCAACGGAATAATCCACTGGGACATTCTTACTCGTTTGAACAATATGTGTTTATAAATAAGCAAAAATTCTTGTTTATTAAACAATTTAAACTACAATAACAAATTAAGCACGGTATATGTGTAGTCATTTCTTGTCGCTTGTTCCGCCAGGTTTTTAATTAAGAAAAAGGCCACCTCCCCTATTACACTTGAGGACTTTCCGCTTCTTGCATCGAACGCAAACATTCGCAAGTTGTTTGTCTGAAAATACAAAAAGAAATATATGAATTGAGATACACAACTTACCAGATGCTGGTGACTGCATCAATAACTGAGTTTTAGGCCAATTTATCTGGGAATCCCCGACCTCGAGGGAGCAAAAACTAACGCCACAACAGAATTATATGCTCGTGTTATGAGAAAAGTAAAACTACGAATCACACTAGTCAATCTCTTAAATCATACAATATCTGAATCATGAACAATGACAAGATTCAATGGTAACCAGGAGAAATTCATCGAACTTATAATTTCAACAAAAGTTGTTTCTCAATTTGTAAAAGTGGAAATATGCGAAATTTTTAAGATGTACTCGCAATTATGTTTGTTTTTATTCAAATTATTCTGTTTGAAGCGTGACTTTCAAGCAGTCAAAATCAAGGCACTATATTATTATCCAAGATTGTAAAACCTTGTAACAAATGCCCGAATATTGATGAAAATACGACACAAATGAGTCCGATTGTGAAGTTTGGACCAAGTCAAATCCGTTTTGTGTAAATATAAATCCAAAAATCCCACCCCGACTTAAAACTCCGATTCGAACCAAAACTTCTATGTACTTACATGGTATTCTGATACACAAGACTGTGCACATTTCAGGAAGACATTTAAAAATTTTTGGTTTTCTGCTCATTTTCCTGCTAATGAAGTCGTTGGTAATGAATTCAAGAGCTTTAATTTCATCTTCAGTTGCGGAACTGTTTTGCTCGGCGAAACGATCCATGTCTTTAGCAGAAATTTTAGGGCATCTTTTTTTGTGTTTCTGTAAAAAAAGTTAAAATATGTCAACTTAAACCAATTTGAAATTGTCATTTGGCTAAAATGTAAAAATTGAACTTCGCAGGGACTATGATTATCCTGAATTTGCGTAGTAGTCCACTATATAGTAGTAATTGTCAACTTTTACCGAGCACTTAGTTCTTTTCCTCCAATTATACATGTCGCTTTTCAATAATTAAATTTTTTAGGCTTTCGTTCCTTTGTTGGCAAAAATAAAAATCTTAATTGAATAATTCAAAACCCTGATACAGATTATTACCCTTTAAAAACGTTTACATTAATTTAAATATTAAACATTAATTTAAACACAATAAACATTAGTAATTTACAAATTTAATTTTAATTTATTTGCTGAAATAGGATGTTGAAAACAATGTTGCCAGCTTACCTTATTGCATTTCGTATAGTCAGCTGCAAAAAAAAACATTTTAAGATTATTTTGTTATGTAAACCCAAATTGCCGAATTGACTCCAGGATTTTTGCTACGCTGATTATTTTACAAGTTAATTTTTGGGGCTATAACAGCAGTTTACAAGACTTACGGTAACAGACAGGAACCTTAGCGTCCCATTGGTTGTTTTTGTCGCACGTGATTGTGCTTTCTCCCACCAGTGCTGTCCACGGTTTGCATGTAAAGGTGCATGTCATTTGAACTCCCTTTGTTGGTCGGGAACATCGGAGTTTTCCAAATTTGGGGACTTCTGGTCTTGGACAATTGCCTGCATTTAAACAATAATGCAAGCAATAAAAGTTTGTTTTAAAAGTGCAAATTTAAACGTTTAATTTACCATAACCAACGGCGCTAAGTTTATTTATAGTTTATCAAAACAAAAAAAATCCATTTAATTTTTAAAATGTCCAGCATGATATGACAATATGTAATTTTTTAGGGACCCAACCTACCCACAGATTAACGTATCACTTACCTAAACATTGTCCAACAGCTAATAGTAGTACAGAGGCAATGAACAACTTCATTTTAGCTTCTCTGGTCTTTTTGTCAGTGCTACGATCTAAACGCCATCGAAAATCAAGTGATGTCGATTTCCATTTCATCGGACATTTATATACAACTGAAAACACGGTAAAGGCGCACTCATGTTATGAGAAAGGGCACAGGGAACGTTCGACACTGTGTCAAGCTGGCGATGTGTTTGTTCCCACAACACAAGTCTGTGCTTTGACCTAGCAACAGAAGTGCACATGCCTTGGTGACGTAACAGCCAGACGTCTCGACAAGTGCGTTTGTCTAAAATGCACAAACATGCATTTCTGTTGGTTCTGAAAAATTGGCACAAGAAACAATTTTGATGTAGTACGCTTGCTTACTTTTCATCAAACATAGCTGTACATTATTTTTCACTTGATTTGCCAAGTTGCAAAGATAATCAATCTTTTTGTGACAACACAGAGCTGATATCCTACAATCCATTTCTATTCTATTACAAGGCGTTTCTTATATAGTTTTTTTTACACCCAAACAATTTGTTTGTTAATAAATCGGGTTTGCAGAAATGTTATTGCCTAACATTTATTTATTTGTTCGTTTGCCCTTTTGACCAAATTAAGTTTTGAATATATTTAAAAACAAATTATAGGTGACACCAAACCCATTTCTAGGGTGTAACTTAATTGTCACTTAAAAATACTGAGGGTGGTGATTTTTCAAACTCAGCCCGAGGGGCCAAACTGAGTTTCTCATCATTTTATTTCAAGCCTGTCATCAGCAAGTCGACAATATGTCCTTTGTGATCTCACACCGGTAACTAGTAAATCGTGAAATTAGTCAAGGTTGCATAAATACGAGGCTTTGATTTCATTGATGATTTAAGCCAACACGCCCACAGTACTGCTTCGGTCTGCAAAAAAAAACTTTACCGTGGTATTTTGCGCACATTTTTTCTGTTGAATGTGACCACTTAAACTTTGCCAAAGCTTTTATTGTGAAACCAATCAAGCAAAAGATTACAAAAGATCCAAAATAAGGTCATGGTTCGTAAAAAAATCATAGAAAGTCTGTGTTTGCACGACCCCAGACGTTTTGGGGGTTAATATATTTTGTTGGTCAATCATTTATGACATCTTGGCCATGTTGTATTTTTTCACCCGCATAGGCAAACAAAACATGAAATTATATCTAAGGTGTCGTCACTCCAGGGCTGTGCTAATTTCCGAATGTCCATGTATGCAATGTGGGAGATATCTTCGCCGCTCAACTATTTGTCAGCAGCTAAATTGGATACTTTCTCCTTTTGTTGGAAGACATGGTTGTCTCGCCGTACAGGAATCCACTGCTCTAAACCATTACAACTAGTATGTCAACCAATTCCCGGGTGCACAAGAATTTCCGGCAGATATTACGAAGTTACAATATGTAAATCAAAATCACTGACGCATGCGCAATTTATATTCCTGCTGGCGTCATGTTCAATCAACACCATTTTTTAATCGTGCATACTATAGTCTCTGTTTTTTGTTTCTACGGGAAACCGTGGTTAGTTTGAGGTGATTCACCAATTTTAGTCGTTAGTGGGGCCAGATGGTCATCGCGGCAGAATACAAGTTTCTCATAAGGTCGTGGGGACGCTTAAAGGTCAAGGTAAGGGTGTGGTTGTTTCACAGTAGAAATTTGTAACCGTGCTTTAGATTTTACGTCCAGAAACAATGTCAAAGTGGTGTGTACGATCTACGATATGTTCATTTCGTTATGTGGAGGTCTATTAGATCATATTATCACCATTAAATCTTGCCAAAGGTATGTAGTATCATTTTACATTACACACCAAGCAAAAATCCACAATTTCCTACTAAACCAAAATCTCTCACGACTCTGTTGAAAGCAAGTGTTTGGCCAAACACTGAATTAGTCAGAAGTGTAATGGAGTCGTAAATCAGTAATGCTGAGTCATACATATTTTGTTGTCTCAGATGATTGCGTAACATACTTACAAATCTTGTAGCTTGCTAACTTAAGAAGCATAAAAACAATAGATTGGAATATTTAAACAAGACATTTACGCAATTACCGTTGTCCAGTAGAAACATTATAGACAACGTATAGTGATTTGTAATGGAAATCATACATGAAGAAGACATCTAGAAGTCATGTTGTGTTTGAAGCGTATCCAACATTAAATATAACAGATCGCACAATGCTACCTTTTGCCGTGGAGTAATGTATTTTTGCGGAAGCGCTGATGTTACTTATAATCTCCAAGCGACTGAACCCGCGGGCACGGAAATAACAATCACCTGTGGCATGTTTATCAACGGATATTGGTATATAATCTGGCTTGTTATTACTATCTTAATCTCAATACATGTCAACCGTTTGTATGTGGAGATTTTGCGCGATGTTTTTCACGTTACTCACCTTTCATTTTTGTTGAAGAATCGATTTGGACGGAGTGGTACTGCCCCTTGCCTGGTAAGTAACATCAGTGTCGTATTAAGATAAAAAATTTGGGAGGGGCTAAATAATTTGTTGCCCAATCCCGTTTTTTGCTAACGCTATGCGTAAGGCGTGTTTTTGCCTAACATGCGATTTTTCAAACTGGGGTAGCTATTTATTTCTACATGAAAATAAATATATATGGACTCCGGCTTACAACTCAGTTACAGCAGTCATTTTTCCTTTGATAATTTAGTCACGATGAGACACAAAACCACCCTAAATTAAAGTTTCTCAACATACAACTTCAAAAATGTGGGGGGCATGTCCCTTTGCCACCTCCCTGGCTATAAGCCAATAAGTAATATCAGTCTTTCTACTAATGGTAGCTGAAAATGCTACAGTTTTCTTATCAAAAACTTTAATAAAAAACGTCAATAAACAAATGGACTCCAAAACATGTCATACTGCCCAAAGTACTTTAAAATTAACACCATTTTTAGTTTTTGCGCAGGGTATACCTTGTTGATAATCTTAACCACTTTTTGTTGCTATCTCATATTGCAGTAACAGCTAAACTCAAAAGAAGCTGTTCTCTAGCTCCACCAGTTGTTAACAATTTGTTTTCAATTTACCATCATGGGAGATAATGCTACACCAATACACCGCAAACATTAAATTAATTTTTAGTTTGTAATTGAAAATTGTAAATGGAAAATGTTTCGGAACAATTGGTTAAATCTTTGCTGCAACTTGTTTGCAAAGCACAAGTTTTACCTAGATTAGATCACACGAATACGACGACATCATTTTTGCATAGGCCTACCATAAGTCCTCTTATTGGAGGACATGTCCTCCTTTTTATCAAAAACCATGTTGTCTTCCGAGGACAAGAAAAAGTGCCCAAATGTCCTCCCTTTTAAAGAATTTCTGATTTACCAAATGCATATGTCACAATTATGCATTTAAAAACAGCCAAATGTACAGCTTCAGCTTAAATTTTAAAGAATACAGGTGGATTTTACATTTTTTGAAAATACAAGCTTATTGTAGTGTTGTGATGTGAAAAACGTTAAACTTTATCGAAACTATTGTATACCGTCTAATTTCTGAGTCTTTTATTTTTTGATAGCCCTGAAAGTATTTTTTCATGTTCTTTTCAACAATGCGTCCTCCTTTTGGGGGATGGAAATATGGTAGGCCTATTTTTGCAGCCAACACAAAAAATGATGCCGAGTGACGCCCATCCATTTGTCATCATGCAAGAATTTGAGGCAGATGAGTAAGATAGCGTCTAATTACTACGGATGTTTTTGGAGTAATGGGTGAATCGTTTTGACTTCCTTTGTAGAGGAAGCTTAAATTTACTTCATTTGTCTTAAATGTTTGGGCTTTACATGATTTTTTGTGTGTGGATAATGATTTCAAAAATTTTGATTTGAACTTTAGGCCTGGGGTTAGACTTATTGTTTCAAACAATGCATAATACAAACTTTACACGAAGCGAATATTAACATACATTATGACGTAATAAACAGAACTAACAAAAAATCTCGGGGTGCACAATCCACGGGCGTAATTGTGCGAAGACGAATTTTTGCATTTGCGAACAAGAATTCAAATATATGTAATGGCGGGAGTGAATTAAACCAAAATCGTTTGCTGGAAACTTGACTTTTAACACCGGTCTCAATAGAGTTTGTTGGGCTGAATTACCAGCCCAGTAGCCGTATTCGTCAGACTTTTTGTGTGCCCATTGCGTGCTAACAATGTAATGCATACCGGCACCACACACCACCGCAATACAAATGCTGACGTGATAAAAGTTAAGACTAATCTCCAAATCTGTTACAAATCGATTTGTAATCAACTTCTCAAACGTCAGAAATAGGATTTGGTGGAAGTAGGAAATGTAATGCGGCAGTCGATCATAATATTCTTTGTATCATTTAGCGCTTTGTTTGGCGACTTGTCTTTCTTGCTAAACGTTATAGCGTGGTAGGGATTATTCTTTTTATATTGTGGATTGATATTCTTCGTTTTTCCGCACTCTTAGACAAACATAAGACGAATCACATGAATCGGTTTATTGTACACATACACATATATGCGACAGAAAATGTTATTTAGCTTTACACAAAGTTTTTGTGACACTTTTTTTAAAATTTTACGCAAATAAGTTTTACGGCATACCAGATGGATAATTATGTGCAGGGATTGAAAACTTCAAAAATATATGTGTATTTTTATGTAAGTGTATTTTTGTCAAAACAAAGATTCGATTTTATTTTGTTAGGATTGCATTTATGTCCCATTTATCGTCCAAAAAGTGTATCACCGCGCGGACATTTCAACTTGTTGATTTTGCATCTAATGCACGTGTTACACCACTTCCTTGCTGAAAAATATAGTATGTCAAAAATATAAAGAAGAGTGTTAATTATTATTTTTCTGGCAACAACAAATCTTAAAAACAAATTATTCTGATTACTTAAAAACTTTGAAGTTGTAACAATATACTTACGTTTAAGTACATGGCAGGGAAATTTACAAAATGCATCGTTGCACCTGTAAACTACACGGTTCCCTCTGATCAAACTAAGGGCAAAATTTTCTGCTTCCATATTCTTAATCGTTTGGACAATATCATCAGGAAGGTACGAAAGAACGGCCGATGGATCAAAATTGTTATACTCGTCGCGTGACAGTTTATGGCATTGTGCTCCAGGCTGGTAAAAATAAATGTTGTTAAGATTCGCGACAAAACCAGTACTTTAAATTTGCTTCTTTAAAAAGTCTTAATGTAGATCAGGGTTTAAGGTTTTTAAACAGATCATAAGTTATAATGATCGCGATGTAATCATTGCTCTGTCTCTGTATTCTTTATCAAAAAAAACTTACCAAGTCGCACTTGGTGTGATCCACTGAAAAACAAAATGCATATTTGGTTGATGACATTCGATATTATTATAAAGATTAGAAATTTATTTTAAGGGCAATGTTATTTAAACAAGCGTGTTTTAGCTGGAACAAAACTTTAGCACCGACGTTTATTTATTTACTTTGAATGACATTTTAAATTCCAAACAAACGAAGACGACTCACCCAAACACAAGGGTGTTGGGTTTGTCCAATTTTGGTCTCTGCAGACTGTAGTATTTTTTCCCAGTAGACCAGTCCACTCTTGGCACTTGAAATTACATGTAAGTTCACCATTTAGTCGTGTGCATGAAACTGCTCCATGTTCTGGAGGCACCAATACTGGACATTCGTGATGGCCTTCATAAAAAAATGAAAAAATGCCAGAATCTTGAGGTGTAAGTTCCACGAAGATTTCAGCTTTTTAACTCATATTGTTAATTTTATAAGTTGTGCCATCGTAGCAGGTCTACCTACCTACTATAGGTTCACAATCCACCAACGGACCAGCCCAGAAACCCAGGTCATGGCTGCATGTTGTTGTAGGTTCACCGGCCAATCGTTGGTAGCCAGGTAAGCACGCCATGCTGCATGTGGTTATGCCAGAGTCGACTGTGCAATCAATCGTGGCGTGGGCTAGCTCTGGAATGTTGTCACATTGCCCTGTTCGTTGCAATGCAAACAAAGTTACTGATAAAATTTGTACACTAAAGTTTTTAAACTCTTGGGAAACCTTAATGATTATTTTTCTAATTTGCGTAAAAAAAACATTTCCTTCAGCGACAATATTTTGTCCCCTTTTAAGGGCAAAATCGTATTGAAGTGCGTCAGAAACTCTCGTAAACTTGTTTTGAAAGTTGTTCAGGAAGTAATAATTTCTGTTTTAGGACATCGAGAATTTTTCATGGTTAAATGTGTGAACTTTCTCCTAGCACGATCAGCAATTATTTTTGGCTAGGATTGAACAAATTGCCTTGAACATACCTAAAACTTGAGTTGCCGATATAAGTAACACAAAATAATTTAACATTCTTCTAAATTTGTATATGTCCGTACAATATCTGATCTTTCTGTAGATATAAGAGTCATTTGCAATTTTTGCCCGATATCAAAAATATGTTGTATTGCATATCTTAGATTTAGTGTGATTTTTTTGATAGCGTAATGTTTTTTACTTCACAGTTAATTACACAAAAGTACTCGTCTAAACTTAAAACCTGCTCAAGTCATAAGAAAATTAATGTCACATAAAACTGCAGACACAGGCGTAATCAAACATTATCAAACGACCAAAGATTTTTGGGTTTAAAATAGAGGCAATAACAAAAGACAACCCATTTTGTGTCATATAAAGCGAAAACAGGTATAAGCTACGTAACGTAATTATTTGGTTCGCCTGATCTATTTGAAAATTTATTTTTACGTTGCAGTTAATTACGGTTAAATTTAATTAATTATTTGGGCTTAAAGTTAATTAATTACTAGCGCTCAATTTATGAATATTTTGACAATAAGAAACAACTTTCAAGTAGTCACTACTATCTGCTCTACAGACTCACATCGACATTAACCCCGTGCATATTGAACACTGAAGCTCTTGGCCTGGCCGCCTTTCTTAAATTGACTGCTTTTCACCCAAGCGGAAACATCCATAGGCCCGATTAGAAGAGAAAGTCGTTGGCAAACAAGTGATGACGTACACTGCCCATTTTGACGTAGTGTTTGTCGTGTCGTGTGGAAATTTGACTGGTCAACATGATTCAGGTAAACCAACAACTTAAAGTGGTGACTTTCGGCGTTGCAGTAACTCGTATCTATTTATTGAAAGTGTAAAATAAATAAAAAGTGTTTGCGTGCAACTCTTACTGACTGCATTCTTGTTTGTCCAGGCAAAAAGCAGATCAACTCACCTAATATTTAGATATAGCCTAGAAAAAAATTTCTCATTAACAAAAATTGTTACTATTTTAGCGTTCTTTTCATGCGCTATTATACTGTAATCCATGTTTAAATGTTTAAACCAATTAAAGTACTGATTTTGCTCAAATTTGAGGGTCCATTTGTTTCCAACCGCTAGTGGCTTCGTTCTACTAAATTTTACCGTTATTATGACGAACTTACGGCCTATTAGGATTCACATCATCATAAAAAGTAGGCATATTTCACTGGTTGTTTTTATTAAATTACCACTCTTTGGTTTTTCTGCGTGTTAAAAATTAATTGTATACTACCTCCAAACTTATTTTAGTTTGAGAACTTGCTTCTTAAATTTCAACAGCAGTCTTCGAAAGAGGGTTGTTACATGGGGTGCGTTTAGTTTATTTGAGAACTGCCACTAGGTACTTATTGATTTGTGCAATAGTGCACAACTTAACGGGGGCATGGACAAAAAGTTCCGATTTTAGCCCTGGTCACACCATATTCAAGTAAGTGTTGTGGAATTAAATGTAAAGAACTTGTTTACGAAACGCTCATTTAATGAAGCAATCTTCATTTATCAAAACAGCAGTGAACAGATAATGCGTCTCAAGAGCGAAACGAAAGCATTAGGTTTGTGTTCTTTTAGCCACAATAACCGCGCACACTTAACTCGCATGCCAATGGCGACTTCCGCAAGACTTCTGGTTTGGCATCTTAAACGTTGAAACGTTGACGTTCACCTCTGCTCGCAAAGTTAAACACACGCTTCAACGATGGACGGGCGCCACCTAACGGCTACAATCAAACGAGCATTCGTCACGCACGCCACACAAAAGAATCTTAGCAACTGCACTAAACACCTAAAAAACAAAACAATGGAGTGTTAATTTTCGGTCCTATTCACTGCGCATACTAGTCTATAACGCCACGCAAAAACAAACATATGTACAGTAAATGTCACGCAAGTTCCAAAACCCACGAAATGTTCAAAAGGCCAAAACGGGAAAAATCTCAAAGCCAGTAGCTGAAATAATAGAGCTTACCTCGGCATCAGAAATACAAGCGATTGTTTGTGCACAATTCAATTTATGTTTAGTCGTGTCTGTGATATAACTTGTCGTGGAAATACTTTTGAAATAAATAAATTAACTTGGTAACCTGAAATTTCGCCATTAAGAAAGAACAAACTTAAAATGTTCTCGACAGTTTGGCAAGTTCCACATCAAAGTTCAAAATTTATTTACCCAGTGGAAAACAAATTGTGTAGTTTAAAATGGCATGCAATAATATCATAGTCTTTACATACACTTTTAATGTATGTGCGCTTCAGCCCAGTATATCGAAATGGTCGAAAAACTACCGTGGTGGCGGGAGGTCGTTTGTTTAAAAAACACTTTGGAGTTTGGATCCCACAGGTGAAACTGATTGACTGTAAAGAAAATAAACTTACAACACAAATATGACAGAATGTACCCAAACGTTTCATGTGCAATCCAAAACTGATTTTAAGTTAAAAAAAAAAGATTTGAACTGTGAAGTCTTGAAAAATAGTAGCGCCATACTGTGCACACCAAATATAAAGGCGTCCGTAGAACCGGCGTAGTTGTATGTAATTTAGCATGGCATTGGCAGCAAGTACGGCCGTGTGATAAAAACGTTAGCATAAAACGAACCTTTTGCGACGCAGAGCAATAAACGTTTGCTTTTTCTTACCAAAGTTTTTTGTTCGCTATCAGCATCGTTTTTGATTTGCATAAAAGAGGTGCAGGCGTAATTTACAAGAGCTTTTACCTTCGGCCCAGGGATAGTGAATCTTGTTTGTGGGTGCATCTAAAATATACATGATCGCTTGGTACATTATTATCACCGCTTTGCGCAGATTAATATCGCTTACTGCACATTTACATCAACAAAGGTGCACCAAGCGATATAAATGTGTGCGTGGGAATTAAGAATATCAGTCGCAAAAAACACACAAACCACTAAATTTCGACCAACCGCAAAGCAACATCCAGTTCGGAGGTTAAGACCCCCAGTGGGCCCGGAATAGTCAAGATGTGGGATCACCAAGATATCGCCAGGAAATAGGGGGTGCCAAGTATATTATAGTTACTCGCATTAACGCAGAGAAAATTGACGAATTAAAACAAATTTAGATTGACTAAAGGTCGCACAATTGAACGTTCTGAATAGGGTAGTTGTAAAAGATTGGGAACCTGTGATCTAGTTGCATGTTTACAACACGTGTTTTATAATAGTAGAGCAACATAAAACACAAATCACAGAAGAGCGAATGAAATTTATTTGTGGTTTCACTTGTGACAGCAAAAAGTAACAGTCGACCGAAAATGGTTTTATCAACGACGACGACACAACGTACGTTTAAAATTACAGGACATCCAGTACAAGATCTAACTCGTGGTGCAGGCTGCAATTAGAAAAGCCATTGAACTTGTAGTCCACAGTGTCCATGTTTTCATGTCCATAACTGACTATTTATAATAGCTGGTGAGAGAAAACAGAACGAGGAGAGGGTGGTGGTTGTTATGCTTCTATTTTAATCAACTTCCTCCATCTTGGATTGGTCATCCTCATTTTCGTCACCTTCAAGCTCCGGCATATCTTCTGTATCATCAGCAGCTTGAACTTCTTCTTCACTATCATCGATGCCTAATAATATTGTTGGTAATCAAAAGTATTTAACTGAAGATTGCTTTACACCTAATGAACTAAATCTTGATTTGACGTCACAAATTACCAACATGGTAACAAATGCCTCCATAGCAATTATAAACAATTTACACCTACCGAGGCCAAGCTTGATCATTCGGTGGATTCTTGCTGCATGGATTGAGGGTTCCTCAAGTGAGAAACCAGAAGCAAGTAGAGCAGTTTCGTACAGTAACATCACTAAATCTTTCACAGATCTGAGCACAGTTGAACAGAAAAATAATCAACCATTTTCATAAGCTCACACTAGATGTCCAAGGGTACAATCTTACTTGTCATTTTTGTCGGCTTCAGCCTTCTGTCGCATCTGTTCCATGATGGAATGGTCAGGATTGATTTCCAGATGCTTCTTGGCAGCCATGTAGCCCATAGTTGAGGTGTCACGGAGTGCTTGGGCTTTCATGATTCGTTCCATGTTGGCTGACCAACCATATTGTGAAGTGACAATACAACATGGTGATTGAACAAGTCGGTTTGAAACAACAACCTAAGGATGAAAGCAATGTAAAGGCATGGAATGAATAAATAGTTACACTTTACACACACCTTAATTTTCTAGGAAAACGTACCTTTTCAACTTTTTTGTCCAAGATCTCTTTGATGATTTTGCATAGGTTTTCAAACTTAGCTTTCGATTCCTCAAACTTCTTTTTCTCATCTTCATCTTCAGGCAATTCTAGACCTTCTTTGGTAATAGAAACAAGATTTTTACCTTCGTACTCCTGCAAGATAAAGTTTGCATTAGATTTTGTATTGATTATTTTTGTCCTTAAGGTAATTAACACTTCTTATTTGCTCAGACATCCAAGGAAGGAACTAATGACCGTCATGATCATGCTTAACATAATATACATTTAAATATATTATGCTAAAGCAAAGGTCCGGTGGAAACTGCGAATGTTGGAAAACATCATCATCGCAAGATCTCCTGTTAGGTAACAAAAATGGATTTTGACTTCATACCTTCAGCTGTTGAACACAGTATTCATCAATTGGTTCCACCATGTACAAAACTTCAAAGCCTCGTTTGGTGACGCGTTCAACAAAAGCAGAATTGGCTACTTGATCTTTTGATTCACCAGTGATGTAATAGATGTCTTTCTGGTTTTCCTTCATTCTTGTCACATAGTCACCAAGGGAAGTCATCTCTTCACCTGTTAGAAAGAAACATGTTAGTATAAAAGTGCTAACCTCGCACATTTTTGTTCACAAAAACAAATAGGCACCTGACTGTGAGGAATGGTAGCGAAGGAATGAAGCAAGTTTCTTGCGATTTTGGGAATCTTCATGGATTCCAAGTTTCAAGTTCTTTGAAAACTGTTCAAAGAACTTTTTAAATTGCTCCTTGTCCTCGCAGATTTCAGTAAAAAGTTCAACACATTTTTTCACAATGTTTTTGCGAATGACTTTAAGAATCTTGCTCTGTTGCAAAGTTTCACGAGATATGTTGAGAGGGAGATCCTCACTATCCACCACTCCCTTTACAAAGTCTGCAAAACAAATTCAAATATATTCATTTTAGTATAATATGTATGTGGCATTTCTTGATGGACAGTATATTTGGATACAGTCTCATAGAAACTGCACCAGATTCCCCCAAAAGACTTACTCAGGTATTCAGGAATGAGGTCCTCGCAGTTGTCCATGATAAAAACTCTTCGAACATACAACTTAATGTTGTTCTTCATCTTTCTGTTTTCAAACAAGTCAAATGGTGCTCTCTTGGGAACGAATAGAAGTGCACGGAACTCCAGCTGTCCTTCCACCGAGAAATGCTGCAAAAACATTTTTATGTTGAATATTGCTGGAAACAATTTTGTGCAAATTTGGTTAAATATAAATGCTCAGACATCCAAGGAAGGTACTTGCAAACCATCATAAGTCAAGCACTTGTTTTATCTGCATTGTCAGCTACAGCTGCACATAAGCTTATGTGCAGCCACCATCAATGTAGATAAAATAGTTACTCTGGTCTGGTGGAAACTGCGAATGTTGGAAAAATTCATCACAGCAATGTGACTTAACAAGACTATTTTTTTAGTAAATTCACCTTCACAGCAAGATGGTCTTCCCAGTCGTTGGTCAAACTCTTGTAAAACTCTCCATACTCATCTTGTGAAATATCATCAGGATTGCGTGTCCACAAAGGTTTAGTTTTGTTTAGTTCCTCCAAATCAATGTATTTTTCCTGTTAATTTAAAGGTATGTGAATGGAAAGCATATAAGGTAAGTGGTTATAGTTTCTCTTCTCGTACCTTGATCTTTTTGGTTTTCTTCTTGTCCTCCTTTTCCTCCTCCTCATCAAGATCTTCTACCTTAGGTTTGTCCTCATCCTCCTTTTTTTCCTCCTCAGTTTCTTCTTCCTTCTTTTCATCTTCCTCTTCATCATCACTGATTTCCTTTTCACGCTCTTTTTCCACATGCAGAGAAATCGGATAACCAATAAACTGGCTGTGTCTTTTCACAATTTCTTTGATCTTCTTTTCTTCCAAATATTCTTTTTGGTCATCCTGCAAGAAAAGCGGATGTTTACCTTGTGCACATGATATTTTAAATACTTAAGTCAGTTGGACAAGTAAACAACTGAAAATAGAAAAGATCACAAAATAAATATACCTTCATGTACAGAACGATCTTTGTTCCTCTACCAATCATGTCAACAGTGTCGCCGCTCACAGTGAAAGAACCTCCAGCAGAAGATTCCCACACATACTGCTCATCGTCATTGTGTTTTGAGACAACACGCACTTTGTCAGCCACCAAGAAGGCGGAGTAAAAACCCACACCAAATTGACCAATCATGGAAATATCAGCTCCAGACTAACAATGCAATAAACTTAAATTAAGTCTCGTGAGCAAAGAATAAAAAAAGACATTTTGCAGTGCAATGAATTGTGTCCTATACCTGAAGTGCTTCCATGAAAGCCTTTGTTCCAGATTTGGCAATAGTTCCCAGGTTGTTAACAAGGTCGGTCTTGGTCATGCCTACACCAGTGTCAAAGATGGTCAATGTGTTGTCATCCTTGTTGGGGACAATTTCAATCTTCAATTCCTTGCCACTGTCAAGCTTGCTGGGTTCAGTCAAGCTCTCATACCGAATTTTGTCCAAGGCCTAAGAAAGCAATTATCATTGGGATTTTTATCAAAATCAAACATATTTAAACAAATACCAATCCAACATGCATTAAATTCTAATGATTAATATTTTTCCATGTTGAAAACACAACAAACTTACATCAGAAGAGTTGGAGATCAATTCTCTCAAGAAAATCTCTTTGTTACTGTAGAAGGTGTTAATAATCAAGCTCATTAACTGGGCGATTTCGGCTTGAAATACGAAAGTTTCAGGTTCATCTTCTCTAACTTCATCTGCCATCTGAAAAGAATAAGCAAATTTTAATGTTGAAGTTGTCCTAAGCATTTGACAACTACGCAAACTTACTTTGTTGGTTGATGTCGAAAAAATTTGATTGGTTAGAAAGACAATTTTTTATCCTACTCTGTAATTTTAAACACAAAACAAAAAATACGTTAACTGAGCATTGTGTCCTATACTCTTAATCATACATTTGAAAAAGCTAAACGTAAGAAAACTCATCTACTCAACAGACCTATGACACTCACACTAGCTCAAAATCATAAGCAGACGCGCCACTCCACATGTAACACGCAACCATGCAGGAGTCAATAACGGTCTGACAGCACGTGCTCGCATTTGTACCCGCCATGTGCTCAAAGACTTCTTTTTTCAATCATGCCGGCCTTTCTGGAACCGTCCATCTCGTATTCATCCGCGTTCCACAAAAATGATTAATATTTTAAATAAAACATAGTTAAACAACTGAAAAAAATATTTAGTTGATTATCTTTAAGACTGTAGCACAATAAAACAAAAAAAAAATTGTAAATGTGTACTGCATTTGTTTTTTGTGCAGTCCTATTTCGCGGACGTCGTGTGATACTATTTTCATTCGCGAATATTCGTTTTAGTGTATGGTAACCGGCGTTTCGAAACGGTTTCTTACCGAAATGTCTGCAATGTTTTGTATCTTAGTTTTAAACCATGACATTTGAAATCAATCGGTTGGCCTAACCCAGTGGTTCTCAACCTTTCGTGGACCGTGACCCTTAAAAGTAACTTTTGGACCTCGTGCCCCCCTTCAAGTAACCCTGTAGGACCTGTGGCCCCCTTAAAAAATGTAGGCTAAATGGAAATCTCATGTTGGAATCCGGTACTAATTCAGACTTTAAACAGGTCGAATAGAATAAACAAGAATCCACAATCGTAAAAAAACGTAATATAGACAAATAGTTTGTGAAATAGTCGATTTAATTAGGTAATAAAGTTAAAAAGGAAATGGATTTAGTGGGTGATTCTGGTGAATCTACACCTGTTTCCCCCCAGAACACAGCTCGTGGCCCTCCTGGGGGGCCCTGGGCCCTGGTTGAGAACCACTGGCCTAACCCAACCCAGCTCGGAATGCTTGGCTTGATACACAAACATTAAAATCCTGTTTTGGATTCGTACTGGCAATGGCTTGGGTTGGAACCACGTCTGGACGTGCACATTATTTGCGAGTGTTTTTGTGAAGGAAAATGCGTTAAATTGAGTTATAATCGTTCGTCGGTCAACATTATGTGCAGGAGGGTTTTGGATCCATTGGTATTGTTCCATGGGAGGTGTACAAGTAATGATCAAGTTTACCGTTCAGGTGTAGCCTAGCCTAAGCTGTGACACCCCTACCTTTGCTTTACGACACACCATTGCGGAGAACTGCAGGCTACCTATGCTTATACCACAACAAATTAGTATCTGCCATAGGTTATACGGGATCAATTCGGTTGGCTATTGTTAGCCTATATAGTTTCTACAATTCCATCATTAATCAAGTTCTTAAATGCAGGGCAAAAAACGGTAAATAACATTAACAAACTAAGTTTCGACAGCCCAACTAGCCTACGCTCACAAAACCATACACAGCGGAAGAGGCAGAGATATATTAACGGATGTTATTGTTTTTCACAGCTGTCATCATTAGAGTTGTTTACGAAGTTGTATGGCAATAAGAAGTAGCCTCGACCAGACTGGGTGCTTAGGCAATATGGTTAAGCGCGTCTATCTATATTTCTCAGCCTGAAATCAGGACGCTAATAAACAAGGAGGTAAAAAGACGGATAATTTTTTAAGCATTCCATACAAGCCAAATTTCAGCCTAGCCTAGGCCTACATTCACACTTCGGTTTTACCCATTGTATCGAAGCAAATTAACCTTATTAATGAAAACAATTACTCCAAATACCAAAAGTTAGTTAACTAACAAAATACCTGGGACATTGACCACAGCGCTTAATCAGAAACAAGACCAAAGCATATGCTATGCGAAATTGTGATCAAATAATTACTTTAACAAGATTGCTGACAAAAATAAAACCGTATAGCCTAGTTTACATTTCTATCATTGTCCATGCATATGGCGATAACTGAATTTATTGTTGCTAAAATAAAATCGTGTATTGCCTATAATCAGGGTTGCCATACCGTCCTTATTTCTAAGATTTGTCCTTATTTTGAGGGGGTATGCCTTACAAAAGTTCATTGTCCTTATTTTTGACTTACGTCCTTATTTTGTCTTGTTTTCAACAATTACTAGTCAAATCCATGCTACAAGTAAAAGTAAACCTAGACCTGAGCTGTTATGAGATGCACTAAGTATTTTTTTTATTAACAAGGAGTTGCTGGAACAGATTGTATTTGGCCAAAATATTGCATATTATCAAGATTTGTTCAAAAACGTTTGTTTCGTTTTGTATGAAAATTTTATTTTTCGGTTGTCCTTATTTTTTGTTTCAAGTCGATGGCAACCCTGCCTATAATGCATTTCGACTGGTTGTTTGTTAAACGTTGAAAGTTTTGCCCAGCCGAAAGCTGCAACACTTTTAAGTCATGGAGCAAAAACAAAAAGACACTGTTTCTGCACACATAACTCGGAAGCTTCATTAGGTGATCTGAACAACATATAACCAACGTCCATATCAAGTAAAAAAAGTAGTAAAATAGTCATGTAGATTATTGATTGTAACATGATGTGGGTTAGGTACAAATGTCAGCAACCATTTTTTGCGAGGATAACTTTTACATCTGACTTTACATAACAGAAGTCGCATTAGTGCGTTTATTACAAGTTTAAACGAAATATCAAATTTTGCAACGAATCAATATATGTTAGTAAAAAATATCAAAAGACACAAGTAATGAATCACATGATACATATCGATGAAATATACAATACAGCGGGCAGCATAAAATTGGTCATGTCAATATGAATCACATCGATAGAATTTAAGTTCCATTATCACATAAAAGCACCTTCCAATTCACGTTCGCAACGTAAACAAATGTTAAACGACTGCCAGCACACGACAGGATCGAAAAATGAAAACGCATTTTGTACCATATATGAGATTGACTTAGCACATCACAAAACCACTATTTGGCAAATAGAAAACGTACGTTTTGCGTAGAAATGTAGTGGGACTGAAAAGGGGGAAAATGAATAAGTTTTTTTACGTTATTACTTTTTAATTGCGTTTAACAATAAAGAATGAAGGTGGCAACTGTTCAAAAAGTCAAATTTAACAAAACATATGAGAAAAAACAATTAAAAATAGAATTCTGTTTTTTGCCGTTGACAATCATACCGTATTTTTATTGTTTGGAAACATTGTATATTTGGTAAAAAACTGCTTGCTGTGGTGAAGAAAATAATAGTGTTTAGTGTTTAAATAATAGTGTAAATTACAGCTATTTACAAAAGCAGTTGTCGACACAACTGGAGCAAGATTGTCACAATTTAAGTCAACAGCTGGTGCTAAATTTGATCCAGGAAGTTAGGACATGTTTAAGCGACGTTCTGTCATTGGCAGGAAAATTTTGTCACGGATATGACACACACAGAGCCGTTTCGCTTGACGATTAACCTTATTCGCAGGATTAAGAACGAATGATAAGTATAACCCGCTTGTACCGCTAAACGATTTAGAACATTCGCGGGGTAACGCAAAAGTTGTTCAAAAGGTAATGTCTTTAGAATATGTAAGATTTGTACACATGATGACAAGCATTTTTCAACATAAAATTTGGACGCAAAAAAAAAAGATTTTCGCAATTTACAACATTTATGCGCAAAATTGAAGGTGTTAGTTGTGTAATACTTCGCCGCAGACGCATTAAAGTGATTGAGGACCCATATATCAACAAAACATGTTCAATAAAAAGTGAGAAAACTTGTTCCTTTAGTTAATGTAGGTGCAAAATTACAATTATTTGTTCAAATGCAAAACCAACAAAAGATTACGTGCAGCTAAAAGTAACCGACATATTTTCGATGCCAGGATCCTATTTCGGTAATGCTCAATGTTAAAATCATGCTCACACCCAAATCGTACATGGTTTGGGTAGTTACCCAGCAATATCAGAACTACAATGCTTATACATATCACAATGAACAAACGCTTTACATAGAAGGTATGACGTGATAATGAGATAGGGCTTCATACATTTGGTGATAATACTGCATTTTTCCAAAGAAAGTGTTCTCGCACTTTCTTAAGTTTGACAAAAGCTCTTGGATTTACCTCACAGACATAATGAAAGTACATGTAGCGGGCTTTAGATCACTATAAGATGGCATCTGCATTAGTCAAGCCACGAAGCTGGAACCCATTGCGGCTCAGTGTCCAATTTGTTGATGAGCCGAAGCAGTTCAGCGTATGATCGGTTCAGATCGAGATTTCGTATCGTCTCATCGAAGTAATGTGCGTATCGCCGCTCGATGTCGCGCGCACTTTCGATGATTTTGCGCAGTTCATCCTCCTGCGTAAGCGTCACGTGACATTAGTCAACCATAAAATGACTGGTTTGTATTTGAGCGTTATTTAGGTGCCAGATTTACTGTCAATGATTGTGCGAGTTATAAACTACGAATGTTTCGAAAAACTGCACAGTAGTAAAACAGTGAATATGACAAAAAATTGTTGACCAATTAATTAGAATACAGAATCTACGAGGCAAAAATCGTCAAATTTCCATGGTACAGTATTAACAAGTGATAGTCAAAAATCATTCTTTACCTTTGGAACTTAAGATAAATATAAAACACAAACAATCATCAATTCCTATTATTGACAACTTTTGTAAATCATTCGTATTTACATCTACCAGCAAACAGAAAGTGGAAGGTGTTGAAAAAATTGAAGTCGCGCCCACCAATTGCGTTGGTGTCAAAACACGCAAATTACCTTGATTTGTTTTCCCTCCTTGGACATATTTTGTCGTAAGCGCTCCAGGGGAGGTGGCCCGATGAACAAGATGTAAGGTTTTAAGCCCGACGTGTACAAAGTACGGAGTGACTAAAAGTAACAAATAAGAGAAATAGAGATACAACACTTTGTTTTCTTGTACATCTTAACATGTGCCTCTGTTAAGAGTTTGATGTCAGCGAAACATATTTGAAACTAGTGTTGTATTCAATTTGGATCACATCTGGAGATTGTACCTATTTTACTGATGAGAGTGAACAATATGTGCCTTCCTTAGTCAACAAGACAAAGTTACATTTTTTTGTCATCGACTTGCGATTCGAATACAATGTTGCATAGTGCATGGTAATTAATTTTGATTCAAAATAACGAGAAAATGGAACAATTGCAATATACACCATTTCTTACGGTTCGGACAAATTGAAGTTTATAAAATTCCTCACCTCAGCATGTAAATTGAGAACGCAAATTTTTCCCATATCAATCACTTTGCTAACAGAATCCACAGTGGTTCCGTACAATGTTTTCTGATATGATCCATACTCCACAAAACGCTCTGTCTCAACCATCGATTCAAATTCGCTCACAGAAATAAAGTGATAATCACGACCCTCTTGCTCGCCATCCTGTGGTGGACGAGTTGTATCTGCAAAAAATTTATGCATTTTTTGGGGGAAAACTCTGCGGTACCAAGTTACTGTTTGAAAATGTAATACCCGATTTTGAACAAAAAAAGGTACACATTTTTTGAAATTTTATAGTTTTTGCATGTTTTAAAGTTTTTTCGTACGTGATATCGCAGAAGCAAATCTTTCCCGATCGTTGTCAACTAACTTCTGGCGTAGCTCGTGACGTCCAACGTTAAGAGGACCAATCAGGACGATTGGTCGCTTGCGCGTTTCAGGTTGGTGATATAATGCCATCTCCTCATATGTCTGAATAACTTCGTCCTCTGCAACCATTTATTGTTTAAAATGAGCACTAACTTATGCCTTCACAAACTTATTCGATTTACGGGAAAACGAGAAAATTAGGTTCAGGATACAAGTACAAGTCAACCACACAAAGTTTAATGTTAGAAAATATGATCTTACAAACATTTGTTCACAAAAATGTCAACCTTATACGAAGGTATTGTCGTGAAGCAAAAGAGAAAGGTTAGTGTCGGTGTTAACAACGCACCCTCAGTTGCCTTGTACGTGGACTGATCCTTTTTTTCCTTTTTCTTTTTCTTCCTGCCACACAGTAAACTCTTCTTATTTTCCGGTGCATTGCTCTCCTTATTAAGCGAAATTCGCAACGTTTCTCGTCTAGAAAAGAATATTTTATTTTTTAATTGAATAAAAGTGGAATGGAATAAATCGTATGCCTGCGGCGAAATCAGATTCGGGGCAAACCTGTCGACAAATTAAAGCATCAGAGCGATACTTCCAAAAGCGGAACAATGAAACCTGACGCATATGTAAAAACCAGATTGGAAAGTGCGACTCTAATCATAAACCTGCGGTAATTACCAATTTAAAAGACACACATGCAATTTGGTGGTTAATAAGAAAATTTTAAAATATTTTTTAACAAGTCCTCAAAAAATTTATTGGTTCACAAGCACCTAAAACTGATTTGTTATTGCATAAAACGTTTGCAATCCTGATGCATATAACTCCAATACAAGTGTTTCAATGCAGTTCTTCTATGATTTTAGCGAACCTCAGAACTCTACATAATAGGTAGAGCATACACGATATAACAAGTCGGCGCAGTTGTTATTGCTGCTGGAATTCCAAGAATGTCAAATATCTATGGTTATATAGGTCCTGCTTATCAGGGTGTACAAATTATTATCCACTGGCGTGTCATATTTTGCGGTTACTGCGGCTACTGACCACAAGCTGTATCACGCTTCGGTATTTAAAAGAACAAAAAGGTACGTTGTGTAGACAAATCGGGGTCCAACTGACGAAAAACAATTTGCAGCAATATTTTTGTTACAAATTTTCCCAATTTAAACAACAATCAAGTAAAAACTTCTCACTGATGTTGAAACTGCTGCGACGGTATAAGACCAGCCAGTGACAAATGTGTGTCGTCATCTTCGTCACGGTAGGCTTGCCACCAATCAGAGTCGTCCATGCACATGATGCGCAGCACGTCACCCTTTTGGAAAGATAGTCCGAGCTCACGACAGGGCAGGTAAGGATCGTCAAGTGCTTCGTAGTCGAACAAAGCTCGCACGTGCTTCTGTTCAACAAAATTCATGCTTTGTTTCTTTTGTCTAACCATGCTCACTGACTTAGGCAACGATTAATGAATAAATTTGTGGGGATGTTTTTTTATAGCATAATGTTAAATTAAAGCGTTTTACACTTGTTGAAACAAGTCTTATGTAAAGAAAAGCCCACAATAAAGGTACAATCCACAATGAAATTTAACCTACATTTTCATCACAAAACAAAATTTACAAATGTATTTCTTGTTTGGGTTTCTTTGCAGTTATTAAGAACATATACTTTACACACTTGCCATTACGTTATTTAGAAGGGATACAGCAATTCTTAGTAAGACAATAAACATCTTTGAAAACCTAATCGTAATGTTAAGTTAAAAAAAAATTAAAAAATCCCCTGTCATTTTCAGATACTGCAAGTTAAAGCACTTGTACATGTAAATAAAACTGAAAAAAACACTGCAACATACAGCCATGTTTCTTATCCATACACATTACACAATACAACAATTTACAGCAAAACTATGGTTATTTCATTACTATAAACTTCATTTGGTTTATTTAATGAAAATGCAGCAAAAAAAAAATGAAGTACATACCACTACTGACAAGTCTCTGCGGTCAGTCAACGTTCCATTTGACACAACAGGTTTGCTTGGGTCAGCGAGGACAAACACGAGGGTACCATTCATCGAACCTATGACATCACCAACTTCATTGACATCCAGTCCACGCATTGATCTTCCATTTACTTCAATGACCTCATCTCCCTCATGAAGGAGATTACTATTAGCTGCCAATCCACCACTGATGATCCGACTAATCGTAACTGTACCATCATCTTCACTGCGAACTGTTGCACCCTTAAAACAAGTAAAGAACATAACTGTATATTCAACACAATAAAAAAAGAAAGAAAAGGGTCCAGTGACATGACAATGAAATGTCTTCATTGTATGTAGTTTACATCAAAACACAACACATTCAAACTATCAATACTGTACAAGCAAACTTACCAGGGCATCACTTGTTTTTTCAATCCTGACGACTCGAACTTTCTTGTCAGTGTATTGTGATATCCGATTTAAAATCTCCTCATCTTCCAGGGAGTGGACATTAACATTTTCATGATCATTTTCTTGGGCAGAATTAAATTCTGCTAAGCCATCATGTGCAGAAGAGAGACCCTATGATTGCAAATATTAGAAATGGTCATACACCTCAAATTCAGACAAACTTTCTTAGGAAATAAATTGTAATGAACGTACTGCACTGCATAACAAAATGTAATGTCTTTCTTTAGAGTATTAGTCAGACACACTTTAAAACAGACATTTATGGATTTCTTGTTTAACGACACAGTGTCCTAATAAAGTTTGTGGTGTGAACAGTCATTAAATTCGAGACCGAACCCAAATAAAGCAAGTAAAAATTGACAAAATAACAACAAATATTTTCATCAACTGCTTTGTTTCATAGGAGAGCAAAGCAAGGTTAAAATTCAATGCAAACATATTAGGTTTGAAAAAAAAGCCGTAAACCACACATGATTTATGCATGTACTATATTTGGTAATGATAAGTTTTGCTCAAGAAAGCCAGCAAATAATTTAATTTGGTTATTGATTTGTTAAATGTTCTATTAAAACCCACCCTGTTTTTGTACGAGTTTGATATTTTTGAAACAGGTTCAACCTATTTGAATGCATAAATTTTGGATCTCAGAGTAGTAATTATATTTAAACATGGGGTTTATGTCGTGTGCTAGCACAAATAAATTTACAAAAGTAAGAAAATGTTTAAAGAAAAGGTTTGCATTTATGCTTAATTATAAAATTTGGGTTTAATCAACAATTAAGCATGTGATAACTTTTGCTTGTTATACATTGGATTGGTGGAATAAATGATAAATACACAAGTTCTAATCCAGACTTACTTTGACATCAGGTTTTGACAGAATGCGGATTAGGTCAGTGGCTTGAGGTAGTTCACTATATTGCAATTCATCGCAAATCTAGCAACAATAAATGGAAAATAATCAGAAGGGGGCTTTTACTATCTTCATGCTATAATTAGCACACTAACTATTTAAATTATGGTAAATCAGACACTGAAGGCATGCCTTGGCGTCTGCAAGGTGTTCATTCTATGAAACATGCAAAGAATAATAAAACACTATTAGGTATTAGTTAGTATTTTTTAAGATTAGTTTTTGTTAGAATTTACAGTCACAAGACAATACTGTTTCTGTGGGTAGACCCAACTTTTCAGGCAGTATTATAATGAATGTGGGTCTAATATCTCCAACAAATCATGATTTAAAATTTACAATATTACCACTTTAACTAACAACAAAATGGTTCACTATCATGTTGGAAAATACACCAACATCACAGCATACACTTATTATTCAGCAAAGCGTACACTAAAACAATGATATTGTGTTTTATTTTATACACAAGAATCTGCTATTCAACTACCAGTAATGATAGATATTAAGGCATGTGAACTGCTGCCTTGCAGTTTTATTTTGTGATTGTCACAGGTAGAGCTAATTACACCATAACTGATGTCAGCCGCACATTTAGCTAATTTTAGATAGGTGGCACAGGAGCTGAATTATTTATTTAGCGAATTTTTGGGTTAGTTTCATTGAATTTTGAATGCTCGAAATTTGAGAGGACTGTCTCAACTGCCAACAGAATCAGTCAGTAAATTAGAAAGTAGGAATATATATTTCGCCAATAATGGCATCATCAGTTCCTGAAAAACGCAATAGATCAACACCAAAATATCAAGAATGTAAAACAAACACAATGTTCTAAGCAACTCAACAACGCGAGTGTCGCCAAACACAAAATCGTTAAAAACCTAGGATGACGATTTTAAAGCGAGTTTGCTGCGGCTCGCGGTTAAATGCAAGAAATCCGCGTTTCCAGACTCCATCATCAGCATTTGCATAGAGACTGCAAAAAGCTGGAAAGACAGGTTCAAACCTCCATCGACAACCCGCAGCACGGAAGTAGTCCCCTGGGCAACGTCGTTTCCCAGGCTCCTTCGCTTGACCAAAAAAGAACAAACACTAAAGCCTGAGGCAAGAGTTGTCTACAAGAAGCCACCTACGTTGGGCAACCATTTACTTAATTACAGGCGCCTGGCCCATTATAGCCAGGGGGTCATTGCTAAATCGGCTCCCTGCGGAAGATGTGCTTTATGCGGACATTACGGTACACATACATCTATGGTGTCTACTGAACACAAACTTTGCATAGACGATAGAACAATTGCCCTGAGGCAGTCCCTGGATTGCAGCAATTTTGGCATCTATGTGGCCACTTGCAGGATTTGTAACAGCAGATACGTGGGCCAAACTAAAAACAAATTTTCTACCCGTTGGTCTGGCCATAGAACAGTGTGGAACACGTTTAAAACCAGCGGTGACAATGACAACGCCTCGCTGGGCCATCACTTCGCCATCCACCACCACGATATATTTATGAAGAGACCAGATATCGCGGAATGTTTTACGGTCACCTTTGTGGAGCAACCCAATGTTGATCGTTTGGATCACTGCGAAGCCAAATGGCTGAAACTTACTGGCGCAATGCTTAATATTCAAAAGATGTTGCTGCCCAAGATTCGATAATTTTCGTGATCGTGTTTCATACTTGTGTGTGACTTGTGTGTGTCTGTGGTCAGTTATTGCATGGCCTTTGGGTACGGTTTACGGCAGTTTAATTTTTAATTTTATCTTTTTTATCGTTTTATCGGCTTTTAGTTGCGAGCGCCTTGGTTTCTTTTTGCCACCCCCCTTTTTCTCTTTACTTTTGTCCACGGTGTAGGTCTTGCCAGCTTTTCACAGGTGTTACCTTTAGGCTTTCCAGGCGTTGCTGGGTTTGCAAGGTTTTTAACGATTTTGTGTTTGGCGACACTCGCGTTGTTGAGTTGCTTAGAACATTGTGTTTGTTTTACATTCTTGATATTTTGGTGTTGATCTATTGCGGAACTGATGATGCCATTATTAGGCGAAATATATATTCCTACTTTCTAATTTACTGACTGATTCTGTTGGCAGTTGAGACAGTCCTCTCAAATTTCAAGTCTTTTAACAATTTGCACAGTTATCGTCGGTATGCATGGCGGCTGTTGGAGGTTTAGATATTGCCCACCCACGACAATTTCTGATGAATTTTGAATGGTAATACATAACCCCAACCCTAAGAGCCCTAATCGTAGGCATATTTTGCGCAAACCATTTTCAATAGGATTTGTGCTCTTTACGCCACCCAGACATTTTTGTTTTGTTAAAAAACTTTTAACAATTGTGATGAAGATTTGTAAAAGATGACCTACTACAAACGTAAAAATAACCCCTTACTAGATTTGTAAAAAAGTATATACATATAACTGTATTTAATATTAGAGTATAATGGTTTTATACCTCAGCAGACAAGCTCTGCAGATTTCTCGTGACAGGTGGACTAGTTGATTGAGTTGAAGTTTTCTCAGCCATTGTGTTGTGTAAATCTAGTGCATCCTTAATAAATACCAAGCAATAACAAGGAATGTAAATCACCTGTGTCTTTTAAACATTTATAACCTTGTCTAACCTGAAATGTTTCTTGCTGAATTAATTGTTTTAAAAATGAGAGATCATTTGTAAGGGTCGGGTCATCCAATTTGTGAGAAATAGAATTCAAAGACGAAAACATTCCGTTTATACCTAAGAATAATAAGTGTGAAAAACTTTACATGACATATTTTAGTAAAAGAAACATTTTTGTTGCGGATTTATTAAAATTCAGTTCAGATGTAACCAAAGCCTAAAACCCATACCTATAGATGGTTCACCCTGTGATGCATGATCCCAATTATCAATGTAACTATCCCGCTCATAACCAAGGTTTTCAACTCCTTTTTTGTTGGCTCTTAGTTCATCCTCTGTTGTCTTGTGTTTTAATCTGTCACAATAAAAGCAAATTATTATGTGTTAATGTTTCAGCAGCAAAATTTTAATTTAAAACCACAACCATAGGGAGCCATTGATAATTTTAAACATGACATCGACATGTGAGGATCATGTAGCTTACAACCCCCAACAAATTGTTTTCCACACTGGGCTGCAATTTTCTAGCACTATTAATATTTTTAGTGTTAACTGTGATATAATAAACCACCTAAAATAACTTAGAGCCGCAGTTTGGTAACTGCTAGGCCACAACCAAATACTCTTAAAATTTTATTGAAAATTGTGAGCTATTCTATTTTGTTTTGTTATAACCTGTTAAAACCCTGTGAATGTTTTCATCCTATGTAGTTACCGGACAATCATACATAGTTACAAATATCACTCATGCACTATCTATTCATATTTTATGTTTCATAAATTGTCAAGGTGAATTTTAAACACACTGCAGTGATTTGAAGTCCTTTTTTGCCACAAACATATATTTGGAGTTTTGCTGAAGGTACCTATTATGGGTCACCATGTCTAGTTTAGTCATGACTAGTGCAGGTTTTCCGTCCTACAATTGACATGGTTCACTGCAGAGCTAACAGTACAGTAACCTGCTTTTTTAGTCAGGAATATGTTTTTGTGTTTGCTGGAAATCATTAGACAATTTTCTTATAGCCAGGAATATATATGAAAAGTCTTACCTGTCAATTTTAGGAGCCCCCTCTCCAGCCATCTGTTGTCGAATTTTTTCATCATGCTGTCTTTGTAACTTTTGTCTTCTCGCTGACTCACGCATACGGTGAATTCTTTGAAAGTTCATTTCTGGTTGAGGAAGGGTTGATGCAACCTCTGCAGCTGCCTGTACAACAAAAGCAGTCACTATTTGTTGCAAAATAATACCCCAAAAGCATTATTCCAACTTAAATACATTAACACACTTAAAAAGAAAATTTGTGAAAAAGAATACCTCTAGGTCCTTTGAAGTTTTATTTTGTGTTCCTGTTCCATTCAAGGGTGTTGGAGGTGGAGCTTCAAAAGCACTACGGGGAGTGGAAGTTCCACTTCTTGGAGGATGAGCAGCAACGTATGCAGGTGGACAATCAACTGCCATTTCATTAGTTGTCTCGTCTGGAGGGAGAACTGCACCCAATCCACCATTCATGCGATAATGGTTTTGACTCCGTGGCATAGCTGCCGTTGCCATAGTGGCGTTTGGTAACAGATGTGATGACTGTTTATAATTGGGTGTTTGAGCAACACCTACAGAGTTAATGTTTTGTGTTTCTTTTGATTGTGGTTTGGAAAGAACAGTAATGTAAAGCTTTAAATTTTTCAGAACATTGTGCGCTTCGTGTTGAAGAAGTTGGTGTTTAACACAGGTTATAGATCCATTGGCTGCAAGTCGAGACAAACGAGCTTCTCCAATCCTCTCTATTGCTAATGCAAAAGCCTCCTGTCCCTCAGTGCACAAATTCTCTAAAAAGTAACAAACATAAAAGTCCAAACAGTAAGAGTTGGCTATAATTTCTGAATTATCAAAAAACTAAACAACACATAACTCAAACTTCTATTTTCATCAACTTAGGTACTTTTTTCATAAGCGACCTAAATTAACTTTGACAAAACATTCATTTAGGTGTCGACAACAAAGACTAAGAAAATAGAAATGTTTCAGGCAACAATCTAAAGACCCCAAAATATTTTAAAACCATTGCTCTTATTTTAGAGTACCAAAAATCAGTGTTTCATACCATTATTCGTTCTGAGCAAATTATTTATTTCGTTATTTCGTTCCAGACCGATATTTTCATTTCATTCCGGTCTGACCTAAATAAATTTATAACGGCATTTCGGTCTTAACAAAAGAACATTTTTTTTTGGTCTTTACAACTATTAAGCGAAAAAAGAAAGAAAGTTGCAACACACAAGAATTATTGTCGGTAGTTGTTACATCGCATAACATTTGTCAATGATGGTCAAACGGATGTAAATTGTAGCATCTTCAATTTGTATTATAGCCTAGCTTAACCGAACAGCGCAAAATGTTTAGCAATTGTCACAGGTCAAATGTCCAGAACGAAATACTGTAATAAAATATAACGGTATTTCGTTCCGTCCTGGTATTTTCAATATTTCTATTTCGGTATTTCGTTCCAGGATTTGAGCCAAAAATTATTTATTTCGTTCCGGTATAACGTTCCGTTCTGGTATGAAACACTGCCGAAAATAACTAAATCCTACCGAATGAATTGTGACCACGCTTCACTCGTATTGTGATCTTCCTTGACCTAATGCACTAAAAAACAAAAAATTTATAAGGTGTAAAAGTTATAAATTAATGGAAAAATGGATGAGTGTACATATTATAATTAGATGCCACCCCATAAGCTTAAACCGACACAGACTTAAATCAGAGATCAAACATTCCTTAGGGTCTGTGTTGTGTCATGTGACAATGATAGTTGGGAGAAAGGGTTTTTAACATAGCACATGACTAGCCTAAAAAGGATAAAATACACACAAAAGAACTGTTGTATTAAACAAATATGAAAAGTTTACAACACATTAAGATGATAACTTAATGGAGATGCATTCATTACAAAAGCAACCCCAAAATACCAAGAAGCAACCTACCTGGTCAATGTAGAACAAAACCTCTAAAACTGATTTTTCAGAAAATTTGCAGTTATTGATTTCACTAATAACATCTAAGGATGACAATTCATCAACACTCTCTTTAAAGGGCGAACCTACACAAAAATGTAATGGCTGAGTTGACAACATGGTACAAAATTAAAGTTTAATTTAGCCTCAAGCATGACCACTTAATTATGAGTTAATGTCGGAAGACCACTTAAGAAGTTATTATGCTTGATTAAACAAATGAAATCTGATTGTACAAAACTATTTTATAGTAGTATCATGAACATTTTGTTCAAATAAAAATATATTATAGACTTAATACACACCAAACTAGAATTTAACAAAAAATATATCATCCATAAAAGTCAAAATTACTAGCTAAAAATAACAGGCTGGATAACATACCTAAAAGCTGTATACTGTCTTTTGAGTTAGATACTACCAATATGATGTACCCTGCTAAATTGTCCATGACGGGCACAATAGTGGTACTAAGTTTATGGATCAGACACATAAAACAACATTGGACCAAATGAATGAGGGGTAAAGTATGTACGGGGTACTCAATACAGCTTGTGTAAGTGGTACTCCAGCCAAAACAAATAGCTACCCACTTTCAATTGCAACTTTTCAAATAGTGACAACAGAGGGAGGTTTAATAGCAAAAAGTTGTTTTGTGACAAACAATCTGTTTGCCACATATTATTGGGTGATTGTTATGCACCGATTGCCTAGTTCCACCAGGGAACAAAACATTTATTAGCAAAGTCATACAGCAGGGGTGGGCAACCTACGGCCCGCGAGCAACTTTTGAGCTGCCCGCGACTCATATTTTATTTTGATCGGCCGGATGAACTGTATGCGTTAAAGCCAAATTTATACCAAAAGGTTGTTACATTAAACGTTGATAGTTATTAGTTTATTACAAAGAGAAGGCATTGCTACGTACAAAGACAAAATCTTTGTGTGTTTGACTTTGCCTAGCACTGCTATGTTATTGCATGACCACCGTTGCGGCCCGCCTCCGCAATATAACACTACTTGTTGGCCCGCGCATGCAAAAAGGTTGCCCACCTATGTCATACAGGATGGTTTATATTTTCATTTGCTGTACAATAGGACAGT
The DNA here is from genome assembly GCF_965637545.1 of Phallusia mammillata. Classification (NCBI taxonomy): domain Eukaryota; kingdom Metazoa; phylum Chordata; class Ascidiacea; order Phlebobranchia; family Ascidiidae; genus Phallusia; species Phallusia mammillata. Next base: position 18,933,220 of record NC_137252.1, on the reverse strand, counting down.
AATAAAAGTTCTTAAACTTATCGGGGTTGTGCTCCCCTTGTTATGCTATTTTTACATTTTTTTTGCCCCCTAGATAAATTTTAAGGGAAAAAATCAAATATAAGGATAGAGTTGTTTTAAGGTGTTTAATTCTTGATTTTTTACATGTAATAAGTTGTGTGTATGGCACAGAGCCAAAGTGCCAGTATACTTGTAAACACACCGAACTGTCATCATTAGGGGGTTTAGCTAAGAATAGTGGTGGCAGACCCTAATAAGAATTATGGTGCACGGACCATGATTTAATTCTCAAATTAAAGGTTTGCAATCTGCACAGGATCATTACTAGAAGGATTTTTTTCGAATCAAGCCCTGCAAACCAATTGTGTCGCATCCCCTGTCAACTCTTTCCACCACACCGGTTTAGGAGCTGAATAATTTCAGTCAAACCAAGTTGGCCCTCTGACTTATGAATGTTTAGTAAAGGAGGTTTTGATAATTATATAATTAACACATTTTGTAATAAAAAAGTGCTGTTTGTAAAATTAGCAACTGATTGTATTTTGATTGATTAGGTGTGAAACTAAAAGATGATTTTCAACCAAAAAAGATTCTTTGTTTGCATTCTAAACATACAAAAGTAACTTACCATTTAATAACCCAAATGTTTAGCAGAAAGATAACTTTACAGCAACAGGACAAAAACCCAAGAGATAAATTTTATGCAAACATTCTGGTCCCTGTTTCTAAACATGCCAAGCAATGATTAATTTACAGCAATACTAAGCCTATGATATTGTTTTTTTTTAATTATAATGCACAAAATTTCAAAAAAAGAGATTTACAACGCACAAGATTTATGAAACTACAAGACAAAAAGCTGTTTGCAATAAAAGTATTGTGCTCATCACAATTCAAAACCCCAATGGATAAACTAAACCCCACCCGAACAAATATGGCAGCATTATTATGGTTGCCTAATTGTAAATGTAGTCAGAGTCTAGAACAGTGGTTCTTAACCGGGGGGAAATTTCCCACTAGTGGGAAATTTAATGTTTTCGGAGGGAAATTGTGTAAGCTTTCAAAGAGCAGACTCGGGCACGAGGGTCAAATTCGGCTTTGAATTAACCGTTGAAAGTTACTAAGATTGATTTCATCAAGGTTTACAAGGCATATTCAAATCTGTTACATCACAGAGAAGACTGAACCATCAATGACTTTGCTATTGTGCGCGAACAAAGGCCCTTCCTTTGTTGATTGTGATGCAATAAATGACTAATGCAAGCAGAGCAGACTCTTTAGTATTCCAAAAAGTTTAATCTCTCACAGAAGCACTTTTTAAACTAAATAAGATTGCAGTATACCTTTAGGGTCCAGACCAATTCGCTCCACAAAATTATTTCATTTAAAGAATTTTTTTTGTTAACGTAGGGCACAAAACAGGATTACAAAAATAACAGAGGGGGAAATTCGAAGTTGGTGATTGACTTTAGTGGGAAACTACAGCAAAAAGGTTAAGAACCACTGGTCTAGAAGTTTTAGAAATATCAGTAACTATACTTCAGGTAAAGTAATAACAACAGAAAAATCAAAATATAATGCAGTAAACCAGCAATACTTTGAAAGATGTTTTTTCAATTCATTTGTTTAAAAAGCGGTTTATTTATTATCTGAGTTTGAGGCGGTTGGCTGGTTTGCCTTTAATTGGACTGGACACTGGACATTTCACATGCAAATTCTTAAAAAACTTTCTTTTTTGTCAGACAATCTGTCTCAAAGACCAAACTCTATTTTTTATCACATCGTATTGCTTTTGTCAAGCTTTCCATTGATAGAAACAGTTCAGCATAAACCGTCAACAATAATCGTAAACAGCACCAACAAACAAAAACAATTGAAAGCAGTCTATAATGTATCGTACTCAGTATCTCACACAAAATCTTTTGAACTTGCTAAACTCAGTTCTTAAGACATTTTGAACTTGCTAAACTCAGTTCTTAAGACAAAAGTTGAAAACTTTTGCAATAAAGCACCACCATAACTATTTTTAAATTTATTTGAAATGAATTACATTTCAAACCAAACCAAAAAAGCACAACAGAACGAACATCAACATCTATAATAACTATGACGTCATTTTTATTTGTCGGTTGTTGAAATAGTTTTTGTTTCTCCACGCCTACTTCAGTTTACCATGCGATTTAGGTACCACACAAAAACACAAATGCCACCGCTAGTTGTTCGACCATAGAAATTTAAATCATGCACTTTTAAGACCACGGCAAAGTATGTTTATGGTTTTTGTTTTGGTTATCCTGGGTAGAGCTACTAACACCATACGTTTCGCCTGATCCAAAAGTGCTTAATTTTCGACAGGTGGCGCAAAGAGCACTTTTTTCATTTAAAACGGTATATCTTAAAAAATGCTAACGGTTAGGGCTATTAGGGTTGAGGTAAGGTATTAGTACTTAAAATTCAATAAAACTAACCCAAAAAATTAGTTACTAATGTAAAAGTTTCATGTAAATATTTCCCAACCCAACCCATTTAAAGCCGCTAAATAAATAATTCAGCTCTTTACGCCACTTATCGAAAATTAAGCACTTTTGGATCAGGCGAAACATATGGTGTTAGTAGCTCTACCGTTATCCTGACTGGTTTCTTAAAACACGAGCAACATTAAAATGTTTATTTGAAGGCTGCACTGATGATACCTTAGTAGTCGAGTGTTGGTGAAACTAAAACTACCGAGAAACAAAGTATTAACAATGTTTAATGACGTCACAACAAATAATGTCGCATTGCAACACGTCAGTATGTTCAAAATGCAAATTGTAAATATCAACACCAATTCTTTTTATGGCCCTAACTAACAAGTTTGATTTTAATGTTTGTCGCATTGTAGCCTAGAATCCCTGGATTGTTAAAAAATGCACATTGCGCGGTACCCAAAATCCAACCCGTCAAATTCGAAAAAAGGAAGCGAATTTTTTTACCTTTAGAAGGTACGAATTGGCAAAAACTTAAAAAAAGAGGGAGACATGGAGAGCACGCATATATGCGATATTCGCTGTTTGGACTATTTTTCATTCGCATTACGCACATTGAAGATGGTTGTCGATACAACTTTTAGATTTAGCTCGCAAGGTTAATTGATACGTTTACTGTTTTGCTGTTGGATTGAAGCGAAGATATGTTGTAGTTTTTCTCCTTATCTGACCTTCTTAGATGTTAAGCAGGGGATTTGTGCATGTATGAACAACATCCAAGACGCAGACGGAAACAACCTCGCCTACGTACACAGTTGTTTGCAATTTAACTTTGGTAACTTTAATTTGGTTTCGGTCGAGTTCGGGCCTTCTTACAACTCTGTCACTAACAACCTAGCCTATGTAACATTTATTTGCAACTAATAATTTGTTTGTTTGTTTTCATGTAAGAAGCATGAAATTTACACGTAGCCTACACATTGAAAAATAGGTTTTGGTGTGAGACTGTTGAAACGCTTGGAATGAAAATTAGGGCATTACTTGGGAGAAGACGTATCCAAAAGAATAAGCTACAAGGATCGTGCAATGTGTTTTGGCTCCTACTTGTCTTGTTTAATTTAAGAACCGCTGGGTTAACCGGTTAATCGTTATCCGGATAATTCAACCTTAGTTAAACCAAATTTCAAATCTCCAACTGCCTATAGTGTAACAACAAAAATTAAAACACAAGCTCGACAACGTACAAACACATACTCAATACAAAATGACAAAGAAGCATGTTTTCTTCAAGCATATATTTTTCTTGCACCACACAATAGTTTTAAAAATTACCGCCTGCAACATTTTCAGGTGTTACGTGACACTAAAAAGGTCAAAGAACAATGGTCTACCTACGCTGATAACGACCGCATTGTTTCTTTCAGCGATCCCGGAACATGAGGGTTTACCTTTATAACTTTGTAACGAAACAGGTTTATGACCCCCAGATTTCTTTCACGAAAAATATTTTTCAATAGCTGTTACGTGATGGAACTAAAGTATTTTAATTCCCACCAAAAATTGCGTTATTGTATATACATAAATTTAATCAAGTCGTACCTTTGGTTGCTGTTAGTAAACTGCACTAAAATTTTCGCAAAGCGGTGTAAAAAGAAATATAGAAAAAAATGCTACAGGTTGTCAAAAAGCGTGTGTGTGATAAGCAGGTTGCTTTTCTTCTTTCTATTTTTGTGAACTTGTAAAATCTGTAATGGATTGTAACAGATTTTAACAGTGGGAAAATGATAATATTGAATTTGTTGTTTATGACAAGTTTATTATTTTGCGTTGATGGAGAAAACTGGGAAATATTTCAAGGAACAGAATACTTCATCAATCTAACTGCCGTGGCTTCATACAAAAATGCGGAAAAGGATTGTGCCGCGTTGCATGCTTGTGTAGCTAATGTCAAAACAATAGAAATCTACAACTTTTTAAACGAAGTATTAAACCACAAAGGTATACTTCTTTTAAAATAATTGGACTTCAAGCAAATATTATCAAGATAAAAAATGCCTTTTCAGAAGTTACCTGCCCTTTGTTTATTGGTGGAATGAGAATTAAAAACTACAATAAGTTTCAGTGGAACGATGGAAGTGAAGTTTCTGTTCCGGCTAATATATGGTTTCCTGGACAACCAAATGATTTACATGGAACAGAGGATTGTATTACCATGGGTTCCAACGATACGCGATCCTACCTATGGCATGATGTACCATGTACGGATCACAAAGCTGGGTACATACGCGAAAAGGTTCCACCAAGTAAGTAAAATACGTTTAATATTAACTAAAATCAACACAAGTTTCTGTCAAAAACGTGTCTCCAACATATGCAATTTTTGTGACCAGATGTCTTTTTTGCGCAAGAAATAGAAATCAAATATTCAACCGATAAAGAGATGAGCCATAAAGCACTAGCATTTGTAAACAGTAAACTCCCTTTTAGATATTAATTGTTTGTTTTATAATGAAGTTTTGCAAAATATTACGAACACAAATCTAAATTGCATTCGAATGTACAACTAAATCGAATTAGCCGGCTTATACAGCGGTTCATACGGTCATTTTTTCAACACAACATTATAGCTTATATGGGAAACAGCGCCACTTGACATATGGAAGAGCAGTGAGTTATAGTGCAAAGCTAAAAAAATCTCCATTCTGTTTTGCTCAATCAAACCACACATTAAATACCTAGTGGTCTAGGAGCATATCATATAAGTAAATACGACAGTTTACCAAATCGTAAAACGTGTGTATTAAAAACATGAGAAAACATAAAGTTATCTTATTATTCCAGGTCCGAGTACAATCTCAAGAAACCAAACATCACAATCCGACATTTTAACCACTACCTTTTACAATACAACACATGGTGAGAAGCAACATGCTTAAAAAACGAATATGGATTGAACCTTTTTTTTCTTATCAATTGTACAGCAACATCTACACAAGCAAACACAGTGATCATCATTGCTGTGCTTATAGCAATTTTTATCATCCTATTGGCTGCATGCAGCGCTTTTGTTTTGCGTTGCTCTTGTAAACAAAAAAGGTAATGGTGTTCTGTTCTTTAAACTATTTTGTGTAATCGCATACAGATAACTGCGAATTTTTGTTTAAAATATTTCCCTCAAAGTGATTAACTAGTGAATGATTTTAAGAATGCCAACATAAATGTTTTAGTACGCCTTTTGTTCATCGTTTAAACTACATCCTGCAAACGGGTGATTTAAAATAATGGTTCTGTATTTAAACAGTCTATACCAGTGGTTCCCAAACTTTTTCATATTTTTTTCTAAACGGTCCCTTTGCCATTATTTCGAGGGCTCGCGGTCCTTAAGCCTAAATGTGTATTTCATAAAAACGAAAGTTGATTGCAGGATTTTAGCTAGTCATGCAAAATTGCGCATAATAATCATCGAAATACAGCATGTGACATCACAAACAGGACAAAAACATTACGATTGTGCGCGAACAATTGCATTTTTTATAGTTGTCATTCAATAAAGGCCATTGTTTAGCAATGGAGACAGTCGATTCTCAATTCTACTTTGATTTAAACTAATTTAGTGGCACAAACTGACGCCAAATAAGATTATGGAATTACTTCAACCGCTTCGCGGTCCCCCCAAAATTGCCTCACGGACCCCTAAAGGACCGCGGACCCCAGTTTGGGAACCGCTGGTCTATACGCTTAGAAAGGCTGACATAAACAGATTGCTCAAATAATGTTTTTTACAAAAATTTGTTTACATTCTGCCTTTTTTTCAGAAAAAAAGAAGACAAAATAAATCTGACCAGTGTGATTGTTAGTGATCCAGCTGGTAAGAATCATCGCATTTCTACGACTTCGCTTATGCAAAAAACTATTGTCACTGATTACTTATCTTAATTGGCGTTATTTTATACCACGAGAATCTTTGGGTATTAGCCTATGGGCCCTTTTCCCTACCCCTAAAGGCGATGCGCATTCTTGTTTCTCTATTTTGGCCAAGAAAGAGTGCTTTTAACGCTTTCATCTTTTTACTTACAACAGATATAAATCTGAAGTTGTGTAGGGTTGCATTTTTTCAAATGTCATTAGGCGATTACACAATTATATAGATTGAGCAAATAGTGCATGTGGTTAACTTGTACTGAATGTGGCATATATAAATTACAAATTGGTCACTTTTCTAGTTTTTCTTCACAAGTTTTAGATTATGTTTTTTACCTTTTTCAGATATTATTCCTCAAACTAAGGAAAAGTACAACATGTCAAAAATAGGCGTCGAAGTTTTGCCAGTGTCTTAAAGTACATGCGACGAGATGCTAGATCACATCAACTAAACTTTCGAAAATTATAAAAGTTATCAAACTTCTTCTTTCTTTAGTGTTAAACCGCATTGTTTATTAATAGTTAAGTTTAAAAAGTTGGTTGCAGATTGTTATTGCATGGTTGTTTGCTTCACTAAACGCGTTGACCAAGGCTCGGTGACTGCGAATTAGTTGAAGCAGGTGGTCAAAATTGGATTAGAACCGAAAGCAAACGCGCAAACCTCGGGATCGTCTTGGTGACTTAAAGTTAAAGTTACGAAATTAATCTTAATCGAATGAGGGGAACAATTTATTCATTGACATGTATAAAACTTGTAGATTTGTGCCGTATCCACACTTTTGCTCAATTTACTACAAAACCATTTTTTGATTTCCTTTTAAATTCATCGCATCTTATCGCTAGACGACAGCAGAGAGTGGTGATCCGCAGATTAGTTATGTACCACGCTTATGTTTCTTACACATCGGGACATTTCTTGTTTTGACTGCATTCTGCACATTTTTATTGTCGGCAAAAACGCGTAGTTGCAATGGTTTAAGTTTAAAACCACGTATGTGAGGGCAGTTCAAAAACTTTTTATGTATGTTTCAAATAGTTGTGCATTAAAATTTCTTTGATTTTGTTGTTTAAAACATTCACTAATTCACTTTATTTTAGTGTTTTTTTAAGCTTTTTTAACTCGGAGTAAATCTATAAAATATCAAGAAACAAATTACGAAATCGTATTAAATATATTACTCTTTGTAGTATTTTTGGACGCACCTATGGCTACCTTCCAGGGCGCACCGTTTAGAAACCGATGCTTCAGAGCAGGGGTGCACAACCTTATTGCTAGACCGTCGCTTCGCTAATCCTTATTTCACCAACGGCCGCCAATACCTTGCTTGTTTTTATTTCAAAATTACTGAAGTAAAAAAATATGTTTTTGTCATATATTTTGGCGCCTAAAACAGATTAAAATTCTAAGTTGATGCACAGATTGATCTGAACACCAATCTGACAATCAGTCTTAACTGTTTATGACGTCATAATAAACATTGTGACGATTGTGGTATCTGTTTTTTTCGTATTGTTTGCACACAAAAGGGGTACAAAAAAGGCTGACCCATGTGCACTGGCTACTAGGCTGGTGATACTCTTTCCAGTCCCACCAAATCTGTTTAGAGCAGCTTAAAAATCAAAATATTTGGCAAAATAGTTTTTATTTTTGTCACGGCCGCCAGTACATACATTTTAATATACATGTTCGCGGCCGCACAAACTCGTCTCTACGGCCGCAGGTTGTGCACCCCTGCTTTAGAGTTAGATTGTTGGAAAACTTTCTACTGCATAGGAGGTGAATGGGTTTTTGAAACTGTAACATGACCTAGAAATTAAATCCGTTCGCATTATAATACGGAGCCTTTCAAACATGGACTCAAAAGCTAAAAAGATATTGATAAATTTTACCAAACAAGTGCTTTCTACCAGCAGGTTTGCCACTGTTTGCAGTTAGGTGTTTTGAGATCCATTTTGACTCCACATTATTTCGGTGTTGGAGATCCGCTTCCGTCTACTTACCTCCTCCACCTATCTTAGAGATTATCGTGTACGCAAAGAGAGTGTTTTTTTTAAATAACTGCGTGGGTTAACAAAGCCTCCATTCCGTTTTGCAAAGGGCATATCGGGTTGGTTCTTTCACAGTTGTTACGCTGTTGTTTCTACATTTTGTCACATGGTATTTTTGGATTGATTTTTTAAAACGAGTAGGTTGTCGACTTTTACTTTTATGGCCGGTTACAGGTGCATTTCCCAACTTTTAAATTTTGTGTCAGATTTTTAAAAGTTTCAGGTTTGATAAATGTTTTTAAAATAAAAATTCGACATTTAAGCTCATGCAGCTCATCAGAAATCTCCTTCAAAAACTATATATGATATCGATCATCGCGTACTGTGATTTATATATGAGTGTGCCGTGATCGCTGGTCTGCATAGACCAGCAGTGGTTCTCAAACTGTGGTACGCGTAACTCTACTGGTACGCCGGAACGTTTTAGGTGGTACGCGAGTAGCTTTTTGTGATACCTAATTTAAGTCCGATCTAAAATTGCAACTCAATTGACCCAACTGATCAGCTCTGGTTTGGGCGAAACTCGTGGTTTGGACATTCTTAATGGGCCTATTTCTTGGTCTATCTATTCAAACAGGGTTGCGACCCCCAAGGTGTACGTGAGTTGTTTCAGGGGATCCATGGAGTCAAATGCGTTTCATATCATTAACCAACACAAAAATATTTCCAAGTTTCTTCATCATTTTTACAATCCTACATACAAGTGCAAACTGTTTATCACACCATAACTTGGCTAAGAACACTTACTTTTTGTGATTGTTTTATGACATCATAACACCCACGGAAAATAGACTTTGTAGGACCAGCGTTGTGTCAAGTTATAATTTATAATATATGCCAGTAAATTTGTCCATTTGTTGTGTTGACCGCTGCAATACATAAACTTCATTGAAATTGGACCGTGAAGGTGAATGAAAATGCTTCAAAAGAGTAATAACGTATATTGCAAGAAACGTGAAACATAAAAAGTTCATAAAAGGGGTCCGTGACTACAAAAAGGTTGGGAACCACTGGTTAGGTGGTACGCAGCGATAGAAAAAGTTGTCAGGTGGTACGCGATCCGAATAAGATTGAGAACCACTGGCATAGACGCTTCAGGGCTGATCCCAGTTATGAATTTATGTTCATCTTAACTGATACTGGCCAATCTGGCGATCCCCTACTACGAAGCTGACATGTGCAGCATACGAGGCAGGCAACGGTGCTTGTGATTCGACTTTCGGCGGATTCTCCACTGACCCTGTGTATCTCAGTTGGTAGAGCGCGAGTCCCGGAAAGACTCCTGTCGTGGGTTCGAATCCCACCGCAGGCTAGATTTTTCTAGCCTACGCCTTGCCGTATGGTGGTGAATGCGTGGTGACCGGCTGATTCGGTATAGCGCCTTCAATGGCCCTAGCGTACTGTGATTGATATCGATCACTTCAGGAATATTGGCCATTGTTTAACTGGTGATTGGTTATTTGCATTCTACAACGTGTGATTATCTTTATCATGAGGAAAGGTACTCCATACGTAGCCAATTTGGATGGGTTGAAAAAGCAAAGAAGCTTTGAAATCAGGAAACGCAGCTTAATTCCCACGACTAAAAATTTACCACCAAGTGGAAGTTCCGTCAACGGAGGTGGAGTAGTTTTTGTCGAAAATAGATACCACACATGTCACATTTTTGTATCTCTAACGACAATCTAGCATCCATGTGCCTATTTTCGAACCTTAACAACTTTTCTATTCTTCCACATTAGTGGTCGAATAAAACCCACTTTTTTACTCACTTATCCTGTCACATTGAGTTGGCGGTTCCTTCCATCTGCTATATTAACCCATTAGCCTTATCATTCCACAGCAAAACAGAATCGAAAAGAAAAATAAGAATCTACACAAAGCAAAGAAACTGAAAGAAGTAAGTAGTTAAAATAGCCGTTTCTACATGTTTCTAACATACAGTACTTGGATAAAAAATAAAGCGTGTTTAATTGAGTCGCCTAATATATCGTTACGTTTACATTCCAGATGAAGACTTATGTCGTCGCCTTGTTACTTTTTCTACTTTTTGTTGACTTGAGCCAATCGATTCGTTGGAGGAGACGTCACACAGGAGTCCATACAGGCTACTACTATGCATGTTACCGCCGTCGATTTGGAAAGGATTACCAGAATGTTCCATCAGGTGAAATGAAAACGCCTTTAATTACATCCGAGATACTGTGGTTAGGTGTATCTACGAATAGAAACAAATTACATGTTATATTATATACGCGTTATTTTTGTTGAATAAAGCTGAGAATACAGATGAAGCAGTGAATGACTTCATGAACGACAACAGAGACATTAAAAACATCCAAGATCTAGTTGCAGCGATGGATGGAAATGTTGAGGAAAACTAGATTTCGGAGCACGTACAGGCCAACTGTTCGGGTAAGTCTACACTGTAACATAAAAGAACAATAAGCACTTATGTAAAGTTTGTTCAAAAAGGTCTTTCGGTGTACTGCATGATTACCCAAATTTCTGTCAAAACGTTATTTTTTCAGGTTGATGATCATACCCAGAAAATCTAATATTTCGAAGCAGTTGTTTTGAAACGAAATAAACTTGGAAAACAATTTGTTTCTGATTTTTGAAAAGAGGTTACTTATAGTGACTGTGTTTAGGTTACGGAAAATGCACGATAAAAACCAACTAAAAACATTGTGTAGTTGGTAGGAATTGACTTCTCAGCTATATCAACAGACTTATGTTAGTTTGAGTTTGAAATATGAACTAATGTAACAGTTGTGCAAAATTTGTAAAATATGAGTTTAAAACCGACCCTTTAAAATCACAAAAACACTGTATCAATGTGTAAAATATTGCTACACAACAAAAAGCAGTTGTTGTCTTTAATGTACAAATTTTCAGTATCAACTGGCACGTTTTTTTCATGGGGTTCGAACCCAGGACACTCCTGGGGACGAATCCCGATCAAAGTTTTTTTTGTATGTCTGTATATGGGTCAGGCGCACCAGATCATTCGGCCAAGTTTCTGCCCAACTGGCACGTTATTAAGCTTCTGAGGACGTCTCATCACATGGGCGACACCTATCGTTTATACTAAATCCACACATCACAGCTGTTACGCACCTTACGAAATCGACAATGCGTAACGACAAGTGAACAACATTTTATCGTTTTAAATCCTCAAAAGCTTTAAGAATCGTCCTTTTCGAATAACTTGCAGAAAATGAGAGTCAATTAGGCAAAACAAACGCTTCGTTACAAAAACCATTATTTTCTAAATGTGACAATTAGAGACTCTTAAGGTTTCGTACGTTGTTCTAATTAAGTCTAACAGAGAAAATAAGTCAAAATTTAATGTTAAAACCAATACCGGAGAATTTTGATAATCGTAAGTGAAAAGATAAAAAATAAGTTATCCGCCAAAAACTCAAATAGTTAACCATAATATTTGTTTGTATATGGGTGATTGTCAGCATAATGGTATTGTTCCGTTAACTGTTGTATGAATAAGATTGACAATGGTTTTGTTACAAAAACACACACAACGCTTTTGTTACATTAAAATACGAGAAATTTTGCCAGTTGCCGGGTACTTTAAAGAGCTGACAAAAAAAGAATGACACACTGCTGCAAGTGTTACGAAATTATTTCGGCAGCTTTGGGAATTCGGCTAAAATATCTTTCAGGTGGCGACGTTAAATTCCAATAGACCGATTATGTCTAATTCTTTGTTTTAACAAAAACTGCCTCCCTAATTCGAAAACGGGCCGAACCCTGCAATAGCGGCCCACCACTAAGCCAAAGAGAGACTGCAAACTGGTTTTACTCATGGACGCCTTGTTTGTAGAAAACGATACACAGAATTTGCATAAAACAACTCGTACTTCCAAATTCGAAAAGTTTCACTTCATTCAAAGTAAACGCCAGTACAACACGACGTAAACGAACACGTGATCCCTAGAGGCTCATCCGGGCATCGACAGAGGTAACAAGCGTGAACACGAAAACAACACTAGAAAGAGCAACCTATAAAACATAGGAAAAGCATAGTCGTGTACAACAAATGAGCGCATACTGTGTGGTGAGAATAATTTGCAAAACAATTAAGTGAAAAATAAGTGGCAAAACATAACAACGATAAGACACAACAATAATTATTGTTATCGTGTGATTAATTATAATTATTCACACGATAACAAACTGAAAATAGTTATCTGCATGAAGGTGTGTGATGACAGGTTTTTTTTTAAGGTTTGGTTTGGGTGACCGCTAAGTAGTTTTAAGAGACCGCAAGTGTTTCATTTAAATACCAAAAACTGTAGTTGTAGTTGCAAGTCCAAATTTTGGGAAACCGCTGGAGAAATTTGGGGGACCGTTTCGGTCCCCCAAAACACCTTAAAAAAACACTGTGTGATGATACAAGCAAATATATATAAAAGCAGGGGTCGGCAACCTTTTAGGCGACGCGTGCCAATTTACTTGTTTTGTGTTAATGCCCTCGCGTGCCAAAGTTTTTCTAAATAATAGTGGTTCGTGCCAGCAGATATCAATAATAAAGAGAAAACAGAGCGTTTTGTGCATGTAAGGCTAAATTTTATAACAATGATACGATAAAAAATATAAACAAGCAGTGTAACAGGTTAAATTGTTACTTTAATATAAACACGCAAATCGGTTGGCGTGCATGCCATGAAAAACAACCTCGCGTGCCAACCTTGGCACGCGTGCCAGGGGTGTAGAAGTGAATAATGTGATGGAGATTCCGATCATTAAGTTTCAAACGATTCTCTTTGAAGAAAACAAGTCGATTCACTCGAAACTTAATTTAAAATAAGATCAGCTTTCCCTTTGCAATAAACTTAACTTACACTGGCTCGGAAGTAGATAGAAAAAAAACTGAAATGGAGCCCAACGTTTGTAAATACCTTTAAGAAGTAAACAAATTTAAACAAAAAGGATTTGTTATTACAGGAATCGTAAAGACGAACATAATGCATTGTATTTTGTTTATTAGGAAATCAATTGCACTTAAATTGTTTTAAAAAGACTTTTTTGGCATAAAATTAACCAGCGTTGCACTGTCTTTTAGTCAGTGGAGGGCGTGTCTATGTGCAAACAGGCAGCACATCAGGGTAGAGCTACCAACGCCATACTTCACGACAGACCCACATTTAGCCGATTTACGATAGGTGGTTGGTATGAGGTTTCATAATAATAATAACAAAAGAATCAACCTAAAAACCTAGGTACCTTAGTCTCATTATAGTATTTTAAATAACTACGCTCTTCACGTCATCTATTGGTACTTAGCAAACCGTCACTACCGTGAGTTCCAACGTTAGTAGCTCGACCAACAGTTCCTAATCTGCCTTTCTTGCGCTCAAAAACTCCAAGGCTCCAAAATAAAAATAAAACGATTTATTTTGTTGAGTCATTATAGACCGGCAGCCCAGCGACATTTGGGTATACGAATTAGATACCAATATCTGACTATACAAGTGTGTAGAGGGTCACCAGAGGTCAATGAAAATGGGAGTCTGCCGGGTCCCACCCACCCCCGGGGGATCCCGAAAGGTGCTAAAAATGGGTACAAAACAAACGGGAGAAATACCACTTGATTCCACCGCCATGGGATGCCCATTGAGATCCTCATACAAATTCCACAAACGACAGACATTTTTCCCGCCTCATTTGGCCCGCCAGACCCCCCACAAAGGGCCCAAAAAGGGGGGCAGCATATACGAGTGAGATACCACTCGCAACTAATGCCAAACGAACAAGTTGAGTTTATACAATGCCAATTGGGATACGACAGACTACTGTTCCACCGCACCGCTAGTATCAGACTCCCTAGAAATCCGGCAGATGACCCTTCCCTGTGGCGATATTCAACAGCATTGTAGATGTAGATGCTGGTGCAGAAAATTTTGTCACTGCATTTAGGAGAGCTTCAATTTGTTGGTTATCCTTCTTTATCCTACTTGAATGAAGCTGTTGGCTTGGTGTTCTTCTGGTAGAAGTCCTGTCATCCGTCTCAACTCGGTCACTGACATCCCTCGCTGGGTAGAAGTGATGCACCAACGGCGTATGGCGTTGGTGGAATTATGGAAGCCAGTTATCCCTTTCATTGGTGATGCTGCATCCCTGTTTACAGTTTGCTCAAGGGACAAGTATACCGCAGTTCGAGAAAAGTTCTTCAATGTCCGTCGAATGGAAAACTCTCCTTTTTTTAGAACGAAAAAAAACTTTTGGTCCAAAGTTTTAAGTTTTTCCAGATACAGTACTCCCCAGCGAGCATAGTTTGGACGATTGAGACCAAAAAAGACATCAAGAACTTGAGGAAGAATTGCAATGTATCCTTCTACATCATTGGTACGCAAAGCTTTCATTGATGTAAGTCCCCATGGCACAGTAAAACGATAACTCTAGGTGAAAGTTACCCAGCATTATTAACAGACGATCAAAACGTGGAGCTTCAAGTGACTGGATAGAGTAGGCCTTGAGTGCAACTGCTAGATCATAGGAAACAATTGCATATTTTTGATTTGTTTTTTTACGGCGACCTTCATAGTTCTCATCATAGTTTCGCGAACAACATCATTTCTTGTTGGAGGCAAAGCTATAGGATCCAACGATCCATGTCACAGATCTTCTGCTTAGGTAGGTCATCATGGACAAAATGTGAGAAGAATCCAACAAACAGTCGCTGTGGCATAACTTGAAACCTCATTAACCAAAAGAAATCAGTTTTGCGTTGAGTAGTTGCAATAGTTCCATGCTGGTCATCTGATGCTGACAGTTGAAAAGTTGCTTTACTTAGCTGTTGGTGCATTGGTGTAATTTCACGTTCCCTTTCACCGAACAAACGCCTGTTCCTCCCACTCCTGATAGAAATCGGTCTGTATGGTACTGTTTCATCTGTTGTAATGTTTTGGTAGCAAATCCCGACAGTCGCATGTAAAGTATCTTTTCCATCCAAAGTGTCCATATTGACATCGTAGTTATCCCACGCAAGTCCTGTTCCAAGATCTGATTTCAACTCAATACCATCTGGTGCATCGTTCTCCTCAGTTGAAAATGCTAATTCTGTTTTCAACGACTTTACTTCGTCGTAACTCAGGCTATATCCCAAACGGTTCAAATCCGAAGAATCAGTTTGGATCCTGCAAGGGTTCCCATGCCCAAACCAAGTACTGTGTGCTTCCATGGATGTACTAAACCACGGGATGTATTGAACACGACATCAGATGACATGACCTTTCTTTCTATGATATCCTTGTTAGTGTCACCGGCAGTTTTGCAAAGTCCACAAAGCAAGGTCGTAAAAAATAACAGCAGATCCTCGGGTAGACCTGGTGAGCAGGTCTTTAAAGATTCAATGGATGTAGGGCTAGGTGTTTCCCATTTCGGCATGCGCAGAATTTCATTTCTCAAGTCAAGGGCTGCACTTCTTATAGTGGTTCGGTGTTTATCTTTCTCATTTCGCAAACATGCCTTTCCATCTTCCTCTGATAAAACAGACCTGTACAAGAAGTTCCCTCTTTGACTATTAAAGACCGAGATGGAAATTTGATCCCCAAACTTGTCTTTTATTTTCTTTGTTAAAGCCTGTATTTTGTAGCTATCCAATGTGTCTTCTGCTCCTCCATATCCAATATATTCTGTCTTGTATAAGTCAAACAAAGACGAAATAAACATTGCCTGTCGATTTATGATCACCTCTGATTCAATGAATGCCACGATAGTGCTAAAGGTCATTGAATGTAACTCTCTGTTTCTAGAGTTTGCTGTCTGCAGAGTAGGTTCCTCGACTCGGACCTTAACACACCTGAAGAACTCATGACGACAAGATTTGTGATATTGAGCCTCCATGTCTATATGATCAATACCATCACTGGGTAACGCTATGACACGCTCGTTTGTGCTGTGTGGAGCTGCTTCAGCTATTTTGTCACAACCATTTTTAGTGAGACACTGTGATAGTTGCTCTACTCTCTTGCCTACTGTCTTAGTCATATTTGCACAGAAGATACATGATCTTTTCAGTAAACCTTTAGAGTCACTAGGTGGAAGAGAGCTTCGTTCTCTTGTCTCTGGCTTTTTGGTACGAGGCTCGTCTGTACTTGACAAGCTGGTCAGTGAACTTTTTGTAGCATGGTTTTGTATGATAAAACCCGTTGTATCTGCCTGACTGCAAATTAACGTCTGTCGTTACATCTCTATATTTGTCAGTCTGCAATTGCAGTCTGGCCTCAGCTGCTTTTTTGAAAGTTTCCCAAGTTTTATCATCAAACTCTCGCGACTTACTTTCATCTGATGTTTTGCATATAATGCAAAAGCTTCGGGGTTGTTGTTGTGGAACAGTTTCCTAAAAAAACACACACGCGCAAACACACATTAAATAAGAAAGTATACAAGATAGGCTACATTTTATTGGAAAATTTAACACAATTACCAAATTTGAAATACATTTTGTTCTTAGCATTCTGATTAATAGGGCACCTACAATATTACCACACAAAGTAGATTCAGACTTTTCTTGTAAAAATATCTTGAAATCAGTCAAAGCAGTGGATAGAAGTGACCATTTGCCTTTGCGAATCCGAAATTTCACCTGCCATTTCAGTGTGATAAACACCAGTTGTTAAGCTACACCAGGGGTCGGCAACCCCTGGCACGCGAGGTGTTTTTTCATGGCACGCCAACCGAATTGCGTGTTTATATTGAAGTAACAATTTAACCTGTCAACCTGCTTGTTTTCAGAGTGTCGTGAAATATGCAAAAAACATATGTTTATTAGCCTTATATGCACAAAACACTCTGCTTTCTCTATAATATTGATATCTGCTGGCACGAACCACTATTATTCAGAAAAACGTCGGCACGCGAGGAACTTGGAACACTTGGAAATAACAAGTAAATTGGCACGCGTCGCCTAAAAGGTTGCCGACCCCTGAGCTACACGAACAATTATATTTTAGTAAAATAATCAAGTATTATTCATAAACTTGTCAAGTTTTGGCATTTACAATGTATATTCTTTCTATAATAAGGGCCACCAACCTTTTCACACTGAGATATACTTTATGGGAAATGAGTCATATGAAAAGTTATCCGTTTAATACGCTTTTATTAAATAACGTGCGTTCTGGTTTAGTCTTTAGTTGTACACTAATATGATTAAATAATCACACTGATCTATTTGAAACAACCTATCTAATTCCACATACATTGTTTCTTCACTAATTACAAGTAGCAAAGACTATAACGCACATCATGCGGTCAAGCACAGCACAAGGTAATTGCATCACAATGGATTTGACGTCATAACAGTATTGTCACGTCAATGACACAGTAGAACTTTAGGGAGTCTGATACTAGCGATGCAGCGGAACACTAGTCTGTCATATCCCAATTGTATAAACTCAACTTGTTCTTTTGGCATTAGTTGCGAGTGGTATCTCACTCGTATATGCTGCCCCCCTTTTTTGGCCGTTTGTGGGGGGTCTGGCGGGCCAAATGAGGCGGGGAAAGTGTCTGTCGTTTGTGGAATTTGTATGAGGATCTCAATGGGCATCCCATGGCGGTGAAATCAAGTGGTATTTCTCCCGTTTGTTTTGTACCCATTTTTTAGCACCTTTCGGGGTCCCCCGGGGGAATACCCAGTGGGTGGTACCCGGCAGACTCCCATTTTCATTGACGTCTGGTGACCCTCTACACACTTGTATAGTCAGATATTGGTATCTAATTCGTATGCCCAAATGTCGCTGGGCTGCCGGTCTATTGGAGGAATATGGTGGGATTCAGGGGTCCAGCATCAAGACGAGCACAAAGGCACAAGCGTTTTCCGCAAACATGTCTTTAGTTACGGCAACAAACGAGAAATTGGCAGTTGACTCTTTTTGAACTATTATAGGACTAGAATCATAGAAACATTTAATGCGATCAGTAGATTCAAAGTTCTGTAAGTGCATCATCAAAACCAATAAATATCACCAAGCCACATTGTCAACGAACTGCGAGACCTTTAGCAACTAATTACTAATCTTACCGGAAAAATACATTTAGTTCAGAAACAAAACGTGGGCTGACGACTGCGGAATTCAGGGTCCAGAAATGCACCACTCACACAGTGGACAACCGGCAACAGTTCAGTCAGCATAAATTTCCTATTCGTTAACGAAAAACAAACATAACCGGTGAACATAGGCGCCGAACACGGGTATGCCGGATACATGAGAACCGAACCAATGTTAGTGATAAAAAAGTTTAGTGTTGGTGAACTAAATTATAAGAATACAATCAAATCTTTGTTCTAACTGCCTCTACTCAGTAAGTCTACTGCAAAGACGACGACTGTTTAGTTTCAGACGAAACAAAAACAACGCTTGTTGTTACGTCACAAACCTAAGGTTGGTACTTCTGTAAAAAATAACGTGTTTTTTCTTGTGCAAACTCGCAGTACCGATTGGTCTTTCTCTTTTTTGCTTATTTGTCTGTGTTTGCACAAGCATTAAGGGTAGCGTGCGGTCTATTTTTTGATTTTACCTGCTACAAAGCTGTAAACGGGCCTGAAGCTGGAGCCCGAACCCGAAAGTACAAACCCGAAACCCGACCCATACCCGGATGTTTTTTGTGAAGCCCGTTTAGGCCCGAAAGTTTGATGGACAGGCGCATACATTAAAGCCTCAGAAAAGACTAAGACAACCAACACAATTGACAATTGATCTCAAACAAGTGTTTTGTGGCTGTTTAACATTAGGCCAGGTCCAGCAACTGGTTACTTAGCAAGTTAAATTTCTTAAAAAAATACTGACATAGAGTGTAAAGTCAGGCCTAAATCAAGCCCGTTTTTTTGGAAAAAAACAAGTCCGAACCCGGCCCGACTTACAACTCTGACCTCTGACCGGCTAGCGTAGCCGTTAGAGCAGCATCCTGAACCTTAGGTTCGAAGTTATAGCGCGACAGTAGCATAATCTCTGTGTGACTGTATTAAACCTTTCAACAGAGGCATGGAAGCATAGGCGCCGAGTTTTGCAAAAATGCAAGGTGGCGGACTTAAAGTATGACGTCATTTTATGTGACGTCACTAATGCGTGCAACCACATGATTTCGAACTCAGCCCAACAAGCTTGCCATAGAATGCAATGTTTGTCAACATCATAAAAAAGGAAATTTTTGAAATAGTATTTTTTTGGAACACTTTGCTGTGTACGTTTATCATTGGTTTAGCAGCGTTTAAAAAATGTTTTGTCAGTTTGTTGGTGCTTTGTATCACATAAAATAACAATTTATTACAGTACAATCGATTTGTACACAATAATGGCCAAACATTCACTGGTAACAATTGTGCGTTTGACGTCATAAACAAGGCACTAATCAAGCAGGTTGCAGTTCGCCAGCACGATTGTTAAAATCAAAATCGTTCCTGATTTTTCTCAGATTTTACGATGTTTCGTACGATACCGCTACAAACAAACCAAAATACCCACGGTGGCCGCCACCGTGCTTTAGAAACCCAAGGTGGCGGCGCCACCCCGCCACCGCCCACTCGGCGCCTATGCATGGAAGTGTTGTATCAAATAGCCTATGAGATCAAGTTGCAAACGATTCTCACCGACGCAAGGAATTTGATCTGCACCGCATAACTACCATAATTTCCTCTTTTTTCCTCCAGCAAGGCACGTAAAATTAGTGTATAACTGCAACCTCTTTTATCTTGCATTAATCTCATTCAGACTCCCAAGGAAGAAACGAACAAGTTGAAGGTATAGCACAAGTTATTGTAAATTTACATGTTAATCTTATTATCGTCCATATTTTATAAAAATTTAGGTTGGTTGCAAAACTCGGTAAACTTTAAACTAACCAGCTTTTAGTACTCAGGTTTTGAATTTCTGTATTTTTAAATATCGCAGAAAATGGCTAAAGCAAGTTTTGCCATACTGCTGCTTTTGCTTCTCGTGATTGATCTCAGCGAATCAAAACCAGGTAAGTAATCACAAACGAAAATTAAAGATAGTCTGTGTTTCGCGGTCTAATGAACCTTTGACTTTGAACTTTGCAAAATGTGTTCGGGCCCCAGCTATAAACGCTTGCACAAATCTGTTTTGCAGAAGGACATCATGATGGGGACCATGACTGGGAAATTCCAGAGAAAGTATTGTCTGCTGCTGCAGGCAGATCTGCGACATATCCCTTACTTGTTTTCTCGTCCGTGTTATGTGCTGCTGGTGCGACTTTATTGATGTGATCTGTATTGTTTTAAGTTAAAATGCAAAGCTTGTACTGGCAAATAAACTTTCAAAACACAAATCAATGTTAACAGCAGCTCAAGATTTCGTTTTGCTAAACTGTTAAATTGGATTTAGCATTGAACTAATCTTGGACCGCGAGTTCAATTTGTTTCTTATGAAAATGAAATGGTTTGGAAACCATATTGACCTATATAGGCATCTGAAACATTCTATGCGGCCTACTCAGGTGTCTATAAAATGTTAGTTGACATTCATAAACATGAACGTTCCTCATCCATAAGCTAAACCTAAACAGTAAACACAAAAAACTAAACGGATTCTGAAGTTTACTCTTCATGATCAGACTAAGTTCGCATTATTTCATCATAACTATGTTTCACAAAGGTTGACTTTTTTAACGTAGTGATATGGGTGTGAGTTAAAGTTTCATTACTTTTCCTGTGTTGAACACTCGACGGGTGAGTAAAAAGCCCCAAAAAGTTTGTCATATTTAACAAGATAATAATATTTTTTTATTTGTTAATGACGGCCACATCTGGCCGGCGGGTCGCTTGTTGGAGACCCCTGACTTAAAGCTACCGGGAAAAAGAGAAAACACAAAAATATGTACATGTACAATGGCAGTGTATTAACCAGTATTTAAATCAAATTTTCTTTATATCTGCATTTAAATTTTATATGTTTTTCACGTTGGCAGAACGTGAAATTTAGGAAACTTGTTTCTGACGTGGTTGTATCTGTTTTTTAAGTTGAGTCGGTACTCAAAAGTACAAGGTATATGTTAAACAAAGCGTGGGACAGTCTCTGAAGTCTAGAGGTGCATACAAACTGCAGATTGTTTAGCCAACCTCTTGGATTTTAGAACATTCGTTTTTCCATCCTTTTGCTCCAAAATCATTTTCTAATTTTTACTCTGTAAAAATCACTTAACAAATTTTACGCTACTTTTAAGGTCGAACGTATTCCAGTGTCTTTAATTCAATGACAGTATTTGAGTCTAATGTTAGTTGTTGACTAGGATCCATGTTATTTTACAGTAGTGTTACGGATAATATTACTTATTTCTTTTTAGGACTGTTTTGTCACTCGTTTTGTTTGTTGTTTTGTCATATATGTTGTTCGTTTTCCTAAAAATATTAATCGGTTTATTGCCCAGTTTGGTTACTGCTTTTGTTTGTTGCTTTGTCACCGCTGTTTATCTCCGATTTGTTACGAATGATATTACCTTTATGTATTAATTCACTATGCCGGCATTACTTTTGTTTGTTACTTTGTCATTGTATGTTATTCATCTCCTTTGTTATTGTTTAACTTAGGTTTCCCAACCTACTTTGCGTTTATTCGTTTACTATAACAGTTTTTTTATTTTATTGTTTTCCGTTTTTGCACTTCGAACGCAACCCGCCGCGCTGACTTGGCATTCCAGCGCGTTGCCCTAATTATAGACACCTTCGGGACATTTGTCAATTAACCTTTGGAGTAACTGGTGTTTTATGGCTCCCTATCGTAAAGGCGGCGCAACTGCGATTGGGCGGACTTGTTTGGTCGGCGTTTGAATAACGTGCTCTTTTCCTGTGCAAACTTGTAGTACCGATTGGTCTCGTTTTTATGGTGTTATTAAGTGCAACTTTTGCCCAATTTTGTTGTCTAAAACTGTGCGTATTTTTTAAACCGATTTTATTACAAGTACGAAAGCTAGATTGTTTATTTATCTCTGCGTTAGCGCAAGCATGTAGGGTAGCGTGCAGTTTATTAAAATGAATAAATTTATTAATTTTACCGGCTGGCCGTTGGACAGCACCCTAAACCTATGGCGCAGAAGTTATAGTGCTGATGCAGTAGCATAATCTCTGTGTGACTGTAACGGTGTGCTTAAACCTTTTACCAGAGGCATGGAAGTGTTGTATCAAATAGCCTTGTAGATCAAGTTGCAAACGATTCTCACCGACGCAAGGAATTTGATCTGCACCGCATAACTACCATGATTTCCTCTTTTTTTCTGCAGGAACACACGTAAAATTAGTATATAACTGTAGCCTCTTCTATCTTGCATTACTCTCATTCAGACTCCCAAGGAAGAAACGAACAAGTTGAAGGTATAGCACAAGTTATTGTAAATTTACGTGTTAATTATATTATCATCAATATTTGATAATATTTTGTTTTGTTGCCAAATTCGGTTAAACTTTCAACTAACCAGCTGTTAGTAGTCTGTTTAAAAAGGCTTTGAATTTCTGTATTTTTAAATATCGCAGATAATGGCTAAAGCAAGTTTCGCCATATTACTGCTTTTACTTCTCGTGATTGATCTCAGCGAATCAAAACCGGGTAAGTAACTAAAAGCGAAAATTAAAGTTGTCCGCATATCGTGGTCTAATCAAATGAACCTTTGACTTTGAACTTTGCAATATGTGTTCGGGCCCCGCCTTTAACGCTTGCACAAATCTCTTTTTTTGCAGAAGGACATCATGATGGGGATCATGGCTGGGAAGTTCCAGAGAAAGTATTGTCTTCTGCTGCAGGCAGATCTCCAACATATCCCTTACTTATTTTCTCGTCCGTGTTGTGTGCAGCTGGTGCGGCTTTATTTATGTGATCTGTATTGGTTTGAGTTAAAATGCAAAGCTTGTACCCGGAAATAAACTTTCAAAACATAAAAAAACGTACACAAATCTTTAATGTATTCACGAGTTATTTAAATTCGCCAAAATATTTTAGCATTTGAGGTATATGAGCGACGTAAATTATAGTTTATCAGCGTTACAATTATAGCCGGTCGGCATACTGACGTTAATAACGTACAGATTGTCATTTATGATTTATAATTTTATAATTATCAAATTGTTAACAATCAGTTACATTTAGTGATCTTGTTTTTGAAAAAACCTAAAAGAAAGGAACAGGTGGTGGAAACTATTATAAATTTAGACAAATTACATCAACTTACAATTGTTTTTTGCAACACAAGTAAGATGATAGAACTTCGGGCTCTTGGTAGTGCCACAGAATTCGCTTTGTGTACCAATATGGAACCATTGGCTCTAGTTTAAAAACCGCGGCCCTACTAATCAAATAGTAATGTTAAATAAAGGTAAAAAAATACGTTTATGTCTATTTTTCGGCGCTTGGTGCAGTCTGTAATATCAACATCTTAAAAATGTATTTTGACATCGAAGGCCGCACATAGTGCTCTAAATCTAAAAAGGCCGCATGTCTTTAGGCCGCAGGTTCCCCAGCCCTGGTTTAGCACAATAAAGAATGTGTCTCTCCGTAACTGTGTATTTGTGCGTTGAAAACTATACATGAAATATAGGCATGTACTAACTGCTAACACTTGTTTCCGCAAGAACTTTAAAAAGCCAAGTTGTGAGAAACGTATGTTTAATGTCATTTTGTAGACCTGCTACCAAAGAGAGGAAATGCCAATTGACGATAACACAAAAGCAACTATAATGTGACAAAATATTTTGGCCATGCACAATTTCGTCGTTTTGTACACTTGGTTTTCCTGATTTGGCACCATCACGGGCATTTCTGTGTATTTGGTTTGTGGCACGTCTTTACCATTCCCTTGCTTTGCCGTGTTGGCTGAAGGACGGCACGTGGATTTGTGTTTTAACGCACTTCTATTGCTGTTTAAATATAGTTTTAATAAAGTTGCGCCGCCCAAAATTAAGTCGTTATTGCAGGGTTCGGGCCCAAAGTAATAATTGATGTGACAGAACAAACAAAAGAGGAAAACGATACGTGTACAAGTTAAATCATAAGTTTGTCCCATAGTGTACAAATAAGTATTTTAATCCTTTATATTACAACAAAATACAACAAAATCACTTATTTAATTATTTTAATCAGATTTGAAAATTGTTTATCCAGTATGTATGTTAGAGGTTAATGTTCTGATACTGTGTAGTTACACAAGTGTGTAAAGATTGTTGCAGTAGTTCAAACTAAGTTCTCACAAAACTTATTCGCTATTTCTGCATTGCCGCTCTGCTTGAACGATTTTGCATCGATTGCCTTGCGTCGCACACAACAGTGTGTTTCCTCGCTTGTATGAAACTGAGCGGATGTTGGTTGTAATTACATCTCGCAAGCGAACGGGAAAAGGGAAAATTGATCCCCACCATTTGTGATTTATGGTAGGCGTATACGACATATATGCCAGGTTTGGCACTTCTCCCTACTGGTCCCATGCTAACAAAGAGACGAGAAATGTCTAAAAATTTCGTTGTTTACTATCTGTGTCCTGTTTTTAAACTTACTGTTGCTGTGTAATAGGTTAACGCCACCACAGGTCGCAGGGGTTGAATATGAAAACTCTATTTAATTTCACAATTAGTAACTGAAAACTGTATTTTGATTTCACACCAATTTTTGCCTTACGAACCAATGATTATCACTTGATTTTATAATTATCTGTAGTATTAAATTAGTCTTAGATATGGAAGCATATTTCATGTTGCTTCGGAAAGTTTTACTTTTAATATTGCAATCCAAAAATGTAATCTGTCTAATCCAGGGATCACCAAACTATCTGTCCCGCGACGTTATTTCATCCGACCCGAAAGATATTTACAGGTTCTTATATATATCTTAAATACATAAAGCTTGAGTTGACCGCTGAAAGTTATTTTGCGGAAGTATTCCCGCAAAAGCATGTAGCATTAATTTCACCTAGTTTCGCAGGACGCATAAAAATGTTTTTTTGGCAGTTCGTTATATTACATACAAAACTATATCAATGCGCTTATTTTTATTGTGCGCAAACAAATGTCTCATTTGTTAGTTCTGAAGGAATAAATGAGTATTGCCAGAAGATAATACTCTACAGTCTACACCAGTGGTTCTCAAACTTTTTTGACCGCGACCCAAATCTGGGCCGTATGAACATCTCACGACCCAAGCCTCAAACATCAAAAATGTATTAACGAGACGGACTACAATTTCGAGGCCACCCTTAAACGCTAATTGTTACATCTCCCGTTAAGTTACCGGGATGCAAGATTAACTTCCTATTATTTCCCGTGCTAGGACGTTGCAATCGCCATGTGCGTAACAGTAAAATTGGAAGGCTATTGTCTGTATGTTGTAATGATTGGTTCATTTTACTGTACAACGTGGTCGAGTGATGTGACTTTATTTTTGCCTTAAGTAAATTCGTTTGTGTTTACTTATTGCAGTAATAGTTCATTTGTGCAAAATTGAATCACCATAGCGCGACCCATTTTTTGACCATGCGCGACCCATGTTTGGGTCGCGACCCATACTTTGAGAACCACTGGTCTACACAGTGGTTCTCAAACTTTTTCATTATTTTTTCAAAACGGTCCCTTTGCCATTATTTCGAGGGCTCGCGGTCCTTATAGGCCCGAATGTGTATTTCAGAAAAACGAAAGTTGATTTCACGATTTTAGCTACTTATGCAAAATTGCGTGTAGCAATGATCCATGACTGTTCGTGACACCACAGACAAGACAAAAAACAAATTGAACAATTTGAGTTTTAGTTAATTGTTATGGAATAAAGGCTATTGCTTAGCAATGGAGACTCAATTCTACTTTGATTTAAACTGCATCAATGGCACAAACTGACGCCAAATAAGATTATAGAAGTACTTCAACCTTCCGCGGCCCCCCTAAAATTGCCTCACGGACCCCAAAAGGATCGCGGACAGTTTGAAAACCGCTGCAGTCTAAAATATTCCAAATAATTTTACTATTAAACAGTAGCACTGTCTGACTCTAAATGAGATTGTTGTAAGCCCTTAAAGAGCCCCGGCACCGGAAAATTATTTTTTAATATGTTGTTTGTCGTATTTTTATAAACACGATTTCAGATTTAAAACCACAAAAATCGAAGTTACTAGTCAAATATTTACGTTTTAAATCTAAAAACACTGACACCTTGCGGATATTTTGTCACTGAGCTCAAACGCCATGTGACGTCACCTCGTACCAACTTGGTTTGGAGCTTGTTAAGGTTCTGCGACGCCAATTACGTTAGTCAGTTTAGGTATTTTGGTGTTTAAATGTTTTCATTTTTATACTCAAGTGTGCAAAAATGCCTGCAGTGTGTTCTTTGTATGGTTGCAATTCAAGAGGAAATCAAAAGGCCAGCAATTTGACACTTTTTCGCTTTCCAAATATAAAGCGATTGCGGTCAGCTTGGATTAAATTTGTTAACGTGAAAAAAAGGGACCAACGAAATACAGTGTTCTTTGTAGCCTACATTTCACAGATGAATGTTTCACAAATAAAATGCAGCAGACAGGAGTATGGCAAAAATTCTGGTGTTAAAGCCAAATGCCATTCCATGTATTCATTAGAACAGTCTTCTTCAGCAAGAAATGGCATTGAGAGCAGTTGTAAGAAAAGTAGCATATGGTATGGTTTAATTAATTGTTTTCTGACATAATCTCATTTAACATGATAGTCTTTAATATTACCATTATGTCATACTAATTTAGTTTATTGTCATGCCATTTACTTGGTAATAACAAAAAAGTGTGGTTATGAAAAAAGGTGTGATAATATCAATATATTTTCATTTGGGAACCACCCAATCTAAGCTATGAACCAAAATACATTGTGTGTAAAGGAAAACTTCTTTACCTCTTAAATGGTGTACCAGAAGTAAATTAACTGCAGATTTCCCTGGACACTCAGCTAAATTTGGTACATACACAATGATGAATGATGGATCTTTGCAACAATAAAATTGTTGCTATTAACCTTGTTAATGTATTCAGATGGTAATTTCATAATATTTTCTAGAGCAATGAAGTGGTAAACAGCAATGATATGGAAAAAGAAGGATTCTTGGGATGCATTGAAAACATCACAAGCAAAGGATTGTTTATTAAAGCCTTTGTGACTGACAGGCATCCACAAATCATTAAATACATTAGTGAAGAATCGTCAGAAACAAAACATTATGTTTGGCATGTAGCTACAAGTATGATAGAAATAAAAGATGAGCATACACCAGTATATTTGTGTTTATGGTTTTCAATTCAGAAATCCAAAAGAAACTGACAGCACTTTCTAACAAAGCCTATTGCAAAGAGTTGGGACCTTGGGTGAAAAGCATATGCAACCACATGTATTGTTGTGCAGCAACATTTCAAGGGAATTCACAACTTATAGTTGACAAGTGGCTGTCAGTCCGGCAATGTAACTCTGAAGTCTTCCCCAGCACCATTCAACAAATTTTAGTAGGCAGTATACCTGTAACGCATAGAGGTTGCTAGTTGCATGTTAGTAGTTAGTACAGTAAAACTTACTCGTGACGGGTGTTAATTACCCTCATCATGATTTCCCAATTGACGTTTAAATCGATAACATGCTGCTTCTAATACACGTTGAGACATATAGATTCAAATCCAGGATATGTTTTTATACAAAGCAGATTCGACTCAGAATATTCGTTGAACTTGGCTAACTGCTGTTGCACTTACTAATTTCATGGCAGCAAACGCATAATTTTCTCTCCTCCATTATCACATAGTTGGTACATAAACACCTACAATAATTCTGTTACGTGGAAAATACCTTTTGTCAACAACAAAACACCTACCTTTTTAAGCAAACAGTTGTTATTTATTGCTTAACTGTCAACTAAGTATCTACGTTAATTTTATCAGTTGTAAACAATAGAAAAATGTACGCATCAAAGCTAAAACAAGCAATAAAAACAACAGCTGACCAACGCCATTGTTAGAAGTTGGTACGAGGTGACGTAACAATCGCTGCTACATATCAAACCAAGGTGTCGCTCGAGAGCTCGTTGTTGGATTGAATATCTCGAAAACGACAAATCATAGGACAAAAAAAAATCAGTGATTCGAAATCCCTGATTTTTGGCAATTCTAAATATCTAAAATGTAGAAAAAGTCACATCGCCGCTGCCGGGGCCCTTTAAGCTCTTGGTGGCTCCGCAATAGCGCATCGCGGGCCATAGTTTTGAAACGGCTTTGTGTTAGTGCTTGTGAGCATGTGGCTGTAAAAAATGGTGATCCTGGTGTAATCTAAATTGTACAATGCGATAAAAAAGAGAGCATAACTTATTTCAATTTATTTGAATTTATTCAGTAAAACACAGACGTTCCTGTTGCATGTATAAATTCAATGGTTACAACTTAGGAACTGTTTTTGTTGTCATCAGTGATGTCTTTTGACAACCCACCCAGATCGGGAAACTCGTTTTCAACATGTATGTCTAAAATACATTGAAGGTTACAGAAAGCAGTATTTTACTGTTGCTTTAAGCAAAATGGCATACACTATGCAAACCAAAATCGACCTGAATATCATTTAACTTTTTCTTACCCCATTTAGTCTCTTGTGGTGAAGCTCCATCTTTGCCGAAGAAACAACGGCGGCGGCGGCGACGACGATGAAACCAGCTATAAACCATATTGATAGTTCAAAAAATATATCTATAATATACAAAAGAGGTTTTAAAACGTGGTACTTGCCACCACACGGGTGTATTGTTAAAGAAAAAAAATAATTGTGGGATGATAGCACTCATACTTTCTATGTTTTCTCCATGTACGAATTCTTCGTATCTTCCAGGCTACGCTCTGTTCCAAAAGCAGAAGGGCTGTGCACAAAATGGCAAGAAGTATGGCTGCTTTCATCTGGAAGGTATTGTTTACAAAAGTTGCAGATCACAGTATAAAGTAACACCGAATTTATCTATTTTATTTAAATATTATTTTAATGAACTTACGTTTATAGTGTTGCAGTGCGAAGTCCTGTCTTGACGATGATCTTTACAGGCAATTTGTTACATACTGTTGTTGATCACTTAACGGATATGTATGTCCCAATATAGGCAAGGTCCCATCGGATGTTTTGAGGTGTAGGAGGCAGCTGCAGTTTATAGTGTTGAAATATGCATACAAAGGTGCTTTGTACATATTTGGTCATCACTATGCGCGTCGAAGTGTCCAAAAATATATTATAACTTACTATCCTTTCATTGGTAATAGATATGTGCAAAACCGAATCACAAAACTCATTTTTTTAGGTTTTTTTGTCAAACTTTTTGGCACACCCTAGTAAATTGTAATATTGTATGAATTCATATGAATTTATGAATTCATTCATTAATGTAGACACCAAATTAGCTGACCGCAGACAGATGAATTTCACTCAAGAGAAAAATAATAAATACTCAACCGAGCCCCGTTTATTACGCAAGCATTGTTGTTTAAAACAGTGGTCGGCAACCGCCGGGCCGCGGCCCGGTACCGGTCCGCGAGGAGTTCGTTACCGGGCCGTATACTTTTTCAGGTTAAACGCTTTGAAACACTTTCCCCATGCATCCTGGGGATGATAAACTAATTTGAGCGTTTTTGTTGCTAAATATTTTGCAGTTTTTCGAAGGCCGGTCCGCGATAAAATTTCAGGTTCAAAACCGGTCCGCAGTGTAAAAAAGGTTGCCGACACCTGGTTTAAAAGAAGACTTTAACCAACCAGAAATAAAACCGTTTCTTTTAGCAGAAAACGTTTTTTTTTTAAAAGAAAACGTTTCATTTAGAAGTTTTAGCAGATTAGGCGTAGGTATTGCGCGAGCACTAGATATTTTTTCCCTTTTTTATTGCCTTTTTCTTGAGCTTGATAGGTCTCGTTGCACGTGTTTCAGAACTTTTGTGGTGTCTGTTGAATGCACATTTTATTTTTTCTGAATCTGTAGCAATAATCAATTCCACAAAAGCATTTCCAAAACTTAAATTCGAATTCCTTACCAAAATATGTTTTGTTGAATCAGCAATTTAACTGGAGGTCCGCATTAATGTTGAATCGAACTGTTATAATACCGGTGTAATCCCATTTTATACGCCAGTAACATTTACCCACAACCATAATAAGTATATAACTTGTAACTTTTATGATGCAATTAGAAATACTTTGATTAAAAATTTAAGTTAAAGGTTTTTTAAATGACTTCTGTGTGCGTCGATAAATTTTTTTCTCTCAAATCGGATAAAAATTTTCCTCTAAGTTTATGCTGGGACGACTTTAGTTTGCGGTTAGCTTTAGAGCAACGTTCGATAGAAATATTATATGATGAGCGGGAACTACGTCACAAGAAGAATTTGAATCAAACGCGTGGGTAATTTTATGCATAGTGCCAGTTATAACTGGTCTCAAATATATAGCTACACAACTATGTTTTCTCGGGCAAAGTTTGAACGGACATTGCAAACGCGTTTTTACATTAGAAAAAAAACATAACAAACACTTATCTTTGATACATGGGAAAACCACTAGGTTCAGTTTAGTAAAATACTAAGTCACAAAGAGCATTCGAAAATCGAAATTGCTGATTAAACCAAGTACTAACCTTTGTTCGAAGGAAACGCACTTCCGTTAAATCTCACGATCACGAATACAACGAGCACCAAAGGTGATATTCATTACTCATTAACGTCCTTTATTCTTTGGATTAAGTTGATTTCAAATAGTTTATTGGTCTAGCAGGTGCTTATAGTTAGTCTCCAAACAGTCAAATTCTGCTGGATGATGCTTCTACTTCAGTTGTTGACCTGTTGCTCTGTAGTGGTATGCGTGGTTGGTGATGTTGACTTCAATATGGTAGTGAAGAAAAGCAAAGATTCGGGTAACAAACAAAATCCACCAAAAGTATGAATAATGAGTTACGTTGTATCAAACTTGATTGACAAAAAACCGGTTGCATGTTTTCATTAGAATTCTTTGCCAAGCGTTCGGTCATTTACTGGCTCTTATGCCTCTATCCATCACAACATGCGTTTTCAAATCGCCTGCTACCATGGATTAAGTTATAACTCGTTAACAAAGTCAAAAATTGCTTTGTGGTATGGGAACTACGGTTGTTGGTGTGGTATCGGAGGCCATGGAACACCTGTGGATTCAATTGATGCGTAAGTAATCTTATTGCTTTTAGACACAAACATGCTAAAGAGATAGGGCATTCAAGCAAGTAAAAGTTATAATTATTGTTCCAATTTATTTCTTGAGTCTTTGCTGTAGTTGCTGCAAACAACACGATCTGTGTTATCAACTTGCACTTAAGAAGTCAGGCAAACCTAGATGGTTAGACCCGCTCGGACTGTTCACCAAATACAAGACGAGCTGTAAAAATATGAGAACAACATGCTGTAAGTGATTTCTTTGTAATTGCCTTAAAATAAATACTGTGACTACTAAGCATACATTTTTACGTCATTTTTTACTGAGTGGAACAAAGTTTTAATGACGGAAATAGCTGGATTCGATCATAATAATACTTTAACAATAATACTAATACTCAAACAAAGACATAACAAAAGGCGCTGATCACGATACCAGTTATACGCCCGTTATGTAATGTGAGTATATCGATATTAAAAGCAAATATACACACGATTTTAAGGTATATACTTGATGCTTATTTACCAGATGATCATGGAGGAAATCGAGAATATTGTGAGTGTGATCAAAAATTATCGGCCTGTGTTGTGAAATACGACGATGATTGGACGTTCTGGAATACTTGGCCCTTCTTTCGAGGGTCATGTTAACCGTAGCACTTGCTTCGCTTATTTACCTTCATTTGGAGGCTGTGTTTCCATACAAATTTAAAATAACAGAAAGGAAATGGTGTGTGTATATAAAGTTAACGCAATTTGTGATGCGTCTTTTGTTGTTACACTCTAGAAGGGGTAGTCATGCAAATTTTTCGTTTATTCCAAGCCTAATTATTACGCCTTACATTTTTATTTTAATAGTAACGATGAAACTATTGCGGTTAATATAAAGCATTTTTCTTGACACTGCTGGCGCAATTTTTTTTATTGGTAAAAGCAAAAACGTTTTTGACTCAAATCCCTTCGCAAGGTTCGACTGGATTGCATGTCACAGGAAACTTTGAACAAGTACAAGGTAATCTGACCACGATAAAGTACAAATGATTGACAGCCGACAGGATGTTAAGTGAAACTTAATCGCACAGTGACGTAAGCAAGTGTGTCAAAAGGGAGTTTCACAAATGCAATTTTCGCTAATGCTTCTTTCAAACTCGTACATAAAGTAAAGGTCGAAAGTAATGTTCTACCACTACGATTAAGAAGATCAGGATTTCGGGTGGTAAATGATTCATAAGTCGAGTATTTTAGAAAGTCCAGTATCAAGCGATTAAACGAAAGAATATAACTCACATTTAAGTAGAAATCTTCGATCGGATATTTATCGAACAAAGGGCACGATAAAAAATGCTTGCTCAGTTAATTTGTATGCTGATGACAGGATACGCGATTAATGTGTTGGCAAGCGACGATCGGACCTACATTCCTGTTCAGGTATTCGTAGAAACGTTTGTAGCATAAAATGAACACAAGATGTGTAAAACGCATAACAGATATATAGTTTGTCGCTCGCTGATAAAAGCGAACCGCTTGTTGCATTTTTATATTTCCACATTTTCATGAAAAAATTGTTACCATCTCGAGTCGAAAGATAAAAATTAAATATAAGCATGTTTGTAATAAAATCAAGAACAGTGTAGCAAGATATGTTGATCTATGTATTAGGCACAGATCGTCAAAGAACACAATCCCCAATCTCCTACAAATCAGACCACTGAGGCCGAAACCCTTGTAAAATCGTCAAGAAATGTTGTACTTTACAATATGCCATTTACTCTGGCCTGTTACCAGCAGCAGAACCTTGATTGGAAATCCATGTTTCGACTGTTTGGGAAATACGTCAATTACGGTTGCTGGTGTGGTTTCGGCGGGTCAGGAGAACCCGTTGATGCAATTGATAGGTAAGTGCATGGTAAAATATAATGAAACTACAAGATCGATCTTTATGTGGCTCGTCTTAATGTAAAAACATATGTACTACAAGTTTTGCACCTAAAATATCAAAAATTTAGTAACATAGTAAGAACAATTTGTTGACATAAGTATTTCAGGACAATATCCTCTTAGATAATATTTTCAGGTGCTGCAAAACTCATGATACATGTTTGCATGCTGCCGCGATTTCTCAAGGCTACAAAAGTTTTGTCAAATTTCTTACCTTTACTGCTACGTACACCGCAACATGTGTTAATCACAAGATCTCATGTTGTAAGTAACTTTCTGTTATCACATTTGTTTTTACTGCATGTTTATCTGGTTTAGTGAAGATTTCGCCAGGACCATTTTTGATAACAATATATCATTTATAACCCTCTGGTAAATTCTATAGAGCTACTAACACCATAACTCACGCCGGCCCAACATTTACCCAAATATCGGTAAGTGGTGCAATAAACTAAATTATTAATTTAGCAACTAAAGAAGGGTAGGGTTGGGAAGTAAGTTTTTATTTAAAATATTACATTAGGAACTTTTATGAAAATGCCATACCTCAAACCAAATAGCCCAAATTTAAAGCATTTTTGGAGATATACCGTTTTAAATAGGTGTTTGTGCTCTTTGCTCCATCTATCGAATATTAGTCAAATGTGCGACCGACGTGTGTCTGGCTACTAACACCATAACTCGCGTCAGCCGCACACTTAGCTAATTTTTGACAGGTGGCGCAGGAGCTGAATTATATAAGCTTATTTAGCGTCTAAAGAATCCACTCTGGATTGGGAAGTAAGTTTTTGAAAATTTTACATTAAGTTAGGAACTGAATTTTAGAGTTAGTTTCATTGAGTTTTTAATCTTAATACCTAACCCCAACCCTAATAGATTTAACCGTCAGCATACATGAGATAAACCATGTTATGGATTTGTCCTCTTTGCACCACCTATCGAAAATTAACTAAATGTGCGGCTGACGTGAGTTATGGTGTTGGTAGATTTTCCGCTGACGTAAGGTGTGGTGGTGTTAGCAGTTGTTTAACTTTGCTGGGAGGAATTGCATGCTTTTTTGAAACATGGTTGTCTGATTTTACTGTCTTGCGATGAATGTTTACAAAATGTCATTTTTTCAGTTTCAACGACACCAATCGGTTTGAAAACTTGCCGGTGTGACCGAACTTTCGCTTCATGTGTTAGCAAAGTAAAAAATCAGTGGAGTTTCTGGAGGACCGGTTGGTTTGTAAGATCCCGATGCTAAAATCTTGCCGCTTTCGTAAAATGTTTGCTTTTTATGTTTCGCAACTAAATACCCTAACACAGAGCAGTACATGTCTGAAAGTTAGAAGTCGAAAATAAAACTGCAAGGAATAATGATTGTCCTTGCTTCTTTCCTTTCAGTATTCCGCTGTTTGAGGCCATTGGATTTTTATGGAGTTTTTTACTTTGATGATAGAAGCATCTGCTTGGAATTTTTCGGCTAGCTGCGTGTATTCCTAGTAGTCACATTAAAACATGTGGTATTTGTCTTCTAAACATGATGAAATAAAATTTATTTGCGCGCTCAAAAAGTTAAGTTTTGAGGCACTACAAAATGCTTTGAATTTTAGCTTATGATTGTTTCCAAGAAATTAAAGTTTTAAATTTAGCAAGTACGAGTAGCAAGGAAATACCCATTTGCCACTGATTCTAAAAAAAACTGTCATCTCCTTATACACTTTACACAATTACTGTTGGCCCCGACACTAAAAAAGGTTGAGAACCACTGATACAAATAGAAAGCGGATCACATCTGCCAACGCAACCTTATCAAACAAAACCAGGTCAATAGCGTAAATAACCTGTGTTCATTGGTGGGGTTACACGTCTAATTTCACAGCGAAAGTAAATGTTTGTTTAGGTTTCTGATGAGGGAACTGTGTAGAACTGTAATAGCAAATTCCAATGTTTTTTAAGATCGGTGCGACCGCCTTTAAGATCAAAACAAACAACTTCGGGGTGAAGTAAAATTTAAGACCTTTTAAGATAAGCCCTGGTTTTATCGGTAAAACCGTTGCCGCAGTAAATATTGCTTATATTATAACGTTGAAAACAAAACATCGCATAATATCCAAGCATTTTATCCAACCCGAAACTTTTTTTCATCATGTAGGCCTACTGAATTTTTGTATTATCTTACCTGTGGAATATCAATAATTTAGTTGTCAAATCTATTGCCGAGGGCAACCGCAGTGCCAATGAAATTTTGTCGTTTTGAAAAGTTTACCAACTTCTACTTTTCTACTTTTCATTAAAAAAATCTCTATTTTGAAGTGATTTTCGCAGGCAATGTTGTTTTCCAGTTGCCGATCGAATTTTAGTAGCCAGGTTGTTTCAAAAATAATTTAGCAAATTATGGATAGCCTATTTTCGGACTTTTTCTGTTTTCACTTTCCTGGCAATAACTGCAATGGTTGCCTGAATTACTTCACGCTTTCAACAAAATATGTTTTCACAGTGACATCACTGATAAACTGATTAATTAGTGCTTGATAAACATGTTTAAGGAGCTTCGAGGTCATAACCACTCAGTAAGCCAACATGTGGTCCTATAAAAGGCACCACTGTGTGGAAATCAAATCAGTGGGCAGGAACTTAAGAAATAACTATTACGAAATAACTCGTATTATATAAAGAAGATGTCTTTGTCAAAAAACGCAATGTTAACTTTTGTGATAATGCTTGTGGTTTGCGTGGCGTCAGGCGTAGCAGGACGTCGTCGTGGTAACAAACTGGCAAAGCAGCTGAAAAGAAACAGCGATCAACTTGACAAAATGGTTTTTACACGGTAAGAGGAAAATGGAAATGTGTTTCTACATAGTAAACGCCAAGTGCAAAAGGTGTAATCCTTGCTTTATATAATAGTAAATTTTTAGGCTGTATAAAAATATAATCATTCTGTCCCTAATGCAGTATAATTTGTGATAAAGTGCACACATTTAACCTGTAGGTCGATAGCCGTATAATTTGGTATGTTGTAAACTCCTATTTTTTGGCATTTTAGCAAGCAACTTGCAAAGACTTTTAAGGAGGGTTGTGGCATAGTGCTGAAAGTTAAATGTCAATTAATCGTGGACAGGTGTCACACAAGCTTGCTATCCAAACGCAGTATCGATGACCAAGGTAAGTGGATTATTTTATTGTACTATGAGTTTTTAACACAATTACATGTACTTAAAAGTACAATTATTGTATAAGTGAGATGCATAAGTTTAGAGATCTATGATACGACAAACATACAGTTTTCCTAAATTATGTATCGGCTCTACTCACCTAACTGCTCCGCAAATTACAAACGCCATGCAGATGGAAGATTGTTATTGTTAACACAATCAGTAGCGTAACCAGCAAATAATTATAAGTTATGCATTTTCAAAACATTAGGACGCCAGTGGCCATCACCCCTTCAAAATCAGATCGGTTTCCTGATATTCTGCCCTCTTTACAACACAAAGTTTTATGTATTGACGCTCAAAATTATCTTGTAGAGAATACAAAGAAGTCACGTAGAAGATTTAAAACGAGAAAACAAAGAATAGCAAGACGACGAAGTAGAAGACGAAATCGCAACGGAAGAAAGAAACTGATCCGAAAATTAAAAATTAGCTGCGAAATGTGCCGATCATTATGCTGGGACTGAAATGTTTTGTTTCAACAAGCTTTTACACAAAATCGAATCTGCACTTATGACTTGTGGTTTCCTTTCATAACCAATCATGTTTTCCGCTTGCTGATTCTTTTTTATGGTATTATCATTTTAAAATTATGGGCAAGGTTATATGCAAAATATATAAAATTATAGGCGAGGTATATAAGTTCAAACCTAGCCAGAATCAAACGATTTTAAAAACTAATCTAATTAATGTATGTGAAAAAGTATGGTAACATGATTGTTGTGCGCACATTCGTGTAAAAACATTACGACATAAATGTAATGTAGCCTGTACAGTATACAGTATGAATAGTTCATAATACCAAAGCC
Organism: Phallusia mammillata; assembly: GCF_965637545.1. Lineage (NCBI taxonomy): Eukaryota > Metazoa > Chordata > Ascidiacea > Phlebobranchia > Ascidiidae > Phallusia > Phallusia mammillata. The sequence continues at coordinate 18,895,681 of NC_137252.1, read as the reverse complement.
TAAAATCGGCACTCTGTTTTGTCTTGTGACCTAAATGTATTCTTTAATTTCAACGTAAAATAAATAAACTTTTATGTGCTACAATTGTTTGTACATTTTAAAATGACATGAAACCTATTTCAGGTCACTTTTTTTCAAGTGACCAGAGTGTTGCAATAGTTAATTGTCATCCATGCTAACACTTTAAGGTTAATTGGCCGGTTGCTGGAGCTGACTGACCCAACGTAATAATAGATCACGTTTTTTCAACTATGGCATAGCGTTTTTAAAATTGCTGCGATGAGTACAAAATTAAAACAGTAAAATTTAAAGCAATGAAAAGCTTTTGATTTGGTAGATCAGGGGTGGCCAACCGGTCAAAGCCTAAGAGCCACGTTTGTTATTGTGTAACCACAAAGAGCCACATTATACATGGGGCACACGTACACGTTTATTGCTTTCGTCCATTCCTCACACAGAGAGACGTGTGCTTAGTCAGATGTATTCTAAACAGGGAGTCGAACCGGAACTGAACCCGAACCCGCGAACCGGTTTGAGCGGTTAGTTTCATTGAACCCGAACCGCTAATTACGATTTTCTAAAAAACCCGAACCGGAGTTGAACCCCACATTTTGTCTGGCGTTGGACCCGAACCGGAACCAAACCAGTAAAAAATGCAGTTTTATATTTTGTGATTTTTATCAAAACAGCGCACTGAAGAATACGCGAGATAACACTTATAGGGCGTGTCAAAAATAACAGTGCAAGGGCAAAATTCTTTTGAAGTTTGGTAAGGCCAGGTAGATGATGGGTAGAATTAAATTAAAACGAATAAAAATTTGAACCGGTTTAAAAACCGCAAACCGGTTCGGACCGGATAATTTGCCGGAACAAAACCCGAACCCCAAAATATACATTTTTAAAAACCTGAACCGAACCCGAACCCTTGAAAACAAAACCAAGTGAATCCGAACCGAACCTGAACCCATATGACAAGCGGTTCGACTCCCTGATTCTAAATGTTGCACACAAACATAACAATGACACAATTTGACTCGTACAGACCACGCGCCAGTCATTTTCAACCATGAATAGTTTGCACTGTCTAACACACACAAACTCTCATTTCAACGAATCCCACAAACAACTAAAATGTCCTTTTTTCTCTTTCTATCAGTAACATGCGGTGAGATGCATGTCTGGGGAGGTACTAAAATCTTTTTTCTCTGTCATTTTGAAGGCTAACTTGACAAAAAATATGTACTTAAAAGATTTTCCCTGCTGAGAAACAAAAGATTTTCTCTGCTGAGAAACAAAAGATTTTCTCTGCTGAGAAAGAGGTATTTTCATCTAACGCGCATGCGCCTCGAGTTTTACAAAATGGCAAGGTGGCGATACTAAATTCACTGCGACGCCACTAATGCATTCAACACCAACAATCGCTCAATTCAAACCCATGACCAAAAGACAAACTGCCCATAAAATATCATGATCGTCATAACCCGAAAAACAACAGATGGAAAACTTTGTAAATTTTGGGACACGTTGTTGTTGCTTTGTGTCTCATTCGCATTGTACAACAATTGAATATTTGTCAACATAATCAAGCCGTTTGCCACATGAGGTTGCAGTTTCAAAGCCACAAACTAACCAAATATTCACAGTGCCCCCAAACTTCGACAACAACGTGAGAGCCGCATAAAGCCAGGCAAAGAGCCGCGGGTTGGCCACCCCTGAGGTAGATCTATATTAGTTATGGGTCTTAAGGACCAATTGGTACATTGTAGGAAATTTGTTCAATTGGCGCAATGAAATGGGATAGTTGTAACATTTTGCACAAACATCATTTAATTCTATGACATACAAATCAGTAACAAGTGATAGCGTTGGGAACTATATGGCATCGAAATTTGATAGCAGGGATGTACGACCTGTGTGCAATTTTTTAAAGCGACTGCTAACTATGTACTAGGGCAGGGGTGGGGAACCTTTTTGTTGGTAAGGCCGCTAAACGGTTTATCGACACTCGTTTAGGCCGCATAGGCTATTTCCCAGGCCAAGGACAGTGGTTTTTAAATTTTTTAAATTACAGAATGGTCGTTTTGCTAATCCCTCGTAGAGTTGTAGGACTTACGGTCCAAGCTAAATATAATTCTTTTCTACATTTCCACCTTCACTATAACATTCAGGATTTATTTAACCTAGAAACTTGCTTGTTTACAAATATTAATCTAAGAGCAGCTTGACGTCACTGACGAGTTTAATATATGCGATTATGCGCAAACAATTGTTCTTTTGCAACACAAGTAAGATTTTAGAACCTTGGGCTCTTGCAGTCCTACGAATTTTTTGTATTGAGTTGTCGGATTCTTGTATTGAGCGCTTTGAGAGCAAGCGAACCACAGAATGGAATTGTTTAGTTAGTTTTACGCGTCAACGAGCCGTAGCCGCTTATGTCACATGGTTTCGTTTTTTTGCGCAGTTTTACCCAAATCCCAAGTATCACATTTTAATTTGTCGACTAATGGTATATTTGTGGTAAAAGACTTGAAAGTTCTAAAATGAGGTCTTTCCCATCAAGAATATACCAAAGCATGCAACGAAGCAAAAATTCAAGGCCCTAAAAATTGCTGCTGAACTCATAATCACTAACATGAATTCAAAAGACGGTGCAGAAACAAGCCAAATTGCTATGACAAGTAACATTGTATTGTATTTTGTGTTGCATTGTATGAATTTTGAAACTGGACATAAAAACGATACATAATAGTACAAAAACACTACACTACAGCCACCGGGCCAGGAAACGGCTGAAAAAACCTAGCGGTTAAAAATACGTCAAAGTAATATATGTATATCTGTTACGGAATTAATTTGGTAACCTCGAAATTTAGAGAAAGTGGTTTGGGTGCGAGATCTTTAACGCTAAACCTTCCCAACTATCCCGATAGTATTCTAGTATTCGAGGCTACCTCCCTAATTCGTAAAACGGTCCAAGACCCTGCACTAAGGGTTTATCGCTAAAACCAATTGTTACAACGGTGACTCCGCTACTGGCCAAAAATAATATATATTATAATTAATAAAACCTTTGAAAGGTACTGTTCGATCACGTTACGTTACAGCAATAATCACGTTGCGTTATAGCAAAACACAACAGCAGCACAACAGCACCAAAAAATCGCGCACACTTCACCGGGGCCAGGAGAGAACTGCCTCGCCAAACACAAGGAGTAACGACGTCACACGCCTCTAGGAATGTGACCAATCACAACGCGCCACGGGAAATCACTGAAGCGGGGATGCGTTCGAATTTTACCGGTGTTAAGTACAAAAAATATGTTAAAGTGAAAAAGGGATCCCGCTTTAGTGATTTCCCGTGCCGCGTTGTGATTGGTCACATTCCTAGAGACATGTGACGTCGTTTCTCCTAAAATGAAACACGAGAAAACAAAAGCGGTAAAAGGAATAACGTAAAAATAAATATAGATAAACAAAACAAACAAACATTATGAGACAAAACAACTAATATATTATTGGTAAATAAAGTTATTTGTGAAAAGCAAGCGCAATAGTTAAATATTAGATAAGCGTATACCAAACTAAGTGAACACAGGAGTCGGACTGTCAGACACAGAAGAGTGCTTTGCAAGTTTTTATTTATTGAGGGCAAAATAAATGGTTTTTAATGGAAGCAAAATTGTTGGCAAGCATTTCATTAATCGAGCACAGCAGCCACAAGCAAACAAGACATATATTTTCAGTGTATTGCCAAGAGTTTACAATGATTCTATAATTATAAGTTCTCTAGCGAAGTTTATGACTATAAAGTGGAAGTAACAAATTTGTTTCAATACGTTTTTTTGTTTGTTATTTACCAGGTGTATTTGCTACAATACCCTTTTCTAAAATATTTGATAGGTTTACCCAAAAAGGTTAAAACGGGATTTAAAAATAAAAAAATCAAGCTGAATCTTTTTGTTACCGAATTGTTTTAAAAGCCCCGGGATTGGGTCTAGCATTTTGACAAAAACATACTTGCAGGCATAGAGTACTATATCAAGTAATTATGTACACAGGACATAAAATATATGCAGTAGATTTGCGTCAACGATGAAAAATCCCCGTACAGCCACGCAACTATGAACCATTTTGAAACGGCGGAGGCTATGAAAACAACAGATGCGTAAACAATGCAGACATTTTTAAAGTCGCCTGTTTAGACATTTGCTTTGATTATCTCAACTTCCCTTCTTAGAGCATGATCGTTTTTCAGTCATCACGTTTTTCGAGAAAATGGAAGGTCAAGTGCCCCCTCTTACCCTTACGTGGCGGCGCCCATGGCTAGAACTGCAAGTTAAACGCCATTATCGGTGCCAAGTCGGGGGTAACTGGCCACTTCTTCTTTCGAGTAAATGTCTCTCTGTTTTTTTTTCAAAAATTGCTGACTCGTCTTCACACTCTTCAGTATATATACAGATCGCTGTAGTTCATGTCTCCATGCGTATACGCAATTATTTAACTAGTCTTTTGCTTAATGTGCAGTTACTTCAGTCTAATACGCTTTGCCTTTTTCCTTTTTTGAAAACGAGAGAAATGCGTATCGAATAAGCGTATCGAATACGCTTAAACGCTCCATGTGTCGTCATATGTTAGATGCGATAACGAATCGAATCGTATCGTTGATGCGCATTATGTGACGTCACGATTTCGATTCGCTAAAGCGTAAAATTACATGGCTGCCGAACCGAATCACATTCAAGGTTTTCAGTTTTGCGCAAAAACGATATGGTGGTTATTGTAAAGTGATATACAAACACAAGGCCGGTTAACTGTTAATTTTAAAGTATTTTTAGACTGTTAGTCTATTCTTCCAAAAAATCTAAGGTAATTTGTTAGCAGCAGCTGTTTGCGTCGAGTTTAGACATACCAAGGTATGAATTTGTTTATTGTGAACAGTTAAACCCTCAGGAATAGTTGGAAGAAACATTCAAAGTGTATAGATCACTCTAACTTCATAAGTTGTACTGTATTACATTTCCAGGCCATGTAGCACATTGAAAAATTCCTTTATATGACTGTACAAATCTATTAAATTTGTTTCATAAAAAACGACTAATTTGTATAACTTTGCACCAGTTGGACGAAAAACTTAATTAATTATGCAACTTGGTGTATGGAACGTTTGTTCAGCATTAACCTCAAATTTCCCCGTTATTTTCGGCACCAAATTAAAAAAATTACATATGGTTTCAAGTTGACCTACTTATTCAAACCACCTGTGCCGAGCGCATCGAGAATCGGAGAAGTCTAATACGCTTTGCCGTTTTTCTTTTTCGAAAACGAGAGAAATGCGTATCGAATAAGCGTATCGAATACGCTTAAACGCTCCATGTGTTGGCTGTCTGCGTTACCTGGAAAACATTTGTTTTGTGTTTTAAACATATCAAACACGGGTTTAAAAACAAACAAAATCTGTCTCTAAATCATGTTTTTGCACTTCTTATTTTATCTTTACAATTTAATAATTTCTTCTCACTCTCATAACTATCCAATTAAGCTTTTACTTTGCAGAGATATTACTTGTGCGGTAGGATTAAAGTGATTGTGTAGACCAGGGGTCCGCAAATACTTTTTGGTGCGACCCTAACAAATTTGCTCTAAATTCTCGCGACCCAAGCATTTTGTTAGCATGTAAGTTTGTGGAAAATACTAAGAAAATAAATATCAATATTACGACTGCTATAATGCTATTGTCAGTTGTTATTTATGAGACGGCAAGCCGAAGATCTTCCTCTACTTTGATCTGTATTTGGTTTTAATATAAAATAGTGCAGAAAGCGCATGACTGCTTGTACAGGTGCGCTTATAACTTGTTACATTGTTGTATGTAACATTACGTAGTCTTGTGTAACAATGCTACAATAATTAGGAGGATGAAAAAAATTGTATTTTATTAATACTATAGATGCGATGCTTATATTGATGGGAAATTTCAAATATTTCGCGACCCAGACTGGAAGGTCTCGCGACCCAAATTTGGGTCGCGACCAACTATTTGCGGACCCCTGGTGTAGACCAGTGTTTCTTGCAAACAATATAAAAATCAATGAAGGTACAAATTACAGAAAAAATAATTTAATAATTGTACTAGAAAAAAATCGGTGATGTTGTCGCGAAACAAACAAAGAATTCCTGACAACTTAGGTAGATTCAATCCGCCAACTGTGACGATATTGGGTCCATCTCTTCTCTCGACCTTGCAAACTCCTCTTCACTTTGCCCTCCCAGGTATTTGCGCCACTCAGTGATTATCTGAACAAAAGAGGTTTTCGTCGTATTGTGACGTCACAACCGTTTATTGTAAAACGTCGTTAAAAGGAGTAATTGTTTATTACACTTCGGACAAAATTTCAACTAAAACTTCAATCGGCCTGTCTTTGAGAGGTGACTCAAGAGGTGCAAGCGCCTCACAATTCGACAGACCAATTGTGGTCCAGATTATTCTTTTTAAAAGGAAAGTATTTTCTTTCTCGTCAGTTTTTTTTTGTCTTCGCTTGATTTTTTTAAATTCGGATGAGTTTACTTTTATTGACTGTTGTCACGGCCACTGAGTTTGACACCCCTGGGAGTGTGTCCTGATCCGGGGTTTCATGAACGCTTTAGGGAGGGTATGGGCCCTGGTTGAGAACCACTGCCTTAAAAGGCAAACCCCTGGGTTTAGTGGTTAACCCGTTGCCACAGTACATATTCAAGTTTATATTATAACGCCATAAACAAAGCATCGAATAATAAGAAAAACATCATGATTTTTTAACACAAACTGAACCGTGGAATATCAACAATGTAGCCTAGTTGTCAAATCTATTGCCGAGGTGGGCGATGAAACTTTTTTGTTTCAGATTTGAACTCTTCACAAATTACACTGGCCAACACAATTTTTGGTGTCTTTAATGTTAAAACTGATATTGACTAATTTTGGGGTACTGATTTCAAAAATCATTACGGTTTTCTTCAATCAGGTCAACTTTTTAAGTTATTTACAAAACCAAAATTTATGACCATATTGGTTCAATGACTTTAAAATCACGCTTTTATATGTTTGTTAAAGTTTTGTTACATTAAACACATCAATTTTCTACAGTGCAGTCGGTTTTATAGCATAAACATGTGTTCTATGCTTATGCTCTGTCTAAAAATGGTTGGTGTAGGCTAGTGGTAACTTTAAACTATACGTGTTTTATGGAGTGATTTCAGACTAGTAAAGCAAGGTGGTAAAACTAAAATTAATAGTGGCTAGGTCATCTATAAGGTGTTGCATGAATTACCAAGATGTTTTATTCTAGATTACTGGTGAATACCCATTGAACACAACTAAAAAGAAAAAAAAGATCTGTATCAAATGTGCATATCTTGCACACTTAGATGTGACTTTGGGGGTTTAGGACAAGCAATGGGCTCCACTTACCTAATGTTGATTGGAATATTACAGTAATGGACAAAAACAGTAGAAATATACTAACATTACTAGACATAGTACAAAACTAAGTTATTAAGCGGTCTGATAAATTCGGAACGAAAATGAGTATAAAGCTACACTTCCCTTAAAACGTAGGGGATATAAATGATGAGAATTAAGCTGAAAGGTTCCAACAGGATATCAGTAAAACGAAACGTGCCAGGGAAGAGGGAATAATGTGGTCCTGGCTAATTACTGTTGGTAAATTAAACGGGACGATATTGCTGCCAGTCATTTCCAAAAGTTACAGAAGTACATGTGTAGGGTAGGCCTATATCCGATATACCTGACAACTTACAAATTTGAAACCTTTTTTTTTGTTTTTTGTGTGGAATTTTGTTTGTTAGGAGTGTCTACCTGTTACATTTAAAATTAAATCGAAACTTTGTTCTTGCAATAACGGTAATTCCACTTAAAATACTCAAAACCAGTTTCACTATAGTGTATACATATAGATTGTTTTTCAAACGTGGATGTACCATAACATTTAAACTAGACGTGATACAGATAAACCGATTGCATTTTTGAAATCAGGGCACTCAAATTAGTCAAAATCAATTAAAACATTACTGACACCAGTAAAAAAATATTTTTTTGTTGCCCTGTGTTATCATCATTCAAAAAATTTCTATTTTGAAGTCAGGCAATTATTGTTTTCAAGTTGCCGTCCACACGAAATTTGGTAGTCAGACTTTTCTTTAAATATCAATTAATTTGGCAAACTATGCCTACGACTTTTTCCCTATTTTCACTTTCCTGTCAATAACTGCAATGGTTGCCTGAATTATTTGACGCTTTCGACAAAATATATTTTTCAATGACATCACTGCTACTCTGCTAGACCGATCAATTAGTGCTTGATAAAAAATGTTTAAGGAGCTACAAGGTCATAACCACTCAGTAAGCAAACATGTGGTCCTATAAAAGACAGCACTGTGTGGAAATCAAATCCAAGCGACATCAGTGGGCAGGAACTCAAGAAATAACTATTACGAAATAACTCGTATTAAAAAGAAGATGTCTTTGTCAAAAAACGTAGAATTTGTGATAAAGCGTCCATTTGTAGGAACTTGTAGGTCCATAGCCGTGTGATTTTGTATTGCAAACTTCTATTTATTGCCATTCCAGCAAGCAACTGGCAAAGACTTTTAAGGAGAGATGTGGCATTGTGCTGAAAGTTAAATGTCAGTTAATGGTGGACAGGTGTCACACAAGCTTGCGATCCAAACCCAGTTTCGATGACCAAGGTAAGTGGAATTAACAAGTGTTTTTTCGTACTATGAGTTCGCAACGCAAGCACATGTATTTCACAGCCACGTGGCATATTTAAGCACAATTATTTAGTAACTTATTACTGAAAGTGTCGGCTCTAGTTTCTTGGTTTGCAAATTAAAAAATCCAAATGCAGAATCGTAATTGTTAAAACAATCAGTAGCGACATCAGCAAAAATTCAAGTTATGGGGACAAAATCTGCATTTTCAAGCCTTCAGGATTGAAGTCATTGCGCTTATCCCCTTCACGGCGACGCCAGTGGCCATCACCCCTTTAAAATCAGACTGGTTTCCTGATATTCTGCCATCTTAGCAATACAAAGGTTTTAAAAAAGGACGTCTTATATTATCTTGTAGAGAATACAAAGAAGTCACGTTAAAGAATTAAAACGAGGAAACGAAGAATAGCAAGACGACGAAGTAGAAGATGAAATCGCAACGGAAAAAAGAAATTGATCCGAAAATTAAAAATTAGCTGCGAAATGTGCCGATCATTATGCTGGGACTGAAATGTGTCAAATTGCATGGCTTGTTTTAACACACTTTTACACATAATCAATTCTGCACCTATGACGTGTGGTATACTGTTTGTGTAGATTTTTTCATAACCAATCATGTTTTCCACTTGCTTGTTCTTTAAAACTCATGGTAATGTCGTTCTAGACTTGGCGGTGTTATAATGTGTTTTCCAAATCTTGCCAGAGTGAACTAGTAAAATGACACGAACTAATTGTTACGACTCACAACTGATGTACAGTCAGAAATTCGCGCGACTGTTTTAACATATGACATCACACTAGAAGTCCAATTTATGGAAACACGTGAAGTTTATTTGAACGTACGTAATATTTACGTTTTAACCACGACAAATGCGTTAATCACGTCAATCATGTGGCTCAAGGTTTTCTGTGAAAAAACAATCACTGAACAATGAGATAAAAAACTATTGGATGCAAAGTTGTGTGATTTACTGGCGTGCATGAATGTTATGCGCACATTCGTGTACTGTAAAGCAAGATTTGCGACATATCAAAGTCTAAAATCGGCAAAAAGATTTGCTTAGAGGCCAAAATATATTTTTTTTAATTTCAACATTTATGTGCTCGGACATGACATTGTCGCAAACTAATCGGGTCAGATATCCCTACTGTTGCTATTTGTGTTGACGCTGTCTTTGGCACACCGAGAACTTTCGAGATGTTTACTGTATTCTCTCCACAATAGAATGCACTCGTTATTAAAAACGCACCACAGCCCCCAAAACACAGGTTACTCTAGTTCAAACACAAGGCGTGACATGGCGTGATGATAGAACCTATCAGATGCATTGTTACGTCATAAGATGTCTAGGTTGCAATGTACTGAACAAGTTAACTTGTGGCAGACATGAAACCTATCTCGGGTCAGTTTTTTCAAGTGACTAGATTGTTACGACAGTAAAGTGTTGGTCATTGTAACACTTCAAGGTTAATTGGCCGTGTCGTTACGGTTGCTGGGGCTGCCTGTCCAAAACGCAACAATAGATGACAAGTTTTTTCAACTACAGTTGACATATATGTCAGAACCTTATTGGCTTTACTGCCTTAAGTACCTTATAAGTAAAGATCTAAATGTTGACCGGATTTTTATTTCTTTTTGGGACAAAAATTTTGCTGCGCCTGTAAATGTAGTGGAATAGCTTTTAGCAATAAATACAATGACAAATGTTCTGAGAAGATACGAAAGCGTTAAAATTGCTACAGAATATTTCAAATTTCGACCAAAGTATTCCAGTGACGTTCTTAAAGCAGTGATGAAATACTATAAACCAGATTGGAACAGATCGAGTCGACATGATTTGATGGTTGAAGTTGGATGTGGCAGTGGTCAAGCTACAAACCACTTTGCTCCATATTTTAAACAAATCTTAGCTTCGGACGTAAGTCGTCAGCAAATAGAATTAGCCAAGAGGCAAAACCAATTTCCCAACGTGTCTTACGAAATTGGTAGCGCTGAAAACTTATCGTTAGTTGACGCCGGTTCCGTTGATCTAGTGCTTGCCATGGAGTGTGCTCACTGGTTTGACCTTCCCAGATTTTTTGACGAAACGGCAAGAGTACTTAAGCCTGATGGATGCCTCGCAATAGGAGGATATTGGTTTCCGAAGCTTGTTCCGCTTATGGATGGGAAGGATGATCTCAAATTCAAAGTTAGTGATTTGCTGGAACACTTTCTTGTTCATGGAAAGCGTCATGACATGATTCGCTACGCTCAGGTCAAAACCCAGTTCCCAAACGTATATGAAGCAATTCCATGGAATAAGAAAGAAAAGCAGAATGTACAGGTTAGTAAACGTCTAACAGAGATGTTAATGAATGTTAATTTACGATATTAAAAGGCAAACACTGATATATAGGTTTGCCACGTTTTTATCATATAAAATCAGACTTGTCAAAGGCTTTTACGCCGCCACCAGAGAGCTTTAATGTACCGTAAATAAATAAAAATTAAATAAATAAAAATTTTTTGAATTACCTTACTTTCACTTATTTAACTGTCCCTAGCTCGTAAGGAGCAACGTACTAAAACAATATTATTAAGAATGATTATATTTTTCTTAATAATCTTGGTATTTTTTTTCTTAATTAATAAGGTGGCGTACGGGGACTGGAACTTGGCAACAGCAAAGGGTTTTATGCGATCGATGGATTCTTATCAGCTACATATGCAACATATTTTTGATTTATGCCAGAACCAATTCCCACCTCACACACCCTTGGATTTAGATTCTGCTGAAGTGTTTAGCAAACGAGTAAAAGAATTGCTGGAAGTCCCTCAAGCCATAGACGATAACGTCAAATTTCGAGCCTTGTTTGATGTGTTTCTTTTATTAGCTAAAGTAGGGTGAAAAACTAAGTTGGATGAAAATTGACATTTGTGTGTATGACTAAACTATCTTTTGTAACAACCACTTTATTGGGTTATATGGCACTAAACATGCAAAAATTCGAACGCGTCATAGAGATTTGAAAGTCTAAATAGCTAAACTATATTAAGAGACGATATCAGAGAGAGTAACCGAAAATGTATAGGCATGAAGTTACAAAATAATTTTAAATTCCTGTTGAAATATTTTACTTAATTGGTATCCTGAAAAGGACATCGTGATGGAAACCCTTGGCATTTACTGGACACGATTCTACGCTCGTTTCGTCGGAGCCGGAATCAAGTTGCTTTGACACATTTCCTAGAGGAAAAAACACGCAGTCTGTAGTGCTGTCACGCTAATAACTAAAAAAATGAAATGAAATGCGAGACTTTTTACTGTAAAACAAACAAAAAAATGGCGATAACCTTTTATTAATATCATCTGTTGATATTGTTTGCACTATAGCCCGATAAGAGCACATATATACACACACTCGTATTTTCTTATTGTCACGTTTGAACCGCCAAAAAGTTTTGTGAATTTGATTGCATATCTGCAGTGCAGAAAATCACATTTACTGTATACATGTCAGTTATAAAAGAGCATGAAAGCAAAGTTAAAAAACAGGTTAAAGGTGTTACGAATGCAAATTACGCCCAGATTGTAATTGCTCCACTGAACTGGTAATAATGTACGATGCCGGCCACCCAGCCGGTGTAATTTGGTGTTGGAGCGCTGGCCCCCGATTAGGCTTCTGTAGTAGGTTCAAATCCGACCGCAGGTTGATTTTTCTAGCCTTCCCGAAATTTGTCAAAATGTTGTCGCACTATGATGCAAAGCAGTGAAGGAGCACGATTCAGAAGCTTATCATGAAACAAACACAAAATGTTCGTGTATGTTGACTTTGTCTATGTTATTTTGTTAGCGCAAGTAAGTAGTGTTAAATGTTTATTTACAAGGTCACCTTATTGTTTCGTTTTTAGGTTATTTACGAGATGAGAAGATTCTTATTAAATGCCACACAATTATTTATTGGAAGTGCTGTTAAACTTACTTCAATATAGTTTTATCAAAATATTTTAACATCGTTGGTTTTAATACTTGAACATCATGAGAATTTATTTATTTTATTCTTAGCTTAAGCTGTTTTAGCCTTAAAATAAAACTAGTTTTTTTATTGGATTTTGCTGATGTTTATCCGCCTGGTGGCACTGTAACCCAAAGGGTCGTTAAGGCACGGGCAGGAACTTGGCCGAATGGTCTGGCGCGCCTGACCCACATACAGACCTAAAAAAAAAACTTGATCGGGATTCGTCCCGGGAGTGTCCTGGGTTCGAAACCCGTGAAAAAATAATAATAATAATTTTCCAGTAGGGCAGGAACTTGGCCGAACGGTCTGGCGCGCCTGACCCATATACAGACATAAAAAACCCTGATCGGGATTCGTCCCCGGGAGAGTCCTGGGTTCGAACCCCGTGAAAAAAAAAATAATAATAATAATTTTCCAGTATGGAATGCGCATCGCAACTATGAATGCTGAAGATGTGGAGAAAAAACCTATCCCAAGCTATATAAGGATTGAAAACTGCGAATTTTATGTTACCTACAACGGTCAAGTTTTCACTTGTAAATACTGTGGTAAGGAAGGTCACAAACAAGCTGAATGTTCACAAAGGAAAAGCGATTTTCCAGTGTTAACTGGAACTGTAGCAGGGAAACGGTTGGAAACTGGACAGCGTACCAACGCTGATAACACTTCCCCGACTCGCCCTGAGGTGGCCGAATGCAATCAAATAATCACAACAAACGGGTCTGACCTAATTGTTGGTGACCAGCAGGAAAATCGCGAGGATTTGGGCAACCTACCTGTAACAGAAAACGTGATGACAAGCACCCCACATGACAACAAGGCACCTTCAAAAACAGCCAGCAGGAAAAGACTGGAACGAAGCCCTGAGGAGTTTCCACAAAGCAAAAGCTTTTGTGTGAAAACTATTTCACTAATCTGTCCAGGGTGCCAAGCAGAAGCGCATCTAACTGAAGAATCAAAGACGTTTACATGTTGGAGCTGTTCAAAAAAGTTTTTGGTAGCAATTAAATGCTGCACTGACGAGCTCTTCCTGGTCCAGGAAAACACGAAAACGTGTCAATGCCCGGGCTGCAACAATCGAATGAGATGGATGCCTTGTTGCAGAGACTTCCAACCGGAATTCCAAGTGGAAGGTAATTTATTTGAATGTGTTGTGTGCCAAAAGTTTTCATTAACGTGTTTGTGTAAAACCGTTAATTTATTGCCGAAAGTTACAATGTGCTCTTATCAGTCCCAGCCAACCGTTTTTGTGCGAATGTGGTATAGAATATGAATGGGACATTAATATAGGAATACAAGTGCATAAATGAAATAATACTCTTATTTAGGTTTTATGGCTCTTAAAATTAATTCTCACAATGTCCGAGGTTTAAACCTAGCCCTAAAATGGAAAACTATAATTAAATATTTGCACCGTAAAAATTGTCATGTAGCATTCTTACAAGAAACACATGGCTGTGAGAAGCATGACAAATTGTGGGGAATGGAGTGGGGTGGTGAAGCGTTTTGGGCACACGGAAGCACCAATAGTCGCGGGGTCGCAATTCTCTTTGCCAAGCATCTTTCCTATTCTTTAACGAATATATACCGAGACGTCGAAGGTAGATTTATAATGATAGAAGCGACCATCAATTCTCAGCCACTATTGTTTGTAAACGTTTATGCACCAAACAAAGATGATCCAGACTTTTTCGAAAAATTATTTGCCACGCTTAACGGATTTTCAACCGCGTCAATTATAATGGGAGGAGACTTTAATCTTGTAATTAATACAGACCTAGATAAAACCGGAAAATCAATCCACAGTAACCAAAAAGCAAAAGCTACCCTACAACGTTACATTAATCATTTCAACCTCACAAATATCTTCCGCCACAAAAACCCAATGCTGAAAAAGTTCTCAAGGGTTCAGAAAAATCCCCCAGCGGCATCTCGAATTGATTTTTATTTACTTGGTAATGATCTAATACAAAATGTAAAACACGTCGACATTGTTCCTGGGCCCATGTCCGACCACTATATGCTCGCCCTAGAGGTCGCCGTTAATCCCTTACCACGTGGAAAGGGTTACTGGAAACTAAACGCGAGTTTCCTGACCGATTTGAAATATATAGAAAAGATTAAATCCCTCATTGACATGCATAAAACGGATAATCAAGATTCCGCTATCAATCCGCATGTCATATGGGACGCTTTAAAAGCTGTGATCCGAGGGGAAACAATCCGGTATGCATCCGAAAAAAAAAACGGAATAACAGCGCCAAACTAACGAAAATAGAAAAGGATATCGTCACAATTCAAAATGCTGTTTGTAACACGACGGGTGAGGAACGTGATCAACTACACGACAAACTATTCGCCCTTCAAAATGAACTAGATAAACTTCTAAAGCGCCAAACAATCAGCGCCATTACCCGTAGTCGGACTCGCTGGGCTGAAGACGGAGAAAAAAATACGAAATACTTTTTAAACCTGGAAAAACGACAGGGCGAAAAGAAAAGTATAAATCGCCTAATTTCTGGATCGGAAATCCTTACAGATCAAGAAAAAATTCTGAAAAGCTTAGCGAAATTTTATGAACAATTGTATAGAAGGGATGACAAAGTCCAACATCAATGCATCTAAACTAGCATCGTTGGGACTTCCCCAAATTCCGCTAGAAGCCATGGAAAAAATAGAAACTGAAATTCTGGAGACCGAGTTTTTAAACGCACTAAAAGACATGGGCAAAAATAAGTCACCGGGACTCGATGGCTTCCCCGCCGAGTTCTACCTAACATTTTGGGAAAACCTAAAAGGTCTTTTCACAGCGGCGTGGAGTTTTTCGATAAAAATTGGAAATTTGACCCCTTCGCAGTCCAGAGCTGTTATAACTCTTCTTCCCAAAATGGATAAGGACCCGCTTCACCCAGGTAGTTATAGGGCAATTACGCTACTAAATGCTGATTATAAAATTGCCTCTAAAGCAGTTAACAACAGATTACGGTCGGTTTTGAACCATGTAATCTCTCCTGACCAAAATGGTTTCATAGCAAATCGATACATTGGTACTATAATATTCGACTTCTATTTGATATTATAGACAGTGCCGACCACCAAAATATTCCAGGGGCAATTTTGTCATTGGACATATTCAAAGCTTTTGATACGTTAAGTTGGGATTTTATGTTTTCTGCATTAGAAGCTTTTGGTTTTGGCCCAACAATTATTAGACATGTCAAATGTTTTTACCAAAACCCGACATCGGCAATAATTAATAACAGTTTTGTATCTGCGCCATTTAAAGTCGAAAGAGGAGTGAGGCAAGGTGATCCTCTGTCTCCCACGCTTTTTGTTCTAAGTATTGAATGTCTAGGAATAATGTTAAGACAGGGGAACTTTTTAGGTATAAAAGTACATGACAAAGAATTTAAAGTTTCCATGTTTGCGGATGACACCGTTTTGTTTCTCTCCGGCAGCGATAATGATTTTCGCGAAGCATTAAGTATAATCACAGAGTTTGGCGATATGTCGGGATGCAAAATAAATATGAACAAATCAAACGCATTTTTTGTTGGTTCCAAACGCTCCTGTTGCCACAAACCGATGCAACAAGCCGGGCTCTTGAGGCCTTCTCAAAAAACTAGGTATTTGGGGGTTGTAATTCCGACCACGACGTGCAGCGATGAAAAATTGCTGGAATACAATTTTTTGCCTATACTGCAAAAGATCAAAGTTATTGCAAACCTATGGTCGACAAGGAGTCTTTCCTTACTGGGGAAAGTAACAATAATTAAAAGCCTTAATGTAGAAAATTAATGTAGAAAATTATATTCTGGCACTAAACCTTAAATGGTTTCAAAAACTTTTTGATGAAAGCGTAGTTGCGGATTGGAAACAAATCGAGGCACCATACTTAAGGGGACAAAGAGTTAACGCTTTTCTAAATGCAACTATATCGCTTAATCGAGCCGAGGTTAAACGTGTTTTACCCTTGAGAACCTTGCGCCACACCCTTGTCAGTTGCATACACACTTTAAATCTGCTAAAACCAAAATCGACAGAAAGGACACTTTGGCTGAACAAAAAAATTAAGTACCAATCTAAAACTTTCTTTATGAAACCCCTGATCGACTCTGGCGTAATGTTACATGAACACCTATTGACTAATGAAGGAGAGTATGAAACTTACGACAACTTGGCGTTAAAATTTAATTTTCAGGCTAATAACGCAGAGTTCATTCAATTTATAAAACTTGTTTCAAGTCTGCCTGAGCAATGGGACTCAGAAAACTATATCGACCCACAAATAACTCAGTCAGAACATATATTGAATCTTATTAAAGACACAAACAGCGTCAAAACAATTTACACAAAGCTACAAGACAGCGTGGCTCGCGTGCCAGTTAAGTCCCAAGACTTTTGGAAAAACAAGCTTTTCATAAATTTTGTCATACCGTGGCGAGAAGTATATATTAACAACTTTAATTCCACTATTGAAAATAGGTTGAGAAGTTTTCAAATTAAAGTAAATCTGAATGCCATCGTGTGCAACCAAATATTGCACTCCTTTGGGAAAATTGACTCCGACTTGTGCACATTCTGTAAAAATGCTACAGAAAACGTTTACCATGTTTTTTATTCTTGTCATGTAACTAGACTGTATTGGGAAAACGTTTGTGCATGGATTAGTGCTAGAACCCGAGTCCCACTGACGTTACCTCCCGTGAACTTACTTTTTGGTGTCCACAATGGTGGATCCGGCGATAAATTGGTGAACTGTATGTTGTTATGTGCCAGATATGTCATTTACCATAGTAGTAGGGGATCGCCAGATTGGCGATGGCGCCTTCAATGGGCCTGGCGTACTGTGATTTATAGATGAGTGTGCCGTAATCGCTGGTCTGCATAGACGCTTCAGGGCTGATCCCAGTTATGAATTTATGTTCATCTTAACTGATACTGGTCAATCTGGCGATCCCCTACTACGAAGCTGACATGTGCAGCATACGAGGCAGGCAACGGTGCTTGTGATTCGACTTTCGGCGGATTCTCCACTGAGCCTGTGTAGCTCAGTTGGTAGAGCGCGAGTCCCGGAAAGACTCCTGTCGTGGGTTCGAATCCCACCGCAGGCTAGATTTTTCTAGCCTACGCCTTGCCATATGGTGGTGAATGCTTGGTGACCGGCTGATTCGGTATGGCGCCTTCAATGGGCCTGGCGTACTGTGATTTATAGATGAGTGTGCCGTAATCGCTGGTCTGCATAGACGCTTCAGGGCTGATCCCAGTTATGAATTTATGTCTTAACTTCTTAAATAATAATAATAATAATAATAATAATAATAATAATAATAATAATAATAATAATAATAATAATAATAATAATAATAATAATAATAATAATAATAATAATAATAATAATAATAATAATAATAATAATAATAATAATAATAATAATAATAATAATAATAATAATAATAATAATAATAATAATAATAAACATGAATCAGTCTAGTGCACACGGGTCGGCAAACTTTTCGGCGCTGCTGACCAGCATAAGGCAAACATAATCCCTCAGTAATGGATGTTAAGTCCAGCATTCATGCCAGCTTACTTGTCATCATGACGTTAATTAAGTGAGGGACATTAGGTTGGTAACGTGATACCGTCAACAATTAATGAGTTTACTATAAACGGGTAATTTGTGGACATTACACCAGTTGGAAGAAAACTAAACTTATATAGATAGTATATGGCACTGTACGGTATGCAAATGCTTCGCGTTCCACAAAAGCACAGCATAAACAGGAAGAAGAAGGCAAAAACAGTTAACCGTCGGCATTAAAATGACAATGGATTTGCAGGACTACAAAGTGCTACGGTTTGGGGCATATCATTTTGCGGCATTTTTTCGAAAACACACTGCAGCACATACAACAAAATGCTTTATAATACATGGCGTTACGTGTGGCAAATATGACGTCTACATCGTTTTTGTTAATGGTCATAAGTTGATACTTTGCCTTGTTTCCAAATTTAAATGAATTGTGTTTTACCGAACATACATAATCGGAAAAATTAGATGACGCCTATGCTTCCTGTCGGTGTGGTCAGACTGACTATGCATTTCACAAGCCAGATCGTATGTAGGCCTACAGTGATGTAATTTTTCTTGAAATGCTGTCTGCTGGTATGCAGTTTGCGTTTTTGGTAAGCATCGCTGACGAGGTAGGTTTCAAGTTACGCAATGACTATAGTCATGGTTCTTCGTTTGAAGCTCTGTCCGTTCGACCTTAATTCAAGCAGTTTTAGAAATACTGCTTTCCATGATTATAAAAGTGCAAGATGATTAAGACTGAAAAGTCGTGGACTTAAATTAATGCCACGTTAAATATTTATCAAGTTTTGTGTCCCTTCTCTCAATTGAAATGGGCTGGGCCTATGCTGTTTCCAACACAGCTTTCGTATATCCATGTCTTGACATATTTTTTGCCCATTATATGTAATCTACAAGCCTTTGGTGGGTGCAATCGCACAATATTTGCAGCAAAAGTATCCAGATGTTTTGATGTTTCTGCATATTTTTGCATTATATTTAGGGGACTTGTAGTACTTTCAGAAACCTAAAACATTCTTAACCACGAACAGAATCGTCTTTGGATGTCGCAAAAATAGTATTCAACTGTAAAGTTTAAACGATTTGACAAAACTATTGTTATCAAGTCAATGACAATTTTGTTCCCCAGCAAGTTGTTTTAAGCCGCCTCATTTGCACTTCAATTTTTCTGGAAGTAACATTTCGTTTTTTCCTATACACTCTCTAGCCAGGTGCCCCAAACTACGACCCGCGGCGCGTGGGCCAGATCCAGCACGCGACGTCATCTTATCCGGCCCGCGAAGGCCTTTTATCTTGCCATATATCTCATAAAAAATAAATCTTGCCAAACTATTTCTAATGTAAGTGTTCCCGCAACAATATGTATACCTATAGGATTAATTTTCCCTTGTTTTACAGAACGAAGAAAAACGTTCGAAAGACAGTTTGTTACATCACAGCAGGACTAAATATATTAATGCCTTCGCTATTGTACGAACCAATGTCTTTGTTTTGTTAATTGCGATGAAAATAAATAAATATTGCCAATAGAGGAGACTCTTGAATATGGCACAAAATTTTACGTTTTGACAGTAGCACCATATGACTCTAAATAAGATTGTAGTAAGCCATTGAGTTTCTTCTGATTCCAAAAAAGATCTACGCGAAGCACGGCTTTGGAACAGCGCTGCGTTCGGGCTTGTATGCTATATGGCTCTCGCGTGTAAATTTTAATGCCAACCGGCCCGCAGTTGCCTGAAATAACCTCCAAGAAGGCTCAAGGTTCATAACCAAAATACTTGATTGCAATATTTTATCTCGATATTGCTCACTCGCAAAAGGTTGTCACAACAACAGCTGTCACAAGAAGGATTTCTACAGTAGGTGGATGATTTGGAATCAACTAAGGATGGTGCGGGTTCACAAAGGATGCACCCACTGTTCTTGCCTACGGAATATAAATACATCGCTCATCCGGTAAAATTATCTTCACGCTAAAAATTGCAGTGGGTTGTGCGGATAAACACCCAAAACCGGATTTGTTTGCGATTTTAAGGCAGGCTGCCTATTTGGGCACGGAAGATAGGGAAACGCCAACACGTTTGGATTTTACTTCTCAACGGCTGATTGGATATTTCGGTTTAGTTTGAATGCTATATAAGTAGCTGCTATTGTAAACTTTGCACAGTTTGGTACAGCGAAGGTTGATCAAACAAGGTAGGTTTAATAACAAAACATGTATTTTTAAGTAAAATTTGCTTGTAGTTTATAAACGTTAAAGTGTAATATACTATTTGTTTGCGTTTACAGATGAAAATCAAGACGTGCGTCTCCCTTCTTGTGCTTTTTCTTTTGGTAGTTGATCTGAGTGACTCGCTTTTTTGGCGACGAAGAAGACGAAGACGTATTGTAATCTACAGACGTCGAACACCGTACTACCGTCGACGCTGTTACTACCGCCGCCGCAGCAGGCAAGTCTTTAAAGTTTTTATCTGAAACTATGTGCTACTAATACCATTGCTACAAATTATGTTTTGCTTACACAGGACTGGAAAAGACAACTTTATCTCAGGTAAATCTGATATGGTCTACACCTGTCAATATTTAGGCAATCTTGCTACAAAGTGATCAATTTAAATTATTGATCACTCTCTCGTAAAATGTGTGCCAAGCTCGTTTAGTATTTCCATTTTTGCGTATTAGGCCACTTTTAAGCGTAGCGGGTCTATTCTTTTTAATGTAACAAATAGAAAACGAAGATGACAACGAAGACGTAAAACTTGAAGAAGACAAAGAGTTCGAGAGTCTTCCAGATGATTCAGATGATATTAATGATCTGCTTGAAGTAGAAGAGAACAAACTTACCGAATAAATTTAGGAGAAAAATTTAAAGGTACGTTTAGCTGTACGATAGCTTAATTAAAACCGTAGCTCAGTAAAGACGTATAAAATCTAATTTTACTTGTGTTAGAAGCAAACGTGTTAAAATGTTGATTTCCTGTTGCTGATGATTGAGCGTGCTATAATATGCTTATTTAGCTGTTGATTAATTGTTTATGTTTTTACAGAAAAGGACTTCTGACAGGGAAGACGATCTCCTAAATATTGTGATAAAATTATGATCAAAATAAATACATGACGGGGCAGCAGCTTCTTTTTATTGTTGAACACGGGTTAAAGGCAGCTATATGACATTTCTCAAACGAATTTCAAGTGGCTAAACCTTTAGAACACATTGCAGTCAATTTCCAATACAAACAAGCGTGGCGTAATAAATCTGTACCGAATCAAAATAAACCGTCTTGCAAAATAACAACGTCAGAACAAACCTGTATCCCTACCAAAATAACAGAGTGATAAAGTTTAGCAACATACACCTTACGCACAAATATTTTTTTTAACCTGGAAAAACAAACCTATTTCCCATATACCCCGCAAACCCGATAACTGAACAAAAAATACCCGCTCGTAATTATGTAAAGTACAAATATATTTACAGTTGTAACTATTTCAAAACAAAATGATTTGTTGGACTTGTGCTTTACATAAAGGAATTTTTCGTTATCTTCGTTTTCAGTTTTGGATGTCCATCGCGGCGACAAATAAACGCATAAACCCATGCGCAACAAGACAAGCAATTGCCAGGAATTATCAAAACTGCCCCAAACATGCAGAAAAACGTCTTTACGTGCACTTGGTGTACCTGATGCCCCAAACCCAAACAAAACCCCAAATAATTCAATCTCTCCAAAATGTAATACTAGAATCTGGTGTTGTCTAGTTACTACAGAGAAAGAAAAATAAATACCTTGACGGAAGTTTGTAAAGTGAACAAAAAAACAAAAATGTAACGGCGTAATGTTATAAGTCACGTCATATAAACATCAGCAAAAAACAAACGCAAAATAAGTTTAAAATCTAAGTAAGGTGTTTAGCACAAAAAGGATAAAGCAACATATCCTACTGTTGCAAAATATTTGTTTGGGCTAAACACAGACATGTTTCCAATATGCTTCGTTTCCGCTGGATTCTAATTTAGAAATAAGTGGTAACTTATCGAAAAAGCTACTAGCACCAAACCTCGACAGTCCCACATTATGCTAAATTCCGATAGGTAGAGCAAAGAGCACTAAGACGCATTTAAAACGACATATCTCTAAACATGCTGACTATATAGCTATGCTTTTTGGAATGGGGTCAGGTATTATTATTATTTAAAATACAATAAAACTGACTTTAACACTAAGTTTCTATACACAATTTTTTTAAAAAATTACTTTCTAACTCTAACCTACCTCGGCTGCGAAATAAACAATTCAGCTCTTTGGGCTACTGTAGCGAAATTTTATTTGCTTGTTGATTTTTTGTCACCGTCACTTTTTGTTTTCGTTCTTTTTCGTTGTGGCACCTTAATTACGTTTTTGTGTTGTGGCACCCTCGCTGCTTCCCCTTAGGGGTGATTGGTTTGCAAGGCGTTGATTGCGCCGGAATGTGCCTTCTTGTTCCACATGCCTAAAATAGCGCGTCGCTAGTCGTTGATAGGGCTTTTCTCTGGGCGCCGTGAAACGTAGTGGTGTTGTTGTTGGTATTGGTGGTGGGTTGCCACGTGCTCGGTGTAACTTTGCTTTTACATTGTTTTAAATATAAGTCGCGCCCATAGGCTAAACCAGTGTGAGGGAGTATAATTGGCTTTAGTGGTGAGCCGTGATTGCAGGATTCTGGACCGGTTGCAAATTAAGTAAGCAGGCTTGGTTCATAAGATCGTAAGAAAAGTCGTGGACTTAAATTAATGCCATGTTAAATATTTATCAAGTTTTGTGTCCCTTCTCTCAATTGAAATGGGCTGGGCCTATGCTGTTTCCAACACAGCTTTCGTATATCCATGTCTTGACATATTTTTTGCCCATTATATGTAATCTACAAGCCTTTGGTGGGTGCAATCGCACAATATTTGCAGCAAAAGTATCCAGATGTTTTGATGTTTCTGCATGTTTTGCATTATATTTAGGGGACTTGTAGTACTTTCAGAAACCTAAAACATTCTTAACCACGAACAGAATCGTCTTTGGATGTCGCAAAAATAGTATTCAACTGTAAAGTTTAAACGATTTGACAAAACTATTGTCATCAAGTCAATGACAATTTTGTTCCCCAGCAAGTTGTTTTAAGCCGCCTCATTTGCACTTCAATTTTTCTGGAAGTAACATTTCGGTTTTTCCTATACACTCTGTAGCCAGGTGCCCCAAACTACGACCCGCGGCGCGTGGGCCAGATCCAGCACGCGACGTCATCTTATCCGGCCCGCGAAGCAGAGTTGCAAGCGGGCCCGAAATCTGAGCCCGAACCCGGCCCGAACCCGAAAGTATAAGCCCGAAGCCCGACCCGAACCCGAAACGTTTTTGCAAAGCCCGTTTAGGCCCGAAATTTTGATTGACGGGCCTATCCAAGAAAGCCTTGCAACAAAGGATGAGAAAAAAAAAGAGAAAGGCAACAAACACAATGAACAATAGTAGACAATGGGGTAAACAATACGTTTTAGAGGAGGGTGGGCATTAGGTCAAAGCCAGAGAATCGTTACTTAGTTGAATGATTTTATTTAAAAAACAATGGCGGGCACGGAACCTAAAGTCAGGCCCGTTTTAAGCCCGTTTTCTCACAAATACCTAAGCCCGAACCCGGCCCGAACCCGGCCCGAACCCGGCCCGAACCCGGCCCGAACCCGGCCCGAACCCGAACCCGGCCCGAACCCGGCCCGAACCCGGCCCGAACCCGAACCCGGCCCGAACCCGGCCCGAACCCGGCCCGAACCCGGCCCGAACCCGGCCCGAACCCGGCCCGA
Organism: Phallusia mammillata; assembly: GCF_965637545.1. Taxonomy (NCBI): domain Eukaryota; kingdom Metazoa; phylum Chordata; class Ascidiacea; order Phlebobranchia; family Ascidiidae; genus Phallusia; species Phallusia mammillata. The sequence continues at coordinate 18,871,499 of NC_137252.1, read as the reverse complement.
ACCCGGCCTGAACCCGGCCCGAACCCGGCCCGAAAAGCCCGGCCCGACTTGCAACTCTGCCGCGAAGGCCTTTTATCTTGCCATAAATCTCAAAAAAAATAATCTTGCGTTAACTATTTCTAATGTAAGTGTTCCCGCAACAATATGTATACCTATAGGATTAATTTCCCCTTGTTTTACAGAACGAAGAAAAACGTTCGAAAGACAGTTTGTTACATCACAGCAGGACTAAATATATTAATGCCTTCGCTATTGTACGAACCAATGTTTTGTTTGGTTAATTGCGATGAAAATAAATAAATATTGCCAATAGAGGAGACTCTTGAATATGGCACAGAATTTTACGTTTTGACAGTAGCACTATATGACTCTAAATAAGATTGTAGTAAGCCATTGAGCTTCTTTAGATTCCACAAAAGATCTACGCGAAGCACAGCTTTGGAACAGCGCTGCGTTCGGGCTTGCATGCTATGTGGCCCTCGCGTGTATTTTTAATGTCAATCGGCCCGCTGCAGCCCGCAATAACCCCCAAGAAGACTTAAAGGTTTAATTAATCAAAATACTTGATTGCAATATTTTATCTCGATATTGCTCACTCGCAAAAGCTTGTTACAACAACAGCTGTCACAAGAAGGATTTCTACAGTAGGTGGATGATTTGAAATCAACTAAGGATGGTGCGGGTTCACAAAGGACGCACCCACTGTTCTTGCCTACGGAATATAAATACATCGCTTATCCGGTAAAACTATCTTCACGCTAAAAATTGCAGTGGGTTGTGCGGATAAACACCCAAAACCGGATTTGTTTGCGATTTTAAGGCAGGCTGCCTATTTGGGCACGGAAGAGAGGGAAACGCCAACACGTTTGGATTTTACTTCTCAACGGCTGATTGGATATTTCGGTTTGATTTGAATGCTATATAAGTAGCTGTCAATGTAAACTTTGCACAGTTTGGTACAGCGAAGGTTGATCAAACAAGGTAGGTTTAATAACAAAACATGTATTTTTAAGTGAAATTTGCTTGTAGTTTATAAACGTTAAAGTGTAATATACTATTTGTTTGCGTTTACAGATGAAAATCAAGACGTGCGTCTCCCTCCTTGTGCTTTTTCTTTTGGTAGTTGATCTGAGTGACTCATTGCTTTTTTGGCGACGAAGAAGTCGAAGACGTATTGTAATCTACAGACGTCGAACACCGTACTACCGTCGACGCTGTTACTACCGCCGCCGCAGCAGGCAAGTCTTTAAAGTTTTTATCTGAAACTATGTGCTACTAATACCATTGCTACAAATTATGTTTTGCTTACACAGGACTGGAAAAGACAACTTTATCTCAGGTAAATCTGATATGGTCTACACCCGTCAATATTTAGGTAATCTTGCTACAAAGTGATCAATTTAAGTTATTGATCACTCTCTCGTAAAATGTGTGCCAAGCTCATTTAGTATTTCCATTTTTGCGTATTAGGCCACTTTTAAGCGTAGCGGGTCTGTTCTTTTTAATGTAACAAATAGAAAACGAAGATGACAACGAAGACGTAAAACTTGAAGAAGACAAAGAGTTCGAGAGTCTTCCTGATGATTCAGATGATATTAATGATCTGCTTGAAGTAGAAGAGAATAAACTTACCGAATAAATTTAAGAGAAAAATTTAAAGGTACGTTTAGCTGTACGATAGCTTAATAAAAACCGTAGCTCAGTAAAGACGTATAAAATCTAATTCTACTTGTGTTAGAAGCAAACGTGTTAAAATGTTGGCTTCCTGTTGTTGGTGATTGAGCGTGCTATAATATGCTTATTTAGCTGTTGATTAATTGTTTATGTTTTTACAGAAAATGACTTCTGACAGGGAAGACGATCTCCAAAATATTGTGATAAAATTATGATCAAAATAAATACACGATGGGGCAGCAACTTCTTTTTATTGTTGAACACAGGTTAAAGGCAGCTATATGACATTTCTCAAACGAATTTCAAGTGGCTAAACCGTTAGAACACATTGCAGTCAATTTCAAATACAAACAAGCGTGGCGTAATAAATCTGTACCGAATCAAAATAAACCGTCTCGCAAAATAACAACGTCAGAACAAACCTGTATCCCTACCAAAATAACAGAGTGTTAAAATAGCAACCTACACCTTACGCACAAATATTTTTTTAACCTGGAAAAACAAACCTACTCCCCATATACCGCGCAAACCCGATAACTGAACAAAAAATACCCGCTCGTAATTATGTAAAGTACAAATATATTTACAGTTGTAACTATTTCAAAACAAAATGAGTTGTTGGGCTTGTGCGTTACATAAAGGATTTTTTTACATTATCTTCGTTTTCAGTGTTGGGTGTCCATTGGGGAAACGAATAAACGCATAAACCCATGCGCAAAAAGACAAACAATTGCCAGGAATTATCAAAACTACCCAAACATGCAGAAAAACGTCTTTAAGTGCACTTGGTGTACCTGATGCCCCAAACCCAAACAAAAACCCCAAATAATTCAATCTCTCCAAAATGTAATACTAGAATCTGGTGTTGTCTAGTTACTACAGAGAAGGAAAAGTAAATACCTTGATGGAAATTTGTAAAGTGAACAAAAAAAACAAAATTGTAGCGGCGTAATCTTATAAGTCACGTCATATAAACATTAGCAAAAAACAAAATAAGTTTTAAAATCTAAGAAAAGGATAAAGCAACATATCCTACTGTTGCAAAATATTTGTTTGGGCAAAACACAGACATGTTTCCAATAAGCTTCGTTTCCGTTGGATTCTAATTTAGAAATAAGTGGTAACTTATCGAAAAATCTACTAGCACCAAACCTCGACAGTCCCACATTACGCTAAATTCCGATGGAGCAAAGAGCACTAAGACGCATTTAAAACGACATATCTCTAAACATGCTGACTATAGCTATGCTTTTTGGAGTGGGGTCAGGTATTATTATTATTTAAAATACAATAAAACTAACTTTAACACTAAGTTTCTATGCACAAAATTTTAACAAAAAATACTTTCTAACCTACCTTGGCTGCGAAATAAACAATTCAGCTCTTTCCGCTACTACTCGAAAGTTAGTTAAAACGCCAAGAGCGGAATTACTGATTTAGCTGCTAGAAAAAATAGGGCTGGGAAGTAAGTATTTGAAAATTTTCCATGAAGAACTAAGTCTTAAAGTTGTTTTTATTGAACTTTTAATGATACAACCAAGTATTTTTAGAGATACACTGTTTTATATAGGTTACTGTCGCTTTAGCGCCACATATCACAATTTAGCGGAATGTGGGGCTGCCGTGAGGTATGTTGTTGTAGTAGATTTTCCCTTCTTGGTATATAATACAGTGTCTTGGGCAGGAACTTGGACGAATGGTCTGGCGCGCCTGACTTATGTAACAGACATGAAACAAACCCTTGATCGGGATTCGTCCCCACGAGTGTCCTGGGTTTGAACCCCGTTAAAAAAAAGTAATACAGTGTCTTGTTGGCTGCATTTTAAGGGTTCAAATTACAGATTACTTGAATACAATATTCTGTCTTACTTAACGTGCCCTAAAAAGCGTGCCACTGTGTTAAACAATTGGTTACTGTCAGTGGACTTTTTGTAACAGAACCGACTGAAAAATAAAACTTTGGTGATAGAACCGACTGACAATAAATTTAAATACCATCAATGCTCTGCATATTAAACAAAATAAGGATTTTGAACTTGGCACACTAAGTGTTAAACCTTGAATTCTTGTATTGGCCTGTTAACTTTTGATAAAATTAATCGCATATGGCATCAAACTTAGTATTTTCAAACTCCAGTGGCGTATGCTAATCTCACGTGTTTGTCACGACAGTAGTGTTTACAAATTAAACCATTTGTTAAAGGAACTAGTGATGCACCGAACCCGCCTGAAAAGGTTCGGGCCGAAACCGAATATTCGGCCACGAGGCCGAATAATTTCGGCCGAATCAGGCCGAACCTAAAATCCCCGTTTATATGGATGTTTCCAACTGAACCTTGCGTCGTTGATGCGAGTGAAGTGCATTATGTTAAATCAAAATCACTTTCACAATGCGAAAGTTTTACTAAACTTGTAATATTTGAGGCTCGTATTTTATAAACGCAGCAATTAGTTAATTTATTACGTTTCGCATAGGCGAAAATGATAGTTTAGGCCAGGGGTCTTCAACATTTTTAGCTCAATCGCCCCCTTTCCAAGGCACTGGCTCAAAATCGCCCCCCTATGAGATTGTTATTTGTATAAAAGTTCTGCCTTTTGAGCAGATGTAGGCAGTTAGATTCTCCAGCAACACGAAAGATTCAGTTAACAGTTAAAACCTAATTTCATTGCAACTACAACACGCAAGGTCCATTTCACGCAATTAAAACGCATCTGAAAACAATTTGTAACATCATAGACAAAACAATATTACGATTATGCGCAAACAATCGCTTTCTTTTGTTGACAACAATAGGGCATTACTCGGTAGAGGTGAATCCTAAATGATTCAAATACTTCGCGGTTTGGGAAGCGCTTGTAGGCCTATAGGTAGTGTAAAAGCGAAAACAGTTCGAGGTAAAGTTCGTTACCGTTGTATTTAAAGTATGGCCTGTCACCATACATAGCCACAATAAAGTGTTCCCTGTGGCTAATTAAATGCCTAACATTGGTTTCGAGATCACAATGTATTCAAATAGCAGCATGTTTAATCTGACGTGTCCATTGTCCCTGGTGTTTGTTTGCAAGACGAATTATATCTGCTTGTAAGTCAAAGTTAGGTGAGTCTCACAGATATGGTGCATATTTATACTATCAGTAATGTTGAAATCGCCCCCTTTTGAAGTCAAATCGCCCCCTAACTTCCAAAATTGCCACCATCGCCCCCTCGGTAGACGAAATCGCCCCCGTTGAAGAACCTTGGTTTAGGCATTAATTCCATGCAATCAAAAAGTTCGGTTTCGGCCGAATTTTCAAAAAAAGTTCGGGCCGAAACCGAAACATCGGAAAACAGCGTATTCGGCCGAAATGTTTCGGCCAACCGAAACTTCGGTGCACCACTAAAAGGAACTATAATAATGGCAATTATCACACTTCCAATTGTCGGTAAATTTGAATACAGTTTGAATGTAAATCTAAGGCCCGAAATCAGATCGACGGATGTTTTCACATCACGTGTCAAACTGAATGAACAGCTAAGAAATATATTGTCCACATTTTTTAGGCTTTTTAGGGTCTTACCATGGTATTTTTGAGGGGCATCCCTTCATTCATTTGTTTCTTTTTCATGAACTAATATAAGTATTTCTAGGCAAACTTCGTTACAACAGGAAAAAACAAGTGCCCACATTAAGTTTTGACTTGAAAAACATGGTTATTGTTACAAACTTTATAACATCTATTGGTAAAACAACAAAACTTGACGGAACAACCCACCAAATGTTTGTTGTAATAGGTTGCATTGGTGTTTTCGTGTGGAAGTATAAATATGTATATAAACGACGGTGGCAACACATTGGATTGTAGTCGACTTGTGAAACCAACAAGTCAAACGTAAGTTTAAAAAATGCTAAAGTGATGGTCATTTTTGGTTATCTAACTGTACAATACCGTTTCAGATGAAGGTGAAGACATGTCTATGCTTGCTACTACTCTTCTTGTTGGTGATTGATTTCGGGAACTCGCTAATTCGAAGGCGTTTTTGGCGTCGCCGAATTTGGCGTCATCGGCGTCGCTCGATTTGGCGTTTTCGGCGTCGATCGATTGGTTGGATTCACCGGCGCCGACGATTGTTTTTCCGCCGCAGAAGGTAGCATAGATTTATCGAACTAAAAAACAATCCAGTTGCGACTTTTATCCTAATTCTGCAGTATTCTATCTCTTGTGGTTGTAAGCATTTTAGCAAAACGTATAATAATTAATAATTTTTTTCCAGGCTTTTCGGGAAAGATGAACAGGACAAAATGCCAGGTATTTTACGGGTTTTGCTTGTAACGTGAACAACAGTAAAACAATTAAAATATATCTTAGAGCAAGGAGAAGATGTTGAAGAGATAAATTTTGAGGAAGATCCAGATTTTGCCGATGATCCAATGGACTTTTTGGAAAAAATGGAGGAAGAAAACTAAGTTAGAAGGTGCTTTTTTGTGTATGTAATAAATTTCGGAATTTTTGACACGATAAAAAAGTTAAAAAATAGATTCGATGCAAAGAAAAGTTACATTTATTTATTCTACTTCGCTGGCAGTTTGTTTCCAGTAAAGCTACTATTTAAGTCCGTGTCTTGTGTACCTAAGTTACATTTATGATTTTATACAACGACTAGCAAAAAAATACAAGGAAATAACATTAAACCTGTTTTGTGCAGACTGAAAGTGTCGCCAAGAATCAACTGGATCATGTCAATGGGTGACAGTTTACCAGTTTGAAATAAAAACACGATGCTTATCATTTTTGTCATGTGTTCATTTTTCGGCAGTGATTCATTTCACTCATCTACTTTTATCCAGAAACAAGTTTCGGGGTTTATTTGTCAAACTTGAAATTTTCATACAAACCGACAGTCAATATTATTGCGATCATACAATGCTAAAACATGTTTGCAGATGAAGTGTTACTATCTCACTTCCTCTCTTGCGTCAAAACTAGTTTTACTTGATTTTGTTGTTTGGTCCATCTTTTTAATTTGCTTATAAAATGCAGTAAAATAAAAAACAACAACATAAGAATTAAGTAAAACTCTCACACCAAATAAAAGAGAGTTAGGAGCAGATGATGGATCAAAGAACAAAAAAAGTTTTTCGGGATCAGAACTCGGTTAATGTAAAACGTGTGAAAATCGGTTTGTTCCAGTCAAAACACAGTGTAAAACCGGATTCAGAACGCTATTTCTACATTGAAAGAGTCTGTTTTTGAAAAATACGTTTCGACATTTTGCAATTTAGTTAAAAAAAGCGATCATGATGTTGGGTTTGGGTTTCCAATCGAAAATGTAAGCGTTACGGCTAAGTTTTTTTTTCTGAATTCAAACCTAGTATTCCCGCTATTTTGCACAAAAAGTATCCGATTCGATATCCGATACGTAAGAGATACTTGCAGTGATTACTTAAAGTTCTATTTAGGTGTTTCTCTTAAATTTTATTCGAACATTGAAATAAAACGTTTGTGGGTCTTTGTTATACTGTCTGTTGCCACTAAGCACTTTTTAACAAAGTCTTTAGGCATGTATTGATTGTGTTTCATTATACAGGAAAAACTGACACACATGGCTAATGTAATCAATGAAATTAAACAAAATATTCGTTGCAACGATGCTAATAATTAGTGCTAGACATGTGAATCGCTTTTTTGCCTTATAATTTCATTCGCTTAACGACACAAACAATTGTGTTGCAATAACATCTGGAGTCGGTGTCGACCGACAGTTTTCAAAATATTGAGGTAGGCCAGGGTTTTTTTAAGGTTTGGTTTGGGTGACCGCTAAGTAGTTTTAAGAGACCGCAAGTGTTTCATTTAAATACCAAAAAAATAGCCATATTTGCTTAAACGAAATATTTATTAGGCTACTGGCAAATTTTGGGAAACCGCTGGAGAAATTTAACACCTTAAAAAAACACTGGAGGTATAGGTACTACCAGCATAACGCACCCCAGACCGAAAAATTATCTTCTGCCATCAATGATTTTCCCTTTGTCGTGGAAAATCCGGAAAAATGTACAATGAGAAGTACATATTTAGCCAAAGATATTCCAAACATATATCTACTCCACTTGACATAAAACTTGATGCCGGACTGTGTTTCTGTCTTTTAATTTTTAGTGCATAACGCTTACACGATTGGCAGCATTTAAGTTCTTCATACAAATAGCCAATCGAACAAACACCCGTTGAACTGCAGTTTTTAGTTCAGTTTAGATCAGTGGTTCTCAATCTTTTTAACTTTGCGGACCTTTTCGGTGCTGTAATCTAATTGCGGACCCCTTAGAAGTTTTAGGTTTTTTTTTCATTTTTATTTACGAGCAACCAAACATGGTGCAAAGTTACAACCACATTTGGTCCAGGACCAAAATTTTAATCCCTTTTTCTGGGTTACGACAACGGGAATCAACAAGAAAGAGCCATTACAGTGTAATATGACGTTTTTTCCACTAACAATTTACGTCTGTTTCATCACAATGGGGTTTAGATGTCATAATGCATTGTAGTTTGTTGCCTACGAAGAATGTTTTCAAACAAGTTTCATGCTATTTTTTAAATGCCAAAGCGTTTTTTTTTCAATTTGCGATTTAATAATCTCGTTTTGTGTTAATTAAGAAGTTGTCGCGGACCCCCTGAAAACGCGTGGCGGACCACCAGGGGTCCGCGGACCCCCGGTTGAGAACCACTGGTTTAGATTATGACATAACTTGATATTTTGTTTTCCGTTTCATTTTTTAAAAACAAGTGGCAAATTTGTTCGTGCGCTTTCATGAATAAACATTGCAATAGTTTGAGTTTCTTGTTGGACAAACTATAGAACAGTTTAATGCGACAGCTTATATAAGATGTACCCACATGTGACAATTGTTTTAAAAAATGTAATAATGTTTTGTATACTTTAAACAAATACCCACATGCAATTTTGGTCTTAAATTTTTTGAATGTTTTGTAAACTCAGATACACTCATGCAAATCGGGAGTTAAATGTACAACAGAAAACATCCGAACAAAAATAAATATGCACATTAAATCGTGCGTAGGCTACAATAACCCACGGTACTGCCCACAAATTGTGTGTTGAGATAAGTTCATTTGTTTCTTATTCTTGTCCCACGTACGGAATGTAGATGTCCATAAAAACGGTGATGGTAATACGTTGAATTACATTCATCTTGTGGAACCAAGTAATCAGAGGTAAGTTTTTGTAATTTGGTAAAGCGGTGTTCATTATCTATTGTATTCTAAACTGTTTCAATGTTTCAGATGAAACTGAAGACTTGTCTAGTTTTGGTCGTTCTCTTCTTGTTGTTCGTTGACTTTGGCGACGCCAAGCGGGTCTACCCACGGCGTTTGGCGCGGCGCTTGGTTCGCTCATTCCGAAGACGATTTTCCTGCCTTCGCATAAGGTAGTATATTTAATAAACAAACAAAATTAGAATGTGTATGCTTTTAGTCACTAAATGCCGAATGTGTCAACATAATTGCCATTGTTGTTGCCCACATTGGAGAAAAACGTAAGACATTTTTTGCAGACGTTTAAGAAAATTCGCACGTGGAGACAATGACATTGCTGGTAATTTACTCATTTTATTCCTCGAGAAATGTACAACCAGTAAAATTTTTAAATATTATGTTTTCTAGAAAAACAGGAAGACACGGCAAACACAATGCATGAAGAAGACAAAGATTTGGAAAACTTAGTTATCAGTGATCTTGCAAATCTTTCAGAAGAAGAAGGTAAAGAGGAAACAAAATAAGTAAAATATGCGCCTTTTCGTGTGTATATTGACAATTATATTTCGAGTCGTGGCATAAATGTAGGCAGCTTATAGTAACGAATGGAAAATATAACAATAAAATGTAGATTAATGAACAATATTTTTTACAGACTGAAAGTGTAAAAGGAAGCAACTGGATCATGTAATTGAGTGACAGATTGCAATAAAAACAAACGATTGCTACATTTGTCAATTTCCGTCTATGTTTGATTTGAGTGACAGTCGAATATTCAGTTACTTGGTTAGTTTCATATATTTGACCTGAGCATAAAGCGATCGAGTGTACCTGACTGAAACATTTGGTAATCATACCCAAAAAATTAAACTTTTAAAAGCTCAGTCTTTTTGAATTAGAAACAATCTTCTTTAGTTTGGCTAACTGGTTTGAAAAATCAAAATAAAAAAAACACAAATTTGACTGTAACTGTAGTTAGTACTGTTCATTCATACATAATAATAAAAAAATACGACACCGCGTAAAATGGATTTTAATTTCACCTCAAATTGTAAAACTTTACGCAAAACCCTTACAACAAGTATATGTACACAAGACCACCAACCAAAACCTTATTTGGGGGCAATCGATTGTAATCAATTGTAACGGACACACACAATAGTTCCAAAATATTTTACGTCAGTAAAGGTTAAAATTCACATAACATTGTGTTTACTTTAATTAATGACATTAAAAGCAATACACAATTTATGCACAACCGAAATAACGATATTATTCTGTAATAAGAAATCTGTCAGTGCTAAAACTTATTAACCTATAAGTAACGGTCCCCGATGTAAGCTTCAACAGAAATTTTGATGCCAAAGGCAGCGAAGTCGAGATCGGTCAAGACCATCACTTGCACATCATCATTAGTTGCAGGAAAAGATTGACTTAGCTGTAGCCAGTGGAAATCGTCCCACTGTACAATAAAAAAAATTGTAACTTTTTCATAACTTTTCTTGCTTTTTTGCACGTTACATCTAAAAAGGATTAGGTGAGGATTCAGGATTAAACCTTCTCACGAAATGACAAATAAAAATGACTATAAACTTCTTCCCACGAAGTCTAATTAAACCTTGCGCATAAGCAGGAGGCATGAGCATGTTTTTACTACAAATCTTACAGCGTAATATCCGACATAAACAACGTATGATGTTGCACGTTCCACTTTCTGCATCCTTACGTAATAAGTTCCATTGTCAAACTATAAACAAAATAGATTTTTAGCAACAAATTTGATTCACAAAACTACAAATCATTACCTTGTCAATAATGCCGTAGGCCAGATCTAAAAACACAGTATCATGAGTAAGTTGAAACACAGGATAAAGAAACATAAAGTCTTACCAAGGTTATGATTCCAGTAGCAGTGTTCTGGATCGAGAGGTTTCTTTCTTTTGAAACAAACAAAACAACACGTATTTTACCATACAAAAGGTTGAGCAAAATATGTATAAACGTACTGATAGTGGAAGTATTCGCAGAAGGCTTCATCTTGTCCTTCTGAACACAAAGTTTTGTTGTCACATATGAACTGTGGAGATATACAGAGGAGAGAGTCCGAGACCGAACATTTCGTTTCAAAGAACCAGTTTAAAGTGCAACCTAAATAAAAAGTGGACGTCGTTAAATTACAGAACATACTTGTAAATGACATTTTCTTCATTTTTCTACATGGTCGGGTGTTTTAGTTCAAAAAAAGTCTTCCATTCAAATTTACAAACATTTAGTCTCCAATATATGATTTATTAACGTTTAATTTTGGAATCAAACTTAAATAAGCGATAACCAGTCTAATTTAAGTCATATGTTTGTGATGTAACAATAGCCCGAACTCGTGAGGCCAAAACGTACTGTTGCATTTTTATCCAATTCGTTTCCTAAAACTTGGCATATTTTTTTGGCCGAAATCGGTGTCAAATTGATTTTGAGGATTTTAAAAACTAAACTAGAAATAAAATAGAAATCCAACAAACTTGATACTTTCTTACATTTTGTCATAAAACCAGCTTGGCCGACTAATTCTTGGCTTCCAACAATAGTTTTAAGCGTCACTATGTATTTATTTACTTCCATCATTGGAAACATTATCTTGACGGATGACACAAGTTCATCACCACTAAGTGTTGTTGATGTTACCGGTGGTCCTTGAAGCCAGCGGCCAAACTGTAATTTGATAAAACGTAAGTTACTTATTTAGTAATAGAAACGTAGTATTACATAGTAATTAGTAACACCTTTCGAAAATTTAATTCGGTTAGGACCTAAAACACCAAAAAAATATTTGTACCTCATCCGTGAAAGTATTTACGACGATGATGTCGTAAAAAGCTTGCAATGAAATTGGGCTAACACTTATTTCCACAAAACCATCGCCAACCTGTAAAACAGTTTTAAGATGAAGCTCGTAAGATGAAATACATTTAAGTCGTTTAAACATTTATCTTTGCAAATACGTTGATCATGCATTACGTAAAAGCATAACCCTGCAATGTATTCGTATCTAAAATCTTACCGAAATGACTTTGACTGTTAGGTTTGTTGGTAGTTCGATTGAGCTATAAAGTAAAAACGTCAATAAAGGTAATAGCTAGTTTTGCATACAGGCTTACTGCAAATTTTTTAAATACGAAAAAATACATTTTTACTGAAGCTTGAGTGGAAACCGAACAAATAAAAACAGAGCCACTGCACCTGTTATAAATATTCTGATACGCCGGTGCATCCGGTTCTGAAGAAAAGTATCAGTAAAAATCATTACTTCGAAAAAATATTATTTTTTTTAAACATACTTTTAAGTAGGTTTACTTTTCCTATGTTTTGCCGATTTGGGCGCAAAAATGCAAAACAGATTTTGGAAAAGGGTATTTGTAGAGTTTAATGAAATATAGCTGGTAATTACCAAAATACTCATGCAAAATACCAAACATTTTATTACCTTGAGTTGTCAAGTTTTTCGATGTTTCGTTGACTCTGTGAAAGGTGGCGAGCAGCAAATTAGTTCATAAGTTACCAACATTTAAGGCAAATTTACGAAAAATATATGCACAATTTGATTGCGTAGCAGCAAAATTTCGTGGGTTTTATTTTTAATACAACAGTGTGACGCAAGCAGAAGAATACGTGCCTTTGAAACAGTTCGCAATGTTGCTCGTCCGTTCCATCCCAGCAATCTTCTACTCCATCGCACATTATCTCCTCTGTCAGGCAAGTTGATAGAGTTTTTCCAGGTGATAGGCAATATAGAGGAATGATACATTCTTCAAGAGTATAGTATTTTGAAGTAGGTGTTTCATTTCAAAAAAAAAATAGTAGCGTACCATAAACGAACTTACAATTACATGTTTTAGTCATTTTTATGCACAATTCCACATTAACAACATGAAAAACTATTGCGCATTTTCACCTGCGTTTTATAGAACTTACAGTATAAAAACGTAAATTATGTGAGCTGACCTGGTGTAAAAAACTTTGTAGAGCCACCAAAAGTTGTCCCGTCCAAACCTTTAGCTTCGACAACAGCTTTGTGCACAGCATGTGGTACAAGGTTTGTTTTCATTATCATGACTTGCAAAGATTCTGATGTGGCGGAAAATATAGCCTCAGTTGCTGTGTTTTCGGTCTAATACATGATGTCATGTCATAGGTCGAATGGCAAACGTAATGAATAGGAAAACGCATACCTCGTAGCACGGAAGTATGGTCAGTTTGTAGGACGCAACACCTTCGATTCTACTCATATTGAATTTTACATGTCTTTCCCCAACCTATAATATAAGATCGTGTACTTAAACATTTTTTAAACTGTTGATTATTCGGCCATTGAACTTAATACAAGAAAATAGCTTTAAAACGGCAATATGGGTGAAATGGGTGGCAAACTTCCAAGTTTATTAGTCATTCGACTTACCTCCTGGACATGAAGATCAACTTTTGTGGCGTTAACTAAAAAACACAAAGTATACCAAACATATCAAAAAATAAAACTATACACATTAACAAGTAAATACTTACAGAGGTACGAAGGCAATTGTTTATCACAAAAATCTTCTCGATATATTGCGGAGCTGCAAAGAATGACTTTAGTTAAAAAAAGACGAAATTTGGTTTGGTATAGATGCTAAATGGGAAAAAGTAACAAGCGTTTAACGCAATTTATTATACCCTCCGGAATCTGATGTTATATTGTACACAGGTTGTGATTTTTTTCTTACTTGCAAGAATTTTCGTCTTCTCCGAATAAGCATTGTAATTCCCCATCGCATATATCCAGAGGTGAGATGCAAACAAATCCATTGTATTTGTAATTTCGTGGTTGGCATGAAAATATCTCACATGCTAAAACATAATAAAACTTGTAGTTTGTAGACAAAATTAAATCAAGCATTCAAGACTATATTCCCAAATAATCTCATTTTTAACTATACTGATATACAAAAAAAAAACTAAATATCGTGCTCAAAGCATACTGACATTTTGCTCTGATATGTCAAATTAAACAGCTTATAGAGTCTGCCTGCAAATATTTTGGTTGGAAACACTGTTAAATTTGCCACGAGATAACCAAATGGGGTTTCGTACCAAATAAATTGGTCGTTATAAAGTTTAAATATTTACAGCCTGTTTGAAAACTCGCGTTGCCCATAATTTCTTGTCCACCGATGTTGATTTTGACATTTAACACATACGAAGAGTAAGGAATCATAAGAAACCGCATCTGCACCACTGAAACATCTCCGCTGTAAGTAGCATTTGTTGATGGACCGTTCTGATATTTCAACACAAAGTGTAAAAGCATTACAGCAAACTACTAAGTAAGCTACCAAAATATAGCATCGTTAAAATAAACTGCAATTGCATTTTCAAACAAACGTTCACATAAGTTAATTTTTTGTGTGCACAAGTGTTTACATTGGTTTTAATAACTTAACTCATTCTTTTTTTTCGTCATTTGTCACAATGGGTTTATCAAATTGTCGTTATAAGACGCACATAACTGTTACTCAAGCACAACTTTTCATGTATTTTTTACCTCCGTAGATGTTATGGAAACATCGTACTGTATATTTTTGTCCAATGCTGGTAGGCTGAAATCAACGATTCCATCTCCCACCTGCAAGAGCATTTACTCGTAAAACTGTGCAAATAACGATAGTTCTTAAATAAGTTTCCTGAATCGCTATTTTGGTTTAATATCAACACAGCACAACAAACAAACACATTTTACCTTCAAATTTTGAACGTCCAACTTGGTTGGAAAACCCGCTGAAAAGGTGAGCACCTCAAGTACTAGCAAACATGTCACTAAGTTTATATTCAACATGTTGGCTTTAAGCGTCTGTGGCATGAAATGTAGTAAGTATAAAAGCCCAATCGGGGATTATGCCTTCAAGACCTGAACATTGTTTAAACTGATTTTTTTTGTAATTCCAGCCCAGGTTTTATTCAAACTTAAGCCTGAAAGCGATCCACTTTCAGAGATAAACAGTAAAACAAATTATTTTACATTTCCTCCATTGTTTCAGCGTGAGCGTCTTCTCAAACTACCTATACCGCAATAAAACAAGTAACGATTCAGTAACAAATCAGTTAAATTGCGTTATCCGCATGAGTGAAAATTACTTTCCAACAAGCCAATGTAAGTTAATTGTGGGACACAAACGCAAATTCTATTGGTAAAAAAATTACTTCCACATAACTGACTCAACGACTCCGACTAGATAAACAACTTGAACTTGAATCGGTTGAATTATAGGTGCATTACTGCTATTTATACCATAATTGGATGCAAACGAAGAAAACTTAGCAATCTGAATGCAAATATGTTTTCACTTGTGCGATTAGTAGATTTCGAACTGAAGTGTCTTGTTTTCTATCGCCAAATAAGCATTTACGCCCGCGGGCATTTGAGAAAATTGTGGCTGTTTTGATGAAAAATGATGTATGCACATTAGTTTGTATGCACATGAGATTGTTCAAGTGCTTCGATGCCAAACAACTATTTAATATTTGCATAAAACCGGATTTTGGCGCGCAAAAATGCAGTTAATTGAAAATTAATTCCAGCTGCAGTATCTGATCGCACACTGGTGTCCGCAGCACGGCGGTCATAAACTGGAACAGGGGAATGTGCCTTCTTGCCGGGTTTCGTTTGGTGATGAGACGATATTTCGGTTGGCTCAAAAGTCGACCTACCTCAAGAAACCGGTGATTTTAATGTAAAATTGTTTTACATTTAAGTTACAATTAAATATTTGCTTAACTAACTGATGCACTAATGAGGAAAAGCCCCTTTTTGCCAAATGCGTAGAGCTGTCTGCGCTTTATATAGTATGAGCAGTGTTGCCATACCGTCGCTATTTTTAATATTTGTCCGAGTTTTGAATGACAACGTCTTAATAAATATGGTTGTACCCAGAGATGTACCGAATATTCGGTTTGCCGAATTTATTCGGCCGAATCGGTCATTTTTGCAAAGATTCGGTTTCGGCCGAATAATTTGTTGCGATTCGGCCGAAACCGAATCTTTTACGAACACAAATTTGAAGCGTTAAACGTGTCTTTTCTGCTTATTAAGGTCTACGCAATCTTTCAAAAGCCCAAACATAACGAAAGTATCTTTTTCAACACATTATCGTTTTTCCCACGGTAGTCAAAAAAATTACTAATTCATTGGCAGGTTGCCAATCATGCTTAAGGCAATTTTGAACCCCACAGAACTGAAATGAGGACGAAAAACAACTATTTTGCGCTGGTTGCCTGGTAGAAAAACATTTTTTCACGTCAAACGCGTAGCGTACGACTTCGCGTGACGTCATAAATGATTCGTTTGATTCGGCCGAATTTATTCGGCAAAACCGCCGAATATTCGGTTTCGGCCGAATCGAAATTTAGCCGATTCGGTACACCACTAGTTGTACCCATTTCTATAAAATGGTGATGTTTATGGCTTATGGCCCCATTTTGTCCTTAGCTTTATCAACGTTCTGTATTTTATTTCACCTTAAATGTATGTAACTTATACACAAGATAAGAACGAACTTACAACCCAAGAAAAAACACTGTTATCATATTAGCACGGTAACTATCAGTTGATGAGAGTAAGTTTTCTTGTTTGGTCAAAAATTGGCTGTTATGAATTCCGTAGCCTAAACACAATATTTCCGGAAAGTCGTTTGTTATGACAAGGAAATTAACCTCTTTCCCGTTGTCCTAAGTTTTAGCTTAAGACATAAATCCATCCTTCAGTAGGAGGTAGTTACTAGTTTTGAGGCATCACTAGTATAATTATCTTTGCAACAAGTGTCGTTTGTCATACAAAGCCATGTGTATGACGTCACAAAATGAATTGTAAGTCTTAGGTTAACGTTTGTGGTCATATATGGAAGGCCTTAATGCTGCCATGAAGCGATGAAAAGTTGATAACATGCTAAATGCTGTCGATCCCAAGTATAAAAAGTGGTCTGTGGTCAGAGAGGAACTGCAAAGTGTGGTCAAAAATGGAGGTGGGGCCATCAATAGAAATGACCACTCAATGTGTCTCACACATGGGTTTCACCACCAAGTGACGTTTTCGTTTCGTGATCCGATCCGCTGTGTTGCGTATCGGAGCAACTCAGTTCGCGAAGAATTTTTAGGTAAGAATAAGAAAGGTGTCGTAAAAAATAAGTATAGTTAAGAAAAACATGGTTGTTGTGTCTTTAGTGAACCATGGGACTGGACCTGGAAACGTATTTCATCTGCGAAAACACCACAAAGCTGACCAAGACTTTCCTGTGTTGGCTACTAAAGGTAATGTTTCCTACCACCACAGTTTGACGTTTAGTTGCTTAAAAATTAACAAAAACTGCCAATGTTTCAAAAAGAAAGCGACGAAAACGAAGTTTAGCATAAGAATTAGGCAAAATGAAAATTATGTGACCTAACTTAACCCCTACTTTAGATCAGCCGTAAATAAATTCTTTTTAAAGCTTCTGAAAAATCCAATGAGGTGTACAACACGAGGTTTCCTGTCAACGGTCCTCCCCTACAGCACATTGTCTGGGTTCCTAACTACAGGTAGAGGGACAACCTAACTATTAGCATTTAAAACATTGATTTTGACCAAAGAAACGTAGGCTTTTCGTAGCTTTTGGAAGTGACAAAAACCTACGTGTCTTTGCTGACACGATTCACCGATGTAAAGTTGTATCAGCACCAACAGTGTGCGCAATGCCTGTTCTCTCAATGGTTTACCTGGATGAAACCGATGAGGTAGTAACAGGTGGAATTGGGGTCATTCAACCGTGGAAAATTCGGCTTTCCACCAACCTAAAGTCGTCGCATTCGGACGGTTTGTGGCTGTTAGAATGGTAACTAAAATGCTTTGGACTTGATTTGGTAGCAGTGTTATCACCTGACTGGTAGGCCGCATTTTCGCTTCAGACCACGTAGCTTTCTTTGCAGTCGTCGTTTATATGAAAACAATACTAAGTGGGTTTGAATGTGGTAAAGGGAGTACGGTCAAACCTCATTATAAATGATTTAAACGTAATTAAATCTCATTATAAAGTCGTTGTGCAGTCTGAAACATAGCTGCAAGGAGGTACTCTGCTTAGTTGCACAGAGAGTGCTCGTTTTGGAAAAGAAAAATTATTTAGAAACAGCCGCATCTGGCAGAGTTCGCCGCGGAAGCCTGAAACTTCACGGTGGAATTTCTCAACAGAAAAATCCTGAGGGTTATGGACCAGGAAGACAAATGCTTCAGGTGAAAGAATTTTTTATTCTTTGTAATAGATTTAACCCTTTAACTGCTGAATTCTTTTTGACAAAAATTATGGTTTAGACATGCTCTTGCTCTTTAAGGTTTAATGCAAAATCGATAGAAGATAGGCAACAACTTTCTCTGGGAAAGTTGTTGGGTATAAAATGTTCTACAATTAAAAAAAATTTTTTTTTCAATGACGTCATCACTTACGAAATGACGTCATTTCAATTCTGTCTTTTCATAAAATTGCAGTTTATTTATGTTTTTCGTTACAATTATTAGTTCCAAGTTGTTTTACAAATAATTCCTTAAAAAAATATTGATGTGTGTTTTTTCGATGACGTTATTAATTAGCCCATGACGTCATAATGAACAATTTTAGTTTCTTGTTTTACTGTAGTAAAGGACAAAATTAATGTTTTTGAGGGTATAAAACTTGTTTTTAATAACAATTATTGGCAATCTTTCCAATTTACTGACTTATTCTAATGTTTACCAAATACCTGTACACATAATGCTTTCACAAGTGTTTGTACATGGGATGTTTATTATGTATCATTACACCACAACATGTAAAATTTTGAAACACAGTTCACAGAAGTTAGCAGAAAAACCACAATTCCAATTTCCAAGCATTCCAAAGGAACTTTGCACTGATTCTTCTGTATTTGTTGTCCATTTATGAGGCCAAATCCTCCCATCATTTGACAAATATAAATACAGTTGATGACCAAATACAATCAAAATATAGGTCAGCAACCATAAACTTCCCGAGTCAAAAGGCTTCTACAACAGTTGTTTTCGTGACAAATAACTGCTGTCACCACTAATAGTAGCTAAACTGACTGATACAGCACTATATTCAAGCAAACCAAGGCAAATTTACTGCACCCAACTACCCACTTCCAAGCCCAATTCAGCTGCACACATATCAAATTGTAAACAAAGATCGCCGCAACACGCACGCAAAGCCCTGAAATCAACTCCAAACAGCTTTCTGTGAATCAACCAAGCGTAAAATAACAAAAAACGGCTCAAGAACAAAAATTAGGAAAAAACATGTTTTTTTCCGAATTTTTACTTTCTCCTTAGTGCAATTAATTTTTTTCAAATACTGACATATCATTTTTTTCGAATAAATTGAATCCAATATGCATAAGCTTTCAAACGCACCCCAGTTGGAAAAAATATTCGCACTGATATGATTTTTATCGCTGTTTACAACGAGGCATGTCTCGGGGCGCATTTATGCGCCCCCCGCAGTTAAAGGGTTAAAAAGCAATTTATAAATGTAAAACGGTACTAAATTATGTTTAGGCTCTTCCACCGTTCTCATGTAACATTCACAGCGACGATTGGGTGTTTCATATGCGAGTTTATCGGGACAAAGCATCAATTTCGGGAGGCAAGCAGCGCCTTTTGGTGGCCGTGTGTCATGATGGGATTTTTGCCATTGATTACATGAAACGTTGTCAATTGTGGGGGGTGCGCCTTTATGACCCACAGGTCAAAGTATTGGATGGTTTTGACAAAAGCTTACACAAAACTGATTTGCCAGATGAGGGTGAGACTTTTTAACGTATTTTGCCTTTTCTGTCAATCATGCAGATTTCAATCAACAAAAACTTAAATTACGCCGTAAGTAGGATCAAGATCAACAAAGTCGAATGCTACGGGCAAGACGTATCATGTGCACGGCCACGTGTCCCTGACACGGTGCGATTTCTTTGCGCGTTTCGGATATTTTGTCACCGGGGGAGGAGAAGGTACGATTCGGATCATGCACATGGTGAGAGGCAAAAGATAAATGTTAAAAACGTCAAATGCAGCGTGGCTGTGTTTCTATGTGATAACCATTGATGCCGAAATACATATCTAGAGTTACACCTTTTATTGTACAGATGCTTGGTTCTGTCGTATATTTGTGTAACATGGAAAACATGCAAAGGTATTTCAGTTTACACTGCATGTAACAGGTCAACTTCGGTCTGGTTCATGTGCTTCGGGGTCACTTAAGTTCAATCACAGGACTGCTCGCTCATCCGATTCACCCCATGCTTATTAGCGCCTCTACTGATGGCTCGATACGAGTTTGGTGCTTAGAGACTTTTACGATGACACAACGAATTGACACTGGACAGAAGATTGAAAATTTGTTTCTTGGTTCTGATCCGAGTTTGATTTATTTTCAAAGCAAGCAGCAGGTAATACCGAAAATCGCTTGTTTAGATTTTACCATCTGTACTTTTCTACTATTTATCACTTAGTAAGTTATAAAAATATATGATGATGGTTTTTGGTTTGTTTTTGCCAGCTTACCGATTGAAAAAATGCATCTTTACCATTTTACTAGAACTTTGAATAACGTTTTAATTGATTGTTTAAAATTCATTAAATCGACTTACTAAACACGGAATTGTTTTAACTGAATAAAATGTTTATTATTTTCATGTTTTTAGGTGAGTCTGTATCGTCTGACAAACGTTTACTCTCTCTATTCTGTCCTTCATTCGTCCGCCGTAAAACTGACCAGAATCGAGGGAGTCCCAGAAGCGGGAATTCCCGGGAAAATTCTCGCGTCTTTGGAAGATGGATCAGTTGCCGTCTTATCACCACTTACAGGACTTCTGTTAACCATGATTTATCCAATGACCACCTTTCAGGTAACCAACTTGTTGGCTTGGTTGTTGTAACAGCACAGATAGCTTTGAAAATGCAGAGACAAATAAAAAGCGACTAACTACGCACAATACTATTTTTTCTCAGACATTTACCGACATGACCTTTGACCCATTTTTCAATCTTGCTTACATCAAACTGACCGATGGTCACGTGATGCAGTGTAACTGCTCGACCAATCCCAGCCTTCCTACCCGACGTTACGTTCCAGGGCTTCCATATGATCAAGACGTATTTAGTTTGACGTCAGTGACTTTTAGTTTAGGCCGACGAGATGGCATTACAGCAGTATTTGCGGGTCTGCGGGACGGTCAAATAGCGTTGGTTCACCCGAATAGTCTTCGGTTTACAACTATGCAAGCACATACAGGTTTGACCTAGAATGGTTATTGGTCACCACAAAACATTGGAAGTACACCACACATTATGCAATTTTATAGAAACTAATGATTAAACTGAAAGGCGTTAGGTAACAAAAAACCCCGTTTTTTAGGCGGTGTGCGGTATATTGGACCAATCGACAAAGGTACAGATAGTAGTTTGACTCCAGGTACCGTTACATATTTACATGTTATTTTCAAATATAATCAAAATTCTAGCAGTAAACATCAATGTTTTGTGCAGAGGAGATTGTAGTAAAATGCAAAAAGAATCTAATAAGTGTGGGATCATCAACTATCCGTACCTGGAGAATTGTTGCTGACACAACCCGCTACATTAGAAATCACCAGGAGCCAATTTTATTACGACTGGAACCAGAGTTAAAGATCGCTCTTCCACCTTGCATGGCTGACTCTGCATTTCTCGCGGTCCTTCGTGATAGGTTGTGTGTATGTAACAGCGACAACCGGATTTTTGTGCTCTTACTAAAAAGTACGATTTACAAGAACTCAATCAAGCGCAGAACTGCCTTAACGCAAACCTCGCAAACTGTAAAGGAGCTATCCCGGGTAAGTGTATTTGTACATTCTATATTATTTAGTCTTCAACTTAATTGTGTTAGATGCGATATTGTGCATTCTTTATTTATGAGTCTTCAACCTTGATTATGTTAGATACGATACGGCACTTCAATGTTTGGAAACCGATCGTCAATAACCCCCATTAACGAAGCAGACTCACTGAAAATACATCAACATGACGACGACCATGCGTCATCAGTGACATCAATGGAAAGTTCGACTACTTTGAATTGTTTTGTTAGTGCAAGTGACGATGGATGTGTCAAAATTTGGGATGAAGACAACAGGTAAAAATAATGCTACGCTTTTCTGCTTTAATGTTCTATAATTAAATATTATATGTTTACACTACGCAAATTGTAATAATAAAATATTAAAACAATATTTGCAGACTGATAAGAGAATTGTGCTTTGCTCCTCATTACCCAACAGCGGTTTGTTTTCCGAATGATCGCGATTTACTGGTGGCGCTAAAGGGTCGAGTTTGTTTTGTTGAATTGTCCAAGTTCATGACGCGTCAAATGATAAAGGATCGACGAATATACGACTTAAACTTTTTTGATGATGTCAACGAATGCGCCGTGCCTTATGATGACGACCTCAGGTAGTAAGTTATAAACTTAAAACCTGTTTATTCTTTAAAAATATTTAGTTTTTAACTCTCTTCAACAAACGAACCGCGAGAAATGTGAATTGACAAACATACTTTTATTAAACCAAGGACTACCAGCAACCTATACGACCTTAATGAGGCTCCACTGGAAGCTGTTGAACGAAAACATTCACCTGATTTAAAGCCGAAATCTATTCTTAAACCTAGACATGAGATACCAACTGCGGAAACCGATGCCAAGATTTCGGTAAAGTTTACTTTTTATTTTGAGTCCAAAATGTCAATGAATATTTTTTTTTCATATTGGTGTAATCATATCTGTATAGTTATACCGGAGCCTAATCCAAAAATGTTTACGAAGTCATAAAGCATTTCCATATGATACAGACAGCGCCTGTTGATGGCCACATGATCAAAATACAAGTGACAGAAGCCGAAAGTACGTCATCTACGGACACTGCTAAAATCTGGCAAAAGAAATGGAAGTTGGTTATCAACAAAGTGATCAAACTTAACAGAAAATTGGCAACTAACGTTAAAAATGAAATAATAAGTGAGAAAGAAGTGGAGTCAGGAAAGGTCTCTACAATAGCAAAACATCAATCCACAGAAAAACTAAATACACAAGTTAACAACGATTTTGATGATGAAATAAATGCTGCAAAGAAAGAAAGCAGTCACTATTTGAAGATAGTTGAGTTTGCGGGTATGTTTGATAAAAAAATTGCAAGACGAATTCTCGAAAGTAAATACCCAATTGCTCCGGACGGCTATATCCAAAACTCCGTGATCAGACAAAAGGTTCGTCCTCCAACTCCCAAAATAAAAACCATTGCAGAATGGAAGCTTCATCCTGCGCCTATGGGCGACTTGCCAAGCCATTCCTTGCATGATGGATCATCTATATCATCTCCTTCCGACTCCCGTTGTTATATGGACTACGAGAGCACAGATTCTTTTCGATTTTCCGATTTTAGTAGCCTGACTTCATTTCCGGACTTTTCGGATGATCGCAAGACTTCTTCAAGAATGACGTCTCCGGATGTCCTCAATATGTCATCTCTAGCAAGTCGAACCCAGGAAGACGCCACACGGAAAGTAATATTTTTTCAGGAGGTCCAGGAGCGGGAGGAGTTGCACGACATTGACGAGAAAAAAAGAAACGATTTGCCGTCCATCGCAAAAAAATCAGACAAAAAGCAAGTTCCGGTGCGAGCGTCCAAGTCAGACTTGACGTCATCAGTTTCAAAGGTTCAACGCGAACCTCCAACCAGCGCGGTGCCATCAAAGCGTGAAGATTTAAAAGCGAAGTTGAAAGAGCAGCGACAATCAGCGGTAATTCGTGCATCGGAGAAGGTGGCAGAAATTCCGAAAGTTTTAAAGGTGGTTGTCTGCAGGTTTATGTGTTTTGTGGTTTAAAAACTACAATTTTCTTTTTGCTTATTATCCCACAGATCAATTTTTGCTAGGTTACTTTTACTCCTCTAAAGTAGAACGATGCGTTATAAACATCAACTCAAAACACTTTTTAAAAACACGAATAATAAAGTCCAGCATATTTAGGATATAATCTCAGCTCATTGGTTCCGCAAGAAATTGACAGAGGTGACCCCAGATTCAGTGATGAACGCCCTTTTAGAACAAGGAGATACAAGTAGACTTTTTGCCCACGAAAAGGCAATAGAAAACATGTTAGTTGTCGTGCAAGAATATTCAGTCTCTGCCAGTAAGATTATGCTTTCTGTCGAAATAATATTCGCCTAAATCGACTTTTTAATTGAATCAAATGCTTTTCCTTGCCAGGTGGTGGAGAGCATAATCTCACTCCAAAAACGATGGATAAAGTTCAGGAACACCTTGCTAAGTTTTTAAAACCATCTTATGACGTCACAAATCCACACGCTAATCATCCTAATCGGGTTCAGCTTGCTGACAACGCCTTAGACGCCATTATATCAGGAATCCCTCCAAGTGACTTAATACAGAAAGAACTTTTTCGCCTTTTAGCAGACAATAACGATGGACTTCGAGACAAGGCAAAACTTATCCTGGAGGTAAAATTTGGAATCGATTCTTGGGAGAAGCTTTGCGATGAGTTGAGTGAAATGACCGGGGGTGAAAGCGTGATCCCAGACCCACAGGAAAGAGTCAAAGAAGAAAAGGCCGCCATAGATTCTGTGAAGCAGCGAATTGAAAATGTAAGGGTTAGGTTAAATTAACTATTTAGGCATATCATACCTTTATTGATCCAGCAAAAAACAAAGCTTGTAAATCTCAAAACAGGTGTAACACCAAGTTTTTTTATACGCTGTCTCTCTACAATGTCCCCCAAATAGCATATAGCCACGACTTTGGTTTTCAATAATCCCCAGTAAATACAGAACTTGGTCTGTTTGGATTTAATGTTTGCACTGCGCATCTTTCATCGCAAACTTCAAACAAAATATTGACTTTCCGCCATGGGGAACCCCCTACGGTGACGACTAGGTCAGCTTTTGTGCCAGGCACGATCGTTTCGGGGTTAATGTAGACACGACTTGACAGGTACTATATCAAGTAGTAGACTTGTGGTGCTTTATGACGCAAAAACGTGACGATTGGTTCTATATTGGTTTGAACTTTCAAGGTGCATTTTTTTAGTTGGCTGTGTGCATGTATTAGGTGAGTAGCAAATCTTTAACGGAGCAGTCCATAGTTATGCTTAAATGGTATTAATAGCTAAATATACGCATTAGCAAGCATAAAACGAGGCATACCTTTTCAATTTATGTTTTTATGGTGTGTTCATTATATAAACCCACAGGTAAAAACAGTTACCAGTTAAATAATTGTTGCATCTTTGTCACTAAACAAAGAAAAACTCAATTGATGACCACCTTCCGACAAGGCAAAGTTAATTGTGAAAACAAAGGTTTGTCAACAATGAAAACTCGAAGATATTCACAGGGCGACGTATCCATAGCAGCCGCCCCACGGTTGGCGGAACGCTTCGGCTTCGAAATAATAAAACCTATGTCACCCTCCCAGCAACAAGTAGAACAGTCGTCACGTCGCTCTTCGCTCTCCAGTGTGTTTGGAAAATCTACCACGTCCCTACCGTCGCTAAGAAAATCAGTAACGTCAAAACAAAGCTTTAAAGATCAGAAAATTGATGACAGGTTGGTGAAAATAAATGATATAAATGAATTTAGATATTTGAAAGAACAAGTGAAACAACAAGTAAGCTGAAAATAAATGTTACTGATCTTTAAACGTTAAAGACAAATGTTACTAAATCTTTATTTTTTTATATGTTACTAATCATTTTAGATTATGCTTTCAATTAACAATAAATATCCAACTTCTGGAATTCGATAAAGATTATTGTTTTGGAATAAAAAATACACTTTATGCTACAAAAATGCAGTACCACGTTCAAACAGACGATAAACTGTTTTTACAAACGAAATTTGGGGTAAAAGTGAACCTTTGTCGCCAGAGTTGTGAAGTTCAAGAAACCAGCACCAACGGAAAAACGTCGCATTCGCCGCCGCAGCAAACCAATACTGCAACATCAAATGCCCGAAAACGACGATGGCGTCGTGGAGATTCTTCCGCCACCGAAAATTGATTGGAGAAAAGCGATTCCTACCAAATCTCTCGAGCGACGCCAGATAGCGGGATTAATAAAAATGATGCAGAAACTAAATTTACATTCGTATGCATCTCGCTTCTCTTCAAGGAATCAGACGGGAAGTCGTCGTTTGTCTAGAGCGGGTGGGCTCAAAGTTTAAAAAGTGTGGGAAGATTTTGATAAATAGTTTGCATTACAGTGTGCAAGTATAGAAAAACATATTGGAACCAATATAAGCAGTTAAGTTGTTTTCCAAGGCATAAAATACAAGATTTGTTTACAGAATCTCGACTGCTGCCCCCTATTGCTGCAAAAATTTTTGCACCCACACCATTGGAACGCGAGGAATCACCCGGGCGTGAAACACGTGACTGCTTGCCTTTTCTTCCGTCTGCAGCCCGTTTAAGTCGTGGTAAAAAATCATATTTATTTTTATGTTGTACCTAACTTTAGTTCATGACGGTGTACAGAGCGAAAACCGGTAAAGAGTTTGCTAGCAAGGACGTCACGCGAACAACAGCGACCGTATATGATGAGTCCTGCAACAGAAGTAGTGGCGCCCAAAAGATGTAAGTTATGCAACTGTGGTATGTCATCAAGTAGAATATTAAATATTAAATGACACATCAAGCAAAAACAAGTCCAAGTTTTTGCTTCGTAATATTTTGCTCTTAAGAGGCCATATCAAATACACGACATACGCCTTGTAAATCAATTTAAATGCAATACAACGTGAATGCGTAAAATCATTTGTTTTAAGCAACAAACTCGTTTTATGCACGATTTGTAAAGCATAACACCCTCAAGATGTTTGTATGACGATCTGGAGTTTGCTGTGTTGTTTATTTGCCCATCTGTTAAGATCATTCACTTCTATAGCTTCTCTGCACGTTCAACAAGTTTCAAGTACCACTTGAAAGGTTGTTACTCGCTACTGTTGGAAAGTGGTCGAAAAAATTCTTCTGTTCATTTATGCGGTTTTAAGCTTTTCAGAAGGTAGCACGGTCACGCAGTTTTGAATTGTAAAATGAAAGCCTAAGAATAAATGTGTTTGTGTATAACTCAACATAAATATGGGTGTTTCCAACATAGGAAACAAAAAGCATCCGAAATTCCAAATGCTTTCCACGTTTTAAACTGGTATTTTTTATGAATTATTTTTACAAAATAAAACTTATTTATTAATTTACTTTTAATACTATTATTATGAAAATTGTTTGTTGTTTTTTACAGCAGGTGAACCAAAGCCCAGATTATCACTTCAGCAACCTCAGTCTTATTCAAACTATGTTGGAATGAAGAGTATTTTGTCGAGTGTGTCACGAGATTCAGTACCTACATCAACAAACTTGGTTGAAATGAGTTTATCTGGTTCTTCTGTTAATCTTACTTCGATGCTCAGTGTGGATGCTGAAAAACCATTGAAAGATAAAATCGAACGAAAATCGTCCACTAGGAGTAGAGAGAATTTAATCACGGAAAAACTTGATTATAACAGCTCTGACGACGTATTTAACAGCAGTCAATCACAAACAAGAAATTGCCAAACTAAAGCTCATTCTGACTTAAGAAGTAATCATGATCCAGAAGAAATATTCAAAGAACCCAATCACACCAGCGACAGTAACCTGACGGACAAAAGCCAAATGCATCAGCCGAAGGAAAATTTAACGAGCAAACTCAATGATCCCAGCAGCCAGTCGATGAGTGCCGAATACCCAAGTAGTGACAACATTTCGAACATCAGCTTCAGACAAGCGACCAACAACAACCAATCATCAGCAAGCGATTTCCAAAAGATCCATCTCAGGCAGCGTAGTAGCACCAAACAAGTAAATACCAGCAGTAGCGAATCGCTGATTCTTAAAATTCCGAGTGGTGAATATGTTTCAAACAATGTCAGAAGAAAAACTTCGACCACAAGCAACCAATCACTATCAAGCAATTTTCAATCAAGTGATTATCGCATAAGCAGTCTTAGTTCACTGAATCAACATTCGACGAGGAGTTTGCAGCGCATGTCAGCGTTAAGAGTGCTGCACAAGTTAAATCGTTCATCAACCAGCACTTTAAAAAATTCTGGTAAGTTGCCGATCAAATGCAGTTTTAATTGACAGCATTTATTATTTTCGATTATATTGTTTTACAGATTACTCCGTGTCATTTCAATCACAACAGTCCATTACATCCGATTTTTCAAGCTTTCGTGAAGACTCTATGACGTCACCACGTTATATGACCCTTGACAAAGAAGTACGAATTTCTTCCGAATCTTCTAGACGTCAATCAGACGTGCAAGACTCAGGATTTATTGAAGGAGAACAAGCCCAGGAGAGCAACAGAGACGAGACAATCCACGATCAAGAATATATACCTCAAGAAAAGGTTGTGAAAACTAAAATCGTTTCTGAAAAGAAAATCGTTCATGAGACAAATGATACTGGTGAATGGAGAACTATAATAAGGAAGTTAAAAGAGAAGCGAACACAAGGTGAATAATTTATGTTTATGTAAACATTTTCAGAGCCAAGTTTAAAAATAAATTACCAGAATAAGTTTACTTAAAATTTTATGACTTTACACAGGACAATTAACGGGTTTTCAGGATAATTGACCGGTTTCTAATAGTAAGCTAATATTTAGATGCAGATTTCAGATTTAGGCAACAATTAAACTTCATAGCTATTCAAAATGCGTTTTTCAGACGCAACAAGGGACAATAGTGAAGACAAAAAAGACAAAAATGACAAAGTGGAAGGTCCACAAAACATGCAACGCAAACTTTACTCGGAAAGTATTGTCCATGCAACAAACGGGGAACGAATTGCGTCACACTACACCATTTTGAAAAACAATCGCGCACTCAAAATTCACCCGTCGAGAATTCTCCGTCTGATGCGGAAATTGAAACCTGCTCTCGAACAACAGGTGGCAGGAGAGAGCAGGTACCTTTCTGTGCCCAATGTTATCAATACACGTAGCAAGCAACGTTTTCTGTTTTATAGTTGTGTCATTGACAATAGAAAAATATCAACTAAGTGTTCGAGTAACAGCTAGCAGAAAGTAAAAAATCCTAAACACTTGATTTTGCTACAGATATGGCATAATGTCGTTTCACTGGATGGATGGAGCAGCGCATGTGACAAATAGCTACACGTCATCACCTACGGTTACTCCACGTTTTCAACAAGGCGAAAAATTCTCAATTCATAGCACCTATTCACAAAACAACCTTGCTTCAAAGTCCTCTGAAAGAGACGTTTCTCGCGGCAGACGTTTGTCCACGTTGTTAAACAAAGCTTGTTCCAAAGAAAGAGAAGAGAGGACAACATTTCAAAAACAGCAAAAATTGGATGAGCTAGAGACTAAAATTACAACATTTGACAATGGGAAGACTACCTTGATGCTGAAACTACCATCATGTGAAAAGCTGCGGCGTTCACCAGCAGAAGATGCAGACACAAAACTGGGGGGTGTTATTGCCCCACCAGCAACTCCTGTAGCAAGCTTTTAGGTCACTTGTACAAACGCCAATAGCTGAATAGCTGTAATTAAATTCAACGTTTTTATTTTATACACCAGGAGTCGAGATTACTAATGTATCGTTGAAAACATCGAAAAATGGCGATGCAGTATCATAAACGTCAAATACAAACGAAACCTAGGTGCCCTGGGGTGTAAATGAAATAGGGTCATGTTAATGCATTTAAGCACCATTCTAAAGTACAAGACACTCAAAACCAAGACTTAGATTTGGACAACGGTTTAAAGTTACCGTCGTTACAATTATATTGGCTTTATTAAATTAAACGACTCTACATTGTTAGCACGACCCTGCAAATTTTCACAAATTTGCCGCGCTGTCGGTCGATCACGTGGATCCTGTTCCCAGCAAGGGACCATGACGTCAACGAGCAGTTGTGCACTTAGCAAATCCCTTCCAGATACGTCCGGGCGCTCATCGTTCACTACTTTTTCAATGAGAACATCGTAATCCTTTGCCGAGTACGGCCAAGGCTGCTTGCGACATACCAACATGTAAATTCACATTCCCAATCCAAATATGTCGACACTGTCATGTGGAAAATATGGACCATCATCTGTGAACGTTGAGTATAGCTCCTTATCCGTAAGTTTGTTTCGATGTACCCCATCGTAAAAAGAATGGTATCGGATGGTGTCAGGGCAGGTCTTCCGGGAGTAGCGATAGGGTGGTGACGAAGTTTTTCTGGAGGTGAACACGGAATCCAGAAAAGATTGATTGGGCAACCAACGACAAACTTTCCATTTTTATCATACATTTTGCTACATCCGAAATCAGTAATTTTGCATCTCATGTCACTAGTAAGAAGTATGTTGTCAGGTTTAATGTCATTGTGTATGATACAGTTTCCAGAAGGTAGATTATGGAAATGACGTAGACCCAACGAAATGTCATGACACATACGCTGACGCAAAAAGAAAGTCAAATCAACGTTATGGTTAAGAAGTAAGGTTTGACGATTTCCACCAGGAAGATATTCCATCACCAGATTTAATTGATCATGAATGGTTAAACATCCCAACATATCGACGATTTGTGTATGTTTGCAGGCGGCTTTGTGAACTTTACCTTCATTTTGAAACCTAAATATATGTGTCAATCAGCTTTTACACAAAATTATTTTCCAAGGAATTAATAGTTTTCCTCTGTAACAATTTGAAAACCTAGGCTTACCATTTTTGGTCAAAGCTGCGGTTAGAAGTTTTAAGAGCAACTTCACCGTAACCAGAGATTTTTGACAGTCTGACGTCACCCCACCATCCAGAGTCGATGTGAATAGGAGCCTATACACAATAGTCCACAATGTAATTTAATATTTGTAGAGACATTCCTTCCTTACATATGTTATCGCGATGGTTAGAATGGATACTCAAAAAAGCAAACATCACCCAACACTTTGACTAACAGCATTTTATACCTTTTGGTGCATATAGCAAGATTTACGAAATAGTACTTGAAGCTACTATTTTAGCATCTTCATGTTTATGCGTTTTGCGCTTAAACTCATCTCTTATATATAGCAACTGAACAACAAACACTAAACCAGTGTTTAAACTGAGGTAAAAATGCCTTTACCTTGAAATCATCTTCATTCAAGTTCCTTCTTGACAAAACAGAAAATATGTTTCCGGCCATTGACAGGTGTAAATATATAGCCAAAGTTGGAATAGCCCAGTTTACTGAAGTTGTCACGTGGTATGCTTGTTAAGTCCGATGAGCAATAATTTTTTATCCCACTCTTGTTGTGTCAAACCAACCATGTAAACGATAATGGGACCCAACGCAAAACAAAGTAAGTAGACATATATACTTCAAAACACGTCTTAGTGTATGGGCAAACATCATATATGTGCTAAGCCCCCACCCTTGTGTATGTTTGTGTGTAAATTCAATGCATGGCTCAGACATGATCTAAAAAATCAAGTAGAGCGTCAGTTACTTTAAAGAGTGTGTGATGCAAACTATGATGTTCTCTGTTGGTATATTTTTAACAAACAAAATTGTGCTGGCGCTAACCGATGTCAAAAGCGTTGCATTACTGACGTTACAATAGTGCGTTGTGGATGTGTAGCTGCAATGAGCTACGACGCTACAGACGGCATACGGCTTCTAGCGGTCTGTATTTCACATCGAACAACTGTCCGCATGCGCATCATACACGTAACGAACAAACTTATTTGTGTTCTTATATTTGCCTTCAAGCAAATATCAAGTTGAGAGTTGTTTACCGACAAGTACGCAATTTTGGAGGTTGCTACATTGGCGAAACCGGCGACACCGATAAAATAACTCGGCAGCATAATCATCAAAAGTGTGCCGACTGACTAAATTTCACATATAAAGGAATGTTTGGAGTGACGTACTATATTGTTTGGACAGTCGAAAATGTTGTCATCGTGACGTCAAATTGATGCGACGTGATTTTGTGTGGTATTTCAATAATGCAAGAAATAGAACACTTAACAAATAGTAATGAAGGTTAATTTCAAAGCGTTACTGAAACCGATTAATTTTTAATTTCAGCTCGTTTATGTGTTCGTCTTTATCGACGATTAACAAACATCTAACGAATAAATTTTAAGGTTGCAAAAATAATGTCCTAACGTTGTAATAAATCGCTTTGAGTTTTGAAAGTTCTCGGACTGCCACCTGATTGTCGAAAAATACAATTAAACAAAGCCCAGGACAAAAAAGTATTAAATCAGTTTATTGTATCAAATTCAGATGAATCGCTGTCTATTTTTTAAGTTTTGGTAATTTGCTTCTCTTCTGGCAAATTAGTATTTTTCATTAGCAACACTTTTCGTCTTTTCCTTTTGGCTTGTCCACCAATTTGATCAAACCATTTATTTAGAACATATTCTTTTGCTGGCGGGATGCGGCATTCTTTCTAAAACTAATTCAAATTTACCGATAACTACCAAAACACACCTTCTAAAAGGGACATATAAAATAAAATCCAAGAGGTTTTTGCTTGTTGCTTACAAGCGGCGGGAGCTCACAGCGTCCTAGTGATCAAACGGGCCGAAGTCTTACTCGTTTGCGGAGGGGTTCGGGAAGTGAGATAACTGCGGATTATTGTCATGCCATCTTGGTTTTCGTCAGGAAAGAATTCGAAAGAAATGTTTAAAAAAGGAAAGTCAAAACAGGACCTATTGAAAACAATGTCATAACACTGTATGCTGCACATAATTCGACAAGTGGTCTTATTTAACAAAATTTGGCCAATCGCTGATTTTAAAATTCCGAGTGGTGAATATGTTTCGAACAATGTCTGAAGAAAAACCTCGACCACAAGCAATCAATCACTATCAAGCAATTTTCAATCAAGTGATTATCGCATAAGCAGTCTTAGTTCACTGAATCAACATTCGACGAGGAGTTTGCAGCGCATGTCAGCGTTAAGAGTGCTGCACAAGTTAAATCGTTCATCAACCAGCACTTTGAAAAATTCTGGTAAGTTGCCGATCAAATGCAGTTTTAATTGACAGCATTTATTATTTTCGATTATATTGTTTTACAGATTACTCCGTGTCACTTCAATCACAACAATCCATTACATCCGATTTTTCTAGCTTTCGTGAAGACTCTATGACGTCACCACGTTATATGACCCTTGACAAAGAAGTACGAATTTCTTCCGAATCTTCTAGACGTCAATCAGACGTGCAAGACTCAGGATTTATTGAAGGAGAACAAGCCCCGGAGAGCAACAGAGACGAGACAATCCACGATCAAGAATATATGCCTCAAGAAAAGGTTGTGAAAACTAAAATCGTTTCTGAAAAGCAAATCGCTCATGAGACAAATGATACTGGTGAATGGAGAACTATAATAAGGAAGTTAAGAGAGAAGCGAATAAAAGGTGAATTATTTATTTTTATGTAAACATTTTCAGAGCCAAGTTTAAAAATAAATTACCAGAATAAGTTTACTTAAAATTTTATGACTTTACACAGGACAATTAACGGGTTTTCAGGATAATTGACCGGTTTCTAATAGTAATCTAATATTTAGAAGCAGATTTCAGATTTAGGCAACAATTAAACTTCATTGCTACTCAAAATGCGTTTTTCAGACGCAACAAGGGACAATAGTGAAGACAAAAAAGACAAAAATGACAAAGTGGAAGGTCCACAAAACATGCAACGCAAACTTTACTCGGATAGTATTGTCCATGCAACAAACGGGGAACGAATTGCGTCACACTACACCATTTTGAAAAACAATCGCGCTCTCAAAATTCACCCGTCGAGAATTCTCCGTCTTATGCGGAAATTGAAACCTGCTCTCGAACAACAGGTGGCAGGAGAGAGCAGGTACCTTTCTGTGCCCAATGTTATCAATATACGTAGCAAGCAACGTTTTCTGTTTTATAGTTGTGTCATTGACAAAAGAAAAATATCAACTAAGTGTTCGAGTAACAGCTAGCAGAAAGTAAAAAATCCTAAACACTTGATTTTGCTACAGATACGGCATAATGTCATTTCACTGGATGGATGGAGCAGCTCATGTGACAAATAGCTACACGTCAGGCCTAACTTATCATTTTTGGTCAAAGCTGCGGTTCAAAGTTTTAGGAGCAACTTCACCGTAACCAGAGATTTTTGACAGTCTGACGTCACCCCACCATCCAGAGTCGATGTGAATAGGAGCCTACACACAATAGTCCACAATGTAATTTAATACTTGTAGAGACATTCCTTGCCTTACATATGGTATGGCGATGGTTAGAATGGATACTTGTTACATAGGCCGATATGACAATATAATGACGTCATAACATTTGGGTTAAAATTAAGTCACTTATGTCATTGCAATCAAAATGTTTTAAGCCATAGGATAGGTAAAATGGTCTTACAGCGCTTTTATTTAAACTCTTGTTTTTAAGAGCAAACCGGCATCGATTTGAAATGGAAAATTTTACGTACCGTCCCGGCGTTGGTTCGTGCAACGCTTTAACGCATTGCTGCATAGGTAGACGTTGGCTCGTTGTGTTTCTGCTAACTATTTAAGTTTCTTTAAGTCGCTCGCATCTCCCTTAATTGAGTGAATCGCCATTTCTTTTAGTAATCGCTTTGTCACGATTGCACACGATTTCGCAAGCGTGGTCGACATTTTTTGGGGTCTTGTGAGACCCGTCTGCAGTGTATATAGCGTGTGTCTTTTCTGCCGAAATTCAGTTCTTATTGGTGTCGTGTCTTCTTATGTAACCATCGTATCACGTATAAGATGACCTAAGTTCGAATTAACATATTGTAAATACATCCTATAGCAGGGCTACTCAAATGGCTGACCGCGGTCCACATCCGGACCTTTGAGGCGTTGGATGTGGACCTCGACGGTCTTTTGATTGCGGCCACATACGCTGTAAATTTCTTGATCGTTGATATGTCGGACAGATAACTCGAGTCCGCATAGCGATTCTCGGAGTACTGCGAGGAGCCTAATGTATTTCCAAAATTTTTTTAGGTCAAATTTGGCAACTTTGTGACGACAAAACGGTCCTTTATTACACTACAGTTTGTATGTCGTTTTTGCGCCTTATGCTGCCTGTTACAAATCTAATGTATTGTTTTACGACCATCAGCTAGTAATTAAGTCTCATTTATTTCACACATAAGGATTGCCTATCTTGAAGTAAAGTACAACGCCACTGCATTTTATATGGTTAGAAATATATTTAGCAAAACACTAGTTAAATAATTTAGCATTCGCATTGAGACATAAAATACAGCGATCTACAACGTAAACGCACGCGAAATACACAGTTGGGTGTGTTAGTCTAAACTCTTACACTGTATATATACTGAAGTTTTTAAAAAGACAGAGAAAGACTGCAAAGAAGAAGTGTTACACCCGACTTGGCACCAACATTGCAGGTGTTGAACTTTGCAGTTCTAGCGAAGCATAAAACATTGCGTGCGCACCAGATACGATGGTGCGCCTTGTTGACCGAGGTGGCGCTAAGAATAAAGTTGTCCATTACGAAATCCCATCAATCTGTGCATCAGCTTAGAATTTAATTTGTTTTTAGACTCCATTAAATGATATGATATATATATATATATATATATATATGTATGACAAAATTATATTTCTTCACAGTAATTTTGAAACAAAAACATGGAGGGTGTTGGCGGCCGTTGGTGAAATAAAGATTTGCGATCAGGCCGTCCTATAGCAAAAAGGTTGTGCACACCTGATTTAGGCTAACGGTACTCCAAAAAAAGAAGTGCAGTAAAGCATGAAACATTGCGTGCAACCCAAATACGTGCTTGTCGACCTACTTTGCGCTGAGCATAGTTTTCCATTGCAAAATCGCGTGCCAAAGGACCTACCTGGAAGGTCTATATTTGTCATGTAATAAGATCCAAATACCTCCCTGGAAGGTAAATGCGTTGCAACAACGGAGCAACGGAGCGAAGCAATGGGCTAAATGCTGCTGATTTCTATGCAACAGCAACCTGGGGATTGTTTTGAGCGGTACCACACGCTTCAAAATTACAAACTGTGACTTTTTATGTGCAATATTATCATTTTCGTTTGTTGACTGAACAATAAACTTCATGCTTTTTTAGTGTATGGTTTTTGTTTATTTTAGAATTGATGCAGCAAGCTTAGTTTGGTAAAAATGAGGCTGTTTTGGTTTTGGCATTGGTAACACAGAAAAAGCCATATTTGAAATTTCCATAAAATAATAAATGATTTGAACTTACGATAAAACCTTCAAGACCTTATTTTGTATGCATTTGGGGTTTTTAAAAAAGCGAAAAAAATTGGATCTCTTTGAGACATTTTGGGATTGCTGCAATTGACAAATCGACAATATTTAAAAAAGAGAGAGAAAGACATTTACTCGAAAGCCCGTATTTGGTTTGCACGCAATGTTTTATGCTTCGCTACAACTACAAGTTCAGCACCAATATCGCTGCCAAGTCGGGAAAGGCAGAGACATTTACTCGAAAGAAGAAGTGGCCAGTTACACTCGAATTGGCACCGATATTGGTGTTGGACTTGCAGTTGTAGCGAAGAATAAAACATTGCGTGCACACCAAATACGGGCTTGTCGACCAACGAGGCGCTATGCATAGTTTTCCATTGGGAAATCACGTGTTTGGACGTTGT
This sequence comes from Phallusia mammillata, assembly GCF_965637545.1. Classification (NCBI taxonomy): domain Eukaryota; kingdom Metazoa; phylum Chordata; class Ascidiacea; order Phlebobranchia; family Ascidiidae; genus Phallusia; species Phallusia mammillata. Next base: position 18,834,749 of record NC_137252.1, on the reverse strand, counting down.
ATATTCCAAAATGCGTCTCAGTGTATGAGCAAACGCCATATGTGCTAAGCCACCCACCCTTGTATGTTTTATGTGGAAATTCAATGCCTGACTCAGACATGATCTGAAAAAAATAAAATAAACAAAAAGACCGAAATGATCTGTCAGTTACTTTAAAGAGTGTGTGATGCAAACTATGATTATCTTAGTAGATATATTTTTAGCAAACAAAATTGTGCTGGCACCAATGGTGTCAAAAGCGCTGACGTTGCATGGTGCGTTGTGGATTTGTAGCTGCAATGAGCTACGACGCTATAGACGGCTTACCACTTCACGCAATCTGTTTTTCACATCGGACAACTTTCCGCATGCGCATCATGCAAGAAACGAACAAAAAGCAAATATCAAGACGTTGACTGTTGTTTACCGACAAAGACGCAATTTTGGAGGTTGCTACATGAGCAAAACCGGCAACACCGATAAAATAACTCGGCAGCATAATCATCGAAGTGTGCCGACTGATTAAATCCTCACATATAAAGAAACGTTTGGAGTGACGTACTATATTGTTTGAACAGTCGAAAATGTTGTCATCGTGATGTCAAATTGATGCATAATTTTGTGTGGTATTTTAATTATGCAAGAACCAGAACACTTAAAAATAGTAAAGAAGGTTAGCTTTAGAGCGTTACTGAAACCGAATAATTTTCTCGTTTATGTGTTCGTCTTTATCGACGATTAACAAACATATAACGATTAAATTTCAAGGTTGCCAAAATAATATCGTAACGTCGTAATAACTCGATTTGAGCTTTGAAAGAAAGCCTAGGACAAAATTAACAATTATTACATAACTACATATTTGTATTACGTAAGTTCGGTTAATGGACTACAGTTTAGTGTATCAGACTCAGAATCGCTGTCTATATTATAAGCTTTGGTAACTTGCTTCTCTACTGAACAATTAGTATTTTTCATCACCAACGCTTTTCGTCTTTTCTACTTGGCCTGTCGACCAATTTGAACAAATTATTTATAACATGTTATTTTGCTGGTGGGATGCGGCATTCTTTATAAAACTAATTCAAGTTTAGCGATAACTACCGAAACACACCTTCTACATGGGGTATATGAAATAACTTCCAAGAGCCGATAAGAACCGCATTTTTTGCTTGTTGTTTACATACGGCAGGAGCGCACTAGTAATCAAACGGGCCACAGTCTTGCTTGTTCGCAGAGGGGTTCGGGAAGTGAGATAACTGCGGATTATTGTCATGTGATCTTGGTTTTCGTCAGCGAAAAATTCGAACAAAATATTTAAAAAAGGAAAGTCGAAACAGGACGTATGCTGTTGGAAATTACAGACGTCATTGTCCGGTGACTCACAAAAAAACTTAATCGCATACAATCCCTACATTTTCACTTTGGGACGTCGTTATTAACATTTTGGTCGCATTGTTTTGAGGAGCGATCAAAAACGAAAAAATATAACTTAATATATGAGCTCCGCTGAAACCAATAATTAAAAAAAAATTAAACACATAAGAAACTATTACATAACTTTTGCCAAATTCAAGAAAGAAAACAGCGATTCATTTCCATTGTATTCATTAAATAGCGAAGTAATTGTTGCCTTTATAATACAATAACACAAGAAAAAAATTACACAAAAATCGTTAAATTGGAAGTCTTGTGATAAACGCACTACATTTTTGTAACATAATGTATGATTCAAAGATAGCCCTTTTTCAAAGTTGCACTGGGGGCGCCATTCTTTGCTACACGTACATTTACTGCTGGCTAACGAACGTACCAAGAAAAAGAAAAAGATCAACACAATCCAGTAATTATAAACACGGAAAACAAACAAAAGAAGACGTTAGTTCTGCTTAATTTGCAAACATATTGTGCTAGCGATTAAACCTGCACCAAAAGCGAGAGCTTTTCCTAATACGTTAGAAAGCTTATCATACATTCCTTTTTTCACCTTTTTGTCAGTTGTGTATATACTGCAAACACTTAACTCTATGCATTACTTAAAGTGTGTTTGTATTTCATCAATACTTTTTCCTTTTGTTTCTGGTAAGTAAACAAGTTGGAAAATGAGGTAGAGAATTGAGCATCCAAGCCAAATCGTCATCGAATATGCTCCCAATGCAACCTGGAAGAATTAAATGTACAATTTCACGACGACGCTGTCCAAATAGTTGTTTGCAGTACAACGCAGTCAAATGCGTTCCACTAACCTGCAAATAGGGGGGAATGAAACCGATAAACCAACTCAGAATCCACATGACAAATGTAGCGAACGCCAAAACTGTGGGGCGAGTTGGTTCAATTGTCAAATCTCCAGCAAGCACAAGTGCGGTTAATTGTGTTCCACCGAAAAACCTTGGGAAGATGGAAAATAATTGCGTGAAGTGGTATGATTCACTTGCAATTTAAAGAGTCAATGTTTAGTTTTGCAATCGATTCTTCACTTGTGTTTGAATCACCCACACAAAATTACAGAAGAGCTCAAATTTGTTTGTAAATACTATTTGCAATTGTATTTTTAGTTGATGGAGAACTTACGCGACCAGGAAAACTGCAACGGATACGATGGCAATGTAGGGCATGACTGTTGGTGCAAGATGAAAGGTCGCCTGGCTAATAGTAAACAGGGCCAGAGAAAATATGATGAAGATTGTTGCACCAATACTGACCCTTGTAGCGCCAAATCGTTTCACGAGTCTGGACTGGAAAATATTGTGTTAAAAAGACATTACATCACTTGATAGCAAGCTTTTGCAACACAAGGTACGTCGATTTACGGAGACAAAATAAGTTTTCTTTTTAATTCTTGTATTAATAAGTCTAAGTCTTACTGGGCAAAAAGATTAAAAAAAAATATGCTTAAATTTTAGTTTTTCTTCAATTTAATAGGTTGTGGTTACAACAAAAATGGAAAGTAAAAGCGAGATCTTAAAACTGCAGCTTTATAGAGGATATAACAAGAAATGTACAACGGGTCAAGTTTTTATTCTCTCCAACACATCGCAAATTAACAGTAAATCTTGTTTCATGTATCGGATCTGATAGCAGTACTTTTTGTCTCAAATTTCAGGTATTGTTTACAAAAACGTTGTGGGTTATTTTTTCACTTTAAAGATACTTACCCCGAAAATTCCTGCAATTACTTCCAAAGCAACAACTCCAATTGTACAAAACGTCACATTTTCTGCACTGATATTTGCCTGAAGAAAAACTTGGTCGGTGTAAATAATAAAGTTGGTGGCACCAGTGAACTGAAGACCAGCGAACACTGCTATTACTGTCAAAGCTTGGTTTCTACACAAAAAAATGTTTTTAATGTGGGATAGGAAGAACAAACGGTTAGACATTTATTTACACTTAGGATTTTGCGATGCTTTCGTCTGATGTTTTAGTTATGCTCTTGCTTATTCAACTGAGTAAGGCAAGTCGCTCAGCATCCTGAACTAAATTTGCTACACACCTGTATTGCTTTGTGGTGAAAAGTTTTCTAGTTCCAACAATTTTGGTGCTTTTGTTCACCTCTGTTTCAATCGCGTACAGCTCCGCTTTACATTCAGCCTTATTTCAAAAAATATCAATTAATGTAGTCGTTGTTTTAAATGTTAGGCGCATATTACAGTAACCAACTCACCGAACTTCCTTGGCGCAGTTTTTGTAATGCCTGCATTGCTTCCTCAGTCTTTGACTTTCTGATTAAGTAAAATGGAGATTCCGGAATCCAATGGCTTGAAATGAGATACATGATGGACGGAATGGACGAAATAGCGTAAAGAACAGGCCAAAGGGCAATATTCCCAAGTACCTGATCATACGGACTTTTATTGAAAATTATCGCAAATGGTTTTAAACATTTAGCCAAGATTAGGGCACCTTGGGATGAGCAAAAAAAACACCCAGAAGACATCCGACTGGCAATGCTATTCCTCCATAACTTTGCCACTCTGCAGCCGTTTTGCGTGAACTCAGTTCAGATGTCATAGTGGGTATAAGTGCTAAAAATGATACAACTTGTTGTACAAGCATTTTTAACAAGCTTCATTCTTCACATAAATTCTTTTTTTTAATACAACAAGCACCTATTATTTACCGTAGTACATTCCTATAGGGAGCCCGATAACAAAGCGACCAATGATCATAGTCTCGTAAGACCACGTCATTCCACCAGCCACTGACAGGACAAGAATTCCCAAAATGTACGTCACGTGACAAACTTGCATCAGACGTTTACCAGACATTAAAGAGAGAAGAATTTTGATACTGGTTCCTCCGACAAGTGCTCCGGCAATAAAGATGGACATTGTTAAAGAAAAGAACACAAGCCAAGTGTCCTCAGGAAGCGATTGACCATGCCGTTCCTACAGGAGATCAACAAACAATCACGATAACAAAATTATATGAGAAATATGTGGTATGGTTGGTTGGGTCACCTTTGTATTTTGCTGTAATTTATAATTATTAAAGTAACTTACATCAAAATATTCTATTGTGTTTGGAAAACTTGTTATAAACACCTGATTGTGCCATTGAACAAGCACCTTTTTTACGTGACCTTTTCATTAGTTTTTCTTTTTGGCAACTTACCGTGTAGGTGGTGTTATACATAAACCGAAGAACTGGGACGATTGGTCCAGTAGCGCAGAAGTGGTATCCAGCGGTGACAAAAGTCATCGGGTTTATAACAAACAACACGAACACTGCCCACCATGAGTTATCCTTTAACGAGTAGTTTAGTAGGCTTACTGACAAGTTTACTAATTGATGTCATTTACAGCAAAATGAAAAAAACTTACAAGTTCTTTAACCATCTTTCTGTAGCACTTCTTTATCATCTACCTGAGAAGAATACACTGTTATTTCTTATACTGTTCAAACGTGCTAATATATATGACTACTATAAAATAGTGTCTCCACTATAATGTTTCAATGTTTGACAGGTACCTAGATAGCTGTAACAGCAAACCACCTTTGACCAATTTTATGTTTGCTCAAAGTGTGTTCGACCTCAAACCTTTTTCGTGGTCATTCAGGAAAAAAAGATGAGATAAGCATTTTCAGTTTGGTTGCCATCAGAGCGTAATCTAAATAATTGTCAGGTGTAAAAAACCTTTACGAAGTTGTGAATTGCTTATAATCCGGTTGGGCAGACATGTTAACGTTCGGGCACATTGATAACTAATGCATTGAGCCGCTATAGGTTTGAAATATAACGAATATAAAAGGTGACGTATATTACAAAAATACCGTCACTTATGTTTGTGGTTACTTCATAAAAAAATGTCCTAATACATGTGACATACCACGAGCGGCGCAAGAACTTTAAAATATGCACTAAAATGCTTGAAGTATATGTTACACAGAAATATATAATAAACATCAGCCTGTTGCTTTTATGAATTTCTTGTTTCTTAAGAATCGAAAGAAAAAGATATGAGAAATTTTTAGTTGTGAAATTAAACCAGTTTCGCATGTGTTTGTGTGTTGTTTAAACGGAATAAGGGTTTGAATATTGCGTTTTCCGCTTCGTGTTGCCAATGGGGACCGGCAACATAACGTGCTTAAACCACAACTACAAAAAACAAGCCGATCCAAGCCTAAAACATGCCAAATCACACAAAAACACCCGTGAAGCAAAGTATACAACACAACAAATATGTGTTGCACCTGACATTTCATAGGTTACCCAACCTTTCGTGATCATCCATAGAGTCAAAATTATAAGCCGGAACCAATGTTTATTGTAATTAAATATAAATAGACAAGTGATTTTAACGGGCACTTGGACTAGTAAGACATGTAAGTTAGTTAAAATACTCATTGCATACACACCTAAACGTACTCAAGTGTGGGCACTCACATTGATTTAAACATTATAAGATCAAAAAATTTAAGGTTGAGAAGTTGCTGCAGATAGAAAACAATTTTAAACATGAAGAGATGCAATCGGATTAGCTATAGAAATATCCACGGTCCATCGTCCTTAAAGGGTGTTAAAACTACTGCGCTTGCTACTCAAAAAGCCGAAGCTGCAGCCTTTGATGCTTTAACAGCTTAAATGGCGAAGCGTCATTAGGTCCTAAGTGATGGACTTGTAAATGAAACTCTGGCCTGATAAACCCGCGAATTGAAGTGCGGAACTAGGGAGCACGTTATTTTGTTGAAACAACGGCTGTCAGGATCAATCGTTTCTAAGTTACACTACCTAAACGACAGTGTTCATTTTTGTATGTACGATAGTCTTGAAATCTCATACTGTCTCATAACAGAAGCAGAATAGAGCGGTGCTTGTCGCACATGATCATAAATCGTTCTGTTTTTTTTTTTTTTGTTTTTTGTTTTTTTGATAAAAAGCCAATGTTGTGTCAGTAGTTCATACTAATTATTCGAGAATCCAAGGCTGGGTAAAGTTACCCAGGTTACTAGATGGTTTAAATTTTAAAAAAATATATGTTACAAGTAGAATTAGCTCATTTAATCAGAATGTAGTTAAAGCCAATTAAAGTAATTAAACACAGAGTTGTAAACGGGCCTGGAATTGGAGCATGAATCCGACCCGAACCCGAAAGTACAAGCCCGAAACCAACGAAAGTTTGATTGACAGGCCTATATATTAAAGCCTCAGGCAAGGCCAACTGGCCAAGACAACAAACACAATAGACATTTGGTCTTGAACAAGGCGTTTTAGGGCTGTTTGACATTAGGTCAGGTCCAGCAACCCGCTACTTACAATATTTGCTTACATAGCCTAACTGACCACACAGCATCAGGTAAAAACTACGACCAAGCTGTACAATATACCGAAATACTAAGACATTTTACAATGGCTATAAAATGTTTTCTGCGTAGTGGTCCCAGTTTCTTGATACCTATTTTTTTACACAAGCAAAACTCTGAGTGTATAGGGGAGATATTGCCTTTAATTCAGTGGTTCTCAACCTTTTTGCCTTTGCGGACCCCTTTTGGTACTGTCAAGCTAATCGCGCCGATAGGCAGTGGAATATAACCACACTGTTCCGCTATGGGGCAGTAAAGATGTATATTTAAAAAACTATTGAATTCTTATGATTGCGGTTGGTTTTAACGTTATTTGTGATTTTAAACCTTCACCTGACCCGAATAGCCTTAACCGCCGGCATTTCTACAAGTCTGCAAAACAAAAGATACAAAAACCAACGGTATTCGAACCCAAAACGTGTGCGTACGAGACATTGTTGCTAACACTAGACTACAGCAGCAGTACGATTGCAGTGATTTGAACAGCACTTATAAACATTTAGTCATACATTGAAGGTACTCAGGAAATTTATGTTTTTTCAATTATTTAAGAATTTACAAGCATTTTCGGCGATAAAAATAGGTTTGGTATCATTTTATCATTACCTAAAACTGACCCGACCAAATATTCAGGATTTAACAAATACCGCCCCCCAGCGGAAACAAGTGGTTATATTCCACTCATTATCAATTCGTCTCGCGGACCCCCTGAAAACGCTTTGCGAAGTTTTTTATTGAAAAACTGGGTAGCCTACTTGCGAAGATTAATACCCTTTAACCCAGGGGGTGGGCACCCTTTGTCACTGTGGGGCCAAATACTATTGGTATGATTGGATCGCAGGCCGCACCTTTATAACACAAGGTGCTTTTACTTTTTAATTTTTTCATGTGGTTTGAAAATATTTGAAAAAAATGAAATATGACCTGTAAAGTTGATAGAAGAACAAATTTAAAAAATGATTTTGTACAGTTGAGTATCTACTATATAGTTTTAAGGACTATGATAAAATGCAACTCAAAATTAGGTTTTGTTTATTGTAAAAGTAAATAAACAAGCCCACCAAACAAACAAATGGCGGTTAACGAAAGAACGCAGTTCATCCATAAAAAAATCTGCCGCAAATTTCTGATACTTTTGATGACTTTTTCTATTTCTTTACTCCTCCGACCAGAATGCGCACCTGTTGTTTAACTTCGGACAATGAAACAAGATTTGTTTTATTGCTTTGAAAAAGCCACTTAACTGGTTTACCATGTTCTTGCGGACGAATTGAATACGTTCCGTATTGATCTTCATAGGTGGACAGTGTGGTACTTGCAGCCTGGTTTAAGGGCATGATCCTCTTAATGTGCTTACGCGCAGCTTAACTTTAAGGTTTGTAGAAACAAAAACAGGAAAAACTGAACATCATGAGCTGCACGTTGTATTGTTTTGTTCTGTTAACCGCGCCGAACAAAACTTCTGGCTAATTCAAACGATCATTTTCAGATTTTAACAGAGAATAAGTCCCACTTAAAAATCGTTTCTTTGGACACAATGTCTTTATATTTGCTATTGTTATATCATAGCCATTGTGTTCACAGTTAAAGTTGCAAAATGGATTTGGGTGTAAGTCAGTGGTTCTTAACCGGGGTTCGATCGAACCCCAGGGGTTCGACAACGCCGAATCAGGGATTCGACGAAGGTCTTTTTAAAGTACAATTCAAATACTCGTTTTTGTCAAACTTTAGGGTCTATAGTCGCTTAAAACGACAATTTGTATTCGCTCAATATCAAAACAGTGGAAAGTTAAACTTAGGCGGGGGTGTTTTAAACTGCTCTAAAAAATTTTTGTGGTACTAAAAAGAGTATTACCAGCCCAATAACCATATGTGTCAGACTTTTTGTACGCCTATTGTGTGCCAACAATGCGAACAAAACAGGTACCACAAGCATCACAGTATAAATTATGACATCGTAAATACTTAAGACTGATCTTCACACTGTGCAGCTCAATCTATGCACCGAGCTAGAAATTATTCTGGGCTTTTTGGGCGCTATTAGATGGTAAATAAATGATATAAACCACGTATTTTAAAACAAAAATAAGCAGGTAAATGGCGGCCGTTGGTGAAATAAGAATCTGCGATGCGGCCGTTCCAGCAAAATGGTTCTGCACCTCTGCACTAAGGTTTCATTTTCTTTTTTTGACGTAACAAAGAGCATTGTTCGTAAGAAGAAACACAATGAAATTTTTTTGGCAGCAAAAACTTATTACCTGATCTTTTTCATGTTTGTGTACAGATGCTAAAAATACAATGCTTAATTTTGGTTAAACCTAAAAACTACCGGAATTAAAGCAATCATGAAAAAAGTTGCTTGTATTAAAAGTTATGATTTCAGAATTTAACAAAATTACAAACAGTAACTGTTGCCACTATGTTTGAACAAAAACTAATTATGACCAACCAAACAAATGGGTTAAAAACCTGGTATGTAACTTTGGGGTTCGACCGAAGGCTGAAGAATATCGTAGGGGTTCGGCCGTTATAAAAAGGTTAAGAACCACTGGTGTAAGTTGTTAAGGGCGATTTTATTTGCACGTGTAAACGTTATGGAAGCATCGACTTAAAGTTCAATCGTTTCCGTTCGTTGTTAGGTTTGGGCGTATTACAATACGCTTAGGTTAGTCAAATGGCAAATTAGGCAAATCATGAAGTTGTCTAAAACACAACCACGCGTTGAACAACAGAAAAATGTTATAAGTGATGAATGAGGTTTTCATGTGACTAATGAGAAAAAAGTAGGTTATAGGTCATAAAAGAGCTTAAATAAGCTGCACAAGACTGCTGCCGTTAGTTCGACGTCACTTGTTTTCCGACATCCAAAATAGCCGAAAAGTCCTCTTGGTAGACATTTCCAAAAAGTTGCACCATCAGTTTACTTTAACATGACAAAAAGATACATGGTAAACCTCGATTAAACCGGATTCGGTTAATACGGATACTGACCAAAACATGGATACCTTTCAGTATCGAAATTTCACATCAAACCATGTAGTAGTAGAACATGTTGATTTATAACAACTGCTTATTGCTGGCTACTTCTTACACCATTGTTTTCCACTGTTTATAACAGTGGTTCTCAACCGGGGGTCAAAGCGTTTTCAGGGGGTCCGCGACAACTTCCTGATTTTGCAGACAACGATATTGATAAAGCGCCATTTAAAAAATATGTCTCAGCGTTTTAAAATAGCATGAAACTTGTTTAAAATCGTTGTTCATATGCGACAAACCAAAATGCATTGTGACATTATAACCCCATTGTGATGTAACAGAGGTAAATTTTCAGTGGCAAACAACGTCACGTCACAATGTAATGGCTTTTTATTATTGAGTTCCGATGTCGCAGCCTAGTCAAAGTGATTGAATTTTCGGTTCTGGACCAAACGTGCTTAGTATATTCTGCACCATTTTTGGGTTGCCTATTAAAAAAAAGGACAAAAAATATCAAAACCTTCAAAGGGGGGTCCGCGATTAGCATGACAGTACCCAAAGGGGTCCGCAAAGGCAAATAGGTTGAGAACCACTGGTTTATAACATTATGTAGTGTAATAACTCGGTTAACTGACCGTCATTAGGTAAGCACTTAATGTAAAGCGGTAGGTCCTGGGAAACTGTTGATACACAAAAATATTTACTGCTTTAACAAGGTAAATGATGCCGTTTATACCTTTTTTGCTATATGTTTGAATATTTTTTAGCGATTCGTCGAAAAAAATAGTTTTGTAAAAGAATTTAGAATTAAACAAGAATAAATCAAAAAAAGGAAGATCGTTGTTGGATTTAAAGGAAATGATAAGGTTTTTGATATTGGACAGTGCAGTAGTTTTTAATCTATCAAAATGAATTTGCGATACTTCGTGACAAATGCAGGTCTAGTTTAGGGTTCACAGGTTTTGTTCTAAACCTTTGTCGAAATTGGGTTCTATGGCTAAAATGCTAATTTTATAACTATTCAGCACCACGTCTGCACATAACAATTTTATGAGTTTTATCTACATAAAACGTTGATATTTGTATGCTGGGTATAGCTTGTTTGAGCCTATTTACTGGTCACTTTTAACTTGAACAGCAATGTTACATAAAAAAACGAATTCATTTTTTTTCTTGCAGACTTAAGTAGCAGTATGAACACAAATCTTGCGAGTAATTGATTATAATTTTGCAAAAAAGAACATTTCTTGTCAAAGGATGTCAAAGGTATCACCACATGCAATATTAAACTAGTTTGCAATTCAGTGCATAAAGAAAATAGTTCAGAAAGAAAGTGCATTTGCAGTATTGCTTCCGTTCTGGTCAGATTTCTTAATCCACCATTATGATGATAATCTTATAATAGTACTCAAAATTAGTAGATTATTTACCTTTGTCAAGCTCTTTCTAAAATTAATTGAATTCACCCTAACATGCCTGTCATAAATATTTAGTTTGGTTGTCCTAAAATTGCGATGACTTTTGGCAATGACAGTTGGTTGGAATCCAACAGGTATAAAATAATCGATTTATGACAAATATAAAGTATCTGTCCTCGACGCAGTAGATCTTACTTTTCCGTGCATCTGAAACAAAAGTGAAAAATGGGTGGTGACATGTATTATTAGGATATCCGATATCACATGACTTCATGAAATAGGCATCATACTGACTTGCCACAACCACATGCATCATGACATTGTTGAACAGTACACAACCTTCAGGTTTTTAACAGCAGGGCTTCTTTATGTACAGAAAGGTCCAAAAACAAACATTTTTACCAAAAAAATGATGCAAAAAATCTCAAATGTTAATTGTAACTTACCACCGTTTTAGGCTACAATTTTAAAACGTATAATCCACTACCGTACGGAGTAATTATGCGTATGACACACATATCAAAATGGGCTCGGTTTTTAATGCATAAAAATCCACAATCAAAAAGGATTTGCTGACTTTTTTGGGAATGTCGGTTTGGGAATGTCCGATAGGTAGCGCAAAGGAGCATAAGCCTTTACAACGGCACTAATTGCTGAGTCAGCAATTTGCTAAATCAACAATTATTGTCATTGCAAACGCATATGCTTTGGTAAATGTCACGACGAAATCCCATTACATTACTGATAATAGCATGACGGAGCGTTTCATGAATCATCAGCAGTGACTTTTAGCGGCTGCATGTGGGAATCAATACATTTATCGTGAGATTTTCTGTCAATTATTTGCACTATAGCCTATATCTGGTTACAAAACTTTGCTAATTACGAAAATGTATAAAAAAATGACCTGTTGTAAAGCCGGTGTTAAAAATAGATGCCATTGCTAACTCATGTACATTTCATGCGAAACGCGGTTTCACGGTCGAATCTTTTTCGACTGCGTTGCAACTCCAAATGTACGCTATGTACCGTATAAAAACTGCGCAAAAAATAAAGACAAGTTTGTGTGTTGACTAGCTTTGTTTTACGTGTGCACTTAGGCTAATGATTCCGCTGCACCTTGACACCAAGAAGCGTACAATAGTGTTAACTGCCCCGTGCGTCTATTTTCTCATACCACTCTGTTCTCTCCAAAATAATTAGAACTGTATTTTCATGCAAGTGTATAGTAACCAAAAAAAGGCTTGGTTGTACAAACCACCAGTGTTCAATATAACATTTGGCTAAGTTTGGTATTGTTTACTTGGATCAACACCAATAGAGTAACGAAAACAGTGACCAAATATGCATTTTTAGAAGTTTTAGATTTATCCCGGCTCGAATTTGGGGCCAACAAATAAGACTAAACATTGACTGCAACACTTTATGTTTCTATGGCGGTCGCCTAGAGAAGTACTGACCAAGACCCAATGTGTGTGTGTGTTTTTTTCTGAAGAACGTTGCACAGTTTCATTAAACATAATTGATTTGTTCCTTGGTATAAAATCGAGAAATTTAAAAAAAGATGAAACAAATATTGCTTTACAAGAAAAACTCAATGAAAGGCAATGGTTGTCAATCGATTTAGGCTATTATGTCAATGGATTTCATAAGTGAATCAATGATTGTTGCTGCCAGTTGCACAAAGAAGGCGAAACTTGTGCAAATATGTTTTACTGTATTCTGCATCGGTATACGATACAGCTAACCAATAACGTTTTCAAGTTTTGTCTTGTTTTTTTTTACAACAGGTGAAGCCACTCGCTGCCACCTTAGTAGCTGTTGGTTTGAACGTAATTAATGTTTTCCTGATAAAAATGCCTTTTTGTGACATTCATTTTTAGGTTTTCACAAACCGATCAAAACTTCATAAATATCACTAAATGTTTTTGGTTGGCTCTGAATTGTAAAGCGGGTGGTGGTGTTCGAGTTTGATTGGGGTTCGAGTATTGTTCTAAATCTTGGTCTCGCTTACAATTCCAGGCTGGCTAATTTGCACTAAAGAGCGCCCTGCACTTAAAACCAACCCCACCTTTTTCACTGCGGTGACGTGTCGACCGCCGAATAAAAAACAGTTGAACATTTATAACAACAACAGTACCAGGAAACTATGAATTCTATTTTTATTAATATTCTTGTTTTTAATTCACGCGAGATCCGACAACAAATCGAATTCGAAGTTTGGTATGCCGAAAAATAAAATACAAATATTGTACACAGTACCAAAACAGATAGCTCTAATATAGCTCTTAAGACGCTTGAATAGCACAAATCTATTTGCATTGCATTTTTGTCCAGTATTTGTTAATAAAATTTGTTGCTGGAAATGCGACTAATGCGACGCTTGGTTCCAGGAACCGTACCGCGTTTACCCGGGTGTTGCATATAGAAACCACAATTTTTCATTTTTAGTAAAGAAGCAGTTATGTTAATATAAAGGCAGAAAAGTGAAACACTTCAATCTATACAACCGTTCAAATATGATTAAAGAATGAAATAGCAGATAAAAGGTCGTGCATGTAATATACAAAATATTCGTTCAATTTAGAAGTTGAATATCGTGACGGTCGCTGCTGCTCAATTTCTGATTTAGAAACAGTATATATCGAGATGGTTAGTGTATTTTTTCACAACACATTCAACATGCATTTTTGCTGTTTAGAACTTTAGGTTCCTATAACTTCGAGCAACACATCGACTTTGTTTGTTTCAGGTTGTTTTTCCCATCGAAGCTGTAATAACACAGACACAGAATTACACAACTAATAAAGATCATTAAGTACGAAATTTGGAAACAAATACCTCCGAAAAAAAATCTCTTCCATTTTTACAGACACAAAATATTTTGTATATCGCATAGCCGGGAATCCAACACACCGAGCTGAATGATAATAGATGAGAAAGAAATTGAGCCCATCCCGGGTATTGATAATTTTGGTAAGTCAGTGGTTTGTTAATTGCAACATAGTAAACAAAGACAATCTAAACCAAGATAAACTGATCAAATTAGTCTACTTCAACGCTGGCCAAGCCACCACTCTACTTACACCACACAGCACAGGAGTTACATATTTCCACAATATTTTAAACCACAATTTTCCGTTGCGGTTTCCAATCATAGATATAATATCTTCCCAGTATCGGTCGAAGCCGTATACCCAAGCTATACCGACGCACTCACACCCGTCAATAAAAAACATACACCAACCAGTAAAGGCATAGTTGTTGTACATTTCGAAAACGTATACTCCACCCTGCAACAAACATCTGTAACTAGATTTGAATGATAACAATCGTGACAGTTATTTTTACTACATCCATCATATCTTATAATCTTTAAAAAATACCTGTTATTTTACATTACGTTTAAAGTTAATTCTACAAATAAAATATTATTGAGATTTTTTAAGCCTCTGCATTCTTATGATATTAACATTACATTACCTCTGTAACCATTGACAATCCAATCACTCCGAAAAGTGAACAGAAGATCACATGACAAAGTGTACGCTGCTTACGAAGTTTTGGAAAGTTGTCGAAAACGAAACTCATAATGCTTTCTTGACAAACAAACTGAAAGTCAACAACAACAACAAAGTGTGAATACAAACGGCAAAAATAAAAACAATTTTGTTTTCACATAACCTGTGAATCAAATCCAAGAAAAAGTATGGTGATGAAAAACAGAGCGCACCATAATTGTGGTAAAGGAAGAAGAGAGAGAGCTTCAGGATAAGCGATAAAAGCCAGCCCCGGTCCTGAACTCGCTACTTTGTCAACAGTCGTATTCTGAAAAGAAAATCGCAAAAAAAATCGTGAAAGTCTTTTGCCGTGGTAAATGTTTCCGACCTGTAAAAGTGCCATGGCGCCAAGGGTAGAAAAAACTGCAAATCCGCTTGCAAAACTTGCGATTGAGTTCATAGCTGCCACCCAAATAGTGTCTCTGTTAAGTAAATTATAGGTATTTTTGGAGGCAAAATACAGATGCTGTCCTCACTTTACCTTAGAAAGTCTTGGTGATAATCATTATAACTTCCAAGTGTTGCCAAAGCTCCACACCCTGTGGCATATGAGTAAAGAACTTGTGTGCCGGCACTAACCCAAACCTATAAAGTAGATAAATGTTTGCGTGCTGACACGAACCAGTAGCTCTATTCTTGTGTATATAAAACTGACATTTTTGTTGCATGCTATTTACCTGAGGATCTGCAAGGCGGTGCATTTTAGGAATCAAGTAATATCTGATACCATCTGATGCTCCGTCTAGGGTCACTCCTCGGATTAAGATAATAGCGATTAGTAAAAATGGCATCGTTGCAGTGACGTATACAATCTGCAATTAAGAATCAAATCGATGTTAAAACGCATTTGGTGTGATCAATCACAAAACTTGTGCTGCTATATAAAATCTAATGCCAAAGCACATAAATATTTTTCCTTATGTTACCCAAAGTAGTCCATAAAACATGCGCTAAGCTTTTCAAATATACATTCAGTTGATTATTGTTGTGTCTTACGTTCATACCTTGGCAGTCCATTTTACACCTTTGAATGTGCAAAGAAAAATTCCAATCCAGAGAATTGCAAGATACAAAACTAAATCGAGACGAAATCTTCCTGGATTTTCCACACCAGAAGAAACGTTCAAAACTCCCTTTCTAAAACATATTCAGCGAACAACGAGTAAAATCCAAAACAAAGACCATTCTTTCTTTTTAAGACGACAAATACTTACAGCCAATATTCTGTTGCAGAGGACACGGTAGCTTTTGATGCATTATGGGTAAGGTTTGCCAGAATCACGCGATTCGTGGAGGTCACATTTTTTATTAGAGATCTATTCAAAGCAAAATCGTTTGCAACATTTGCAGTCGAGACGCAATCAGCTGTATTCCATGTGTTGTTACATGTTGACCAAGGCAATGTGGAAGAAAAACTATTGACCAGATATTTGACTGTCCACGCAAGAATGATGGGATAGCTTACATTTGAATGAAAAACTACCACGGACTGTGCATATGCAATTCCTGTTTCAAAATACAAGCTTAAATCTTTACGGCAATAACGTACAACATGAGAAATCCTTTTCACCGATTGTTTGGTAAATATGGTAATACTGTAAATAAATACCTTTGAAAAGTGGGACCATCGCCCAGCTTCGGGTAATGCCACGACGAACTCGTTGACCAATAGAAATTTCTAGAAGAACGATCGGTATTCCAAGACTGACAGCAAATATAAAGTATGGAATCAAAAAAGCGCCTGTAACATGTGAAAAGGGCATTTAATCCAGGGAGTCGAACCGGAACTGAACCCGAACCCGCAAACCGGTTTGAGCGGTTAATTTCATTAAACTCGAACCGAACTCGAACCGCTAATTACGATTTCCTAAAAACCAGAACCGGAGTTGAACCCCATATTTTGTTTGGTGTTGGACCCGAACCGGAACCAAACCAGTAAAAAATGCAGTCTGTTTTATATTTTGTGATTTTTTTTTGAAACAGCGCACTGAAGAATACCCGAGATAACACTTATAGGGTGTGTCAAAAATTAACAGTGCACGGTCAAAATTCTTTAGGAGTTTGATAAGGCCAGGTAGATGATGGTTCGAATTAAATTGAAACGAATGGAAATTTAAACCGGTTTAAAAACCGCAAACCGGTTTGGACCGGATAATTTGCCCAAACCGGACCAAAACCTGAACCCGAAAATATCCATTTTTAAAAACCGGAACCGAACCCGAACCTTTAAAAACAAAACGAAGCGAACCCGAACCGAACCTGAACCGGTATGACAAGCGGTTCGACTCCCTGATTTAATCTATGTCTGATTTTATTGCAACAAAAAAGCAAACCTCCTCCGTTCTTAAAGCAAAGATAAGGAAATCTCCAAATGTTTCCGAGTCCCACTGACATTCCGACAACAGCAAACAAAAAATCAAATGATTTTTTCCATTTAGGTCTCTTGTTGCCATCATTAATATCAACGTTTCCCATTTCAATTTTTTCTCAAATTTCTGTTTAGTTCTTTTTCTAAAATGCTTACAAGAGAGAAAAACAACAGTGAAAAAGTACTCACGATGGCTATTTTTGCTATTATGGTCGTTCTGATTTTCGTTGTTTTTTTGCTTTGATACACGTAATGTTTTTCTTTGTACAAACGGATTTTAGCTCCAATGTAAAAACAGTAAAACTGTACCGAAAATCGGCCAGAATGTTAATTCTCGAGCTTACAACTCAGCGTTAAAAATGTATCAACTGCGCACTTAAATACTTTTGAAAACGACGCAAACCCATAAAGTTCACATGTATAGAAGGGTGATTACAAATGTTCAAATCTACAAATGTTCAAATCTTGTGTGTGAAATCCCATTGCATTACGGATAATTACATGGTGGAACGTTTTAGGATAATCCACTGCTCATACTAAACGTTCTTTGCTAATTATGACAATGTTTAGAGTGTACGGGTAAGTTTTATATCCAACCTGTATACTAACTGAAAGTTAGTATTGGTGATTTGAAATGTTTGTAATAATAAGTTATGTATCGTATTGATTTGAATTTGCTAGTTTCAAAAGAGTTGTTTTCAAATTCTAAAACGCTTATTACCCGCAAGCTCATCAACGAAATGCCTAGTGCAGGGGTCAGCAATCCCTGGCACGCGTACCAAGGTTGGCACGCGAGGTGGTTTTTCATGGCACGCCAACCGATTTGCCTGTTTATATTGTAGTAACAATTTAACCTGTTACACTGCTAGTTTATAGTTTTTATCATGCAATTGTCTTAAAATGCAGCCTTTCATGAACAAAACACTCTGCTTTCTCTTTGTTATTGATACCACTATTATTTAGAAAACCACTAAGCTTATTATTTAGAAAAACGTTGGCACGCGAGGTCATTAACACACGGAAACAACAAGTAACTGGCACGCGTCAACTAGAAACCAATCGTCGACACAGATGCCACGGTACAAATCTTAGTCGACTGCGTTGCAACGCCAAGTGTGCGCTATGTTCCGCATAAAAACTTAACAAATTTGCTTTTTTTAACTTGTTCGAAACCAGCTAAAATATTGACCGAAATAATACACTGTGGTTCAATAAGTTAAATACATAATTCGGAAAAAATACCCTTCGTTTTTCCAACTTGAAACCTTGTATTAATACTGCAACCCATGCAATGCGCAAAAAAGTTTAAGTATTGACTAAATTTGCTTTACGTGCTGGCCAAAACAAATTATTTCGCTGCACCTTGTTTACCTTCAAAAGTTTTAAACAACTGCAACTCTCACACAAACATTTTGGGTTGATGCACCCCTTTGTACCTGTCTTTCCGTTTTAGTTTTCTACAAATCGCTCAAAACTCCATCAATACCACTAAATGTTCTTGGTTAGCTCAACTTGTATGGCGGGTCGAGGTTTTCGAGTCGGATTCGGGTTTTGGCCTAAACTTTCGTCCCGCTTACAACTTTGCGTGGGCTGGCTCATTTACATGAAAAAAAAATGACGACCCACCCCCTGGTTTAGACAAATGTATTGAATAATTTTCGTTGTGTCTTAGCTGCAGTTTTTGGCAGTGATTTTTAATTAACTTATTTCCCTTTTCAGAATAGGCTAGGTTTGTGTTCAGATTTTTGCCCTTCTGTTAGACTTTTGCACATTCTTTCGCTCTAGTTCGGTGGTTCTTAACCTTTTTTCCTTGCTGCACCCCTTTCAAATCACTAAAAAGTTTTCGCACCCCCTGGGTTTTTGTATTTATATAGAATAGACCTAACCAACCTTAATGATTCAGCATCCCGCGCCCCCTAGGAACAGTTCTCGCACCCCTTGGGGGTGCGTGCACCCCTGGTTAAGAACCCCTGCTCTTGTTAGATTAGCCTACAGCAGGGGTGCACAACCTGCGGCCGCAAAGACGAGTTTGTGCGTCCGTCAACATGTTTATTAAAATATATGTACCGGCGGCCGTGACGCAAATTAAAACTATTTTGCGAAATATTTTGATTTTTAAACTGATCTGAACACATTTTGTGGAACTTAAAAGAGTATTTCTAGCCTAGTATCTATATGCGTCAGACTTTTTTATGCCTATTGTGTGCAAAATATGCTAAAAAACAGATAGAAATTATGACATCATAAACAGCTAAGACTGATCGTCAGACTGTTCAGTTCAATCTGTGCATCAAGTTAGAAGTTAATCTAGGCTTTTTAGGCGCCATTGGTATATAGATTAGGATTGCCATACGTCAGGATTTTCCCTGACATGTCAGGGAATTTAGTGTTTAAATCTGCGTCAGGGAGAAATGTTAAAATGTACTTAAAAGTCAGGAATTTAAGAACAAAAAAATATATATACTATGAAATTAATGTACCAACGGAAAAAGTTTCTTGTAGTTAGCTACAACCGCGTCTATGCCATGAAACGTAAAGAGGTAAACTAAACTTTAGTGCTCTTCAACCGGGTATACTGTATACCCAAGTGTATACCACATTAAAACTAGGGTATACGACTGAAGAAAGGTATACGAAGGGAATACAGCTGAGGTCAGTGTTACTAAACGTCGCTATTTTCATGAAATGCAGGAAGACAGCATGGTGACCTATGTGAGACTGACCTACTTGTTGTAAATATTATTGCGTCAGGTTGGGATTGTTGCGTCAATAATGTGAATTATGAAGCAAATAAGCACATACCTGGAGTATCCGTTAAGGTTGAACAATGTACTTTCTGGAATTTTACTTTTAATATTCCTGGAGTAAAGGAATGCGAATACAAAAAATTGAGAACACGTCAACACCACACCACATGAGAACAAGTCAACACCACACCACATGTCCAAATCGCTGAAAGAATGCAGCAACAAGCCAGCCATTAAATCAACTTCTTACGTTTACACACTTTTGTATGCTAAATTTCCTGGACGTAGCACAGGGGGTGCACAACCTTTCCGCTGTGACGGCCGCATCGTAAATCTTTATTAACAGTGCCTGATAGCCAATTTAATTTCTAGTTTGTTACGTAGAACAGTCTAGGGATCAGACTTTACTGTTTATAACGTCACCATCTAAATCAGTGGTTCTTAAGCGGTGTTCGATTGAACCCCAGGGGTTCGGCAACGCCGAACCAGGGCTTCGACGAAGGTCTTTTTGAAGTACAATACAAATACTCGTCAAATACTGTCAAACTTTTGGATCTATAGTAGGGTTGCCATACGTCCGGATTTTCCCTGACATGTCAGGGAATTTAGTGTTTAAATCTGCGTCAGGGAGAAATGTTAAAATGTACTTAAAAGTCAGGAATTTAAGAACAAAAATTATATATACTATAAAATCAATGTACCAACAGAGAAAGTTTCTAGTAAACTACAACCGCGTCTATGCCATGAAACGTAAAGAGGTAAACTGGCGGCGCGCAGGTTAACGCACACGGTTACTTTTTCGTTTTGCAGTGTGTGTGTGTGCGCGTAACAATACCTGTTTGTTACTAGTTGTATGGTGGCCGACAGCTGCCACTCAAAAAATAAAAACAATTAACAAAAATACAAAAATAATTACAAAATTTTATCAAATAAAAAATATTTCAAAAAAAAAAAATATATATATATAAAAGTAAAAGCAAAAAATAAAAAATAAAAAAGTTTTTTCAAAAAAAAGTAAAGCAAAAAAAAAAGTAAAAGCAAAAAAAAGTAAAAGCAAAAAAAAAGTTTTTCAAAAAAAAAGTAAAAGCAAAAAAAAAAAAAAGTTTTCCAAAAAAAAGTAAAAGCAAAAAAAAGTTCTGTGCAACCAAAGAACCCTATAAAGAGGGGTAGAGCTACTAACACGATAACGAGGATCTACCCCCCAAAAGGACCTAATTTCCGGTAGGTGGGGACCCCTTTAAAACATAAAGTATCGCATGTATAGCATGTATAGCATGTATAGCATGTATAGCATGTATAGCATGTATAGCATGTATAGCATGTATAATCGTTTACCGCATGTACCCGGGACTTTCCCTAACTTGTGTTGTAAGAAAATTAAATGTGAGTAGAAGTAGACTGTACAAAGTAATGTTGTTAAAATGTGCCTGCAGTTAAAAGACCTAGGCTCACTAGTCACTAGTTTAATTGGTGTGTAACAACAAAATTAAGATAAAAATTGATAGGAGTTTGACTGGTGAAGTGGTTGTAATTGGTTTAAAGTCAGTACTTTGTGCAACCTCTTGCTTTACGAAACTGATCAATGCTCCACTGCAGGCACAATTTTACTTTATAAAATGTACTACTTTCTGTGTTACATTTTGTATTGCAGATTGGTAAAGTTTTTGCGATCAATAGTAAATCATTCATTGTTGCTGTTTTTGTTGCACAAGTTCAGACAGTCATTTTATTAACTTCATTTTAAAAGTCTGGTATTTTAGTCTCATTGTTTTTCATGCAGCAGATTCGTAACAGAGTGGTGTTAATTTTAATTGTATTAATTATAGTGTGTACACTTTACTATGCTTTCTGGTGCAGGATTTATATGTTTTTGAACTAATTCATGATTCCATTTTTCAGCTTAACTTTCAAGATAAATGTTTAAAAAGTTACTGCTAGACAAGTCCAACAGTTTTTCTGAAAACATATTTGGTTATCATGTTTTAGTTTATTGACAGTGTTGTCCTAGTAGCAGTACAAAGATTCCAGCTGTGAATTATGATTGTACTGTTTACTCATTTGCTGACATTATCAATAATATTTTGTGTTTTTTATGGTGCTTCTTTGTATTTTTTTATTGTAACCCCAAAGACTAAATTGTAATTAAAATAAATTAAAAACCTAAAATACTTGTTGGAAACAGGAAAATTAGGTTTGCAAGTACTGCACAGATGGCTAGGGTAAATTTAATTTCAGAACATCAGCTAATGACTGCATAATGTATCAGTTGTCCATAAGTGGAAAGTATTGTACAGATGCTGAACGGGTTTTGAACTATATAACAATGCAGAATAGTTGACAGGAGAAAATTCCAAAAAATGTCCACTAGTATGTCAGTGCATTAAAATCATAAACGACGTGCAGATAGGTAATAATATAATTTATTCAATTTTTAGTCAGAAGGTGCAGTAAAAAATACCAAATACACATCAAAAACATACTAAATTTAGTTAGCAGACGTGGAAAATAATGTGGTAAAACAAGTGGGGATAAAGGAAAGAATACATTTTGACAATCATAAACCATTAGTACCAGAAAAAGGTGAAACACAGCAGATAGAGGTTGATATATATGCCGCAGAACTACTGAATCAAAAAGGACTTTATCAAATGCACAACAAAGCAGCACCTATTTTGTTGTAATTATAGACAATACTAGGTACTGCTTAAAGCATATGCATTCCAAACCATTTCTTGCTTGTGGACCAGCAAGGATAGAAAAAATCATATTTTATCACACTGACCAACTTCCAGAACCTATCATCAATGATGACCAGACTTCTGCGTCTTCTCCATTCTAATGCACTAATCTTTGCCAGCTGACAATCAATTAGAAAGTAAGATAAAAGTTGAGACTGATAAGCAACAAACTTTAAAGCCAAATTCCAATGCAAGTCATCATCACACTTCTTTGTATAATCCAACTTTAATGGACCAAACTTTGCCAAGTTTGTTTCCACATTCTCTGAAGGAACCATGACCATAAAATTGCCACCAAAACAAGCTGATAAAAAGCCAGGAAAACACAAATGAATGTTTTAGAGTTCTGAGATTTGAAATTCATTCATTTTGTTGTTTGCTTGTTTTTGCATCGGCAACTGTGAACTGATTCTTCAATAAAGGATGTTGAAATAAAACACTGCTTGCTTTAGTTTTCTATACCCTTGCTTGCCTAACACATGTAATAGACATCCTGTAAGACAAAAGTCTTTAGATATTAGTTGCAATTGCAGCAGTAGAGCACATGAAGACTGTTACATTCAGCCTAAACCACACTCAATAAATCAGTCAACTGCAGTGCAGACCAAGACAAAAGACAAAAAACTCGTACCTCATGTAGTTATAGCATTGCAACTGCGTAGTAAAGTACATGCGGTTACTTACAATACAAGTTGGGGAAAGTCCCGGGTACATGCGATAGATTTAGTATATAGGCTGTGTACATGCTATACATGCTATACATGCTATACATGCTATACATGCTATACATGCTATACATGCTATACATGCGATACATGCGATACATGCGATACTTTATGTTTTAAAGGGGTCCGTAGGTGGCGCAATAGAGCATTCCGCGCCAAAAAGGCGTTTGCGCCATTTAATTAAGTTTTGCGCCACGTTTGCAACCAGTTTAATTAAATTAAGCTGAATTTAATTTAGTGTAGCTTAGTTTAGTGAAATTAAGCGTTAAGTGAAATTAAGCTAAGCTGTAGTAAAATTAAGCTAAATTTAAAACAATTAATTTTCGCAAGCAAACATGGTGGAGGACTCAAATGCACAAGATATGACTCCATGCAATGCTAAAGAAGCCACGTAGGTTGTTTTGTTAATAAATTGAGAACAAAAGGATAGTTATTTTTTTGCAGAGTTGAAAATGCAAGAACCTTGCAGGAATTTGATTTTGCAACATCAAACCAAATTCAAAAGGTTGGTAATTGCGTGAAAATTCCGAATTTGGTTTGTCTTAAAGTATATTTTTTGGCTGCAGTGGTTTCAATGTAAAGAAAATGCAGAGAAATCATTTCTGCAATTCCAAACTGTGACGGATTTAAAGCTGCATTTGCATAAATCAAAGACATATGGTGGGTCTACATTTTAACCTTAGTTTAAAGAAATTTATTCATCTGCACATATGTAACATTTTAATAACATATTTGTATATGTACACATATATTTAAACACATAAACTTACAGACATTAAAAAAACCAAAGTGTGTTGGAACAATGACACTCCATACATTACTGTTCAAAGTAATTGCTGGAAATCATTTCAGCAAAATGAGGAGATGGTTTTCCAGCATGCTTACACGATAACAATGTTTGAAGTTACTATGTTTCCAACCTTTAAGGTATCAAAGTTGAAAGTTTAATTATTTTAAAAATGTAATTTATTTTAAAAAGAGATAAGGTTTATTAACAACCTGTCCTTTATACATGTTCTTTGTGTTGTGATAAACAAATATTTCAGATACTTGGTCACACAATTTTCTGCTTTATATGTAGAACAAGTCACAGTTTAGACGGTGGGTAGTAGGCAAACACATCAAAGAAGCACTTTCAACTGGAAAGCAGCTGTCTCAACAAACAGCATTTTATATAAACTTTTTAAAAATTCCCATTGACATGGTTTGTATAGAACTAAATGTACTAAGTTTTCCTTTTGTGAACCTATAGTTGTTATAAAAGAAACGTGTCCTTCTTACATTATATATTTTTCAGCTCCCCTAAAGTCATTTTATTATATTTGTAACAGTTAACGGAGACATTGCCTACAGAAAAAATATGCAAGCAACCCAACCAAGTAGATGAAACAAATTTGAAGGTATGGTTTGTCCTATATTTTTTTATGTGGTTTAATAAACTACTATTCTAATACATTTCAGTGGTTTTCTACGTTTAAACAAGCCGAAAGGGCAGTTGAGGAGTTTGAAATTACCATTTTAACCAAATTTATTGTGTACCAAAAAAAGTGTTATGGTATGTGAAACATTTCTATTGTATACTATTTTGTAAAATCAACGGTCGCATATTTATTGCTGATCATGTTATGTTGACAAAGATATCTCAAAAGGTGGTATTCGATGGGACAAAGATTTTATCCCATATGTTATTGTAAAAAGTTTGTGGCTGGAGTGCCAACATGCCAAAGATCAAAATAAGAAAAGAAATGAAAAACGTAAACCATGCATTCCCAAACAGGTATGCTTGTGTGTTACTCATTACATTGACTTAAAGACAAAAATAGTATTTTGTTGTTGTGTGCAGTTGCTTGACCATCCAAATCCTGCCAAAAAAAAGATGTGTATTCAAGGTTCAAAAAAGTGCAACTGCAAAGCAAAAATACGAATACAAGAAATACTAAGGTTTCCCCAATTTCAAGTGAGTATTTTTTTCATGTTAATACTCGAATAAAAAATAATTTCATATTTACTGATGTTTGCTGTTGTTAATATCAGGTTATGGCAAGATCTCAAAACCCTAGGAATAAGTCAGCTGTGCTTATTCACAAGGCTTTGAAAGACGAAGCTTCAAGGGAGTCTATGTTAAAGGAATGTGCTTGTAGCGTTTCTTTCCCAAGCAGTGGTGATCATTCTGGCCATGTTATTGGAGAAGTATGTTATAAACACCATTATTGATTCGAACATATAAATGATTTTTTTTTTGATTTTTTAAATCTTTACCTTTTATTCTTTCTACCAAATATCTCCATAAGTGATCATTGTTTCACCTAATATAATAATTTGACATACATATATGTGTTTGTTTGTATTGTAGGCGGCAGGATTTCTTCAAATGGTTGATAAGCGGATCATTGCTAAAATTGATGAAATGGTAAATGAAGGCATATGCAATATTGGGGAGATCATGAGAGGCCTAAAATTATTTGTGGTGCATGAACTGTTTAAAAATGATAATGTGCCATCAAACACAAATAGAAGATTTTTTCCGACAAGAAAGGATGTCGAGAGCCACTTCTACAGGGCATTTTCCAAACGTAAACTGGCTAAAATAGATCAAACAAATGTCCAATGTTTGGTTGACGAGTGGGTCAAGTCTGGAGATCCACAGGACAACATTTTTTTAGACCATATATTCCTAATGTGGTAAACACCACTAATTTAGACCTTACAGATGAAAAAACACCTCCTGTAATTGCATCAGAGCAAACTATGTTGTTTGTCCATCAACTTCATTGGCAGCAAAAACTTCTTCGTTACGGGCAGGACATTTGCCTACTAGATGCTACATATAAGACTTCTAAATATGCCCTGCCTTTGTTTTTTTTGTGTGTTAAAACAAACATGAACTACCAGGTTGTGGCTACTTTTATCACACAAAATGAGAGGCAAATTGATATTGAAGAAGCTCTTTCGCTTTTGAAGAAATGGACACCTGGCTGGAAACCAACTTTTTTTATGACAGACAAATGTGATGCTGAAATACATGCCATTGAAACTGTTTTTTCAGGTAAGCTTGTTTTTAATTTTGAGTTATGTATATGTTTAATGAAAAGACTAATATATAAACTATACTTTTGTATATCGAAAAAATATGTTCCACTGTATTTCTGGTAACTGTCTTCAAGGAAGTCTGAAGAGAGACCAGTGTAAAATATGTCAAACTGGCACTATGTTAGACAATACCAGCATTATGAAAGGGGAATGGGTTAAGTGTGTGAGATGTAAACAAGGTTTTCACACCAGCTGTCTTTACACAATTTCACAATGTTCCATTGTGGACAATAGGTTTATATGCCCTTAAATGCTGAAATATCTAGTTGTGCATGTAATAGACAAAATATCACTTTTTTGTAAGGCATTGTTTGAAAAGTTTATCAGTATCAGTACAAATGCTTTAAAAGTGTTATTACCTAACAAGCATTTTTCCTGAAACACATTATTGTGGTCAACCCCTAAGCTTTTTAGCTTGAACGCCTGAGTGTGGTTAACCCTTAAGCATTTAGCTTGAACGCCTGAGTGTGATTGACTCACTGCAATAGTATTTTACTATTACGGCAAGAAGTTTTGAACACTTCAACAGGTGTGGTTAGCCTTAAGTCTGCAGATTTAAACCCTGCAGTCTTGAACGCTTAAAGGTGTGGTTGTACTACAAACCCCCAGTTTCATAGGGCTACTGGCGAGGCGTCTGGGTTATCAAAAATGCCAACGACCACAAATGAGAGCCCCATGGGTGTGGTTGGAATTCTCATGATAGTTTACATAAGTTCTCATATTAGTAAATACAATCCTAAATATTGTTATCTTTTTATCATAAACATAACTGCCAAAGAAATTGTGTATATGGAACGCATTATGCAGACTGTGCATTGTTATGTTTACTTTAAAACTTTCAAAAACGACACCATAAACAACTTGTTCATTTTATTTCTCTTCTTTCTGCAAAGCACAGCAACAGTTTCAAAAAACTTCACACTTAAGGACTTTTACCATACTTACATTTTCCGCCGGGGTGTCCTGTATTGGTGCCTACAAAAATGGTGATGTCATTATCTCTATCATAGACATAATCAATTGGTAAAACACCTTACTGTAACCCACTGTTATTAATAATTCCACATACTTACATCTTCCGCCGGGGTGTCCTGTATTGGTGCCTACAAAAATTGTGATGTCATTATCTCTATCATAGACATAATCAATTGGTAAAAACACCTTACTGTAACCCACTGTTATTAATAATTCCACATACTTACATCTTCCGCCGGGGTGTCCTGTATTGGTGCCTACAAAAATGGTGATGTCATTATCTCTATCATAGACATAATCAATTGGCACAAACACCTTACTGAAACCCACTGTTATTAATATTCCACATACTTACATTTTCTGCCGGGGTGTGGTGTTTTGGTGCCTACAAAAATGGTGATGTCATTAGCTCTATCACAGACATAATCAATTGGCACAAACACCTTACTGAAATCCACTGTTATGTCACATACTTACTTTATTTTTAAATGGGACTCTTCTTAGGTCTAAAAACACAATGTTGTCATCTATTTTATAAACAGGCATATTTAAAAAATGGTCTTACTTCTATGATTAAATTTGTTTCTGGGAAGCCATCTGTAAATAATAATGCAATACATGGATTAATTACACCAAATTTCAGTTACACCACTTTGCTTACTTTGCATTAGGGGATATTTTATTTTGTCTGTAAAATATAAGACATATAATAGTAACATATTGTATGGTAATGATTATAAACAGGTCACTTACTGTTGTAGGGCCCTGAATTGCCGGTAAGGCATAAATCTGTAAAATTGAACATATATACAGCATTTCTATTTATGTTAAATCATCTGCCACACAGATTTCCTAATTAGCAATCAACTGTATTACCTTCGTTGCCGATTTTCCCTTTGTGTCTGTATAATAAACAGAATGAATTAAGTTGTCTTGCTAAATTTTGAACGACTACTTGACAATTTAAAACAACTCACTTTGCTGTCAGCAACCTGCCGCAGCTCCACGTGACAGTTTTTGCAATTAATGAACTTTATATCCATTGCTCTACATGAAAAGTAATAAATTTAATGTCCATTTTATGAAACAAACACAACATAATTAAACTACACACCACGACCAAATAATGTAAGTACACTTTCAATAATACGCCTTTTTGGCGCGGAATGCTCTATTGCGCCACCTACCGGAAATTAGGTCCTTTTGGGGGGTAGATCCTCGTTATCGTGTTAGTAGCTCTACCATAAAGAGGAAGGTCAACTAGTGTTTGTTCTTTTATGACGTTTTGAGTCGTCACGCTTGAATGACACTTTATTAAACTTCCCGGGCTTACATTAAACCAGTGGTTCCCAACCGGGGTGCCGCGGCACCCTGGGGTGCCAATTGCAATGCTCAGGGGTGCCGCGAGATATTGATATTGCAATACTGCGGCCCATTATTTATTTTAACTTTAACACGTAAGTGCGGAATTTATTTATTTCTAACCGAGTTTTAGTGTGTATTGAGTTTCGCATCTCGCATTTATTCCCGGCTTCTTATTTCATACGGTTATTTGAAATACAAAAACCTCAAAAAATTTATCCAGTTTTGCCAGGGTGCCGCAAACTATTTATCTCTTAGATAGGGTGCCGCAAGGTCAAAAAGGTAGGGAACCACTGCATTAAACTGTACAGTAACTTCGCTAAAAATAGAGGATTTGTTTGAATCTCTTGTAAACTAGGCATTGTAAACTATAAAGAACCAATTAAATTTGCCAAGGGAGACCTTTTATTGGAAAATATGGACGATGACATGCCTGAACAATCGACAAGTCGTAAGTTTGAGGCACATTCGTTTACCACCAGACGCCACGAAAAATTAACTGCAATCGCGGACGCCCTATCCTAAAGTGAATCACTGTGGAACTAATCTTGCAATA
The DNA here is from genome assembly GCF_965637545.1 of Phallusia mammillata. Lineage (NCBI taxonomy): Eukaryota > Metazoa > Chordata > Ascidiacea > Phlebobranchia > Ascidiidae > Phallusia > Phallusia mammillata. The sequence goes on along the minus strand of NC_137252.1, from coordinate 18,805,448 downwards.
GATTTGTTGGAAACGTTTTCAAAGAATAAAAAGGGAGAGTAAATTGTTGCAAAATTTCCGTTGCTGTGCAATGATGCACAAAAGTATTTTTTAGAAGATGTTTTTAATCCAGTGGCTGCAGAGTGCTTGTTGACCCTTCTACAACATATTATCATTAAGAAAGAACTGCCAAGAGCACCTTCTTATGGCCAAATAAAAGCATTTAAAATGACACTTTAGAGTATATTGGAGGCTATTTAATCAGAAAAACAACAGTCCAGAGATGACAGAAGCGCTTGAGTGCATGTGTAATTCATCTCCACATGGAAAAAGCTTTTGATTCTTTAAGATTTCCTTCAGACGACTTTTTATTCTTTTTGCAGCATATATATTTAAAGATTTTGAAGCAAACTACGAACAGCAAGTTAACAATATTAACTGCAATAATGTTGGTCAAGAGATAATATGACATTTACTTCGAAAACTTTAATGTTTAAATTTCTGACATGTCAGATGAAGATCCTTCAAATGTCTGCAAAATGTTATCTTATGTTGTGAGTTGTCGCATGCATTTGCCAAAAAGTTGTTTGAAAAAATGTACACAGGAGCAAATAAACAATTTAAGAAAGGGCTATAGAGGTGAACTAAAGAAAAAATAGCAGTACTTAACCAGACTATTTTGATGATTGACTTTTTTTCAAGTGAAGTCCAGGCATTTTTTTCATATGTTGTGTTTCTGCCCTTTATGTGTTTTATCATTTTACGTTGGCTCTGTGTTGTATTCCATATGAAACTTAAAACACATCTGAATTATGTGATCTTCACCCAAGTGGCCTTTGTAATTTTTAACTATGTATCAATTATGTCAATGTAAACACTGTTAATTTTTTTAGAGAGCTTTAACAAAGTAGCATACCAAGTTTCCAAAAAATGCCTCCAAGTTGTCTTGTGTAAAAGTATGAAATCAAACATATATATTTAATGTCATCTCCTTGAAGTAATTGCCTAGACTATAGACATTTCTATGTACTTATTTGTGGTAAATAATAGTCCAGTACTGGAGTTGCCAAATAAGGTTAAACAAGAACTGCTACTATACTACTTTCCACGACAGTAATTTGTTAACAAACTTTTGCAAAAAAGATATCCTTGCATCACTTGCATGTGAAACACTTTTCAACCTAATGTTTCTGTTGCAAGGCCTACTTTTATTTGTGCAAATAGGAATAACTTTACAAGTGATAAAAAACTGCCTATAGTGTAAAATGTGAATGACATTCTACAAACGCTGGTTACCGTTATTTTTGTTATTCTGCAGCACAATGCAGGCTGCAATAAATGGTTTATTTGCAATATCAGTAGTTCCCTTGTGTCTATGCATGTTGTAGTGCTAACAAAAATGGCCATTTAAAACAAGTACTGCATTGGTAGCATCACATTGTCCTGATTGAATTGCTGTATTTTACTTTATCAAACATTTTGAGCTTTAATTCCTAATTTAATAATGTTAAATTGCAATTTCCGAACATCCATTGTGTTGAACAAGGTTTAACACATGAAAATCTCACTATTTGTTTTTATTGTGTACTGGCAATTTGTGCCTGTAAAGCTTCTTTGCAATAAAACTGCATATTGCTACAAAATTTATCTATTTCTTGGATTTCTGCACCATACAAGCAAATAAAGATATAACTATCACAACCAACTTTGAAATTACAAAATAGTTTAGTTGATATGAAGAGAGCCAAAAACAGCAATTTTCGTCAGCACAAGATGATGCACATGACATATACATCCTCTTGTCTGAAGGAAAGAGCCATTCTCGTTTAATTTATGCTATAAATGCATGCAAAGTACAAACTACTTTAAATTGCACTAACAAAATATAAACCCCTGCAGATGATTTATTCTTATGCTACAGCCAAATTAGGGTTGGGAGCAACAGAAGGTTTGTCCAGTGGTATTATAGTTGCTAGACCACTTAGAAATTTAGTCATCGCCAGCAGAAAATTAGTCAGGCACGTTTCTTTCTGTGCTCGCGTTCTTTTAAACATTTTGCGAAATCAGCCAAAAATCGTTTTGCATCTTATCATACCTTGTGCCTTTGCAAAACTTGCAGACATACTACATCCTGGCACTGCGCAGTGCGTGATCACCATTTTACTTGTAAAATGAACTCTTTAGCAATAAGATTTTCTGTTTCTCAGCCTAAACACCACCTCTGTACTGCATTTAATAAAGTGTCATTCATGCGTGACGAGAACAATGAGTCGGCCTTCCTGGTTATAGAGTTCTTTGGTGCAACCCGTGGCCGAGAACTGCCATTGGTTTTGAAATGCATTGCGCGGACGATGGCTGCCACCATAAGCCCGTGGCCGAGAACTGCCATTGCCTACGAAATGCATTGTGCCGGCCGATGGCTGCCATTGGGCGGAAAAAACGCCCAATGGCAGCCATCGGCCGGCACAATGCATTTCACAGGCAATGGCAGTTCTCGGCCACGGGCTTATGGTGGCAGCCATCGTCCGCGCAATGCATTTCAAAACCAATGGCAGTTCTCGGCCACGGGTTGCACAGAACTTTTTTTTTGCTTTTACTTTTTTTTTGAAAACTTTTTTTTGTTTGCTTTTACTTTTTTTTGAAAAAACGTTTTTTTATTTTTTTTTTGCTTTTACTTTTTTTTTGAAAAAACTTTTTTATTTTTTATTTTTGCTTTTACTTTTATATATTTTTTTGAAATATTTTTTATTTAATAAAATTTTGTAATTATTTTTGTTTTTTTGTTAATTATTATTATTTTTTTGAGTGGCAGCTGTCGGCCACCATACTAGTTGTCTAACAATACGCGTTAAATACGCAAATAAAAACCCGCGTCTCAAGAAACCACAGCATTCGATGCAACGTGGAAACGTGAGAAGTTTCATTTGCTTTAACTGTGTACCTCGTGTAAGGAACTATATAACAACAAAAAGTCGAATGTCGGGAGACTATAAAAACGTTTTTATACAGTGGCATTTTATTTCAAATTCATAAACAGCTAAGACTGATCGTCAGACTGTTCAGTTCAATCTGTGCATCAAGTTAGAAGTTAATCTAGGCTTTTTAGGCGCCATTGGTATATAGATTAGGGTTGCCATACGTCAGGATTTTCCCTGACATGTCAGGGAATTTAGTGTTTAAATCTGCGTCAGGGAGAAATGTTAAAATGTACTTAAAAGTCAGGAATTTAAGAAGAAGAAAAATATATATACTATGAAATTAATGTACCAACGGAAAAAGTTTCTAGTAGTTAGCTACAACCGCGTCTATGCCATGAAACGTAAAGAGGTAAACTAAACTTCAGTGCTCTTCAACCGGGTATGCTGTATACCCAAGTGTATACCACATTAAAACTAGGGTATACGACTGAAGAAAGGTATACGAAGGGAATACAGCTGAGGTCAGTGTTACTAAACGTCGCTATTTTCATGAAATGCAGGAAGACAGCATGGTGACCTATGTGAGACTGACCTACTTGTTGTAAATATTATTGCGTCAGGTTGGGATTGTTGCGTCAATAATGTGAATTATGAAGCAAATAAGCACATACCTGGAGTATCCGTTAAGGTTGAACAATGTACTTTCTGGAATTTTACTTTTAATATTCCTGGAGTAAAGGAATGCGAATACAAAAAATTGAGAACACGTCAACACCACACCACATGAGAACAAGTCAACACCACACCACATGTCCAAATCGCTGAAAGAATGCAGCAACAAGCCAGCCATTAAATCAACTTCTTTCGTTTACACACTTTTGTATGCTAAATTTCCTGGACGTAGCACAGGGGGTGCACAACCTTTCCGCTGTGACGGCCGCATCGTAAATCTTTATTAACAGTGCCTGATAGCCAATTTAATTTCTAGCTTGTTAGGTAGAACAGTCTAGGGATCAGACTTTACTGTTTATAACGTCACCATCTAAATCAGTGGTTCTTAGGCGGTGTTCGATCGAACTCCAGGGGTTCGGCAACGCCGAACCAGGGCTTCGACGAAGGTCTTTTTGAAGTACAATAAAAATACTCGTTTTTGTCAAACTTTAGGGTCTATAGTAGGGTTGCCATACTTCAGGATTTTCCCTGACATGTCAGGGAATTTAGTGTTTAAATCTGCGTCAGGGAGAAATGTTAAAATGTACTTAAAAGTCAGGAATTTAAGAACAAAAATTATATATACTATAAAATCAATGTACCAACAGAGAAAGTTTCTAGTAAACTACAACCGCGTCTATGCCATGAAACGTAAAGAGGTAAACTGGCGGCGCGCAGGTTAACGCACACGGTTACTTTTTCGTTTTGCAGTGTGTGTGTGCGCGTAACAATACCTGTTTGTTAGTAGTTGTCTAACAATACGCGTTAAATTCGCAAATAAAAACCCGCGTCTCAAGAAACCACAGCATTCGATGCAACGTGGAAACGTGAGAAGTTTCATTTGCTTTAACTGTGTACCTCGTGTAAGGAACTATATAACAACAAAAAGTCGAATGTCGGGAGACAATAAAAACGTTTTTATACAGTGGCTTTTTATTTCAAATTTGAAAAGGTGTTTGTGGCTTAGAGTGTTTTTTTTCCTGAGTGAAATTGGTGCGAATGGCTTTTAGAGTGGTAAAGGTTGACGACCACTGATATATATGCTTATTGTTTCATTGATAGTAAGAGCAGTGAGCTTACCCTAAAAACTAAACAGAATCCTTCGCAGAAAGTTAATTGACAAGGATCAGAGTATCGTATAACGTTTTCTTATGTCGCCGTGCGTGTGACTTTCGAATTTTCGAAACTTATTTTATAATAAAAGTGTTTGGATCGCAAAAAAGGTTAACGCTGCGGTTGTCAAACTGGGGTCCGTGAGGCAATTTTGCGGTGACCGCGAAAAGGGTAATTCTATATTCGTATTTGGCGTCAGTTTGTGCAACTGAATAAGTTTGAGTGAAAGTGAGAATCGACCTGTCCATTGCTAAACAATAGGCTTTATTGCATGACAACTAACAAAAATGCAATTGTTCGCGCACAATTGTAATGTTTTTGTATTGTCTGTGATGTCAGATTTGAATCATTGTTATGCGCAATTTTGCTACTTTCGTTTTTCTGAAATATACATTCGAGCTTAAGGATCACGAGCCCTCGAAATAATGGCAATTGGACCGTTTAGAAAAAACTAATGAAAACGTTTGAAAACCAATGGGTTAATGCAACTGAGGTAAATTTTGTCAGGGATTGTGTATCATAAAATATGGCAACCCTAATATAGATGGTATATATATATATATAAGTATTTCTTTACATCAATAATTTTAAAACACAAGCAAGCAGGCAATTGGCGGCCGTTGGTGAAATAAAGATCTGCGATGCGGCCGTCACAGCGAAAAGGTTGTGCACACCTGGCCTACAGCCATATTTTAACTTTTTGTACAGTAATGCGTAATTTAACTACTTGAATTCTTCATCGGTCAAAATTTTCAATTTGTAGGTCAAAATTTTTCATTTTTTAGATCAAAAAATAATCGCCCCGGTAATAACCGTACCAGACATAGTGGAGCAACTATGCCTGTTAAGGACACAATTGTTACATAACAAACACAATTGTCTCTTCTTTGATCAATATGTTTCATGCATTTTCGACAGAAATATCTGCTTTTTGTTAAAGGTTTGGTCAGTCCGTGCATCAAAAGCTGGGATGAATAAGTTTGGAAAGGGCAGCCAAGGAAAGATATGAAGGTGCAACAAATATAAATTTAAAGTTGAAATGTTTTTTGTTTGTACAGTACACCCTGGACATGCGGCGAACACAAGCAGCAAAGGAAATTTGACGATAGAGTTGGATAACGGAAATCCTTACTTTTAACCTGGAAGTACTGTTTCGGGAAACGTTTTAATTGAGCCCAAAAAGCCTTTGGATTTTAAACGTAAAGACTAAACGTATCACATTTTGCTTCAGCCAGTAATGCAAACGGCACTAAGTTTATTTAAAATTCTCAGTTCATGAAATGGAAACCAGTGTTGGTCAAATTTTACAACACGCTTTAACAAACTTGTTTAGATTAAATTTCCTTTAGCTAATTTTGGTTAGTTAACGCAACTGCTTTGGCTTTAAGTTCCTATTTTTCTCAACTTAATTCTGGCACAGTCGGGTTAAGGGCAAAAACATCAATAGCAGCTTATAAGACCACATCTAGTACAGATTTTGCAAAATCCCTTCAAACATTAAAATTTAGCCATTTAAAAAAAACTCGTGAAACGCAGTGACATAAAAATATACGTACATATTTTTTACAAATATACAAGAAAAGTTTCCTCAAATAGATATTGAAGTAAAACTCAACGGGGTTGGGGAAGTGCGTTGGAGCGAAACACACGGTTCTGGTGAAAATCAGCATACTGAACACTACAGTGCTCATGAAGACTACAGCAGGCAAGGAATTGTGCTGATGACATCAGGTTGTTATTTTTGGGTCCATAACAACAGTAAATGTTTTTTTCTGCGAGCAAATAAGCTTGGAGAGTACGTAAAGCTTTGGCGCCATTAGAAGGTGACACAAAGGTTGTAAATCTCTTTTAACGAGGTTCAAAAAATGTAATAATCAAAACTGGTGTTGTCTGGGTGATTTATATTAAGCGGCTAAATAACAGTCAAATTTTGAAGGCAATATACTTTGATGTCGTTCCCTAATTGATCATAAGTTACTCTACCTGTACCTTTCGTCAACCTGTGGTATATTTTTGCCAACTTGGTTTGTATTGCTTGTTTCGGACGGAAATTACAAATTGCCTTCTGGAAGATCTGTTCATCGATTTCAATTTACTTTGCCGCAAAACATTCCAGCTTCATTTGAAGGTACGAGAAAGGAAAAGTGGATAAAGTGTAGAAAACTCTAATAAATGTCCTTTTTAAGCATAGACGCGTTTTTTTATCCGAGTAAATGTTCGTGTTCTAAAATTTTGAAACCTCATGATCTTCAAAGCATATACGATATCAGATGTCACTTTTATGTATTCAATTGCTATGACGTTAACTTTAAAATAGTTTGCAGCACATGAGCTGTCATTTGAATAAACAAATAAAAACACAGACATATAGTAATTGGGATTATTTTAGGTGTTTCTTTTCGCATTTATTTCTCTTTATAAAAACATTTTTTGTTGTACTTAGTGTCTGGTGGCCACGTAAGGTATGTCATCAAAGCTAAAATCTCAAGGAATGGAATGTTTGCAGATCTCAAAAATGAAATCCCGATTATTGTGCTGGGTTACCTGGATCTTAATACTGTTCACGGCGCTAAGGTATGTGATAAGTTACTAACAATACAGTATACGAGGGCACGAAAAAGGCATTTAATTATCAATTTTTAGAATTTCGTTTATGATTTAATTTAGTCCCTATCAATTTTAATTAGTGTCAACTGGTAATATGGGAATGATTTAGGAAGTAGCGTCAGGGAGTGCTTCGATGACACTGTGTTGTTGCTGCTGTGCAAGTCGACCCATCGAGGCAAAATTGACTCTTGATAAAACTGGATACGTGCCCGGTGAATATATCAAAATTCATGGAACGATTGCAAACATGAGGTTAATCTGCATTTTTTATCGACGAATTGTTAATCTAAATTTTTAGATTTGTTGATCTAAATTCGCAGATTTGTTTACGATTTGTTGATATAAAAAATAATTTTTTCTTTGTTTCTTTACAGCAACTCGAGTATGAAAGGTAGCAGCTGTAGTATCATCCAGAGTGTTAAGCAAATTGCTACCAATGAATCGAGAACTGTAACCAACAGTGTTGCCAAGCTGCAGGGCCCAATGTGCGGTCGAAATTTAAACGTTCAAGTCAGCGAAAATTTACAGGTTTGTTGTGAAGATTTGAAATCAACTTTTTAAACTCAGACAACAGTCAGTCTGAATTTTTTTTCAGGTTCCGTCGTTACCACCAAGTGGATTAAATTTCTGTAATATTATGACACTTGAATACCTTCTCGAGGTAAAGTTTTACTGGTAAATGTCATCAAACCCTGTTTATATTGGAAAGACTTTTACAGTTCATACTTTTACTTGTTGTAGATCAATTTTAGCTTCAATCAGGGTATAACTTGTTAACATGCCAATTTGTTTCTTTATTCGTTTGCACGCAATGATGTACTTATATAACAAGTAATTCATCAATTAAAATAGCAAGTGCACTGTTCATCGATTTATGTTTTACTTAAGCTCCGAGTCCATACCCCAACTTGTCATACGACTTTGCGCAGTTCTGCTCCAATCGTGATTGGCACAGTTCCTCTAATAATGGACGGTGAGAGTCAGTCAAAAATGCTATCGCTGTTAAAATATCGTTTGCCCTAATGCAGTGGTTCTTAACCGGGGTTCGATCGAACCCCAGGGGTTCGACAACGCCGAATCAGGGGTTCGACGAAGGTCTTTTTAAAGTACAATACAAATACTCGTTTTTGTCAAACATTAGGGTCTATAGTCGCTTAAAACGACAATTTGTATTCGCTCAATATCAAAACAGTGGAAAGTTAAACTTAGGCAGGGGTGTTTTAAACTGCTCTAAACATTTTTTGTGGTACTAAAAAGAGTATTACCAGCCCAATAACCATATGTGTCAGACTTTTTGTACGCCTATTGTGTGCCAACAATGCGAACAAAACAGGTGCCACAAGCATCACAGTATAAATTATGACATCGTAAATACTTAAGACTGATCTTCACACTGTGCAGCTCAATCTATGCACCGAGCTAGAATTTATTCTGGGCTTTTTGGGCGCTATTAGATGGTAAATAAATGATGTAAACCACGTATTTTAAAACAAAAATAAGCAGGTAAATGGCGGCCGTTGGTGAAATAGGAATCTGCGATGCGGCCGTCCCAGCAAAATGGTTCTGCACCCCTGCACTAAGGTTTCATTTTCTTTTTTTGACGTAACAAAGAGCATTGTTCGTAAGCAGAAACACAACGAAATTTTTTTGGCAGCAAAAACTTATTACCTGATCTTTTTCATGTTTGTGTACAGATGCTAAAAATACAATGCTTAATTTTGGTAAAACCTAAAAACTACCGGAATTAAAGCAATCATGAAAAAAGTTGCTTGTATTAAAAGTTATGATTTCAGAATTTAACAAAATTACAAACAGTAACTGTTGCCACTATGTTTGAACAAAAACTAATTATGACCAACCAAACAAATGGGTTAAAAACCTGGTATGTAACTTTGGGGTTCGACCGAAGGCTGAAGAATATCGTAGGGGTTCGGCCGTTATAAAAAGGTTAAGAACCACTGCCCTAATGTATATTTTTGTACAGTCTTTATTGGGTTCAATTATGGAACCGTTTAAGTATACAAATTTATTCTGATAAGCTTTAAATTTTTTCAGATAATTATGTGGGTTATCCTCCAAGAACGGACAACAATTATTATTGCATTAATCGGCATTAAGTTTTGAATCCCTAAAACAATTTCAATTCGCAAAAAATGTTTCCCTTCAATTATTACAACATACTGCATATTAAAACGAGCGTAAATTTCAAGCCTCAATTGCACAACCCAAACATGAGTAGGCCAGCTACAAATTGTGTTTATGTTATACGTCTATTTGTATGTTGAACACTTGAATGCTTCAAAACTAGTAACACTGAAACAACGAAAACCTGACTTCACACCAGAGCTTTCACCCAAATTTTTTGGTAAGTTTTGGTCAGTCAGTGGTTTGTTAATTGCAACATAGTAAATAAAGACAATCTAAACCAAGATAAACTGATCAAATTAGTCTACTTCAACACTGGCCAAGCCACCACTCTACTTACACCACACAGCGCAGGAGTTACATATTTCCACAATATTTTAAACCACAATTTTCCGTTGCGGTTTCCAATCATATACATAATATCTTCCCAGTATCGGTCGAAGCCGTATACCCAAGCTATAGCGACGCACTCACACCCGTCAATAAAAAACATACACCAACCAGTAAAGGCATAGTTGTTGTACATTTCGAAAACGTATACTCCACCCTGCAACAAACATCTGTAACTAGGTTTGAATGATAACAATCGTGACAGTTATTTTTACTACATCCATCATATCTTATAATCTTTAAAAAATACCTGTTATTTTACATTACGTTTAAAGTTAATTCTACAAATAAAATATTATTGAGATTTTTTAAGCCTCTGCATTCTCATGATATTAACATTACATTACCTCTGTAACCATTGACAATCCAATCACCCCGAAAAGTGAACAGAAGATCACATGACAAAGTGTACGCTGCTTACGAAGTTTAGGAAAGTTGTCGAAAACGAAACTCATAAGCTTTCTTGACAAACAATCTGAAAGTCAACAACAACAATAACAAAGTGTGAATACAAACGGCAAAAATAAAAACAATTTTGTTTTCACATAACCTGTGAATCAAATCCAAGAAAAAGTATGGTGATGAAAAACAGGGCGCACCATAATAGGGAAGAAGAAGAAGAAAGGGAAGAAGAGAGAGAGCATCAGGATAAGCGATAGAAGCCAGCCCCGGTCCTGAATTCGCTACTTTGTCAACAGTCGTATTCTGAAAAGAAAATCGCAAAAAAAATCGTGAAAGTCTTTTGCCGTGGTAAATATTTCCGACCTGTAAAAGTGCCATGGCGCCAAGGGTAGAAAAAACTGCAAATCCGCTTGCAAAACTTGCGATTGAGTTCATAGCTGCCACCCAAATAGTGCCTCTGTTAAGTAAATTATAGGTATTTTTGGAGACAAAATACAGATGCTGTCCTCACTTTACCTTAGAAAGTCTTGGTGATAATCATTATAACTTCCAAGTGTTGCCAAAGCTCCACACCCTGTGGCATATGAGTAAAGAACTTGTGTGCCGGCACTAACCCAAACCTATAAAGTAGATAAATGTTTGCGTGCTGACACGAACCAGTAGCTCTATTCTTGTGTATATAAAACTTACATTTTTGTTGCATGCTATTTACCTGAGGATCTGCAAGGCGGTGCATTTTAGGAATCAAGTAATATCTGATATCATCTGATGCTCCGTCTAGGGTCACTCCTCGGATTAAGATAATAGCGATTAGTAAAAATGGCATCGTTGCAGTGACGTATACAATCTGCAATTAAGAATCAAATCGATGTTAAAACGCATTTGGTGTGATCAATCACAAAACTTGTGCTATATATATTTTTTTTTCCTTATGTTACCCAAAGTAGTCCATAAAACATGCGCTAAGCTTTTCAAATATACATTCAGTTGATTATTGTTGTGTCTTACGTTCATACCTTGGCAGTCCATTTTACACCTTTGAATGTGCAAAGAAAAATTCCAATCCAGAGAATTGCAAGATACAAAACTAAATCGAGACGAAATCTTCCTGGATTTTCCACACCAGAAGAAACATTCAAAACTTCCTTTCTAAAACATATTCAGCGAATAACGAGTAAAATCCAAAACAAAGACCATTCTTTCTTTTTAAGACGACAAATACTTACAGCCAATATTCTGTTGCAGAGGACACGGTAGCTTTTGATGCATTATGGGTAAGGTTTGCCAGAATCACGCGATTCGTGGAGGTCACATTTTTTATTAGAGATCTATTCGAAGCAAAATCGTTTGCAACATTTGCAGTCGAGACGCAATCAGCTGTGTTCCATGTGTTGTTACATGTTGACCAAGGCAATGTGGAAGAAAAACTATTGACCAGATATTTGACTGTCCACGCAAGAATGATGGGATAGCTTACAATTGAATGAAAAACTACCACGGACTGTGCATATGCAATTCCTGTTTGAAAATACAAGCTTAAATCTTTACGGCAATAACGTACAACATGAGAAATCATTTTCACCGATTGTTTGGTAAATATGGTAATACTGTAAATAAATACCTTTGAAAACTGGGACCATCGCCCAGCTTTGGGTAATGCCACGACGAACTCGTTGACCTATAGAAATTTCTAGAAGAACGATCGGTATTCCAAGACTGACAGCAAATATAAAGTATGGAATCAAAAAAGCGCCTGTAACATGTGAAAAGGGCATTTAATCCAGGGAGTCGAACCGGAACTGAACCCGAACCCGCAAACCGGTTTGAGCGGTTAATTTCATTAAACCCGAACCGAACTCGAACTGCTAATTACGATTTCCTAAAAACCAGAACCGGAGTTGAACCCCATATTTTGTTTGGTGTTGGACCCGAACCGGAACCGAACCAGTAAAAAATGCAGTCTGTTTTATATTTTGTGATTTTTTTTTGAAACAGCGCACTGAAGAATACCCGAGATAACACTTATAGGGTGTGTCAAAAATTAACAGTGCACGGTAAAAATTCTTTAGGAGTTTGATAAGGCCAGGTAGATGATGGTTCGAATTATTGAAACGAATGGAAATTTAAACCGGTTTAAAAACCGCAAACCGGTTCGGACCGGATAATTTGCCCAAACCGGACCAAAACCTGAACCCGAAAATATCCATTTTTAAAAACCGGAACCGAACCCGAACCTTTAAAAACAAAACGAAGCGAACCCGAACCGAACCTGAACCGGTATGACAAGCGGTTCGACTCGCTGATTTAATCTATGTCTGATTTTATTGCAACAAAAAAGCAAACCTCCTCCGTTCTTAAAGCAAAGATAAGGAAATCTCCAAATGTTTCCGAGTCCCACTGACATTCCGACAACAGTAAACAAAAAATCAAATGATTTTTTCCATTTAGGTCTCTTGTTGCCATCATTAATATCAACGTTTCCCATTTCAATTTTTTCTCAAATTTCTGTTTAGTTCTTTTTCTAAAATGCTTACAAGAGAGAAAAACAACAGTGAAAAAGTACTCACAATGGCTATTTTTGCTATTATGGTCGTTCTGATTTTCGTTGTTTTTTTGCTTTGATACACGTAATGTTTTTCTTTGTACAAACGGATTTTAGCTCCAATGTAAAAACAGTAAAACTGTACCGAAAATCGGCCAGAATGTTAATTCTCGGGCTTACAACTCAGCGTTAAAAATGTATCAACTGCGCACTTAAATACTTTTGAAAACGACGCAAACCCATAAAGTTCACATGTATAGAAGGGGGATTACAAATGTTCAAATCTACAAATGTTCAAATCTTGTGTGTGAAATCCCATTGCATTACGGATAATTACATGGTGGAACGTTTTAGGATAAGCCACTGCTCATCCTAAACGTTCTTTTCTAATTATGACAATGTCTAGACTAGAGTGTACGGGTAAGTTTTATATCCAACCTGTATACTAACTGAACTGAAAGTTAGTATTGGTGATTTGAAATGTTTGTAATAATAAGTTATGTATCGTATTGATTTGAATTTGCTAGTTTCAAAAGAGTTGCTTTCAAATTCTAAAACACTTATTACCCGCAAGCTCATCAACGAAATGCCTAGTGCAGGGGTCGGCAACCCCTGGCACGGGCGCCAAGGTTGGCACGCCAGGTGTTTTTTCATGGCACGCCAACCGATTTACCTGTTTATATTGTAGTAACAATTTAACCTGTTACACTGTTAGTTTATAGTTTTTATCATGCAATTGTCTCAAAATTCAGCCTTTCATGAACAAAACACTATGCTTTCTCTTTATTATTGATACCACTATTATTTAGAAAAACGTTAGCACGCGAGGTCATTAACACACGGAAACAACAAGTAACTGGCACGCGTCAACTAGAAACCAATCGTCGACACAGATGCTTCGGTTCTTGTCAACTCAGGTTCCTTTTCATGCGAAACGCGGTTACACGGTACAAATCTTAGTCGACTGCGTTGCAACTCCAAGTGTACGCTATGTTCCGTATAAAAACTTAACAAATTTGCTTTTTTTAACTTGTTCGAAACCAGCTAAAATATTGACCGAAATAATACACAGTGGTTCAATAAGTTAAATACATAATTCGGACAAAAAATACCCTTGGTTCTTCCAACTTGAAACCTTGTATTAATACTGCAACCCATGCAATGCGCAAAAAAGTTTACGTATTGACTAAATTTGCTTTACGTGCTGGCCAAAACAAATTATTTCGCTGCACCTTCTTTACGTTCAAAAGTTTTAAACAACTGCAACTTTCATACAAACATTTTGGGGTGACGCACCCCTTTGTACTCATACACCCCTTTGTACCTGACTTTCCGTTTTAGTTTTTTACAAATCGCTAAAACTCCATCAATACCACTAAATGTTCTTGGTTAGCTCAACTTGTATGGCGGGTCGAGGTTTTCGAGTCGGATTCGGGTTTTGGCCTAAACTTTCGTCCCGCTTACAACTTTGCGTGGGCTGGCTCATTTACAAGAAAAAAAACGACGACACTTTTTTTACGTGCACGAATATGCGATGACGCGTTGTCGACTGCCGAACAGATAACGGTTGAACGCTCATTCACAGAAGATTTAACAATAAATCGCGAGTGGCATAAATGCATTGTAAGTTTATCAAGTGTTGAAAGTATATATCAAGTACACGAAACCTCGCTTGATCCGGACCCGTTGTAACCAAAATTTGTCCAGATTTAGGCGAGGATCCGAATTAACCAATGTCGATTAGTTTAAGTCTCACCACATTGCAAGTCATTCGTTCTTCGAGTTTTGTCCGAATTAGACGAAGGTGCGAATTAACCGAATCCTGTTTAACCGAGGTTTAATCTATCATAAAAATAGTAAAAAGAAAAATTCCCATATGAAGCATTTTTGGTTTAGTGATTGTTAAAAATTTGATCAGTAATAACTAAGGCGATTATTTTTTGACTTGTCAAAAATTAGTCAAAATTTTTAGAATAGGTCAAAAATTTTCAAAATCGTTTATAAAGTAAAAATTGTTTACAAACTGCATTGTCGTGGTGTTGTAGAGGTTGCACTGTCAGTGAACTTTTCATTTCAAACCTCGTAGCCTACTTTATACTGTTGTAATTGGCCCATTGCCTACTAATTGTGAATCATAAACCATCAAGTGAGTGAAATAATTAGGTTGATATGGCGTGATGTTCAACACACCTCAAAACGGGCAAAATTTTGGTAGGTCCCAAGTCATTTTACGGCAGCTGCAGGTTAGGTGCAGCTCTTGCTTCGGTTTTGCTTTAGTTTAGAATAGATACTTCATGTATCTTTCGTTTAGACCAGACCTGGGCATTTTACGGCCCGCGGGCCACATCCGGCCCGTTGGCTGTCCCTGTCTGGCCCGTGTGAGGTTTAAGTAAATTAAAACATCAATCCAATATAAGTCTATTTATGCTATGCATGAAATACGGCAAGACGAACAGCTACGCGTGATGCTGGTCAAAATCGTCATAAAACACAAGTTGTTCAACCCATTGTTACGCGATAAAGGCTATAGTGCTCTTTTGTGTCGTGCACCCGATCCGTCTGGAAGTGCCCGATTAAGATCGGCTGTGTTACGCAGAATAATGCGTTTCTTATCGGGCGGGATTAGAATCTTTAGAACCTGTGTTATAACACAGCCCGATTGCGGACGGTTTTATCGGTAATGGCAGTGGAGCATTAAATTTGTTTTTTATTGGCAAATATTATTTTTGCTGTGATAATAATCGCAGGTAAATTGGGTTTTATATCAAAATGGCAGTTAATTGTAAAACAGCAAGACAAAAACAAATGCATTCTAAGCTGTGAAATGAATATGTTAAACACTAAAATGAGCCAAGAATCAATATTGAAGTACCTGATTGGCATCAAGGTTCTGGCAATGAAGCAATGCAAAGGGACCTTTCAGTGAGAAGAGTTTCCAGTTCTTACCTTTATATGAAGCAAAGTGAGGACCAGCACACTGTCATATGAGGGACTTGTAGATTGGATTTGAATTGAAATGATTCACAGTAAGTGGCTGCCTTGTTACTGCCTTTCTAAACTCAACTCTTTCTGTATTTCTGGCTGATGTTATTTTGAATTTTTAGCACAGTTAAAACCCCCAATATTGAATGTTAACTGTGTTTTATAACACTTAGACTGCTTATTGGTGACTAAACTCAAGCCTCTTTTGTTTAACCCATAATTGTCAAGTCAAATGAGCATACAATTTATCTTTATTTTTTTATTGCAGTTCACCATCTGGAAAAATGCTTAAAGCTTGAAAAAATCAACAGGAACATTCCATATCAAAAAAATTGAAGAAAGTCTTTCATTGCGGAAGAATTTTGTCAACAAAAACAGCTCTCTCTTAAAGTGTCAGCAAAATTATTGATGTATACAACCTGTTACTTGCCTCACAGGAGAAAATTGTATGTCGAGATATGCACAACATACTTTAGTTTTACATGAATCAAATCGGAATATGTGTTATTTCTTTTCCACTGTTCTCCCTGCCTGCAAGTTTATTTATTAGTTCTTATACCCAAATTAAGAATTTGTATTCAAACATTTGTGGGCGTTGATATTATTTTACCTCCATGGTGATTATGGTCTCATGTAAATTCTGAGAATGTTTTGCACTCTGATGTAGAATCAGTCAGTAAAAGTGATTCATCAGACATAAATTGAGAACCTCTAGTTTTGACCAGTAGTCTGCATGATAGCATGTTGTAACAATTGTGTGGTTCAACCTCATTTTCACATGATATCCGGTTTAATTTTCTTGATAATTCATCAAATCATTACATTTCCAGCTGTACAATATTGTTTCACCTTTTTGTTTTATTTTAGTCTGTTTACTTGAAGATCCTTGTTTAGTATGTACTACTTGTAAATGCAGGTTTTAACTGACCAATCAACCAATTGCTGTGAATGTAATTATTTATTCTCTTCCCATTTATTTCTGCTTTCATATAACTATGGGGCTCAACTTGAAAATGTTGAAGTGTGGAAATTGGGTTCATAAGGTGCTTTTTCCATCAATAAAGTGTTGTCCTCACTGTGCATTTGGTGTTTCATCATTTTCATTAGTACAGGCTTTAACGTGTTTGAGACCACTAACGGCTTGAGGTATATGGAAACGGTTTTTACACGCCAACTCTAAACAACATTCAGTAAACGCTTGCAAAATATCGTTAAAATCTGATCATAACGTCGAAAATGAGAGGCGTACATCATAAGCGAATACATGGCATAACCGCTTTAAAAATGATTTTTGCGCTGTCGAATTATGTGGCTTATAAAAGCTCCAGATGACAAACGGTTTAAGGTAAACGCAAACGGTTTTTACAGGTCAACTCTAAAATACATCCAGTAAAGCCATACAAAATATCGTTTAAATCTGATCATAACCTCGTAAATGAGAGGCGTGCATCATAAGCGAATGCAGGGCATGACCGCTTTAAAAATGATTTTTGCGCTGTCGAATTATGTAGCCTATTAAAGCTCCAGATTTTAAACGGTTTAAGATAAACACAAACGGTTTCCACAGGTCAACTCTAAAATACATCCAGTAAAGGCATACAAAATGTCGTTTAAATCCGATCATAACCTCGTAAATGAGAGGCGTGCATCATAAGCGAACGCAAGGCATGACCGCTGTAAAATGATTTTTGCGCGGTCTACCCATACAGCATGTACAGGCTCCAGATTTTAAATCGTTTAAAGTTATTGTCACATTTAAACGATGTTTTGTATGCGTTTACTAGCTGTATTTTGGAGTTGACCTGTGAAAACCGTTTGTGTTTATCTTAAACCGTTTAAAATCTGGAGCTTTTATAGGCTACATTGGTCGACTGCCCAAAAATCATTTTTGAAGCGGTCATGCCCTGCATTCGCTTATGATGCACGCCTTTCATTTACGAGGTTATGATCAGATTTAAACGATATTTTGTATGCCTTTACTGGATGTATTTTAGAGTTGACCTGTGAAAACCGTTTGTGTTTATCTTTAACCGTTTAAAATCTGGAGCTTGTATACCATTAGTTGACTGCGCAAAAATCTTATTTAAAGCGGTCACGCCCTGCATTCGCTTATGATGCACGCCTCTCATTTACGAGGTTATGATCGGATTTAAACGATATTTTGTATGGCTTTACTGGATGTATTTTAGAGTTGACCTGTAAAAACCGTTTGCGTTTACCTTAAACCGTTTGTCATCTGGAGCTTTTATAAGCTACATAATTCGACAGCGCAAAAATCATTTTTAAAGCGGTTATGCCATGTATTCGCTTATGATGTGCGCCTCTCATTTTCGACGTTATGATCAGATTTTAACGATATTTTGCAAGCGTTTGCTGAATGTTGTTTAGAGTTGGCGTGTAAAAACCGTTTCCATATACCTCAAGTCGTTAGTGGTCTCAAACACGTTAAAGCCTGAACTAATGAAAACGATGAAACACCAAATGCACAGTGAGGACAACACTTTATTGATGGAAAAAGCACCTTATGAACCCAATTTCCACACTTCAACATTTTCAAGTTGAGTCCCATTGTTGTATGAAAGCAGAAATAAATGGGAAGAGAATAAATAATTACATTCACAGCAATTGGTTGATTGGTCAGTTAAAAAAGTGCATTTACAAGTGCATAGTACATACTAAACAAGGATATTTAAGTAAACAGACTAAAATAAAACAAAAAGGTGAAACAATATTGTACAGCTGAAAATGTAATGATTTGATGAATTATCAAGAAAATTAAACCGGATATCATGTGAAAATGAGGTTGAACCACACAATTGTTACAACATGCTATCATGCAGACTACTGGTCAAAACTAGAGGTTCTCAATTTATGTCTGATGAATCACTTTTACTGACTGATTCTACATCAGAGTGCAAAACATTCTCAGAATTTACATGAGACCATAATCACCATGGAGGTAAAATAATATCAACGCCTACAAATGTTTGAATACAAATTCTTAATTTGGGTATAAGAACTAATAAATAAACTTGCAGGCAGGTAGAACAGTGGAAAAGAAATAACACATATTCCGATTTGATTCATGTAAAACTAAAGTATGTGGTGCATATCTCGACATACAATTTTCTCCTGTGAGGCAAGTAACAGGTTGTATACATCAATGATTTTGCTGACACTTTAAGAGAGAGCTGTTTTTGTCGACAAAATTCTTCCGCAATGAAAGATTTTCTTCAATTTTTTTGATATGGAATGCTTCTGTTGATTTTTTCAAGCTTAAGCATTTTTTCCGGATGGTAAACTGCAATAAAAAAATAAAGATAAAGCGTATGCTCATTTGACTTGACAATTATGGGTTAAACAAAAGAGGCTTGAGTTTAGCTACCAATAAGCAGTCTAAGTGTCATAAAACAGAGTTAATATTCAATATTGGGGGTTTTAACTGTGCTAAAAATTCAAAATAACATCAGCCAGAAATACAGAAAGAGTTGAGTTTAGAAAGGCAGTAACAAGGCAGCCACTTACTGTGAATCATTTCAATTCAAATCCAATCTACAAGTCCCTCATATGACAGTGTGCTGGTCCTCACTTTGCTTCATATAAAGGTAAGAACTGGAAACTCTTCTCACTGAAAGGTCCCTTTGCATTGCTTCATTGCCAGAACCTTGATGTCAATCAGATACTTCAATATTGATTCTTGGCTCATTTTAGTGTTTAACATATTCATTTCACAGCTTAGAATGCATTTGTTTTTGTCTTGCTGTTTTACAATTAACTGCCATTTTGATATAAAACCCAATTTACCTGCGATTATTATCACAGCAAAAATAATATTTGCCAATAAAAAACAAATTTAATGCTCCACTGCCATTACCGATAAAACCGTCCGCAATCGGGCTGTGTTATAACACAGGTTCTAAAGATTCTAATCCCGCCCGATAAGAAACGCATTATTCTGCGTAACACAGCCGATCTTAATCGGGGACTTCCAGACGGATCGGGTGTGTCAAAATAATACAGCGGGGATGGGAAAAACACATAAATCTGATTTTTACAAACTGGAAAGCTTAAACGCGAATTCGAATTTGATCAACCTAATTGAATAAAAACTTTGGGTTTTAACATTTCAGCGTAATATTGCTATTATTCATGTCAATTATTTTTTATGCAAACTATAAATATTTGCATTACAATGCTCAAATGTAGAATAAAGTTTAACCAAGTTATCGTTGGTTTGGCCCTCGGACATAAGTCAGGTTTCTAATGTGGCCCCTTTTAAAAATTAATTGCCCACCCCTGGTTTAGAAAAATGTATTGAATAATTTTCGTTGTGTCTTAGCTGCATTTTTTTGGCAGTGATTTTTAATTAGTTTATTTCCCTCGGAATAGGCTAGGTTTGTGTTCAGATTTTTGCCCTTCTGTTAGACTTTCGCACATTCTTTCGCTCTAGTTCAGTGGTTCTTAACCTTTTTTCCTTGCTGCACCCCTTTCAAATCACTAAAAAGTTTTCGCACCCCCCTGGGTTTTTGTATTTATATAGAATAGACCTAACCAACCTTAATGATTCAGCATCCCCGCGCCCCCTAGGAACAGTTCTCGCACGCCTTGGGGGTGCGTGCACCCCTGGTTAAGAACCCCTGCTCTTGTTACATTAGCCTACAACAGGGGTGCACAACCTGCGACCGCAAAGACGAGTTTGTGCGTCCGTCAACATGTTTATTAAAATATATGTACTGGCGGCCGTGACGCAAATCAAAACTATTTTGCGAAATATTTTGATTTTTAAACTGATCTTAACACATTTTGTGGAACTTAAAAGAGTATTTCTAGCCTATAGTATCTATATGCGTCAGACTTTTTTATGCCTATTGTGTGCAAAATATCATAGGCGCTGAGTTTTACAAAAATGCAAGGTGGCGGACATAAAATATGACGTCACTTTGTGTGACGTCACTAATGCGTGAAACCACAAGAACCCAAATTCAAAGCCAACTAAACTTTTCATAGAATGCAACGTTCGTCAAAATCAGAAAATAAGATGTTTGAAATATCGTTTAATTCGCAATTGCAACACGTTGCTGTAACGTTTAACATTGACTCGGCGATGTTTTAAAAATGTTTTGTCGAGTTTACCCATTTATGACATCACATTTGCAATGTGCACAACAATGGCCCAACATTTACTGACAGACTGTTGTGTGTTTGACGTCATAAACAAAACATTACCAAACCAGGTTGCAGTTTTAAGCCACGTTTTGTGGCTGTATTGCCAGCACATTTGTTTAAAAGCAAAATTGTTCCCAATTTTCTTCAGATTTGACTATATTTCGTACGTACCGCTACAAACTAACCAAAACATTCACGGTGGCCGACACCGTGCTTCAAAAACCCAAGGTGCCGGCGCCACCCCGCCACCAGGGTTGCCAGGTACTGTCGGCTGGATTCGGACAGTATTTGTCTGAAAATCGGACATTTTAGGACAAAAAAAATACGAGAGCGTATAATTGCTAACAAGGTATCAATATCGAGGTGCCAACTGCCATTTTTTGTGCGTTTACGTTACCTAAACTCATAAGCGCCGAGTTTTACACAAATGCAAAGTGGCGGATCACTTATGCGTGCAACCACAAGAACTGAGACCCAAACTTAAAGCCCAACAAACTTTCCAAGTTCGAAAAAAACGATATGTTTGAAATAGTATTTAGTTGGTAATTGCAACACGTTGCTGTAGCGTTTATCATTGTTTCGCAACGTTTAAAAAATGTTTCGTCAACTTGTTGCTTCATATCACCTTAGATCAGTGCTCTTCAACCTTTTTAGTGGCACGGAACCCTTGAAGTAGTTTGTCAAATTTTGCGGAACCCCACAAAGAAAAATCCTAATAAGCATGTAATACAATAGGCTCAATATAAATAGAAAACGTCTGCATTTTTAACCAGTGGCGTGGCCAAAGGGGGCGGAATATACACATGTTAGTTATTAAATTGGCAAAAAAGGAAATATTTTTAATTTTTTAGGAAATAATTATTAAAAAGACACTTGGATTTTTATTAGATCTCTGAGCATAGCGATACAACAAGAAATTATAAGACTTTTAGTAAATTATAAAGTAAACATCACCAGTCATTAAAGAAAACACTTTTTACGCTTAGGGATGGGCCGAGCTGAGCCAGAACCCGAGACTCGGTTACGAGCATCGCTGTTTTTGATTCTTCGTGCTCGGCCGAGCAGTTGCACAAACTGACCCGAGCATTAAATTTGTATATTCATGCCCTGCTAACAAACGTAGCTAGTGTTAGAAAGGGTGTCTATAAACAAAAACGAATGATTTTTCAAATGTATTAGATGGTGGAAAACGCGCACTTTATGGGCATGTATAGCTTAATATACTGCTGGTGACGTAAAAGACCTTGTAGAGCTGAAACTAACGTAGAATGGATATTTTTGTGACGTCATAACGCACCGAGCATTAACGTGAGATGCTCGGTGCTCGACCAAACAGAACATTTGCAGTTTTGGCAAATCCCTAACACCCAGTGTTACTCAGGAAATAGACACAGCAGATGATCTTGGATTTATTACTCAACAAATTGTTAAAAGTCACAAAATATTTGGCACCCCCAAAATACCCCAACTGTCCCCAAGCACATAATATAAGTTGACTTCAATAAAACGATTCACTGAAACGATTTGCCATGTTACTTGGATTGGTCGTTTTTGTATTTGTCTCACACTTCGGCCATGAGTAGCAAAGCTTGGCTTATTACCTCACAATTGATCAATGGGTTAACTAGATTTGTTAAACTAAACAAAAGGTTAACTATATTGTACCGGTGAGCGTTGCTGTTCGCCACAATGATATTATGAATCGTTTTTGAATTCGTGCAAGAAAGCTCGGGGAACCCCTGCGGAACCCTTAAAGTTCACGGAACCCCTGAGAGAGTTGTACGGAACTCTAGGGTTCCGCGGAACCCCGGTTGAAATGCCCTGCCTTAGATAACCATTTATTACAATACAATTGCATTGTACACAACAATGGCCAAACATTCACTGGCTGACAATTCTGTGTTTAATGTCATAAACAAGGTACTAACCAAAACAAGTTGCACTTTTAAACCACGTTTTGTCGTAAAAAAGGTTTGCAACCTTCAAAAAATAGGAAGGAGACAAAAAGTTATTCATTCAGCAAAATTCGGACATATTAGGACAAAAAACTAAATGTCCTAATGATTTTTAGGCGTCAGACACAGCATGTGAAATTAGGCAAATTTATCGTTTTTTGTCCGTTTTTTAGGCCATCTGGCAACCCTGCCCGCCACCGCCTATTCGGCGCCTATGCAAAATATGCTAAAGAGCAGATAGAGATTATGACATCATAAACAGCTAAGACTGATCGCCAGACTGTTCATTTCAATCTGTGCATCAAGTTAGAAGTTAATCTAGGCTTTTTAGGCGCTATTGGTATGTAGATGGTATATATATATATACAAGCAAGCAGGCATATATATATATAATATGCAAGTATTTCTTTACATCAGTAATTCTAAAACACAAGCAAGCTGGCAATTGGCGGCCGTTGGTGAAATAAAGATCTGCGATGCGGCCTTCACAGCGAAAAGGTTGTACAGCCATATTTTAACTTTTTGTACAATAATGCGTAATTTAACTACTTGAATTCTTCATCGGTCAAAATTTTCAATTTGTAGGTCAAATTTTTTCATTTTTTAGGTCAAAAAAAATAAACCAGACTTAGTGGAGGAACTATGCCTGTTAAGGAGACAATTGTTACATAACAAACACAATTGTCTCTTCTTTGATCAATATGTTTCATGCATTTTCGACAGAAATATCTGCTTTTTTGTTAAAGGGTTTGGTCAGTCCGTGCATCAAAAGCTGGGATGAATAAGTTTGGAACGGACAGCCAAGGAAAGATATGAAGGTGCAACAAATATAAATTTAAAGTTGAAATGTTTTTTGTTTGTACAGTGCACCCTGGACATGCGGCGAACACAAGCAGCAAAGGGAACTTAACGATAGAGTTGGATAACGGAAATCCTTACTTTTACCCTGGAAGTACTGTTTCGGGAAACCTTATAATTGAGCCTAAAAAGCCTTTGGATTTTAAACGTAAAGACTAAACGTAACGCATCTTACTTACTTTGGCCAGTAATGCAAACTGAAAGTTAGCCTTTTAACAAAACTCGTGAAACGCCATGACATAAAAATATACGTACATATTTTTTACAAATATACAAGAAAAGTTTACTCATAGAAATTGAAGTAAAACTCAACGGGCTTGGGGAAGTGCGTTGGAGCGAAACACACGGTTCTGGTGAACATCAGCACACCGAACACTACAGTGCTCATGAAGACTACACCAGGCAAGGAATTGTCCTGGTGACATCAGGTTATTATTTTTGGGTCAATAACATCAGTTTTTTGTGAGAGCAAGTACGTTTGGAGCCCACGAAAAGTTTTGGTACCATTGGAAGCGTAGAAAGTGACCCTTAGGTTTGTAAATCTCTTTTAACGAGCTTCAAAAATGTAGTAATTAAAATTGGTATTGTCTGGGTGATTTATATTAATCGGTAGGACTAAATAACAGTCAAAATTGAAGGCAATATGCTTCGCTGTCGTTCCCCATTGAACATACTCTACCTGTACCTTTCGTCAACCTGTGGTATATTTTTGCCAACTTGGTTTGTATTGCTTGTTTCAGACGGAAATTACAAATTGCCTTCTGGAAGATCTGTTCATCGATTTCAATTTACTTTGCCGCAAAACATTCCAGCTTCATTTGAAGGTACGAGAAAGGAAAAGTGGATAAAGTGTAGAAAACTCTAATAAATGTCCTTTTTAAGCATAGACTCGTTTTTTTAACCGAGTAAATGTTCGTGTTCTAAAATTTTGAAACCTCATGATCTTCAAAGCATATACGATATCAGATGTCACTTTTATGTATTCAATTGCTATGACGTTAACTTTAAAATAGTTTGCAGCACATGATCTGTCATTTGAATAAACAAATAAAAACACAGACATATAGTAATTGGGATTATTTTAGATTTTTCTTTTCGCATTTATTTCTCTTTATAAAAACATTTTGTGTTGTACTTAGTGTCTGGTGGCCACGTAAGGTATGTCATCAAAGCTAAAATCTCAAGGAATGGAATGTTTGCAGATCTCAAAAATGAAATCCTGATTATTGTGCTGGGTTACCTGGATCTTAATACTGTTCACGGCGCTAAGGTATGTGATAAGTTACTAACAATACAGTATATGAGGGCACGAAATAGACATTTAATTATCAATTTTTAGAATTTCGTTTATGATTTAATTTAGTCCCTGTCAATTTTAATTAGTGTCAACTGGTAATATGGGAATGATTTAGGAAGTAGCGTCAGGGAGTGCTTCGATGACACTGTGTTGCTGCTGCTGTGCAAGTCGACCCATCGAGGCAAAATTGACTCTTGATAAAACTGGATACGTACCCGGTGAATATATCAAAATTCATGGAACCATTGCAAACATGAGGTTAATCTGCATTTTTTATCGACGAATTGTTAATCTAAATTTTTAGATTTGTTGATCTAATTTTTTAGATTTGTTGATCTAAATTCGCAGATTTGTTTACGATTTGTTGATCTAAAAAATAATGTTTCTTTACAGCAACTCGAGTATGAAAGGTAGCAGTTGTAGTATCATCCAGAGTGTTAAGCAAATTGCTACCAATAAATCGAGAACTGTAACCAACAGTGTTGCCAAGCTGCAGGGCCCAATGTGCGGTCGAAATTTAAACGTTCAAGTCAGCGAAAATTTACAGGTTTGTTGTGAAGATTTGAAATCAACTTTTTAAACTCAGACAACAGTCAGTCTGATTTTTTTTTTCAGGTTCCGTCGTTACCACCAAGTGGATTAAATTTCTGTAATATTATGACACTTGAATACCTTCTCGAGGTAAAGTTTTACTGGTAAATGTCATCAAACCCTGTTTATATTGGAAAGGCTTTTACAGTTCATACTTTTACTTGTTGTAGATCGATTTTAGCTTCAATCAGGGGTTAAATTGTTAACATGCCAATTTGTTGCTTTATTCGTTTGCACGCAATGATGTACTTATATAACAAGTAATTCATCAATTAAAATAGCAAGTGCAGTGTTCATCGATTTATGTTTTACTTAAGCTCCGAGTCCATACCCCAACTTGTCATACGACTTTGCGCAGTTCTGCTCCAATCGTGATTGGCACAGTTCCTCTAATAATGGACGGTGAGAGTTAGTCAAAAATGCTATCGCTGTTAAAATATCCTAAATAAAGAAACTATTGTAATCTCAAACCTGGGAAATGTATGTAGGCATGACGTTTGCCCTAATGTAAATTTTTGTACAGTCATTAAAGTACAAATTTATTCTGACAAGCTTCACATTTTTTCAGATAATTATATGGGTTATTCTCCAAGAACGGACAGCAATTACCAGCAACAATCGCAACTCACCTCCACACCTACACCTCCTAATTATTTTGATTGGGCTCACTAATTCTTGTCGCACTTGAAATAACATTATAATTGCATTAATCGGCATTAAGGTTTGAATCCCTAAAACAATTTCAATTCGCAAAACATGATTCCCCTCAAATAATAAAATATACAAAATATTAAAACGAGCGTAAATTTCAAGCATCAATTGCACAACCCAAACATGAGTGTTAAAACACTAGAATGTTTCAAAACTACTAACACTGCAACAACAAAAATCTGACTTTAGACCTGAGCTTTTCACCCAAAACTTCGCGAAACCTTGGGTTTCATGTTACGCTAATATTGGTTTCTCGGGGTTTTGCTGTAAAAATATCAAGAAGGCATTATTTTCATGTATTTTACGTGTTTAGGATCCGTTCGCTTGTTTCTCTTTTTTAGCTGCAACACGAACGTCCAACAACTGCTAGAACGACCGAATACGTTTATATGAGCTATTGCTGCCAGGCATAGTATCAAGTTTAAAGAGCTCTTCTGGCAAATGTAATTTTATTCCGACGTTTCGACGTCCTATACAGGTCGTCTTCACCAGGGCAAATATCACTGAATGCGACTAGTACAGTGCACGATAAACAAAGGCAAAAAGAATGGAACGCAAGCACGTCACAACGCAACGAAAACACCGCTCGATAACAAATGATTGGGTCTCTTATCTTTTAGCAGGTGCCTGTAGCACGTTGGAAGCATCACGTCTGTTTTGATGTTCATTGTGTTGCCCCGTTGGTGAATATTCCATGACTCAAGAAATAGTCTTTTCCTGTAGTCAGGCTCCTAGGCCACAACAGACGCCGCATTGAAATCAATACGGTGGCCTTGTGATACCGCATGATTGGAAAGGGCCGACTTCTTCGCGTCGCTGTTGGCAACATCCCGTTGATGTTCTTTTCGGCGGGTGTTGAGTGACCTTGACCCAATACGTTTATTCGTCACGTGACTGAAGCAAAAAGGCGTTTTCGGAAATCAGTAATAGTAATAGACAAGATAACTCAAACCATTTTAGAGTTAGTGTAATTACAAGTTACAGCTGTCGACAGCAAGCAAAGGAAGAAACGTAACGATGTTACAGTGTTAGCCAGATGTAGTACGTTAAGTAAATTGTAAGTTTTAATGCACATAGCGAATTGATCAAATTTTTAGATGCATCTTTTATAGGTTTGGGCAATTGTTTATTCATGCTGATATAAGGCTGAATCAATTTTATTGTGGTATACACCGTTATAAGATCCAAATAATATAATCAACTGCCAAAATATACTAAACACGTTTTAGTTTTACACACCAAAACACGAATTTCAAAATCAAGTAAAATTTATCAATAACGTTTATTAAATGTATTTTAAACTTGTTTACATTAGTTTACAAAATCTTCAAGGCCATGACTGGTGAGCCACAAATAAAGAACATCGCAAATGTAAATGGCATTGGGTCGCAGATCAGGATTTTGGTCCCAACTTCTCACCATTACATTCCAGAGGAACCTTGCGTGAGGCAAATCTTCTCTATCACAAGCCAGATTGTTTTTGTCTGCGGGACGTTCTCCTAAAACTACCTTAGACGCAATACTGTTTGGGTCATCCTTATATTGCCATGGTAGCACGCGGTATATCAAACAGTAGATGAGAATACTTAAACTGTAAATATCGGAAGATGTTTGTGGCCTCTGTCTTGTAGGTTCGGGCGATTCTTCTTGAGAATATGTGTAATACTGGTCGTACACATTTTCCGACCCTTCACAAAAGACTTCCAAAAGCTTTTCGATCAATTTTTCTGGAGCTGCATACGGAATACAAAACAAGTCCACGGGACAGCCATCTACAAACCTACCGTCCGCATCGTACACTCTGCTGCACCCGAAGTCTGATATTTTGCATCTCAAATCACTTGTAAGCAAAATATTATCTGGCTTGATGTCATTATGTATAATGTAACCACCGGATGGAAGGTTGTGTAAATGACGTAAGCCCAAGGAGATGTCGTAACACATTTTCAGTCGGCGACGGAAGGATATTTTCTGCTTATTATTTAGCAAACGATTTTGAAGATTTCCATTTGGTAGATATTCCATCACTATATTTGTGTTCCCGGAAATGGTTTCACACCCAAATACATTCACGACGTTTTCATGTTTTCCAGCCGTTTGAACGCGTGCCTCGTGGTTTAACCTAAACAATTCAATACCACTGCAAATACCGTCTCTGGCAATTTTAACACTTTGGTCAAGTCTTTTATTGCATTATCGTCCGATAGTTAATTTGTTTTTGAAGTAATACACAATAAAACACGTTATTAAGGGTTAGAAGTAACGCACTTTATTGTAAAATCATACCATTCCTCTTCGCTGAGCCGTCGTGCTGATTTTAACACCACCAACTTTTTATCGGATATTTTGGCCAGTTTCACTTCTCCGAAAGCTCCCGATTTGAGATGTGTAATCTTCAGGATAAAAAAAATTACAAAATAAACCTAATGTGTTTGAAGGTTGTGCTAAACTAATTAAAACGTCAATATAATCATTCCATCAATCAAGACCACTTTGTTATTTACCTGCACACTCGCTGTGTCGAATTCTTTCGACAATTGATTTCCACCCATTTCGTCCTGTTTAACTCTACCTGCCTACCAAGCCTAAAAAAAGTCATAAAACTAGACTTACCTTGTGTTTAGCATAATTCAAATATTCAAATTTAAATCCATATTGAAACCGGTAATTTTACGACTTAACACCAAACTATACTAGAAAAACACAAGAATCCAACTTGACTATCCTGTCTAGGACAAAAAGTTGTTGTACCCAGTTAACAAAGCTTATCTAGTGGCAAATGTAAAATAATAAAACCCTTTCAACAAATGCTACGCAGCAACGCAGGTGAAAGTAGGGTATCGGCTTCTAGCAAACATTACAAATGTTTGTTCGCCCTCATAAAGTTAAACACTATGGGTCAACATACTGTTTCGTTCAGGGCCGGATTAACACCATTAGAGGCCCTAAGCACTAAAACAATTTGGTGCCCCTTACACCATTTTTTATTCGAAATATAAACGTAAAAACAAAATTATTCATCGAGATTTCGATTTTAACATAATATACAGCAAGGGTAATAGACTATAAGCTTAGCTGATATTAAACTTGCAGATTTGTTTCAGAATGTCAGAAATATTCCAAAACTCAATTAAAAACGCCTAATTTTGCTGCTGCCTTCCCCAGTCTCAGCACTGTTGCCCAATTGTAAAACATACTAGTAGGACTATTAGCAGGACCCTGGAGAGAGAAAAAATATGCTGGTGCAAGTCAATTTCTGGGCCCCCCTTTGAACACTATTTGTGTGCTGATGATCAAGCGTTTAATACGTTTATTCGACAAAAGAACAAACAAAAGTAAGCTAGTCGCACTCATTAAACAGCTTGGACAATAACGTCAAACCTTTACAGTTTTAAAAACCTAAAATTCTTTTTACTGCATGCACTATAGCGTTCGTACAACAAAGTAAACGCTCAAAAGCAAATATTGGTCTTGACATGTACTGTGTTCGCTTAAACCAGGGGTCACCACAAACTTTTTTCAGCGCCAAGACATGATATTTCTAAAATCCCAAAACCTGGTAATGCGACTGTTAAACTGTATAGTTCAAGGGTCGGCAACCTTTTAGGCGACGCGTGCCAAAGGCTGAATTTTAAGACCATGGCATGATAAAAACTATAAACAAGCAGTGTGACAGGTTAAATTGTTACTTCAATATAAACAGGCAAATCGGTTGGCGTGCCATAAAATACCTCCTAGTGTGCCAACCTTGACACGCGTGCCAGTGGTTGCCGTCCCCTGATATAGTTAGTCTCATCTTCCGAGCAATGCTTGTATATTACGTCACAAGTAACCTAGGAAGGCAGTTGTTTGCGCACAATCAGCACTTGTAGTCTTGTCTGTGATGTAACAAACTGGCTTTGAATCAATCATAGGCGTTGTAATCTTATGAAACAAGGTAATATCAATTCCACACATCGCGACAGGAAAACTTTCGTAGGGAGTAGTTTAATTTTTGAATGTTACAAAGTTACCAATACGATTTCGCAAACCAAAAAATATGGTCGAGGGCCGGATGAAATGACCACAAAAATATAATATATATATACTCGGTATACCAACAAAAATACCTACAAATCGCACAGTAAAGTTCTGCTATTGTTTGGTTAAAGCCAACTGAACAGGTTATCTGGTAAAAGATTTCCTGTTTTTGTTGGTATACCGAGTCAAGCCAAGACTTTTCACAGCTGAGAAGACTCAAGTCAAGTCAAGCTTTCGAAAAATGTGACTTAAGTCGGACATGATACCCCATTACTGCTAATTTGTTTAAAATAATAACTGCTTTGACGGTAATTTTCACAGGTACGTACAGACCAATTAAAAATGTTAATACGAAGGGTCGAAGGCAGAGAGCAAAGTAAACGTCTTCACACACACAAACATAACTGTCGCTTTATCGTTTATGTACGTTAACAAATATGGTCCAATAAAGTACCTCGCTTACTACCAAAGCTGTGACCAAATCAAATACGTGTAACAAATGCTACGTCCAGAAAACTCACCAGCACTATGTAGTCAGCGCAAATGTGCATAATTCTTACCAAACAACGGACACAACTGTGGCACAATCAAGTAGAAATATCAAAAAGAGATCTTGCTAAAATTCGTGCATGCACCAACGTAACAATAATAAAACTTGTTGCATAGAGTTGCACTACAAACAAATCAAACTCCATATTCGGCGATCAGCATCAACTTTTTTCAGTTTCTAAATAATTTTAAAAGTACACATTTCATCACCCTGTAATCTTCAACTTAATAATTATGGGCCCCCTAGACTCTCATGGGCCCCGGTGCGGCGCACCGGCTGCACCCCCCTCTCGTGGGGCCAGCCTATTAGCGTCGTGTTTGATTTACGTTTGCCACATACACGAATATGTTT
Organism: Phallusia mammillata; assembly: GCF_965637545.1. Lineage (NCBI taxonomy): Eukaryota > Metazoa > Chordata > Ascidiacea > Phlebobranchia > Ascidiidae > Phallusia > Phallusia mammillata. The sequence goes on along the minus strand of NC_137252.1, from coordinate 18,774,160 downwards.
CGAAACAGCATGCTATTAACTAAGCATTGCCTTACTGCAGTGGTTCCCAAACTATGCGCCGCGGCACACTGGTGTGCCGCCAGATGTCATTAGATGTGCCGCAAAAAATATTGAAATTAAAATCAATCAAGTAGAGTAGTAGTACCAGGTGCTTAGACCACTAGGCCAACATGCTTCACGTCTCTGAGATGTTCAACTAGGCTATTTAACTATGAGAGTGACCTGTATAGCGGCTTTATGACCTCATAGTTAGTGCCTTTGTCAGCTAAAAAAATTATTCAAATGTTCGAAGTGCGCCAAATAATTTTTGTTTTTTCTAAAATGCGCCTTAAAAGAAAAAAGTTTGGGAACCACTGCCTTACTGTCTTGACCAGGGGTGCCCAATCTTTTTTGACTCAAGATCGACGTTTGAGGTAGTGTAGTCCAACTCTCGGGATCTACCATTCCAATACAAACTAACAAGATAATGCAAGACTATGTGTGTATTACCAAAGGAAAACTAGCATTTTCCGAGCCCTGTTTTATGTTTTTTATCGTGGTTTGGGTGTGACTTTTTACACTGCATTGAACTTAATTTTTTATAATTCATTCGATGCTAATCTTGATAATACAAAAAGTACCAGCACAAAGTAACCATTACTACTGTAACTATTATTTTTGTGACGTAACTATTACTTTTGTGACTTTTGCGACGTAAAGCGTCGACTGAGTATTTGTGGTGTGAACATATCCTAATGAATAACTGTCACAATAAAGTCATCTATGTAGGGCAACATTCCCTAAAAACGCATTACAAAACAATGATTTTAAATAATTTTCTGAATCCCTCGCGATCGACTTGATATCAGTCTGAGATCGACCAGTCGATCGCGATCGACGGGTTGGGCACCTATGAGTCTTGACTGTTTTAGGTTTTAACAAACAGAGCAACGCAACGTTGTTATGTCATAGCACGCAATCAATCCCTTTTGTCAGTTATTTTATTTTATTTTTTCGCTTTATAAACAGAACTTATTTATTTTCATTACATTTTGAACATAGTTGTAGTTTTTTTGTCAGATTTAATAATTTACCTAGAAACCATTTCTGTGGTGCCCCTCCTTTACTTGATGCCCTAAGCACGTGCTTATATTGCTTATAGGTTAATCCAGCACTGGTTTCGTTTAACGCCTAACTGCTTGCACGTTTACTTCATCCCGTGATTTTTCGCAGTGCATAAAGCCATAAACCATGGATTACAACGGCTGATCTCATTTTGATGACTACCAAAAACAAAATGCACAAAAAACTCCTTACAAGCAACAGTAACATTACAAAAACCTACAAATTTTTTGCAAAAACGCTTAAAAATGTCATAGAGAAATCAAAACAAATTTACTACACAAACATTTTTACAGCGAATACAAAAATAATCCCAGGAAAACCTGGTAATTCAAACTATCACATCACTGAAAAAAAACTAAACACAACAACATATCAACACATGAATGACAGGTCCCACATCAACAGCCAATGCATTCAACAATAAACAAACTATTCCGCTTACCAGTTGGGCTATTATACCGCTTAACCGATGACTGGAAAAGTAGCTTATATTGCACATTAATCTTAGCAGGTATGTAAGTGGCAAGGCATCGATTCTCAAATCACCTACTACGATTTGCATCATTGCTGTGTTTGAGTATTCTAAACAAAAATTAACGAAATTTAACCCACAATTTTTAACACCGTAAACGAACATTAAAGTAAAAGTTTGTCCAATAGACCAGCGCTTCCCAACCGGTGGGCCGCGACGTTCTTTCTGGTGGGCCGCAAAGGTTCAAACTATTACCATATCAATATAGAAGTTGAAAAAGTTACACAGTTTGTAAGAACGTACTTTCAAGTTTAACTACATTTCTCTATAATATAATATTACTTACCATAAAAGCCGCATAAGATTTCACGTTACACAAAGCTTTATCACACAAACAAACTGCAATTGTTACGTCACAACAGTGGCCTAAGCTCACTTTAGGCAAAACCTAGGCTAATGTCTTCGTTGGTACCATCATCAGGTACAATGAGTCAGTAATTCACAACTGCCCTCTAGACTGTACAAACTGTGGTTTTCAGTGATATATTATGGCGATGAAGGTGCAAGAACAGTGCACGAATGACAACAAATACAGTTCGTATTCGAGATCCAAAACAGTTCAATTGTGCCACAGTAGATGTCATGACTATACAGAATAGAGGAAACTGAGACAATTAAGACAGTTGAGCAGTTGAGATTTCTGAAGTTCACAGTACCTAGGTGTTTGACATTATGGTGTTGGTTTTATCGTCTAAACATTCAAACAATAATTACAATCAAAAAGTTACTAGAAACAGTTCATATGGCTAGACATTAACATAGTTGTAAACTTGCTGACATTTGGTTAACACACAAACATTTAAACTAAGTCGATTCTAACAGATTACTGCACTAATACATAGAAACTGCACTTTTAGAACAAGGTGTGGCTAAGTCCAAGCACATTTTAGTCACATGACACATTTAGAAGTTAGGATTGGCCCAAAACTAACAAAAAACAATGCACTTGGGAATGGACGTAACGCATGGTTGCACTTGGGAAAGGAACCACAGAAAACATATTAATTATTGTGAATTTGTCCGTAACAAACACCTCACAACATAAAAGAAATATAACCTCTATTGAACTACAATTACTAGTTCAATGATCAAGCGAATATAAAATTTGCTCTCCACTCTATCTGTTCTTTTTAAAAAAAAATTTACAACAAGCAATGAATCTACAGTTGAAGATGATAGTTGAGTGCGCTTTTTTGTGACAGTGTTGCCACAAACACTAAAGGCTCTTTCACTAGATGCACTTGAGGCTGGCACACTAAGTACTCCAACTGCTAGTCTGTTTAATTTGGGAAATTTCCTCAATATTTTTTTACAAGTCCAAAACTGGATAAGATTCAACTGCCCTTTTTCATAAAATTCATTAGTAAATGCATCCTCAAATGTAGCTTTGGAGTATGCTTCAATTTCGGTGTCTGCAGAACTGAATGACCCATCTTCTTGCCATTCACTAAACTCATCATCAATACTAAAAACCTTCTTAATTTTGCTTGGTGGTGGAGCATAAGAATGTTCCAGTAAAGTACCACTGGGTGCAGATGTGCTGCTGTTACGAGTATGAAGCTCACCCAAAAGCTCCTGTGCATAACTGAACACTTCCTCTTTCTGTTCTGGACTTAAAGGAAGCAATGTTTTAAACTTTGGATTTACAAACAAAGCAAGTTTGTGCATGAGTGTAATTTCAAACTTATCATTTAAAGCTTGCAGTGCTCGTGACTTGAATGGTTGGTTGCAGTTCACCTTCAAGGGCTTTGGTAGCTTCCAAAAATGGGTCCAAAAACTTAATTAACAGTCGTACAACACTCAAGTCAATATCTTCTAATCTACTTTGTTGCCCCTCAGCAGTAAGAATCTCATGAACTTTCTCATAAATGTCAACAAATGATTTTAACATTGTCACTGTGGAATTCCACCTTGTAGCATTTGACTGCTTTACTGTAGTAGATAGCTTGTTGTTAAGACCAGATCTTTTCAAATATGATATGACAGACTTCACAGCAGATACACTTGTTTGAACCTGTGTAACAAACACCATATCTGAGTCATCCTTGCTCATTGGAAGCACTGATTTACTTAAATGGTCCAACTGCAGTGTATGTCTAACTACTGTTGCCAGCATGTGACAAGCACACGGCTGTCTTTTGAAATTAGCCTAAGCAAGTTTAATGTTACTCCCTTGATCTGTTACAAAGCAACACTTCATTAATATTTCCATCGAGATTCCTAATTTGCTGCATACACTTTCGAGGCATTTCCTAATGTTTTCGCCTGTTTCACGTTCATCTGGAAATTCATGTACTGCAAGAACTTGTGCTTTTAGCTTTTTCTCCATTACATAATGCACTGTTAAGCTAATGTAGTGCCGGCTTTTCAAATCTGACCACATATCAGTTGTCACTCCAATCAAGCCATGACATTCAATGGCTAACTTAACTTCCTCTGCCAGATTTCGTTTTATATTTTTCGATCTTTCAACAATTTTTCTCTTTACAGTATATCTTGATGGCAAAAGAGACTTAGCCGATGTATTGCCATGTTTCGCACCTATCTGGATGCAAGCTTGAATTAGACCCACCAGGCCATCACCTTCTATTGCATATAATGGCATAACATCAGTGGCAATGAACTTAACACTTGCCTCCTGCACCTGAAGTTTGGCAGATTTTGGAACCGCTGGCTGGGTGAAACAACTGGTTATTTTTGGTTGGCAGTTTACAGAATTCTTCTTGCACCTTTGTATATGATTGTTGTCAAATGAGTTGTCCCACTTTTTGATCTGTCATGTTTCATCAGCATTTTGCAGTTGTTGCAAATGGCATAACCAATATATTCGTCTAAATTACCATTATTATAGGCCTATAGATCAGCTGATGTGCTTCCACACTTCACTTTTTCCTTCCATAAGTTCTTTTGACACAAACTTTCCCTCCCTCAAAAATTTCATTTTCCATAGCACTAGTAGTATCCAATGGTTAACTAAATGCTAGCTACTACTGCTAGCCCAACTTCCTAAGAATGTGGAATCAAGTATCAACTACTCTGTGATATCTTTCGACAAAAAAATCTAGCTAGGCTAGTACAGCACTACAAAGTCTACAGAATTTGACAAGGCGCTCAGTGGCCAGCGCTAGAGACGGGTTCGCGAGCAAAAAAGTGCACCTCGTGCACATGTGCAACATAGCGGTTGCCATCTGCAACATAGCGGTTGCTATCTGCAACGTAGCGGTTGCCATGTGCAACATAGCGGTTGCTATCTGCAACACAGCGGTTGCCATCTGCAACATAACGATTGCCTTCTGGCACATGGCGGGTTGACATGTTGCACCTTTAAGTTAACGTGTTATTCACCTGGGTGAACTAGGTGCAGTTGCTGTACATGATGTTTGCGCTTTGTCAGGTTACACAAGGTACGATGTTTAGGTGGTAAGGTTTGGTTCAACGTTCACGTGGGGCAAGTTATTGTCAAGAATATTGTTCAAAAGCTTTTCTTGTGGGCTCTAGCTTAGCACTTTGACCAGGTAGTACACATTGCGCGAGGTTGTTGTATGAGGTAACAGCAATGTTGCAAGGGATAACATCAATGTTGCGCTGATTATTTTTGGACTAAAGGCTTTATATTGGCCTGCCTTGATCCCTTGGTCACTTGCTTAAGACTGGCTTTGCTTTGTCAGTGAATTAAAACTTATACAAATGCACCTAGACCAACCAGGCAAATACTTAGCTTTAAATCATTGCATCTATCATTGATGTTATGTACACTGGAAGAAGCCTTCAGACAAATGATGTCCTTTTGTGCATGACATGCATTTTGCAGGTTGAACTTAAACATCTGAGACAGATTTTGGTTGAAGTTTTACCTTGGTCAGATGTAGTTACTGTCAAATATTTTGCACAGGTCATTTGCAAAATGGATACTGCTAAATCATTTTTTGAGAGTTTGCAATGTAATCAACAAAGTATAAAAAAGTGCTGCAAATGTCAACTTTGCCTAAAAACGTTTGTTACAAGTGAAGAACTAAATCTTCATGCCTTGACAAGCCATTTTGACAAGGCCATTTACCTTGATATCAATGGGTTAAAAGGTAAGAGGATACAACTTACAAAGTGTTTTGCCTTTGTCTAAAAGTCTGTTGCTTTTATTGCTTGTAATTAATATGTTGTTGTGGATGTATACTGGTATTATTTAAGTTTATTTTGTCAGGTTTTTGTTTGCCTTGCAAGTTGGGTTGCAAGGGTCAAACCAAGACAGAAAAAAAATGGGGCCACTTTCATTGCCCAAGATGTAACGCCATTTTAACACGCACATACACTCTCAAACGTCATGTAGTAACCCAACACAAAGAGACTGACAAGTCTACAACAAAACAAGGTATTAAAGAATATGCAAGTGTATGATTCCTCCACAACTAAAGATAAGTATGAGGAAACTTAGGTTGACTGTACCATTTATTGTTCACATATTGTTAGTTGCAATTTTTTTGCCATTCATTTGCATTTGCTCGTGACAAGGCAAGTAAAATTTTGACTTGACTGATGCTGGTTTGAAATTTGTTTGTGTTTTATTATGGTAACTAATTACATGATAGACCCATTGCATATTTTATTGTGCAGTAAACCTGTAGACAACAGTTCATAGCAAATTAAGTACAATTTTTTATAGATATTCTTAAACCAGTTAAAATTGCAACATTGTGGAGAGTTGTTTGATGACAGGGATAAGTTGAGAGAACATCAAAAGGATCACAAGAGTCTAAATCTTTACCCATGTGTTTGTGTAGACAAACTTAATGGCATTTTTTTGTGTGCGTTTAGCAAATCAGGTTTTCAGTAAGTTAAATCATATTTTTATCAGACTACCACCATTCAGTTTTGCATTCATACACCTTTTATTTGCTTGCAAAAAGATCTTACTTATTACTTCGGAAAAATAAAAGTGACGCACATCTGCAAGTCACCGCATTCCAACCCATAAAACACCCAATACAACAAGATGCACACAACTGTGGCATTTTTGTCTTAAAAGTAAAGCTCAATAACATAAAAACTGTTGTTACAGATAGCATTTGTTCTGTTTCAGATTGCTGAATGCTTGTTTAATGCTCCAAAGTTGGACTCCACCATTCCATTTCAAGTGTACTTTCCAAGTACTAAAAGGGCACTGCAAAAGAGCAGAAAACAGTTTGCAGAAAACATTTTAAATAATTCAGGTAATCACTTTTGAATTACCCTTTAATAAATGCTTAAAACTTGACAGCTGCCTGATAATCCTCAGTATCTTTTTATATTGTACAAACATAAGGGTAAAATAATATACACAAGTACAATGTAATGAGGTTTAACGTTGAAATTAGTCATGAACTACACTTCATTAGCCCAGTCCCCTTTTGGTTTCAAGGTTAGGGGACCCACGCGTTGTACATGCAATCTAGGGTCAGATTATGGCTCTATATGTTTGGCTAAATGTGTCTGTCCAGCCACATTCGAAGGAGTTTCCATACCTTTATGCTCATTTAAATTTTTATTCAGATAATTTAGCTAATCTATGCAGCCAGTGCGGAAAAGGATCACAAATTGGAAAATGGGTAATTATTCTCTCTACCCAATATGCTAATTTACGAAACTTGTAATAAGTGTATACCACTTTTTTTAGATTGAATGTGACAGATGCTGGAGGTGGTACCATGCAAGATGTATGGGAATTCCAGAAAGTTTTGCTACATCCATATTTTGGCCATGTCCTGTTTGTATTTAACAGCTTTTTGATTGTTCATTTTCTTTTCTTATTACCTGTGAAATAAATAACAAGTAGGCATTAGTAAGGATAGTTTTATTTTGTGCGTGCAAAGGGATTGCCAAAAACGAACTAAGCTTGCTAAACCCTCGGGGAGGGGGGTTAATGTTCAGCTGTATGTTCACAAAAATTGCAAGTGTTTTTGCTTCTGTTGTCGAGTTTCCATGTTGCAGTAAGACTGATCCTTGCACTAAACTTCTGTGTCTCTAAGCTCTGAACGGAATTTACCAAGTTTACCAGTTCAAACCTTGATAAATATCATGTTTTTGCATGTTTCTTGTGTTGACAAAATAACTGTTAGTTAAAAATTAGCGGTCCAGCGTAAAAAACGTCAAACTGGATTGATCTGTCACAAAATGTAAAACTTTTTCCCCTGCCGTTCAACCAAAACCCGACTAAATCGTACAGAAAGAACAGCAAAAGTAATTTTACCACGTGTGGAGCTGTAATTCTTGGTCGAACTTAGCAATAATCCGTATACCCAGTGATGTTCAACATGTTCACCGGCATGTTGCGGTTCGCAACATAGCATGTTGCAGTTCGCAACATGGATGTGCAGAATGTGCACCGGGTGGCGTGTTTGCGCCACGACCTCTGTTGCAGCGCTAACCTCTCTTCCTTTTACATTTCCAATGGAAGCACAGTTTCCAAGTATTAGTTGGTTATAGTTAAGTTAAGGCCCGTTTACACTATGCGTATCGCGCTCGCTCAAACCTGCGTAAGTTTGTTTGTTTCATTTTTTCTGTCTGGCTTCGCGCTTGACTGATTTCGGGCGCTCATGTCTCGTAGAAATGAGCGAGCGATCGCCTGCCGAGCGTTTTTCTGCGTATCAAGCTGCTTGAACCTGCGCAAACGGTTCGTGATATCGCTGTGTACTGGTTTCTGATTTGAAAAAGTTCATTCATTTGGGCAAAATAAATGATGGCACGCCATTTGCCGTCAATTTAATTATTTATTACATGGTTATAATTTCATGTTCTGTTTTTGTGTTTAAATATTGTAATTAATTGCATTTAAAATGTACATTTACCCTAGCACAGTGGACTACATGTCATAGAAACATGAAAGTAAGATAAACATGCCACCAATCTATACAACAACATCTCAAACAATCCTGTATGATTACCAAAATGCAAAATCATGTTTACTAACAAACTATAATGTAATTTAGAATCATGTAAAGCTTTTTCGATCTAGAATAGGTAACAATCAATTTATGTGATGATTTATGTTCATCAACAGTCACTGTGAGCTAAAAATGACGTCGAGTATGTTTCTTAGTTCACTTAGGTACGCACCGAAAATCGCAGTGTAAACGGAAGGGGTTGCAAGGTAAGGTTAGGTTAGGCGCCGCTAAGCATAGTGTAAACGGGCCTTATGCATTTTATTTTGTGCACTAGGCCTATGCAGTATGCACTTAGTATGCAGGGGGGAAAGAAAGATACCGTATTTTATACAACAAAAATTCACAAATATTATATTATTTTTCCTGAGTATGTTGTACAAAAACTGGATCGGATAATCCGGATCCTGATTCGGCAGCTGTAAAGTAGTATCCGATCCGGTATCGGTCAAAAAACGAAGACCCTGCCGGATCACGATCCGGTATCCGGATCCATTCCCAACTCTGACACTGACACACTAAATGATGCATTGCGTGTGAGCTTGTCTCCCATCAAACCCCGACTTGATCTCGTCATATATCAAATCAGCAAGCTCAGGCTTCACATTAACAGAAGTATTGCTTGTGCGGTTATTATTTTTCTTTCTTAATTTTTGTTCTTTTTCCATTGTGGTTTTGTCGCAATATTAAACGGTAGTCCGCCAAACGGTAGTCCGCCACTGCAATAGACTGACAAGACATTCGTTCTTGTATTGACAAAATAAGTTTGTCCAGGGGTATTAGTCTTTAAGTGAGCCGTACTTAAAAAGAATTAGCTGCATGTAGCATTTACGTCAGGAGTGGGCTATGGCCCGCGGGTTGCATTTGAGTGTTCACCATGTTGCAACTTTTGCTCTTTCAGTTTCCTGTTTAAAGTGTGATTTAACCGATATCCTACACTGCTGCACTAATGTGTATCTGCTATTATATTTTATATCCGATTGTACTTGTGATTTTCTAGTAAAAGCTGAAAATATGATTTAGTTTTATTTGATGTGCGGCCCCCTGTAGGCATTTCATTTTTTAAACTGGCCCTTGTGTTAAAAAGGTTACCCACCCCCGATTTACGTCGGCGGCGTCTATATTTACCCGAAACGCTCAAACGAATTTGCCTCGTTTAGTGTTCATGATGGTTCCTCTTCCTGTCTGCTTGAAATTGTTTGAGGACATAAAGCCGAACTTTAACTTCAGTTGTATTCAAATTCCAATATAAACTTTTTTTAAGGCGAAAACATCACAATTTTATTTTCTTTCGTAAGGCAACATTAAACTTCTTTTTACATAAATCGTGTTAGTGTTACTTTCAAATGGACAACGTACCTGTATTATATTATTGTTTAAATTAGCTGCGAGCGCTTAATAAGCGAATCAAGCGATAATTCCACGAAGCAGCGAAACCCACTGAAGGAGTCTGCATTCAAATTCACTTCAACAAAGTCGACAAAGTTTCAATGAATATACGAAAGCGTAAGAATGTCCGGCGAACGGATGCAAACAAAAATGTGTTATGTCGGTAATCGGTTACAAAACATTGCCAGGTATGTTATATCAAGAAATTCGTTTACCCCGCAATTTTATTGTAACAAAGTCCTCGTTTCTACGGAAGCCTAGTTTAATTTGATTTTGCCAATAAATCAGCTTATTTTTGAAGATTTTTACTTTTGTCACCAATGTCGCTAAACGGGGTGACTAGTTTTGTTTCGTTAAAAAAAAACGATACTGCATATAAACGTCAGTGTATCAAATTCGTAATTAATGCTGTCTGTAACAGTGCAGACGGTGGATCATCAAAGAAAGTTTAAAAACGTACGGTCGGTGGACTTTTTATTGAAAATACCTTTACTTTTATAAAGTTCTTATCACATGTACAAATAAGCTAATAAAAAGATAAAAAAACATCTAACTTATATCCAAACAAATCATGTACAAGCAAATTTATCATAACAAAAGCAAGAAATTTGGAAAAAAAACGTAAGTCGTTGAATAAGAATAACTTTTAATTAGCTATTTCATAACGTGCCACATCAGACGAACTGTGAACAAAGTTGATATTGCCAATGAGTTTTCCAACGTTGTTGAACAAACTTCGATCTTCCAGAACAGACGATGAAGTATCATGATAGTTCATATCATAGTGACCTTCAGCAAAAATAGTTTGTACACTATGCCAACTAGACTCACCAAACACACACAATAGTTTTTATTTATTATTTATGACTGTTGTGTGGAATACTGTAAACGTATTGAAAACAATGTTTTTAGCAGATACGTTGTTACCTGTCAGAATTCTTTGCCTAGTATGTCTAAGTAAACCAGTTTGTGAGCTGTAGTCAGTAATTTGGGAGTCACTTAGAGCTTGATCGTAAATGCGAATTTCGTCAATGAGGCCTCGAAAATAATTGACTCCGTTCCAACCAACCGCTAGATTTAACGACTGATTTTCAACAAATGTTTCCTAAGCAACATATAAGTTTAACATAAAAAGCTAGCTTAGAAGGGTGTTAACATTTTAAAAAACTAATTAACTTCTTACCCATTTAATGGCTTGGACGTTAGACAAAGTGAGTGAATTCGTACCATTAATAAACAAACTAATTTCACATGATAATGCGTCATAACGAAGGGCCACGTGGTTCCACGTTCCAGGAAGTATAAGCGATGTTGATGACATGTTTGTCTCTGTTCCGTAAACAACGGATAGCTTGCTGTACACAAAGTATCATTCAATTTGTTCGAAAAAGATTATGTCCAAAAAAACTTCTTTTAATAACAGAATTTACCTCTCTACAATGAAAATACAAAACGTGGAACCATCCACGCTACAAACAACCGGATTTGTTGAATTCAAACTTGTTTGATCGATTTTAATAAAAGCATCAATCGTGAAACTGTCTTCGAAACGAAAAGCGGTTGTATTTGGAAGTAAAACGTAACCTGAGTCTTGCAGCAAACTTAATGCAGCGTTTTCTCTACAGGTTTTACAAAAATTATAAGAGAACCAATATGAAATAAATAAATCTAATTATTCATGGTACCTTTCCACACACTTTACTCGAAGATTAGACCAAATCACATTCGCTTGTTCAAAAGCAAAAACACCTACACTTCCCCCTGTGTATGTTGTGTCATAAACCGGTCCACTGTCAATCAACGTTTTTCCAAGGTGTGAAATAACAACTCTTATCAGTCCAATTGACGCTCTTGAATATTTAACAAAGATGATTTCTCTCAACAATAGTTTTAAAAATCGAATAGTTGACTTACCTGTGAATAATGTGGAATAAGTAAGCCGTCTCTGCCTGCCACGGTACGAGGTTCGGGTCATGATAAAGCACTTTCGTCTCGCCTGCTGTGTCGCCCGTATGCCATAACGCTTGAGCTAACGTTGAACCAGGACCTGTATTTGAACTAACGACCTATATGACATTGCGGTTAAACATTGTGCACCAATGCTCCCAAAATAAAAATGGTAAATAAAAATGGCGTTTGGACTATTTACTTTAATATGAAGTCCTTTTAGTCCGCTTAAAGTTCTTCCATCGTCATAGTCACCTCTCCAAAGCACGACGTAAAAGTTTCGGTTGTTTTGGTAACTGAATACTACTCCCACGTAATTTTGTAGTGAATGTCGTTCGTTTACAAAAACACCGCCGGTAAAATTCATCGAACCGTAACCTACTTGACCAACCACCAACGAAGGAATGGAAGAAGCCTTCTGCGTCACAGACTTACCCTTCAAAACACACATGTTACAAAATAGTTTGATAAAACTAAGTGTCTGGGGCAGGAACTTGGCCGAATGGTGTGGCGCGCCTGGCCCATTAACAGACAGAAAAAAACCTTGATCGGGATTCGTCCCCGGGCGTGTCCTGGGTTCGAACCTTGTGAAAAAAAAACTAAGTGTATTATTACTTTTAGTTTTCTAGTCGCCAACTCTTGGTTATTGTAGTGAAATAGTTTTTTAACTATCAAAACTTCCCCGAAACTTTATCACAAAACAAAAAATTACTCACCTTATAAAAAAATCTCCAATCTGGCTCCGTTGACCCAATATTTAAATTGACGATAACGTTAGGCACAAGAGAGGTATCCGTAATCGTTGGATCGTTTGGACAATCATCTATCAGGTCATCAACACCATCGTGGTCAAAGTCATTTTGGCAATCCGTATCTTTTAATAAATAACTTATTTTTATTTTCAAAATAATTTCGCAATGTACATGATAACATGCATCTTATGAAACCTAGACACTTGATATAATTCATTCAATCAGCACGTAGGAGCGGTTCTTTAAAATTACATAAAACTTATTAAAATGTGATTGAAGGTAGTTTTTAGCTTTATTTACAAAAGCAACTATAAGTGCAATGTTTAAAAAACGTTGTTACCACTAGAGGCCGATGCATCTGGCAGAAATGGACAATAGTCCAATTCATTATCGATGTCATCATTGTCGATATCTGGATCGCAGAAATCTCCTAGTCCGTCGTTGTCATGGTCAGATTGACTTGGATTTGGAAACGTGGGACAGTTGTCAAACGTGTTTAGTATTCCGTCGCCGTCCCTAGAAAATACACATTGCTTTGTTTAGTAGAACCACAACACAGCCCAGATTAGGCAAAAGTTTCTAAACAGGACAGACGCCATTTTGAAGGATATTCATGCAAATGGGACAGGAACTTGGCCGAATAATCCGGCGCCTGACCCATGACAGATGTAGAAAACCTTCATCAGGATTCATCCTGTGTTCGAATCCCGTGAAAAAAAAATCAAGCTAAATGCTGATGTTTAAAGCTATTCACCTTCGAGATAAAAAAGAATAACAAACATAAATTTTATGTGAGTCAGCTGAGAGTTGTGGTGGTGGTAGAACAGGTAATTGAAAGTGTTGAGAAGGGGTAGATCAAGACGAGTTAGATTTGAATCAGGGTTGAATTGTTGGTGTTTCCCTTGTCACCAACTTGGTCCTGGATTAACCGATGGGTTTTAGAGAATATTAAGCCGGTTAATCCCTACTCTTGAAGAAGTAAACTCCCAAAAGAACAACATTGAGTTTTCGAAAATACCAACTAATGTTGTTTTTAAAGACCCTATTGATCAGGAACAACTACAGTTTGGACTTGTTTTCAACATTATATGGTTAAGTAAGAAGACGTACTCCCAACCAACTTTTCTAAAGTCCACTATTATTAAAAAAACGTTAACGTTAGCGAAACGCTTATACGTCGTACATAAGGGCAGATGATTGCCAAGCGGCGTCTCATTTTGGCAAATAATCTACTTTCATGACTTGCTATCGCAGAATTTACTTGACACGTGATCGAATGAAGAAACATGGGATCAAGCACGACTGTACTTACGCATCTACACCATCGTCACATACGTCGCCGAATCCATTCTGATCAGCATCTAGTTGATCAGGGTTGCTTACGTTAACACAATTGTCACAAATATCACCTATACCATCTCCATCACTGTCCACTGTTACAGCTGGGTCAAGAGGGCAAGGGTCGTCCACATCATCTAAACCTTTTCAAAACAAAGAAATGAAAACAAGTCTGAGATCACAAAACTGCATTAAATTAAGTGCATTAAGTGGTGTTATAGGTGTTGCAAACTAGTAAGATGAGAACGCGGTCGTTTTACTCCTTTAATTATTTTTGACTTGTTTTTTTTTTCTTGTTCTGGGGGAGCTCTTTATTTCGGAAAAAACATATTCTATACAATCACCGCAGGAACCTGACCTATTTGCAGACATAAGAGCATTCTGAGCATCCTAGGTTCGAACTTCCGTGGAAAAAAATATACACTATACAAACGCTTTAGGTATGCTTAAGGTTTACCACAATTCGATTTTTTTCTACAGAAGTAAAAGAATAGCAAGAACAATACTCATTCTTGCCTACTGAACTAAACGAGTGCAAATCCTATAGTCATTTAACATCAAAAATATTTGTTTATTTTCCTGAGACGTCAAATGTACACTAAAAATATATTTGATACCTACCATCATTATCGTCGTCTGAGTCACAGGCATCGCCTATTCCGTCTCCATCAGTGTCGGGAAATTGTCCAGCAAGAAACGGACAACTATCACAAGCATCTCCATAACCATCACCATCGGAATCGAGCTGTACTCCAGACGAATTGTAATTGGGAACCAAAGGACAGTTGTCCTGAAACAATAAAGATATAAACTTTGGTGTTTAAATGACCTGCTGCTCAAATCTATTTAAATATCAGACCTTTACATCTGGAATAAAATCATTGTCATCATCTTTATCACAATCATCTCCCATCCGATCCCCATCTGCATCTTCCTGGCCACTATTTGGAAGTCCGATGCAATTGTCCTCTGCACATTTCCCTTCATCTCCGCATGAAATGAAGTAATCAGGTTTACCGTCTGCATCATCGTCTTGCCCACATGCTATACCTGATCCAGCGAGGCCGACTGGGCACTGAAATAACCAAAATTGATGTAATTATGGATTTAAGTGAAATCAGTTTATTTCGAACGACAAACCTCGCACAGGCCGTTGTTGAAGTTTACAGCCAAACAAGTTGCGTTCGAATCACATCGACTGGAAGTGAGTCGACAAGGTGTCAACAGTGTACACCCTGTTTCTCCTGTCCCTGTGTACCCTTCAAGACACCTTCCACACACAAAACTTCCCTGTAAAATATGCATTATGTAGCCGTTCTGAGGACTTTAATATAGTTTAGAACTATGGTATGCTTAAACTAACGAAAGTTTAAAAGCATGTTTGGCTGTACCTGAGTATTGGTGCATGTCGTTAGTGTATCGCACGCCTCCATAGAACATTCGTCAATATCAAAACATTTCTGTCCTGGTAAAGTGTCATCAAGTCCATGTCCAAAATACGGATCACCATGGTAACCAGTCGGACAGTGTTCGCAATAGAACCCCCCAACTGTGTTCACGCAAAGTCCTTCTTCCCAACATGGATTACTGGTGTTTGCACACTAAAAATACTCACAATCAATTTCGGAATGTGGGACACAAAATGTAAACTATTCGAAATTTATAATTGAATTAACCAACCTCATTAATATCTGTACACGTGACTCCATTTCCTGTGTATCCGACCGGACATTGTTTACATTCAAAAGCAAAACTAGAATTGAAATCAAGCAGATTTACACAGCGAACTTTTGGAAAGCAAGGAGACTCAGTAAATAGGCACGGGCCTAAACATTCGTAAAACAAGTGGTTTGAAATAAATTCCAAACATGTCTACATACATTCTCCAAAACAAGGTCGACAATGAGAGCTTCCACTAAACGACCATTCTTGCTCCACGCATGCGTTACAGGTGCTTGACCCGGTGTAGCTATAGTAACCTGCAAACAAACTTTTTTTGATACAGAACACAACCTGTTTTATGGAGAATAATAATTAACAGATCAAATACGTAAAACAAGAACTATCTGTGCTGATTCTACCTGTTTCACACAGTTCACACGAGGTTGCTTTCGTAACTGTGTTAAACGTTCCCGGTGGACAAGGGTAACACATTTCTGAAAATTAAAAAACTTAGTTCAGTTGCACAAGATTGACAGTGTTTTCTATAATTGTTATCACCAGTTTGGCCATCGACGGAAAATCTTCCTATGTCGCAAGGTAAAAGATTTCCACTGTGACAGGCATGACCTGGCGGACACGGGATGCATTGTGAACAAGTCGTTTCATTGCATCCCGTGCTGTATGTATACAAAGGACAAGGTGTAGCAAAACCAAGTTCACAAACCTTAAAAATACAAAAGTATGACGCTACCGTCGCGCGTCAGTAAATTCAATCAAAATTCAAACTTGTTTATCTCAAGACTTAACTTAGATTAAACATTTCCAGATTTTGACAGAACGTCGTTCTGATTTTTATCTTTTCTAAAGCACCGGCAACTTTTTTAAATATACTCACGTGACCAAAAGGACACGCGTCACAAGTTTGAAATGTTCCAAATGAAAACTCTGTGGGGGATCTACCGCAGGTGAGAGGATACATTTCTAACTTGGATGCGGTAACTTCATCATCACTGCCTATCGTTTTGTTGTCAGGACAACGTCCGCAAGGTAGTTTTCTACCGTCACCAGGACAATGGTATGTTGGTGGGCAACGGTGACACAAACTTTCCTCTGCAGGTAATAAAATAAAAATCTTAGTAAGGTTTTCAAAAATACCGTCTTTTACATCCTCTTTACGGTTGATTTCGCACAGCTATAAAAAGGACAAAACTGGGACTCACGAAATATTTGATCTGAAGCAACGCAACCATACATTTCCATGCGAAGTCCGATCCCGGAGAACCACGACACGGGATGCAATCTTACGTATCTCGCGTAGATATTTGGTTGTAAATCAACACGTGTCAGAGAGAATGAATCGCTATTTCCGCGAATAAATAGGCTTGCGTTTAGGTAATCTTGGGTCAAGTTATCCAAAGTTATACATTTGGCGGTTGAATTGAGATGTGAACCATCAAAACCGAACTCGTCGTCGTTAATTGTGCAATTTGTTGCTAAAAAAAATGTATTAACATGTAGCTAACGAAAACACCATTACAAAATATTTCGCTGTAAATCTGTAAAAGTCGCGACTGTAGACTTTTTTGTTTTGCCGATATCGGTCGCCGGATGAGAGAGAAAGGTCTTGGAAACAAAGTGGGGTTAAATAAAACGTTCCTTTAATAACTAGTTGTCAGTTGTACAATTTAACACCTTAAAAAGTATCTCCAACTTGGCAGTGTTACTATAACAGATCGATACAAACACAGTCTTACAGAAAAATGTCAAATGATAGTGGTAACGTACTCAAGGGTTATATGAACATATGCTGTAAAATACAAACTTACCATTCAAATCTGCAGCATTGTTTGGTACATAATAAGTCCACGCGATTTTGTCATCGCTGTAGCTAATAACGAAAAAGGTTACCCAGTACAAGTATTCAGCTGATCCTTGTACAGCAATCGAACTCAGTCGCATAAAGTTACCAAAATCTACCTGCACATTCATGTAAAATAACTTTTATTGTTTGTCGCATAAAATTTGCCCTAGATCTCCCACCATTATCCACGGTGCAGTATCATTGAAAGCAGGAACCCAGGAACCGGAAAGTCGGTATCCATAATCGTCGAAAGTTGTTTTACGGTTTAAACGAGCGCTGTACGCAAAGTCAGTCGTTCCACATTCACCAGTGCTGTTTTCGGATGAAGCAGAAAGCGCGGACAAGGGAATTCTGAAGTCCTCAAATCCAACAGGCAAACTGCAATCTAATCAATATGAAATTTTGTTATGGCCATCCTGACAGTATCAAAAAGGACACAGACGGGTATACGCCGCGCCATGAATATTTGTTTATGACATCACTCGACCCACCTGGGATTCCCTGATCTAAACTTTCAACCAAAGTAAAAGAAACACAAAATTACAGCTTGGGCCCAGGACCACTACATTATTTACTACACTTAATTCGTTACAGGGTTAAACCACAGAGGGCGAATCAGTTTGGAATCGGTCAATCCTTATTTACATCTCAGAATCATTGGAACTGAAATCAAGTAACATAACACTTGTATTTCTTAAATAGGCCACAGGACAACTTTGAATGCTAAACTTACCATAACCGACGGCATAGTAACCCGGGAGACGAAGGTAGAACTCAGCCAGTCCACTGTTTGGCACTGATTTTAACTCAATGTAAAATGAAAGGGTTTTCTGAATGTAGTTGAACAAGCAAGTGTTGGATACCTGTCAGTTCAACCACACGATTAAGATATAGGCTATGTGTATAATTCGAATTATAAAGAAACCCAATTTTTAACATGTAATCATTTGTTTGTTTCCATGCAAAATACAAACATTTGCACACCATTTTTTTCGTACCAGGTAAAATAGATGAGTTGGTACCGTCAAACTCACCCATAAGTTATTATATATTACATTTCGTACACAATGTGTGTGTCTGAAAAAAAGTTTTATTGATTGATAAATTAATTATAGTATTTAGGTATCTAAACGAAAGAGTGTGCACCATAATTTTATTTTAAAACGTTAAAAACAATAACAAACACTGGATTTATTTGTATACCTCTACATTGACTGTGACAGAAGTTCCTAACGAAGGATTCCCTCCATCAAAAGCAATCACTTCGAACTCAACAATGCTAGTCATGCTCTTTGCAGCACTAAAGATCATGTTAAATTATTTCATACTGTTAATAACGGACGTGTACCTCACAACGTTCAAAAGAACATCTCCAAAATGACAGACAACGGATAGATTCACCTTCGAAATGCCGATGATTGGACATAATTGACCTGGGAATTGGCAGAACTATCCTTGTCTGTGGCATTCAGGGTTACAATTGGCACAGAGGTGGACAAAGAAGGGTGCAAGAGTGAAAGGTTGACGTTGCCAGGAGAAACTAAAGGGCAGTTGTCATTAACATCAGCCACTTTCAATTTAATCAGTAAGTCCTCAGTTTCGTTGGTAAAAATATTCTAGAAATATAAAAGAAGGAATAAAAAATAACATCACAAAAATTACCACTTGCCCATAATACAATTAAAATGTTCGCTTTAAATTTGGCAATTTTTAAAAGTAAGCAAGATAATTTGGGTTATACTCCAATGGATTTATAATATAAGCTTACCTCAATAGAGATATTTATGACAAAGGAATCCAATGTTTCGAAATCTAACCGTTTTCTAAGATAAAGGTGACATAAAGAACCGTCAGTAAAAATGGTGAAAGACTTGTTTGGACTTTCCACAGCCGGCCGATCTGAAGACACATCAACATTTTTCTTTGGTATTCGTTTTAACGTAAAACACATTAAAATCCACAGAACCGTTTAAATCAAAGCAGTCGATAAAGTTTTGTTTGTCTACAATCCTTTTGTTTCCAGTAATAGAAAACGTGGATGAACTTGTGAGATTAGGTACATTTGTGACGGAAAGAAAAAAACTACTGTCATTTTCTTCTGAAACCATCTCAACTCGCCATGACCTGAACGCAGATAAATAAACTTGATATTAACCAAGACAATACGGACTAAGTTTTAATATAAAGTAAAAGTTTTTTTATTGAAGTTAAAAATGCGCGTGACCCTTCGTGTCTTCCCAGTCCAAACGTCAGCACATGACTGCCAACTTCCAGATTTTCAGGAACAGTGACCACCAAATCAACGATAGGCTGCAGAGATGTTGAATTTGTAGAGTCTACTGCAGAAGAGTACATTTAAATCATATCCGATACGTTTTGATTCCCATCATTATAAGTCAAATACCTAACGTAGTGTTTAAGCCGAGAGGTTCGTTCGTTGAAGTCGCGGCAGTAGTTTCAGGAAATGCAGGTGCATCGGTAGTCACATTCGGGATGGCTGAAAAATACCGTCTTTAAATGCAATTTACAGAACAAAACATTGCGAATTTTTAGATTTACATTTTGATACGCTGCCGTATTCTGCAGAAAATGTTTTTACTAACCAGTTGTCAATGTGTCGCTGTTGGTTGAATTAGTTGGGTCGAAAAGGGACTTCGTGAAAGTAATGTTGGTAGTTTCGAGTAAAAAGTGCGACGAGCAACTTTCTCTTTCAACGTGAAACAAAGCAAAGTGGTAAATTTGACCAAGCTTTGAACAAAAATAGCCGGGTCAATGAAATCAACCAAAAAAGAAAAATAATACAATGAAATATTACTTCCAAATCCAAGTCGAGGACCTGTGTGGTTGTGGATGAAACGTTACAAACTCCATCAACAATAACCCCAAAATTACGAACCACATCGAAAAAACCTAATA
This sequence comes from Phallusia mammillata, assembly GCF_965637545.1. NCBI lineage: Eukaryota > Metazoa > Chordata > Ascidiacea > Phlebobranchia > Ascidiidae > Phallusia > Phallusia mammillata. The sequence goes on along the minus strand of NC_137252.1, from coordinate 18,753,748 downwards.
ATGATGAAAGTAGTATTTTGTTTATAGGGCACAACAGTGTTCATGGCCTTACCATCTTCCAATGGAGACAATTTCAATTTGACACATGGAACATTAGAAACATTTTCATAACGTTTGTATTCCACCACTAGTATAGTGTTTATGAACAGCGACATGTAATCTCCACCACCTATCGTTAAACCCATATGTCCATTGTAAATTATCGCCAATCGTATTGCGCTTGTAAATCTAAATACAGCTGTTTGGTTAAGAAACCATAAATGAGTACAAACTATTTAAAATTATTTTTAACCCCGTATTGTGAAAATCTTCCGAGCAATTCCATTGCGATTCGTCACCATATCCCTTGTCATCCAATGGGTAGTATGATGCGTTGTAGAACCTTCAAATTATCTTGATTTGGATGTTTGCTTAAAAGCATTGCACCTTTAACGACATGTGTTACCTGGCCGTTTCAGTGTCGTCAAAGGAAGTTTCTAAACTGATGTTGGAATTAAAAGCTAAATTAGTGCCTGGTACATCACGAAACCAGTCTTGAAAGCTTGCGGAGTTCAAATTGTTCAAATCGGCCAGCCAGCTGCTTGTGGGGCTAAAAACCATTTGTATAAACGCACGTACAACTTTCTCAGTTGGAAAAGTTACCTCGCAACGTAATATGGTTGAATTGGGTCTGTGTTGGGCGACGTTCCGAAATCAGGGTGTGAGAAACTAAAATCGTAATATGTCACTGGAATAATCACTCGCTTCGTTACGTTGCAAACATAGCCTGAAATGTAATATAAATCTTCATTCAATTGCTATCATTAAATTCTGGAAACAGGTGTAATAGCACATCAACTTGTGTAGCCAACTAGACGTTAGTACGGCTCCTAAAACGTAACCTTAGTATGTAGACTGCCATGGTTTAGATGTTAATTATGTACCTGCAGGAATATTAAGCCACAGTATCTGTGATGGAGAACTTTCCGAACCATTAAACAATAAAACGACAACACATTGGTATGTTGAACCCGGTTCGGCGCCTTCTATCAAAACGGACGTATTAGAAGTTACCACGGTCGAAGAAGATAAATCCGAAGTACAAACAACGCTGTATTTTCTGGGAACATATATGATATTAAAATCAGTGGTCGGCAAAAGTTTCTCACTAAGCGTCGGCACGTAGGAGCAAAGATTTTAGTTGATTTATGACAATGTACTTAACTTACATTTTTGCAAGAATGCATTCCTCCGACGTATTCCAAGAGTTGCCGCAAACAACCTGTGTCATGTTCACGCTATCGGACTGGTTGGCTTGCATCGCCCCTAATAGAAAGTGTGCGCGATAAGCGCTTGTTGTATTTTAAATAGATCGTTTACTTTAAAACAGGGGTTACCAAACTTTTTCACGGCGGGACGGATAACATTATCCACAGTCCACACGTCAATCTAATTCAGAGTCAGATCGTAATCAGTAAAGTTGTGTAAAATAGAAACTGGCAAAACTCATTTATTCATCACAAAACAATAGAAAGGCGTTTGTTTGCCCACAATAATGAAGGAATTGATACACTTTTTGTATCACACATTAACTTTTTGTTTCCATATTTTGAACTTACTTGTTACGTTTACTGTGACGTCGACGTCATCGAAACTTGGCGCTAAAACAAAGTCGTCGTCGGATGTTTCATTTAAAGTATTGTTGGAGTTGTTAACAGTTTCGTTGACAACAGCCGAGTCTCTACAAGCACAATCCACCCCTTCCTCGAGATTTAAACCAGTAAGACTTGAGGAATTGGTGAGAAGCGTGTAACGTATGTAAGCTGGCCTCGTCCAAGACAATTCAAGATTTCTCTCGGCCGATACAAAAGCAGTGAAATTCGCTCCACTGCGTTCGTTAAGCAGAAATCATTATTTATTCAAAAATCGTATTTCGTTTTTTATTGTATTTCAAAAAAAGGTTTAGATTTATACAATTAACCCTATGTGATAACAAAGACGGTAGGAGAGTAATTTTACCTGCATAAGTACAGATTCACGCTTTCATTGACAGATTGAAGAAGGTTGGCCAACAAGGTACCCTGATCCTCACATTGTCCCCCAGATATTCGATTCCCAAGAAAGTAAAGTGTTCTAATTATTTCGCAGCTGAAAAAATGTTTTTCGATATCATGGACACATGCCAAGACAAGATAACAGTGGTGTCATTTTCACATGCAAAGACAAGATAACAGTGGTGTCATGAAAACCAAAACATTACTGAACTACAAGTAAAGCATGTCCTACTTGCAAGACACAGAAACTCCAGATAAACCCAAAGTTTGTAGCGTGTCATTGACACCATCGAAGGCTTCAATGTCAAACGTTTTTAAATCAGGGTTGTTGTCCAAGTATAGAAATCTTAAACTCGCAAGATTACTGACCGAAGCCAAGTGTTTAATTTGATTTCCTTGCAAGTGAATCTCATTTAGGTTTCTTAGACCAAAACTGCAAAAATATATACAACCTGTCTCAAATCAACATAAAATGGTGTTTATAAAAAGTTTGAAGCAATCTAAATCGAAAGGTTAACTTTTACTAATTTTATTGTTGTCTGTAGAAGAAATCAATTGCGCAACAATGTGGCCTAAATATGGTATCGTAAGATTTTGATCAGTTTAGGGACGTTTTTAATATTGTTGGCATGTTTCTTTCGAGTAAAATTACAAAGGTTGCGACTTTTACGGACTCTGAAAATAGAACGATCCTGAATATAAAGACTTCTTGTATCTGTACATGTCCGTCTCAGACGCAGCCAAGTTGCTGCCAGGTTTTGATTCCTTGAGAAACCGTGTGAAAGTTATGTAGCGACATCTACCGAGAATACCACTTACCTAAAAAAATCATTCGCTATTGATTCAATCTGATTATTCGACAAAACAAGACTGTACAGTGAACCCAACCCATCGAACGCAAGTGATGGAATATGTGTAATTCGATTGTTAGCAAGGTACAAATACCTCAAGCTAGAAAGTCCATCAAACCCTCGCTGCAAAAAACATACGCTGTAAAGAGAATTGGGACAAACATTTCATATCTTACCGGTCTTAATCTAATTATGAGGTTGTTTGTCAGCTGAAGGGTATGTAATCCAGTCGCCCCAAACTTAAGCGGTAAAGAAACCTGTTGAACATGAATTTGTATGGCTCTTGACTAAAGTTTGTTTTTTTGGAAAGCACAGCTACCAGAATTCTTGTGTGTATGGAATACATTTTTTCTGCATTCGTTTTAACAAATGTGGCACATTAATCATTCATCATCATCATCAGCAACAATATTTTTTTAAACGTAGGCAATACGATTGATTTCTTGTAAAAAAGTTTTGTGCAAGTTTTGTTTATGATCAAACTAATATTGAGGTTCTTGTGAGTGTTTACAAAAAATTAAGTGACAAAGTGCGTTCTTGTTTTGCTACCGAGGATTGTGTTTGCTTTCTTTTGTTGAATTAAGACAGCGGAGTTGTTAGGGCAGCACAAACAGGTATAGAAAAATAGTCCTGATGCCAGTCACAGTTGCGTTTTCGAAATCGTAAATGTTATTGAGTTGTATTCTTACTTAATTACCAGTAGATTGTTTTGCAAGTATAAAATTGTAATGGAGGTTTCGTCAAAAGCGTCGTCTGCTAGGAAGCTGATTTGATTGTTGTGTAAATGTAAACAGTACACACTACTTCTATTCGCAAACAACGGATGATGTATTCCTGATATTCTGCACGATGACATGTACAACTCTCTTATACTTACACCACAGAAAACCTTCAAATAAAAACAACTATTGAAACATACAACAAAGAATTGTAAAAAAACTGGTTGGGCGTATTTCAGACATACCGATGCCTCCAATGTTTTGACATCACAGTGTTCCATGTACAAACGACTTACGGACAAGGCTCGGAACGTGCAAGAGACTAAAGTGTCGGTTTGTGCATTACTCATGTACATATACCGTAAAGATACGTCGTCAAAGGCAAACTGTTGAATTTTTTTTAATGGATTCCCATTAAGAAGAAGATCACCTGGTTGATAAGAGCACAGTAAAAACTAATATCAGAGATGTTTATAACAGGAAAAAACCTAGTTTGCTTTGCCCCGAAAAAGAAACTTAATACAAACATTTATGGCAAATGTATTCTTTGGACGTATTTTTAACGCCTACCTGAAACACACTTACCAGAGCTTATTGATGCAAAAGCAAATGATTCAATAACAGCAATTCTGTTGCTCGATAAACTCAGACTATAAACACCAGAAAATCTAAGGTTGTGAAACTGGTAAGAGTGAATTCGTTCTATTCCATTACCAACTAGCTGAACTGTAGTTGTACTTCGATTTGAAAAATCAGAAAACTGCGATAACAAAATTAGCCCAATTCGTAACAAAAGTGTTTTTGAATGCAAATCAACGAATTTAGACCAAAAAACATATATTTAACAATACTAAAATAAGTTTAATCTACTTGGTAGTCAGGGAGCTTGCCGATCCAATTGTTTCCAACATCCAACCATAGTCCATTCCAAGCATAATGTGCAAACGCACCATTTTCGATGTGTGTTATTTCATTAGAGCCCAAATACCTGCAATGAACAAAAAAGAAGTAAGAATACAGGTTTGATCGAATATTATTATATTGCCAGGCAAACAGAGAACAAATAAGTTATATTAATTAATTGATTGACGTATAGGACGCTATAACATACTCACAAAGATTGGATTGAGGGGCTGTCCAACAGCATTTCATAGGGGACTAAAGGAATGCGATTGGACTGCAAACCAAGCCACCGAAGGCTCGACAAACCATGGAAGGCGTTTCTGGGCACATTATCAATCATGTTGTTATTGAGATCTAGGTGAGTGAGTGCGGTAAGGTTGGTAAATGTTGTGTTGTGCTGCAATGCAATGTATTCATTTTAAAGTTCCATACAATCTTATTTTGTGGTCAGTACATTGAGTAAGTGGCACTTTTTGACGCAGTGAAACGAATTCATTAAATTTTTCTTTCTATGATGGTACAGTGCCAGAAATTCCTGCTATTTAGACACTGTTTGCTGTGTTAAGAGATATAGATCCTGCAAATTTACCTGCAGTACTTCTACCTTGTATTTACCCATTGTTGCAACTGTTACCCACTTTGAAGTTAAATTTGTTGCTTCCGATGTAAAGAAGTGTGATGGAAACCGGAAATGCCTCCCTTTCAATCACATAAATATTATTGCTAGTCATATGCAGTTGAGAAAGTGAAATGAGACATGTAAAATCATGTGATCTGACATAGGCAATTTGATTCCTGAAGCAAAAGCTTAAATTATTAAAAATCTTAAATTAGCCTTTTTTAATTCCTGTACCAGGATAAAACCAGACTCCGTAAATTTGGCAGCGAATGATTTCCACAGAATGCTTTTGGAACAAATTGCAATCTGCAATAAAAGAACTGTTTACACTGATACAAAGCATCGAAATTCAAATGAAACTGTATGCCATTTTATAAGCAAATGAATACATAAAAATAAGATATTCCAAGAAAAGACCAACTTTAAACAACGACGCAAAAGTACTAAATGCTGCAAAAAAATGCCATAAATTTCGCGTCGTTTATACATGCAATGTCACAATTCTAACCTGTTGTTTCCCATATCGAGATACAAAATTTGAGGAACACACACAAAACATTGATAGTGGATGGATTCAGAAGTGAGGATATTTGCATTTAGGTTAAGGGTTTGTAAGTTTGGCATCTGACAAAACGTATCAACCTCTAAGCTTCCAATCATATTGTTTTGCAAAAACCTGGATCAACAGAAAATATTTTCAAACAAAAACAAGTCATTCAGAAAAATTAATTGTGCGTCTAAAAGGTTGCAAAATTTGCAAAATTTGAAACCGAAATAAAAAAACACGTAAATATGGCACATGTATTAAAACTAGCGGGCGTACTTACAATGTTTGTACTGCGGTTAAGCCTTTAAATGGCACAAAATCGCGTAGCAGACGTTGCCACTCTTGCCACTGAATTGTGTTGTAGATGGGATCGGGGTATTTATTAAGGTCGGTTATTTGGCAGTTGTCAGCATGTCTGGAAATAAAAAATGCTTGCTTTGGTGTGTACAGCGTACTATTATTTAGTTGTACCCGTGCGACAGCACCCATATTTTGCATTTTTATTTTTTTAAACTTACACTGTCAACAAGCGTTCCCAGTTACGCATCTCAAACACGTTGTGAGGAAATTCAGTAAATCGGTTTCCACTGATATAAATTTCCACAAGTTCTGAAGCATTGTGTATCGAATCCGAATGCATATACCGCAAGTTTTGGTTGTGAAGTCGCAATCTTTTAAGTTGTGGGTGATTATTAAAAGAACCTTTTTCCAATACTTCCATTGAGTTGTGATTTAGATCTCTAACAATAAAACGCAAAAAGTTGATTTATCCACAATAAAATTGCATGGTGTTTAAATGTGCACTCAAAAATTCAGAAGTAAAAATGCGTCTGCTTACATGTGCAAAAGGTCCGGTAGGTTTACAAATACACATGATCCAAAGGTATTTAACTGGTTGCCGTGCATCTCACTGTAAAAGCAAAACCATTTTTATGACGATTTAGTTGCATGTTGCTATTGCTGAAAGTATCAGAAAAGAATTATATATGCCTAAACGAAGTTAAATTATATTTACAAAGAATCGAAAGAAAATGGAGATGGATTTTTGTTTAGAGGCTTACAGTATTCGTAATCCTTTGATGTGATGAAAAGAGTTAGCTTGTGCTTTTGAAATAAGGTTGTTGCTTAAGTTTCTGCAAAGTAAAAACAATGACTACAAGTTTAAATTCAAACCTAAGCATTGCGGGATACTCACAAATGACGCAATTCAGAGCAGTTGGTGAAGTCCAAGGCTCCTTTAGATATTTCGGTAATTTGATTTCCATCAAATGATCTGCATTCAAAAAGCAAAGAGGTTCGTACCGAAAGCTTACAAATTAAATGTCTTTTCTCTTGGCTTATTGCATATTTTATTGCAATTGTAATTCAACAAATTACAAGACAAAGAAAAAAAACTTTAAAAAGCGTTTTTTAATGACACATATGATGTTTGTGGAATTGATTCCGGAAATACCGCCATGGAAACTAATGGATTGTCATTATTTATTCGGTTCTTTAATTATGCATAAACATATAAATGGATGCTTGGTGCTTACATAAATTGTAGGTTCGGCATGTTCAAAAATCTACTCCCTGGAATGACTGGTCCGATCTGGTTCGAACTTAAAGCTCTGGACATAAAAAGTTTAACGTGAACATCCAGCAAACAATCCACACAAACCTTTATGTTTACTGTAAAGCTCAAAGCAAGTGTTTACAAACAAAGCTCAATAGTTCTGTAAATATATTCGTTTGTAAAGTGGACCTATATGTACATAATGATTTTATCTCCAGGCAAACAGCCATCAACAACACATGTACAAAATGAAAATGGTTATGATACTAACAAAAATTGGATACTCGTTCCGGAAAATAAATTTGAGGGAATCCAAGATATCATATTGGAGGCCAAGTTTCTGCGAAATAAATAAACTGTAGTAACAACCCTGTGATTAACATGCAACACTGTATAATGTCATGCACAAACACTTACACATGCGTAACAGATTGAGGGATAACGAAATGGGTGCGGTTCGGAAAAAATGAAATCCGGTTCTGGCTTAAATCGCTGAAAACACAAAATAAAAAAGTTGTTTGCGGCAAAGGCTTTTTAAGAGCATTTCAGGTTTTTATTTTAACAGCAATCATAAATACAAACCGTTTCTAGGCACGTTTCTTTTCGATCACAATTTGTCTAATTATGGAAAATAGTGTAACACAGTACTGGGTCACCAAGCGGTCGGCGGATTAAAACTGCTCCAAACGGTATTAAACTTGTTCAGTGAAACCTAGACTTGGTTAAACTTGAATGTTGCGGTTTACTCAGTGCTGGATTAACCATTAGGCAAAGTAGGCACGTGCCTACAGGCCAGTCAAAAATCCAGGCCACTTTTCTTTGCGACAATGATTTGGCAACACTGATGATTCTGATTTTTTAGTTCGCAACCCTGATTTCGGGCCACTTATAAAATGTGCCTACAGGCCAGCAGACTCTTAATCCGGCACTGGGTTTACTGCACAAAACACTAACGCTCGAAATGACCTCTTTTGTGTTTGAAAAATATCACGTACCATTCCTCACTAAACCCCCAGATCTCGATTAGTTTGTCTTGCAGAAAAGTTACGATGTAATTTTAGACTCCCACCGCAACAAGCTTTCAAAAAGTACAGAAAAAAGATAGTCTATACTTCTGTAATTGAATATGCAAAAAATCAGTTTACACCTTATGAGCACGAACATAAGATGTGGAAAAAGAGTGAAATTTCTACGCAAATGTTATGTTGGACTATATGCAGTGGTGGGATTCATCCGGTTCGCACCGGTTCTATAGAACCGTCTCACGAAATTTTATAAGATCAACGAACCGGTTAGCATTACTGGTTACCGTCAATGGACTTTTTGTAGCAGAACCGGCTGAAAAATAGGACTTTTGTGATAGAACCAGCTAACAAAAAACTTGAATCCCATCACTGATTATAGGCCTCAACTACTTAATCCGGTATGAGCAGTGGATACCAAATTTGTTTTGTTTTTAACCCTGTTCTGTGGCAGTTATTCCTAATAAATCACAGCCAAAGCTTTCGCTTTCAAAATAACTAAAAGCTACAATTTACTTCTTGCGAAGGTATTACTGAAAGCGCTGTATTAATGAATTACTAAAAAGTAAAAGAAGTAGGCTAAGTATTTTCAAATAGTCCAAAATAGAGAACGATGACTTTTTATAATAGTCACTTAACCTGTGTGTTGAGTGCGTAAAAAATACTTACAGTAGCTGCAACTGGGTATTGTTTACAAGATTTGGAATATGCCGAATGTTGGTGCGATAGATTGTGCTAAAAAGTATGGAAACATGTTGTGTTATAAACAAGAAAAATAAAATAAATCATTCTTACAGGTGTGTAAGTCCGCTGATATCTCCAAATGTGTCTGGGTCAACATAGTGGAGTTGTGGCAAACTGACCAGAGTAATTTGTTGTACACTTGTATGAAAATATCCCTTTCCAATAGTAGAATTAAAATATCCAATGGATCTAACATATCTACAAACCGAAATTACTCAAATTGTGCAGTAATATTTTGACCGAAGCCGCACAACGTAGCCTATATGCTTATCAAGTTTTTGATAAATAAATTAACTTTAAAACTTTTGGATTATCCCCTACATTTAATAGGCCTACTCTAGTTCAACTGATGACTAGAATAATCAGAAATGTAGTTTTTAATCGGACGTGTCAGGATTTTCACCAGTGTTAAGTGCTACCAAAACAATTTTGCAAAATTAGTTAACATACACGTTTCCTCTATAAGCGGAACAACTAATCAAGCCCGTAGTGTTGCTGCAAGTGCATCCAGTGCAAAGAGTGCTGTATTCTTCCCGGTTGTACCCATATCCATGGGCCCAAAATCCGTAAAACCTACCAACTATAAAACACATAATAAGTAATATAGGCTTTAGGTAAACTTCAGCACCTGTGACCACGTAAAGCGCATGCACAGGGGTCACGAAACTTATTTCACTGTGGACAGGGTAAGTTTATTCGCGCGGGCCGCATAGTTTACATGCCCTAGCGCCGTCTTTCCAATCTTAGCCCTCGAGGCGATTTTTATAGGGGCGCCAAGACATGGTCTTTATACAATCCCATTTAAAATCTGGTAACTGGTAAACCAGTGGTTCTCAACCTTTTTTACTATGCGACCCCCTTTAGAGATTTTCTAACACCACGCGACCCCTTTACACACGCACACACACAGGAAGTTTAACTACCAGCATGTGTTGATTGTGTTCATCACACATTTGCAATCTAACGTGGCTGCAATAGTTCTGCGTTTTGCTGTATTCCGGAAAACGCCTATTTTTCACTAACTATTTCACTATTTCGTGTTTTTTTTATGTTAAGAAAAACCAAAACCCGCAATTATAGAAGTATACAATCGCAAATATTGTTGCGCCCGTTCTAAATCAAACGGTCGTGCGAGTTACTATATGCTAAACAAAAGTCACAGGGAAAGTTTTTTTGATACAGATAAAATAATTCCGTGTTCGGTTGCGTCTCCGCGACCCCCTCAAAAGTGCTTGGCGACCCCTTGGGGGGTCACGACCCCCAGGTTGAGAAACACTGTGGTAAACTGTATAGTTAGTATCATCTTACGAGCAATGCTTGTATATTACGTCTCAAGTAACAATAGAAGGAAATTGATTGCGCACAATTAGCACTTGTAGTCTAGTTAGTGAAGTAACAAATCGACTTTGAATCAATCCTGGGCGTTATAAATATTAGGCTTACGCTTTTACCAGCGGTTACACGCCACGGGTCACTTACCGTATCCAATTCCATATCTTGAGTTCCAGTAATCTTCTCCTGTGATAAAATTTCCGAAACACCCCTGACTCGAAAGATGTAAAACAAAAAAAGCAGAAAGGCACAAATAAACAATTGCCCGAAAAGTCATTATACCTAACTGAAAAAAAAAACGCATGAAGTCAAAATGTGCGAAGTTACACATATACACTATAACCACCGTGGCCATAACTGAACTCTTAGTTAAACTTAGTCACATATGACAAAGCTACAAAAATGAGCAGCATATTTGTAGCTTACTTATTGGTGACTTTCTGTTATTTGAAAAACAACGTTTACGTCAAAGTCCAAAACGCCTGTGTCTGTTGCAAACTTCGTTGCAAAATCGGTGAAGTAGATTCAACAGCTTTAAACTTGGCAGATCTCCGACCGTTAGGCTTAGTTCAACAACGCAATATATCATGGTTTGTTTATTCAGTTTTATTTGGGTGCTGCGAAACCGTTCACATCCCGATAATGGCTAAGTCAGGTCGAAATCTCCCAATGTTGTCAACAAAGGCTTTTCAACCCTGCAGCCGATAATTGGGTCGGCAGTGTCAAGTTACAACGAACAATAAACTTTCATTCGTCTTATAACAACAAAAGCAAGACGCCATACTGTAAAATTCCCAAGGGTCACAAAAGGCTACCCTAAGCTTCACACTAATAAATGGGATTGACAGAAAGTCCATTTACAAAAACTGAAGGCAATTGGCAACAAAGCATTATAAGATCGACGCTTCAAGTCGAAACAGGTCCTTGAAACTAAGGTTTAGGTTACATGAGAGGTTATTTACTCTTCATTGCTAATCGGTCATATGACTGATGGACAAAAAATTAGTCAAGTGGCGAATAAACTAAACAAACGTGGGAAATTAACTCGGACACGGTTAGTTTGCAAAAATCTCAAATGCAAACCAATGTTGTCAAGTTAGGGCACCTGTGTGTGCTGTTGTTTCGCCAGGGTTTCATTTATAGTTTAGGGCTCTTCAGTCGGGGTTTCGCGCAACGTTTAGGGATGTCGTGAACACCCAGGGTTTCCCGAGGTTTGTTGCAATTAAAAACTACTGTTTCGAACCGTAACACTACCCAGTACAGTTTATTTGTTTATTTTTCCGTCTCTGACCAATGTCATGAATATAACATCGATCATTTGTGACTTAAACCCTTAATTATGAGCTACGGTTGTGTAATAAATGCATGTAACTTAGCCGACTTATATCTCATAGGCCACCATGTTTTTTTAAGTTGCTTTTAGGGGTGTATTTGACAAAATGAGGGTCAGTGCCATGAAAAAGGTGGAAGGACATTGATCTAGTTCACAATTAATTTAACCTTGACATAACCTCAAATTCCAGAAAGTTGTACGAACGCAAGGACTTACATCAGATCAAGTTTGCTGAACACCGATGAGTGGCGGAAAGAGTTTTTGAGTATAGGCCCTATATAAAAGTAAATCTTGTCAATGTTGAAGGTTTGGGCTTATAAGGTACCTGAAGGTATAGCCTATAGGCCCGGAAGGTAATAAGGCCCACTACTCATATTTTTTGGTATACATGTAAAAATGTTTCCGTTTCGATATAATTTTTAGATTTATTCAAACTTACAATGATTTGGAAAGTTTTAGACCTGTAAATTCTGTGTATTAGTTTCTACGACCAATCCAAATTCAAAAGTGTTTTTTTACAGCTTTTTAATATTTAAAAAAAAAATGTTACAAAAATAAAAAGGTTTTGTTGTCGAAATAAAATATTATTAGGATATATCAGAAAGGGGTCATTTTAGCTCAATTGGAGCGTTATCCAATCTGAAAAAAAGAATTACCTCAAATGAATTTTATTAGGGTTTCGTTTGTCAGCCATTGCTGGCAATAAGGCCCAACAAATTTTTGTCATTTTCGATAGTGTTTTTTATAGCAAAGGCGACTGGTATGCAAAAAATTGCTTATTTGCTTTATTAGAGAGATGAAAGTTCCAATAATAAGTCTTTTTTTAAGTTTTTGGAGTGTGATCTTTCATTTCGCTTTATTGGCGATCAACTGTCAAGTGGTTGTTTATTCGTTGTTGTTAGTACCTTCAGATTAACAGTTATATGTCTTAAAGTTAATAACGTTGCTTGGTTAAACTTGTTTTGGACCGACGCAAAGCATAAAGTAGTCTGATTGATTTCTCGACCTTTAAAAAATACATAAAAATGTTGGGCCTAATTAACAGCATAGGTATGTATTAAGGCCCAAGTTTTTAATTTTTTTAAACTGTCATCATACAAAAACTAATCTTGCAAACGCCTTCAAAGTCTGATGGATGATTACAATTGACCGCTACAACCACCATGCCAAATTTGGGCGGAAACTATTGAATGTTTTTTTAGTTATGCGCAATAGTTTTTTAAGGGGCCTTGTTACCTGCAGGTACCTTAATATTGGGGTGAGATTTGATGAAAAAATTACCAATAAATTCAACTTACAAAGTTAGCTCCTACCCTCATATTTAGTTCCTAACCATGTCTCAACGTTAACTGCGATCTTAACGCCATTTGTCAGTATTTAGCAAACATTGTCTCTTGTGAGTTCTGATGTCACAGTAGCACCAAAATTTAACGGGCGATATATAGGTATAAAAAATTGGTCATAGTTGCAGCAATCGAAAAAAAATGATTAAACAACGTTTAGCTGTTTTACAAGAGCTTTACAACCCAATTTACAAGAGCTTTCCAACCCATATTTTTTGTATCAGCAAATCAACTTTTTATCACAAATTGTTTTAGTGATATTTTCTTTTATTATGACTGTCAATTACCCGCTTTTTTGCCGATGAACCGGGCTTTTTACCGAGTTGGAACTCATTTTTAGGACTCACATCAGACAAAGGTTGCTACATTCCGGTAAGTGGCGCAAAGAACACTGGTGAATTTCGAAAACAAAAATTCTGTTTTGGGCAGGAACTTGGCCGAATGGCCTGGCGCGCCTGACCCATATACAGACATAAAAAACCTGATCGGGATTCGTCCCCGGGAGGTTCCTGGGTTCGAACCCCGTGAAGAAAAAAAAAAAAAAAGGAAAAAAAAAAATTTCTGTTTTGAATAATCCTTCTGTCGCTTTTATTTCTTATAACCTGACGATGACAATAGCATTTGTCGAAACGTAGTTATGTTCTACACAAATATACTGGCTCTGATTTTTGCTCAAAAATTATGTAAACATGAAGATGAATAAGACAGTGAGGGTTGGGTAGAGGTTTTATGCTAAAAATAGCAAATATCTAACTACAAACTTTTCTAGCCTCAAACTTAGTAGGTTACCTTCTTATAGCCTAACTCTCTGTCCTAAATAGATGAGCTTTCTACGCCACCTATGGGTTGTGCAAAATATATGAACTTATACATTGCTGCTGTACCTCCGTGCGCCGCCATCCCCTCTCAATTTTTCAAAGTTGTACATTGATAAACTTTAATTTAGTGTAGTTTCGTCCCTCATCATTGTGGTTTTGTCTATCAACTGCCAAAGGAATATATAAATTACCAAAAATGACTTTTGTCACCAAGTTGTAAGCCGAAATCCATTATTTATGCAGACATGGAATAAATCAATAAAGCGTTTGGCTGTCCCGAACCACAGTTTGGCAAGTCACGTTTTTGGTAAAAGCACGCCGAGCGTTAGCAAAAAGTTGTATTAGACAACAAATTATTTGGCCCCTCCCAAAATCTGTCCATATTGTCGTGATAAATTTTCGAACCACTGGACAATTAAAAGGCCACGACTTATTGAATGACTGCGAGTGTGGATCCCTTCCCTCGGTTTAAAACTTCAAAATAGAAGGGGACAAAAGCAACACTCCTGTATCTAATTTGCTTACCTATCCACTGAAAAAGTTTCATGCTTTTTGAAGAATGGCCCGATGTGCCAAGGTCTGCTTTAAAATTATGAAATTCTGATGTTAACAATTTCAATTTGAGCGGACTTTGGTCTCTAAAACAAAAGTGAAGTACATAAACAATATAGTTAAACATGTAGTGACTTTGTCAAAGATATTTAAGTTGTGATACCTCTGCTTCATTGCCTCTCCTGCCCTTTCCAAGACTGTTTTGTTTCTTATGGATGTTTTTTCTCATTTATGTTCCAAAAAAATTTATTCGCAATATTTTGTAAATCAAACATTTCTTTACCACTCAAATTTTGCTTTTTTTATTTATTCTTGCAGTTGGAGCACCCTACATAATAACACAAATGATATACTAGTCAACCAAGATTGCCTTAACATTAGTTATTACTTGCACTAAAAATATATAGACTTTAACTGATCGTCAAGTTCAAAAGGTCGACTTTAAAGTGAAAACAGCTACGCGTCTACGCGTATTTTACGGCCACGAGGCACGAACCCTTGGGAACGCGGTGCTTGCGTTTAGATCAGTGGTTCCCAACCTTTTTGTAGTCACGGACCCCCTTTATAAATGTTGCGCTGTCTTTTAATTAGTAGAGGGCGTGACTCTATGCGCCCAGACAGCACAGCAGGGGTGATCGCTTAAATTCCTAGAACGGTTCTCAACGCGCCTTTCCTCGCGCTCAACAACTCCAAGGCACCAAGAGCCAAAATAACGAACTCTTTTATTAAGGCAATTCAGGACAGAGATGGCGCTCAAGGGTTCAGCAGCAAGACGAGCACAAAGGCAAATGCGGTTTCTGCAAATATGCACTAATTTAGTTAAGGAAACAGACGAGAAATTATCAGTACAGTTGACTCTTACCGAACTATTATAGGACCAGAGTCACAGTAACATTCAAAGCGATCAGGAGATTTTAGGTTCTGCAAATACAGCATCAAATTCAATAAACATCACCAAAACACATTAGTAACGAACTGCGAGGCTTTAAGCAACAAGGCTTACCGGAAAAATACAGTTATTTACAGCAAACAGCAAGTTGGCTGACGACGGTGGGATCCGTGGGCCAGAAATGCACAATTACACATTGGACGACCGGCAACAGTTCAGTTAGCACAAATTTCCTATTCGTTAGCAAAGAAACAAACATAACCGGTCAATTAGATAAAGCATGCTGCCTCTATAACATCCAGTCGCTAATAAACACGAGGCAGTCACGCTTACAAGTTGGGACTTCAGTAAAACAATGCCAAGGTTGTGACATCATAAGCACCAAATGTGTGACAGACAATGTCACCAGGTTGCACAACATTGCACCATACAAGTGAGTTAAGCCTACTGGCGGGAAACATAGAAAACATAATAATATGTACGATGGCGATGTAACACTCCCCCACAAAATGTGGGACACATTTTCAAACACAACATCGCCAATCGCGCGCGCATCGCAATGCGGCAAAAACAACGTCGGACAGTCCTCAACACCAGCGCACCGCACAGTCAACTCGGCGTTCATCCCAGAAGTCTGGGCTGCAATCACTCGGAGGGGCTGATGCCGAACTCTCATCAGAATCAATAATGTGGTCAAGTCCTTCAACAGGACGCCGGAGCGTACGGCCGCTCGCCAGTGCGAGCTCGATATTACCTCCTCGAAATCCACCAGGATTGGCACGAAAGATGAGCTTTGGCAACGGGAATCATAGATCAGTGGAACAATGTCGTCATCACAAGACGATCGCAGATCACACAACCAGGACCCAAACATAGGCACTTTCATCCCATGAGGCGTCGGAGAGCAACATGAATTTCCATCAGGCCATAAATGAAAACAAATTCTGTCAACATTCGGAGGCTCCACAGCACAACCCAAGTGAGGACCCAGCACTTCAGCGTTATCAGGACAGACCTTTGGGCTCCTGGCACAACAGTAACGCTGCCTGTCTAGCTTGTTCTCACTCGAATTCAAGTTGCACGGCAAACACAAAATTTGCCCGGGAGTAGAAACCTCTTGAGCACGACCCTTGGAATTGTAAGTCTGCATCGTATCAACATCCTTTTCACACAAGCCTTCGCTGTGTATACCGGCGAGACGCTTGTCAACCATTGAGCGGTCAGCTGACAGCGTTTCTGTACGACCCTTCCGTGACAACGGAAGTTTTAAACGTTTATCGCGGTGCTTGACAGATCCCTTTATTGAATCCTGGGCGATCCGGTCCTTGCTAGATGTGGGCCCACCGAGAGCTGACGTCCAGTCGCTATATTCACTTTTCCTCTCCTGTTGGTGCATGACCTTGGCCACTCTCATGCATGGGACGTCGGTCTTGTTCGTAGCGGACGAACTAACTTCGGGACCAAAAAGTGACCACCCAAGGTGTGTCTTTACAGCACACGGACCTTGTGGACCAGAGCACGTTGAAGGCAGCCGGGACGTCAGCGCCAATGAGGATGGTGACCGTTCCTCCTTTCACACGGGACAGGCTGACATCTTGAAGATGTGAAAACTCATGAAGAACACTTGGCGCTGGATTACAATTGGGCGACACAGGAATTTTGTCAATGGACAAAACCTCATTCAACTTTAGAGGTTCTCCTCCATCAAGTGGCATGACAGTTAAGGACATCGTGGAACCTTGATACACTCAGGATTTGTCGGTGAGTGTACTCAAGCAGATTTTTCGACCTTTACGCTGCAAGCCGAGTTTGTCAATTAGTCGTCGTTCGCAAAATGTAGAAGTAGAGCCTTGGTCAAGGAATGCATATCTGTGTACCTCAACTCCGTTATGTCTGACCTTTACCGGCACGATATTGAGGTAGACCCTGCAGTTATTGTCGGACGCATTCGTCGTTTCCATGGCAGAGTTTTTCGAATTTTTAAAGGCTGGCCTTCGCTTGAAGGTTCCATGCAACTTCGTGTGATGAAAGTTACCAGTGCAACCCTCAACGGAGCACGATTTTCGAATAGGACATTTTCGACAACGATGTCCTGAACAAAGACATTTAAAACAAAGGCTATTTGAGCGCACAAACTCACGACGCTTGAGCAGTGTCATTTTGTCGAATTCCGGGCACGCGGACAATTCATGTGACTGCTTGCAACAGACACACGAAACGGGAATTGACGAATTCTTAGAACGTGCCCTGTCGAACTTCGACAATGAGATGCTGTACGCAGCGGCCCTTGAACCTTTCCTTTGCTCAATTCGCGGTTTATCGTGCACGGCCTCGTAGACCACTTCTCTTCCAAACAACGAATTGGCCACACGAGCGCACCGCACAACGAAACTTGTAAACGCAAGGTATCCAGCTTGTCTCCCGGTCTCCTCAAGCACTTGGAAGGAGTGTTCCACCCATTTCTCTTGAAGCTGATACGGAAGTTTTGCTATCAATTGCTTCAACGTATCCAGTGAATTCAAACTCGCGTACTCTTGGATGTCTTCCAGAGAGCTACGGCATTTTTCAAGCAGATCGGAAAACTCCATTAGTTCTTTTGGTCGACCCTGTCCAACAGGCGGAAAAAGCTTCAACCGACGTTCGCAAGCATTGGCAACAATATGTGGTTGACCGTAATCATAATACAGTCGGGAACGCGCCTTTGAATAACCAGAGACTGTATCCTTGCTGTAGATTTCAAGCTTGTCAGCAACAGAATCTTCACAGTATTGAAGCAAGCAAACTAGTCGCGACTCTTTCGATTTTGTTCTGCGGTGAACATGGGACTCAATAGCTCGAACAAACGACCAGTAGTTCAACGGATCGCCGTCGAACTTCTTAATGGCCGGCTGAGGCAGGACTATCGGCTGTTGCACGAAATCGTTGTCGGAGGCACATCGAGGCGGGGAAGAAGCACGCGGATCGTGCATGTATGGAGGATAGGCATCGCGATAGGTACGTGACCTATCGATAGGTGGACCGACAGAAGGAGCAAGAACAGGCTTTGCATCCATCTTCGGAACATGCGGCAGTGACATCTTTACAGGTTTCGTCGGAGTCTGGATCACAGCGGGTGATCTAGTTGTTACGTATACTGGCTCTTTAGAACAGTTTCCAAGAGAAACGACAGGTTGGGCTTCGAGGGCGACCTGCTGCTTCTCAATAGCAGCTCGCTGCTCGACTTGTTGCTTCTTCAGTGCTACATCTTCGTAAAATTGCTTTCGCAACAAGCGAGCCACGCGCAACCGCACCCGAGCAGCCCTTCGGCAACTTTGATTGGAGCTGGACGAGTAACTTGTACGAGTTTCGTGGCCGCCCTCAGACTTCTCGACGTTTACTATCCATTCTTGTACACGGGAATCGAGTTCACGTTTAGCCTGTTGGCATTCTTTTCGCGCTTGAGATATGGTTTCGTTATCATTCCCGAAGGGGGCATATACGGCAATAAGATTGTTGAAGAAGATTTCAACTCACATCGCAAACAAGCATGTTTCCAAGCGTACGCGCAGCTGGAAACCTTGTCCCCTCCATGGGCATCAGCAATGGAAAAGGAATCAAGCGAAGGAGTGACGGATTTACCAGCTTCCATAGCAGAGATTTTCAATGCTTAACTGCAATCAACAAGTGTCCAACAGTTCGAAACGATGTTGCGCTGTCTTTTAATTAGTAGAGGGCGTGACTCTATGCGCCCAGACAGCACAGCAGGGGTGATCGCTTAAATTCCTAGAACGGTTCTCAACGCGCCTTTCCTCGCGCTCAACAACTCCAAGGCACCAAGAGCCAAAATAACGAACTCTTTTATTAAGGCAATTCAGGACAGAGATGGCGCTCAAGGGTTCAGCAGCAAAACGAGCAAAGGCAAATGCGGTTTCGAACTATTATAGGACCAGAGTCACAGTAACATTCAAAGCGATCAGGAGATTTTAGGTTCGGAAAAATACAGTTATTTACAGCAAACAGCAAGTTGGCTGACGACGGTGGGATCCGTGGGCCAGAAATGCACAATTACACATTGGACGACCGGCAACAGTTCAGTTAGCACAAATTTCCTATTCGTTAGCAAAGAAACAAACATAACCGGTCAATTAGATAAAGCATGCTGCCTCTATAACATCCAGTCGCTAATAAACACGAGGCAGTCACGCTTACAAGTTGGGACTTCAGTAAAACAATGCCAAGGTTGTGACATCATAAGCACCAAATGTGTGACAGACAATGTCACCAGGTTGCACAACATTGCGCCATACAAGTGAGTTAAGCCTACTGGCGGGAAACATAGAAAACATAATAATATGTACGATGGCGATGTAACAATAAATCTTATCGGTCCGCGGACCCCCAACGTAATTTAATCTTTTTTTCGTTTCCCGCACTATACGTTATTATACGTTCGTTTTGGGGGGCAGAATTTTAATCAAACTTCACAGTCCGTTAATCTCAATAAAGTTCTGTACTGTAGCAGTCAATGCACTAAAAGAGATAAATGTGTTGTGATGTCACAATAGAGGTAACAATCACAAGTTTTCCTGATGCAAGGGTTTGATTAACAGTTTGCATTATATACAGGATTGTAAAAACGGTTTGGGAACTTAAAAATATTGTACTGTTGTTAATGCTACTACAAATGTTTGCCTCCACGGACCCCCTGAAACCGTCTCACGGACCCCTTGGGGGTCCGCGAACCCCAGGTTGGGAACCACTGGTTTAGATCCCAGGGCCCAGACCTTAAAACTCAAAAACCAAATCGCGGGAAACTCGCCAATCCGGTCATGCACCATTGCGCACAAAAACAAGTGTAAACGCAACCGCTTTTTGTCCTATAATCTAGGCCAGGCACAAATTTGCTCCCAGTAAATAGGCCTGCTCAAAGACGGACAGGAAAACGTAGTACCTGGTGTCCTGTTGAACTTATGAGCGCAGTGATTGTGAGTTAGAAGAAACCGACATGCAGAAAACATTGGTGATATTTTGTCAACAGGTGGCAGTAGGGATCAGATAAATTTTGTCTTGGAGAACAAAACAAATCAAACGTAAAACTGGGTGACGAAAGCTGTGTGACATAATAGTATTGAAGGGGATTTTTGACCTATGACGCAACCGCAAGATAGCAGGTGTTTGTTCAGCAACCTGCAATTCCAGAAATAGTTTTCACAATTGTGGGGTTTCTCTACGTTTTGAAAATTGTAGAATGTTTTGAGTGAAGTTGCCACGTTTCGTCGCAGACTTGCAGTCCAGCAGTCCCAGTCTGCCAGTCAAAAATTCCTAAACTTATGAAGTTAAATTTGATGATGCAATTTGTAACAAAACAATACAGTACAAAAAAATCACCAAGTCAGAGGTAGCGTTCCGGTGTATATTTTTCTATATGTTGAAATATGCTGCCATTAGACCATTATCGTAACGCAATATGAATTAGGGGTAAAATTTGGACACTACAACAACAACTGTTACTATACTTGTTTTCTACGAAAAGGAAGTGGAGTTTGAACAAAGTTGTATCTATGTACACTTACAAAGATGTATTTACAAATTTGTAGCAACTAAATTGTTCTTATAAAATGTGTTTTTAATATCAACATTTCACCCGGAAAAATGATTCATTTCAGATGTATACAGCCAAGTTATTTTGCTCGTTGTAGCCAAGGTGATCCATCATGTCTGTAAAGCTTTTTGAGTGGTACGGAAAATTTTGTGCTGCTTACGCACTTGAAGTTATAGTCTTCTTTTTGACTACTGTTGTGGGAGCAATAACTTTAAACATCAGTAGTCCCCATGAACTTTGTCACTGGGCTGTACCATGCACACAATCCCAAACTGAAGTAAGCAGTGATGTGGTTTTGTTGACTGTACTACGATGTGGAACAATTATTTATACATATATGAAGTTAAAGAACATATGGAAGGTTGGATCAATCTTTGTAGTGGGAATTGTTTGTACTTATACTGTTTTCTCAGTTATTACCTTTACTATTACATTAGTTCATTTTCTCCATAAAGACCTGGTGATTGTCAGCAGTGCACTGCCAGTTTTTCTACTGCTTATAGATTTGTCTCGAATGACAGTTTTAACGAAGCATTGCCTCAGTGTTCATTCCATTGATATGCTACAGGATTATATCGCTGAAGGAATGGGAACCTTGGCACCAGTCCTAACCCTTGACACACTTGTCGAACTTTTGCTGCTTGTTAATGTTGGGGGTTATGTCCAAATACGACAGTTGCAACAACTAAGCTGTTTTGCATGCTTGTCTGTAATAATAAACTACATTGTCTTTTCCACTTTTGTTCCTGCCTGTTTGTCTGTTCTTTTGTCTGTGGTCAACAAAAATTCACAACCAAGCGCGAATGTCATGCTTCCACCATCATGGCATGACAATAGATTTTCCCACACTCTTCAAGATGAAAAAGGAACAAAGAAACAACTTTTTACCACTAGGTTTAAAGTTATTATCTGTTTGCCACTTTTCGTTATGCACTGGTTTCGCTATTCTATTCACCAAGGCACAGCCATGGACATGCAAAAAGGATTCGATTCTGTTCTTACCCTGACACCAGAGCAATTTTTCACTGTTATTCTTATCATACTTTTAAGCAGTAAATATTTGTTGGATGATGGCTTTGAAATATTTAGACGACCATCTCTGCCCAAAATCACAAATACAGCATTACACATTGCCACTAACAAACCACAAAGCAATGTACTTTCAAATAAAAGGAGAGTAATTTCTGATGTCGATCTGGACACTTCAAAATGCATGAGACCCACTGAAAAGTGTTTAGAACTACTCAGCATTGGCTCTGATCTATTAAGTGATGCTGAAATAATTTCCCTAGTTAAAGCTGGAAAACTTGCAGTCTACAAGCTGGAAAGCACTCTACAAGATGCAAACAGAGGAGTTTCAATCAGAAGAAAGATTACCAGTCAAAAGTTGATGTCCACTGAAAAGTGCGACGCTTTAAACCACATACCTTTCACAGGGTATGATTTTACAAAAGCAACAAAAGCCTGTTGTGAAAATACTATAGGATATGTTCCAGTTCCTGTGGGCATTGTCGGACCACTTTTGCTGGATGGACAAGAATACATGATTCCAATGGCCACTACTGAAGGGACATTGTTGGCTAGCACTAACCGTGGTTTAAAAGCTCTGTTTAAAGCAGGTGGTGTTAGTAGTTGTGTGTATGCAGATGGAATGTCCAGAGCACCTGTTGTACAATTTCCAACATCAGAAAAGGCGTGCCATGCCTCCATGTGGTTGAAAGAAACAGCAAATTTTGAACTAGTCAAAGAAAAGTTTGATGAAACTAGCAGATTTGCTCGGCTCCAAGGAGTCATGCCTGTAGTTTCTGGAAGATATTTGTTTATTCGTTTTGTGGCTACGACTGGTGATGCTATGGGAATGAATATGCTCTCCAAAGGTGCTGAAAATGCTCTTAGGTATGTGAAATTAGCTTTTTACTTTTGGGGGGGAGAAGAATTAGAGATGTACCGAATATTCAGTTTGTCGTATTTATTCAGCCTAATCACAACAAATTATTCCGCCGAATCAGCCACTTTTGCATAGATTCGGTTTCGCCTGATTAATTTGTTGTGATTAATTTGTTTTCGGTGAAAGCCAAATATGTTATGAGCACATATTTTAAGCGTTAAACGTGTTTTTCTGCTTGGTAAGGAACCATACAATCTTTTAAACTAAACCATAACTAAACTCATGTCAGTTATTATGTTTTAACACATAATCATTTTGGCCCTTCAAAAAAACAAAAAATCAGTAATTCTTTGACAGGTTGGCAATCATGCTTGAGGCAAATGAATATTTTGGTACGTTTTCCAAACCATGTCTCAAACGTCTTAACGGCACGGGTTCAATCCGAATATTTGGCCAATATGTAGAACCCTACTAAACGGTTAGAAAACTTTCTGAAATAAAAATAATTGTAATTTTTTTGTTAATAAATTCCATGCCAACATTAAACAATGCAAGGGGTTTATAGCCGCTTTTAGATGTTGTTATGTACGTTTGCATTACCGATTCCTAAGCCGTGTTAAATGTCCGTTTGCCAAGCACTGCAACGGCCCAAACTTGATCCAAGATGACCTAAGTTTCGGTCAGCTATATTTGAAACGTGAATTGGTTTTACTTTTATTTCCTGCGTAACAAGTTCTTTAAAAACTAAATCGTTGTTAAAATGATTCGGCAAATCGTCCTTTCTGTATGTGCATACGTTATTGGACGCACAGCAAACACCCCAACCACACAAAGAAATGTATCAAGTGACTATTTACAATATAATGTGACATAAACTACAGGCTAAAACACAGAAGGTATCGGCGCTATTGATCAAAAGTCGCACCCCTGGCATTTTTTTGAAGCTCTACGCCTATGGCAAGGAGGCTTTAAATTTTGTCAAAAACGAACAATTTAATCTTTACAGAGGTTAGAATAAAGGCCAAGAAGAATCAATAGAAACAAATTTAATTGCGTGACATATGTTTACTACCTGAATGTGCAAAAGCTCGCGTGCCATTTGTAAATGCTCTGCGTGCCACTTTTGGCACGCGTGCCACGTGTTGGACACCCCTGCTCTAGAGTTTCCAATAACGTTATATTTTGAGTCAAAAGTATCATACACCTAGTCCAGTGTTTCTCAAACTGTGGTATGCGCACGCTGAAACGTTTCAGGTGGTACATGAGTAGCTTTGTGTGATACCTAATTTCATCCCTATTTGGGCAAAACTGGTGTTTTGGACATTCCTTTAAAATTAGGCCTATTTCTTGGTCTATCTGTCCAATGTTCCCAACCTGGGGTCCACAAGATGGTTTCATGGAGTGCATGGAAACAATATATTTAGTATCTTTACCCAAAAGAATAATGGTTTAAGTTTCTCAACACTTTTTACAATCCTGCATACAAGTGCAAACTGTTTATCAAACCTTAGTTGGGCCAAAAACACTTACTTTCTGTGATTGTTTTCCCTATTGTGACATCATAACACACATGTACAATAGACTTTATGAGGCAAGTGTTGTGTAAGGTTATATATGCCAGAAAATTTATCGATTTGTTGGGTTGACTGCTACAGTACAGAAACTTACTTGAAATTAAAGGAATGTGAAAGTGAATTAAAATGCTTAGGGGTTTTTAAATTAGGGGGCTCAATTAAAGAACTTGGCCGAGTGGTTAGCACCACCGCCTTGTGATCACAAGGTCATGGGTTCTAATTCTACCTTGGTCGCTTGTGTTTCGCTGAGCAAGAAACTTAAGCGACATTGCTCCATCCCAGTGGTTCCCAATGTATTGTGACAACCTAAACCCACTAACTGCCTAAAACCGAAAAAATAAAATAAAAAATGATTAATGACTTGTATAAAAACAGGCAGCTCGGCGGCGGACTCATTGTGAGCATAACGCATTCAGGCGTTGCCCGCCCACTGAGGAGAAAAATGAAACAACAAACAAGTGTAAATCTTTTTTATGAAACCCACCAACTAACTTTTTTTATATGACATTGTAATATAATTGGGTTTTCAATTGTAATGATATTAACGGAACCAATTTTAAAAGGCTGCTTTACTTTTGTATCAAACACATGTTTTTTCAGGTGGATTCAACACAAGTTTCCAGACATGCAAGTAGTAAGCATCAGTGGCAATTTTTGCACTGACAAAAAACCTTCTGCAGTCAATTGGATTTTGGGCAGAGGAAAATCAGTGGTTTGCGAAGCAAGTTTACCAAAAGAAATTATTAAAACTGTTCTAAAAACAGACATTCAAACATTGGTACATTTGAATAGATGTAAAAATCACATTGGCTCTGCCATGAGTGGCAGTATGGGAGGGTTTAATGCACATGCAGCTAACATTGTCACTGCAATGTTCATTGCTACAGGTCAGGACCCTGCACAGACTGTTGTAAGCAGTAATTGCATTACAACACTTGAAATAATTCCAGAAACTGGCAATATAACTAGCAACAACCACACAGATAATGTTCTTTTAATAACATGCACTATGCCGTCACTTGAAGTGGCAACAGTAGGTGGCGGCTCTTCATTGGATCCACAAAATGCTTGTCTAAAACTCTTGGGAGTTGCTGGTAGTAGTGCACCAGAAGGTAAACCTGGTGATAATGCCACCCGTCTGGCAAAGATCATTTGTGCCACTGTGCTCGCTGGTGAACTGTCATTACTTTCCGCATTGGACTCTGGTGATTTGGTGCAAAGTCACATGAAACATAACCGTCTTCCAAAAAACATAACAGTTCAAGAATCTGATCACCAAATTTTGTAACTATATATATGTGTTTCATCATTGCAAGAAGCTTGGTGTCAAGGACCAAAGAGAACTTTTTGCAAATAAGTGTATTGCAATAATCCCAGTTAAATTATTGTTTGTTTAGAGAAGTTTTGTTTGTTTGATGATGTCCTTTTTGTTTCACTGTTATAGAAGTCTTATTTACTTCAAATTGTCTTGTGCCATTGTCTCAGTTGTTTTTTTATTGTAGTTTTGTACACTGTTTGAACAGTAATGAAGGCATGTCATTCGCTTGGTGGATTTGCTAAACTTGTAATGTTAAACCTTCCATATGATCCAATTAGTTCAGGGGGCAAAGCACAATGTTTACAACTGAAAAGGTAAATGGCAGGTTTAATTGACTTGCATTTGATACACATGTACAATAAACTATAGTATGATTTTTGCCTTTTGTTTCACATTTTTTTGTTGAAAACAAACTTTCATTGTAACAGTAAATATTTTATTTTTGTTGTGCACAATACATCTCCTGGCAACATAAAAACTCAAAAAAGTACCCTACATTAAATGTCGCTGCTGTATACTATCTTGTGTAAAGCCTGTTTTGAAAAAGCTCTGGCTCGGTGAGAGGAAATAACAATGCTATGAAAAGTACAAGTCCCGCAACAAAGCAGCAGCATATAAGAATATTCTGCTTGTGTTGCAATGCATTTTCAAAATCTGGAAAACCCATTATGTTGCAAAATGCATGAGAAACAACTGCACTTGTTAGATGTCCAGTTCTCAGAAATATAAAAGATGAAAGAATTCCAAAAACCGTGGTGTAAAAGGCTTGAAAAAGTGTTGACAACACAATTGATGACAATGTGTGAAATCCAGACATGTACATTTCTGCTGCATGATGTAGGTGGGCTGCAAAAAGATCAAAGTATTTTTAAATATGGAGGAATTTGTTTCTATTCGGGCTGATAGGTTGCAAGTGTGCCAATCCAGCATTTACGAGAAAAAGGGTTAATGCAGATTTAGTCAAACGGTTGAAACAGCTACACTATTTATTTAAAAAATATTGCCTGTAATAATATTACTAATAGGTTTTGAAAATTCATTGTCACTACTTGAAACTACAAGGGTGGCTTAGCACATATTGCCATTAAACATACACTTTAGCCAATTTCGAAAGTTGAAACATATATTTTTTTCGAATAGTCATTCGATTATTGGTCCCATAAAAACAATTTAATCACCTTTGTTTGCTTTTACAAGCCGAAACTCATGGGTCCCCCACACATGCAAAGTTGTAAATAATGTATTTTATGAGATAACCATGATAGGTTTTGGTGGTTTGAGTTAGACACAACCACGAAAAATTTTGCATATCATGCTGTTTAAACTACAAACTATCCAAATCGCATTCAATTCGGCAACTTTTCTTTCAAATCCATTAAAGATTTGATGCCAAAAGTGCATGGACAAACTTTGGTGAAAAAAGAAGAAAAACTGAGTAAAATTAGGATGTGTCCCCTTTACGGAAGGGTACCTATAATATAAATATTCACTTACCCAACCCAAAAAACCATGGTGCAAGCAAAATTGAAGTAAATTGACCAAATGCTGGCACAAGGATGGGCATCATACATCCCCTAAAGACCAGCTCCTCAGATAAGGGTGCCTGCAGCGGAAGACATTATATCCACTATATGTTAAGATTGTCACAAGCGTAATCCTAATCACTCACCACAATGTAATTCCTCCATATCATAATGTCAGTTATGCTATAACACCTCAGACTTTTAATGCCATGGTCAATAAGAAACATTACCAATGGCCCTAGAAACAATATTGCTATGAGAATAGTGGGGCACAAAATGGCAATAACAAAACCATCTTTTCTGATTCCGATCCACTCAAAAAGTGAACCAACTTGACTTTTGGGCAGTGGATTGGAACTGAACAAATAAACAATTGCACAAGCAGCAGTAGATGAAAGAGCAACTCGCATAAATCTCTCTTTGATTGTTTTGGGATGATCTCTATAAAGTTAAAAACTATTTACAATACATATAAGCAATAACAATAAAAAAGTTAAACAGTGTATAATAAAATACTCTAGTGCAGTGGTTCCCAACCTTTCTACGCCACCGGTGGTACTAAATACCTCATGTGGCCGCATGTGACCGCATGGTATACCGCATGTGACCGCATGTTATCACACGGCAGGAATCTGTGAAGGACTTAAATATGCTTTTACCAAAAAATAATTTTGCGGACTTTTGAAAGCGCTGACGGTTAGAGCTATTAGGGTTGGGTGAAGGTTTGAAATTAAAATCAATCTAGAATCTGGTCTATTTTACCCCTAATGGGGCTGGAATTCTTACATTTCACATAACATGGTGTATTTTAAGAGGAATCACATGCGGTCACATGCGGCCACATGCGGTCACATGCGGCCACATGCGGTCACATGCGGTCACATGCGGTATTTAGTGCCACCCCTACGCCACTGGACCGGTAAAAACTTAAAAAGTTTCCACAGACCGGCAACAAAAGATCGTAGTGAACCAAACGGCAATCAACTTAAACAACAAAATGCCAATCTATTTACATACAAAGTCAATGATAGTGGGATGTTAGCTGTTGTTTCGCAGCAAGTATGAATCTCATCTTAAAAGTGAAGAATAACTTTGTTTTACAAAGAAATGTTGAATGCTAGACGTAGTTTATGCCAAAACAATCATAAACGTCAGAAAAGCTTTATTAAGTAATCTTGCGGATATCAACGGTGGAAATCTACCCCAGTTTTACAGCCAACAACTTTGCAATAGGTACTAACAACTTTGCAATAGGCCTACTTTAAAAAGTATAAATAAAGTAAAATAATTTGCGGACCGGCAAAATATTTACGCGGACCAGCGGTTGGGAACCACTGCTCTAGTGTGTTGGTAGATTAAAAAACAAATACATACACTTTCAAAGTTATTTCTATGTTCACCTAAATGCTATACTACCCAAAAATGTAAAACACAGAAACTAAATTATTATGTTGCTTTATTATTATGAGTGTTGTAACTTGTAATTATTATTCTCCGGGCCCAATTAAAACCTTGTCTGCTTTATTTACTCTAGGGCAGTGGTTCCTAAACTGTGGGCCATGGCCCAGTACTAGGCCACCAAGACATTTTCAATGGGCCACAGAGCCATTTGAACAGATTCTAGTCAACTGTTTTGTTCTACTGTAGATATTATGCGCTTTGTTTTGAAAAACGTAATATTTGCAAAGAATTCCGAATCTTGTAGAAAAATTTCTGGAGCATGTATCTCATTAAAAATATATTGCTAGAAACCATTTCAACTGTTTTTGAGTTTTTTGTGCCCAAATTTACAGTACGTGGTGAGCCTGAGCCACGAATCGCTATTAAAAAGACATTTGGGCCACATACTAAAAAAGTTTGGGAACTCCTGCTCTAGGGAATCACAGTATGGCGTATTTTGAGCTGCACAATACATAAAAAAAGTTTTGCAGGATACCTTGGAAGTCGTTGTGATTTGACGTATAAACTTCCGACATATAAGGTTGCGAACAAAAAACAAAGCAGAACGGATTTAATTTTAGTAATTTCGTCAAAGCATACATCAGAAAACATGGTTTTATTCTTTTTCATGAAATAGAAGCAGAAAACATGCGTTCATGCAATCTTTTCTGCAGCAAAACACCGCTACGTAGATTTGCCGATTTCTGAACAGGTTACGTAAAATTAGGTTTATAGCAAAATTTCTTTCGCAGGGACATATTTGCGAAGTAATTTATTTACTTTTTTTCAAGTTTTTTTTTACTTCTATTAGAAACTGCAGACAAAACAACAAAATGAGTTATAACTAGGTGCATTGCTGTAGCCTACATACGAACCAATGAAAGACTGTGTTAAAACAGTACTGATAAGACTGTGTAAGCGTAAGGCATGGTGAAGTTGGCTACATTCACGGTTTTCAGATTTGGGAAAAAATGTAAGTTGTAACACAGTACGTAAACGACTTTTTCATTTAATGGGTGTGTTTATAGGAAGGGGGCGGTTCCACTACACGCCCGACTTGACGTAGTAGGGTATAGCAGGTCCAACGAAAAAACGCCACCCCCAAGTGCGGACAAAACGCGCCACATCACTAAAAACAACAAAATTTAATTGCCTAGTGTTCCCGTGAGAAGAATGACAAACAAAAACAACCGTTTGCAGTTGTCATGCAGTTTCAATTTTAATATGCCACCCGATTTTGCAAATGTCATAGCCCATAGGCGTAGCCTATTTAAATCGATACAGGGCTAATAAGCCTATGTAACGCAACAACCAAAAATCGAAAGAACAACCAGATAACGAAAACGGAAAGAACAGCGCAGGTAACGAAAGTATTGCATTCGTACAAAGTTTTGCACCTGTCGAAAGATTATGCAAGTATAAAAACTGTTCAAATGATATTTCAAAATGTTGAAGGAGGCACCTTAATTGCATTAACTAATAATTACCCCGTTTTTTATGTAAGCTAATATTCTGCCAAATTATGAGGTTTTACAAAGAAACCGAATTTCAACCAATTATTAGGCCAAAACCTTTCAGGAACACAAGTTGAAGCGCAGTACTTGTTGTCCGAAGAATCGTTTAAATTGCGCAATAACTTAGTTTAGGTCAAGCATTATAATTTCAAAGCATCGTCGTCATCTCCACCCCAGACAAATTATCAGTTTAATTTAGATGTTAATTACCAGCGCAACGACAGTCGACGCAGCGTTAACACCAGCAAAACTACGATCATAATGCAACAGAACTGCGGTCGCCTGTGCGCAATGCACCACACATTAGTAGACACCTGTAATTCAACTAAACCATACCATGGTGGAAGATAAGCCATGTCATAGAATACACATCACACCCTGCAATTTATGGCCATCTGGGTGGACATGACACCAACTAAAGAAATATTTGAGGCTTGGAAAAGAGCGTTGCAATTGAACAAGGCGCTTTCTGTCTTTCGGAACATATTTGTACATCGTAATTATAGTTAACTTCGGCAGACAAAACCTTTTATAGTTAGCCGACCAGAAATAGTCGAGGCAACGGGTAGGCTATTATTCCTAACACCAACCCTAAACCTAACTAAATTCTCATAATCTTTCACAACTTCTCATAATCTTGCATGCAGTTGCAAAGGAATGAGAGCTTACCAACAAGTTTATTTTGACAAGTGTTGAACAAAAATAATAATAACAATAAAAATCGAAACCTAAATTCATACATCATATTTTGAAAATGTGGACAATGGAGTTCATTGGATTTAATTTGACATCATTTATATTAAAACCTTTTGACCAACAAATCTATAAAGCAGACAAATATTGGAAAACAGAATAAGAAATGCACAAAAGCAAAAGGAAATTTAGAAATACAGAATAAGAGATATTTCAAACACACATTGGTAGGAACATATTACACTTATTACACAGGAAACTTAGGAACATATTACATGTAAGGATAGTACATAGAATGATGTACATTTCGTGCAAATTTACAAACAGACACAAAAAGTGCAGTAAATTCAGAAAAAAATAATTATGCATCAAATGGGTTATGCTTAGTAGTACAAATACAAAATTTATAACAAACATTGCACAATGTTTTAAAGATGCTATTTTTTCCAGCATATTACATATTAACAGGTATTTCTTTTAATACCAGTCTTTCAAGATCAAATAAATGACTATCTTTGTCTTCGGGTATATTGTCACGAACATATTTTGCTAGGTTGAACAAGTATTCTGTATTTTTGCCACTAGGGCCAACAGAAGAGGCAATTATTTTAGCAATTTCTGAGTGTTCTGCAGGCCCAGCATAATTTGGATTTCCAGGATTGCCAATGTACAGCATCAATTTAAATGGTGCCAGGTTACTGTCTCGAGGATAAAATTCCACATTGACTGCTGAATATCCACCCTTTTCCCTGTAGTCCAAATGGTTTCTTACATCTGTGACCTTTTCCTCAGGGATCTTATACGCCACACCCCAAACAACATCATTGGATGCTGGAGTCAGTGTTACAACTCGACCTGGCTGAAATCAAAAAGAACTTCATTACAAACAAAATTTTCGTACAAAAAATAGATTGATTACACTAAAAAACGCAATTTTCTTTACTTGACAATGAAAATTATTTTGTACAATCAAGACATGAATTTCATAGTACAATCTAAAATAAACACACCTTTCCAGGAATACCACGATGGTCAGTACTGTTTTGCCAAAATCTTCGTTTGTACCCTTCAATGTAACCTATTACTTTTTTTTCGTAAGGGAAGTCAGTTTTCCACATCAGTGATCCATATCCAAACACCCACATAATGCACAAAATTATTGCAAATAAAATTACACAGTAACTTTACAAACTGGGCTTTGTAACCTTTATGACAAACAATTGTATCAGCCTCATCACCCTATTTTGCAGTCACCAATTTTATCCACACACTTAAACGCAAATGTAACACTGACAGTGTGAGTAACTGATCGCCGTGTTATATAGCGCCTTAAACGTGGTTACCATGCCAACCCTAATGATTATTTCATTTGTAATTAAACTGTACTATTTCTGTTTCCTTTTAAACGGCTAGTCATTCTTAGAAACACAAAGTAAGTCCCAACAACAAACTTTCAATCAGCTGAAATGACAAAGCAGATTCTTTGATTTGTACCTGACTCAGCGAATTTGCATTCCCACAGAAATCGTTGTTATTATTATTTTCAGGTCATCAGTAGGGGTTCAACTAAACAACGCAATCAACTTATAAAACGTATGAAATTATTGAAATGTGGACGGTTTTGGTTGGCGTGAGATCAATAACATTAAAATTTAATCTCAGAAACCACTTTTGGACTTAAATTCTCACATCCGTTGGTGGTGGTACTAAACATATCAGCGTAAAAAAGGCATTTGTTGTAAGGTTGAACTAAAAAGTTATAGTACAAACCCTCAGTCCGAACCGTCAGCCTAACACCTCTAACCGCCTGGTCCGTATGTTTTTAAAAGATTTTAAAGTGACGCATCAGTAGGGGTAATATTTCGGAGCTACAAATTTATACTTTGAATCAGGGAGTCGAACCGCTTGTCATATGGGTTCAGGTTCGATTCGGGTTCACTTGATTTTGTTTTTACCGGTTCGGGTTCGGTTTAGGTTTTTAAAAATGTTTATTTTCGGGTTCGGGTTTTGTTCCGGTTTGGGCAAATTATCCGGTCTAAACCGGTTTGCGGTTTTTAAACCGGTTTAAATTTTTACTCCTTTTAATTTAATTCTACCCATCATCTACCTGGCCTTATCAAACTTCAAAAGAATTTTGCCCCTGTACTGTTATTTTTGACACGCCCTACTAGTGTTATCTCGCTTATTCTTCAATGCGCTGTTTTGAAAAAATATCACAAAACATTTTTTGCTGGTTCGGTTCCGGTTCGGGCCCAACGCCAAACAAAATATTGGGTTCAACTCCGGTTCGGGTTTTTAGAAAATCGTAATTAGCGGTTCAGGTTCGGTTCGGGTTTAATGAAATTAACCGCTCAAACCGGTTCGCGGGTTCGGGTTCAGTTCCGGTTCGACTCCCAGCTTTTAATACTATAGGCTATTATTACCCGGAAAATAATAAAGTCGATTATAATGCCATGTACAACCGTAGCTCAAATATATTTTTAAATCAGATGTCCGACACTTAACCAATTTACGTAGGCCTAGCCCAGGGGTGTCCAACACGTGGCACGCGTGCCAAAGGTGGCACGCAGAGCATTTAAAAATGGCACGCGAGCTTTTGCACATTCAGATAGTAAACATTTGTCACGCAATTAAATTTGTTTCTATTGATTCTTCTTGGCCTTTATTCTAACCTCTGTAAAGATTACCAGTGGTAAAGTTACACAACCCACTAATTAAATTGTTCGTTTTTGACAAAATTTAAAGCCATAGACGTAGAGCTTCAAAAAAATGCCAGGGGTGCGACTTTTGATCAATGGCGCCGATACCTTCTGTGTTTTAGCCTGTAGTTTATGTCACATTATATTGTAAATAGTCACTTGATACATTTATTTGTGTGGTTGGGGTGTTTGCTGTGCGTCCAATAACGTATGCACATACCGAAAGGACGATTTGCCGAATCAGTCATTTTAACAACGATTTAGTTTTTAAAGAACTTGTTACGCAGGAAATAAAAGTAAAACCAATTCACGTTTCAAATATAGCTGACCGAAACTTAGGCCATCTTGAATCAAGTTTGGGCCGTTGCAGTGCTTGGCAAACGGACATTGAACACGGCTTAGGAATCGGTAATGCAAACACTAGCGTATTTAGGGGGGGGGGACAAGGTGCCATGGCCCCCCCCTCAAGAAATTTTGACCGGCTGTTTAGTATTGAATCTTGCAATTTCAGACAAAACTGTAAATGGCAATGTGCGTAACGCATTGATGTTCGTCACACATCTTAATAAACAATGCCAATCTAGGCCACTTGGCGTCCAACTGCGCGTATGACGTCACAATGGATTTTATAATAGCTTCGTTATGTCAATTCACAATATGATTAAGAGGCACCCACTGTCAGAAACAACTGTGTAGAGTGTTAAAAAGTGTTACATATATACGATGGAATCGTGACTATACGTTCGTTACTTACAGCAAGAGTAAGGGCTTTACAGGGCCTTAGGCTAACCAGCATTTAGTTGATATTGCGAGTTTAGTAGGCACAACAGGTGCTAACAGAGAGGTCTACACAGTCTACCGCCAGATGGCGCATTTCCACCGCAAGGTGGCGCACTTTTCGCCGCAAGGTGGCGCAAAATATTTTGTATTATTGGCCCCCCCCTAAAAACGATCCTAGATACGCCACTGAATGCAAACGTACACAACAACATCTAAAAGCGGCTATAAACCCCTTGCATTGTTTAATGTTGGCCCATGGAATTTATTGACAAAAAATATATAATTATTTTTATTTCAGAAAGTTATTGCGCCACATAATACTAAAACGTTAGTGAACGTGCCATGTTTATGTCGCAATAAAATGCCCGTTTATTTCGAAACAATTGTAATTGTTGCGTTTCAACCGATGTCTGTTCAATTAATTACGTGACTACAAACGCATTTGTGTTTAGTTGGAAAAACATTTTAAACCGACGTAACTTGAACATATAAGTTTTTGACGCACACAAAGTGCTCCAGTGCCCCATTTTTTTCTAACCGTTTAGTAGGGTTCTACATATTGGCCAAATATTCGGATTGAGCCCGTGCCCTAAAGACGTTTAAGACATGGTTTGGAAAAAGTACCAAAGGCTGGCACGCGAGTATATTTTAAAACCAAAATTGGCACGGCGGTGTGTTCGAGTTGGACAAAGAAAAACTGTTCCAGCTGCCCGTTTGAAGAAAATACTTCGTGCCTCTCACAACAGCTCAGGTCCAGGTTTACTTTTACTTGTAGCAAGGATTTGACTGTCATTTCACTACGTCTGTTCCTTGTAATTGTAGAAAATAAGACAAAATAAGGACTCAGGTCAAAAACAAGGACATTTCTTAGAAATAAGGAAAACAAATTCTTCTAAAACATTGCCCTTCAAAATAAGGACAAATCTTAGAAATAAGGACGGTATGGTAACCCTGCCTATAAGATATTAACATTTACTGCTACAACAGTGAATATGTGCGATACATCACTTTTTTAACATTTGGTCATCTCGCCATTTTCTATGCTGTTTATAATATCTTAATTTGCTTTGTATTTCATGGTGACATAAAATATTGAAATTCTCTCGTCGTTTTTTACATATAAGACAGAGTGAATTCACGCTTAAATTAAGATATACAGGAAGTCGTTCGCTAACATTTATCACTACACATTAACTGCGTGGGTTTCAAAATTGCGTGACATGGATAAAACTATAGGGAGTCGAACCGCTTGTCATATGAGTTCTGGTTCGGCTCGGACTTACTTTGTTTTCGTTTAAATTAAGGGGTTAGGGTTCGGTTCGGGTTTAAAAAATGTACATTTTCGGATTGGGGCTTTGTTCCGGTTCGAGTAAATTATCCGGTTTAATTCTATCCGACATCTGCATGATTTTATCAAACTCCAATATAATTTTGACCATGTACTGCAAGACCACACCTTCAAATTCGTAATTTTGGACACGCCCTTGCTGTTATCTGGCGTATATTTTCTAAGTGCGCTGTTGTGAAAATCACAAAATATAATGCAGGTTGAATTTTTTACGGGTTTAGGTCCGGTTCGGGTCCAACGCCAAACAAAATATAGGGTTCAACCCCGGTTTGGGTTTTAGGAAATCGTAATTTGCGGTTCGGGTTCGGTTTAATGAAGCAAACCGCTCAAATCGGTTAATGGGTTCCGGTTACGTCCCGGTTCGACTCCCTTGATGAAAACTTAAGCAGTACCATTCTTTTGTTATTAATCACGCTTGGATGCCCCGGGTAAGATCGCCGATTTCTGGCAATGCACGCAGTACTAATAAATACAGTATTAAGGTCCAAATGCTGTAAGTAGAGTGAAATTCAAATTGTGCTGGTCAAGGTGTAGGACCTAAATTGGTGTTTAGAAAAAATATTTGCAGCATTAAAATGCATTTCGATTTGTGGCTTTCGTCAATTTTATCGACCAATGGTTGTTTGTTTTGTGATTCTAGGTCAGTGGTTCTCAACCCGTTTCAGGCCAGGGACCACCGGCCCAGTCAAAATAATATCGTGGACCATTTCATATTTGAAGTAAGCGTACGAAACAACCATTTGGGCTTGAAACATAATTCTTTAAAACCGATTTTCAAGAAGTGAGATACAATTATTAACAGCTAACATTCTGAAATACTCTTTCAACATGTAATATGCAATCACCTATAGTTTATCACTTAATTTAGTGGACATCCTGTGGACCCCCCAAAAAGTCATCATGGACCACCAGTTAAGAACCACTGTTCTAGGTATATGTTTTGATATAGTTTTATCAATTTGCATCTTAACCCACAACCACGTACAAAGGCACTATCCGACTGTCTGTCGTAAAAACAGAATGCGAAACAAAAGACGACACGGTAGAAAAGCAGTCGTTCATTCGCCTGTGTATGCACAATACAAGGTGACGCAGCAATGCAAAAAACGGAACTTTTGTGATCAGAAACAAAACGTTAGCACAAAGCGGTCTTCAGTGAAGCAGATGCAGAAAGGGTGTAAGTGTCACACCATATGTGATTGTTGATTTTATGAAAGCGTATATTTCGACGAAACTTGATTAAAAAGCAGCCAAACAACAATGTTTGGTATGCTGGAACGCAAACGAACAACATCTAGAAAAGGTGTGAACTAGTTAGTAAAAATACGCTTGATATTTTGCCGAAGTATGAGAAACATGTTTTGGGGGTTGGCACAGGGTATAAAAGCATTGTTATAAACCGTGGTATTTACTTCAGTGACCAGAGGAATACATCAGGATTGGACAGATGACGTATGTGTGCTTGTTTGTTTAAATGTTAAGGCATCTCGACAATCAATTTACGAGTTAGCCTGTTTTGTGCGAAAAAAACAGGTACAAACAACCACTGATAGTTAATACATGGGCACGAAACGAAAAGCAGCCAGTGTGGAAAAGAACGAAACACGATTGGCACCAACAACACTTGGGACTATCAGTGCTGGTTGGGAGAGTGAAAAAGACCGACGACACCTATTACACGGGTTGGTACTATATCGCAAATTAGTAATGTAAAAGCATGGAGATTCGGGGATAAAAACGTGTGAAAAAAGTGCAATTGCTTTTACGTGGGTTTGTGCCCAGGAAAAAAGTGCATGCTGCTGCAAACATCCCAGCAAAGTAAAAATAACAGGTAAAGGTTCATCAGGTATGGAAACGGGTCCAAGACATAAACACGTTTTTGTCGATGCGTGCGCTGAAGGCTATGCCACCATCGCAACTCATCCCAAGACAATGAAATATTCCTAAAAACGAACAGTAGAATGAGTCTCGAGTACCATTGGCGATGTGTAGAAGGCAGTAACAAATAGTAACAGGGCCCGAAGACCTTTTATGCACCCAACATTTTTATCAGCAGGTAAGACGTGTCATACTGAAATTCCATCAATGTACAACAGAATAGCACCCTGGTGCGTTTTTGTGACGCCGGCATCAGTTGTTGACCATACTAAGGGCGACCTGCGCACCAGAACTCATTGTCACGTCACTGTGCGGGTAGTGATGAAGATGGCCTGACGTCGAGGATACGGGATTTGGAGGAGGCGAATGGTTGAGGGTGTAGTTGTCGCGATGCGAGTTGCTGGTTGGGGAGTTTCCATCGCCTTTTATAGCATCGCTATCTTCTAAGAAATTTAGGACCAAAACTTTAACTTAGAGCCGCACCATCGATCAACAGAATTTTTACAATGTTTTGTATGAAATTAATATTTTCATACAAAAAAAATATTAAATTAATATAATATTTTCTTATTTTGCTGTTACATACGAAACATACTTCAAATTTGTTGTATAAGTTACAGTGCCAGTAATCTAATGTTAAGCTTTTTTTCTTTTGTCAAACTAAACTTTTCATTTAAGTGTTTATTTCCACAACAAACTTCAAAACAAATATTTATGTTACAGGGGTTTGTTACCGCTATAACTGTTCTCAACAAAACATTATTATTCATCTGGAAGTAAAAACATTTACCTTCATCCATGCTATTAGGCCCATTAGATGATGTTGAAATCGTATTTGGCCAAAATCGGTCCGTTGGTCGATTGTTCTGTTGTTTTGTTTTTTTCGTTTTTGCTGTTGTAGATGTGGATGAGGCTTCAGGATTGCTAGCATCCAACATGGGTTGAAGAATTCTTCTCCGAGCATTAATGAACCTATAAATGACAATAATTACATATACTAAACATTTGAATCACTTTGGCTGACACACAAGCGCCGATGTTATAAAGATGGGACAAAAACACTAAATAGAAGAAAGGCTTTCATCAAGTTACCACTTCATGTACACCACAGTCCATTTTATAAATTCACGAAATTAATTTCCATTGAGTTCCACATTTGCACAAGTTTATAATCACAGGTGTGCACAATGAGAAGCACATTTTTTCACAACTTTCAGGTTTCCAATTATTTAATGCCTTTTACATATTTTTTTAAAACATATTTTCAAATTACCAGTTATTGACTTGCAGGAGGGTAAGGTTGGTTTGCGTTGCAAGGGAACGCTTTTCATCCTCAGTTGGATAAGGATGCTGCAAAAAGATAAGTTGGTACTTGGGTGATTGCATAACATTACCCACTAAATCAGTACTGAAAAGTACAAAAATGTTTAGCAGGTATTGCCCTGTTATGCTGAGCTAATTTTAGTTACTCACTTACTAAAATAAGAAGCTAGTTGCTTACCACAATATGTGAAAATAACCATGATCTCAAAATTTCTGTGGCATGTTTTGGGAGGACACCTCTCTTCGTTTTTCTGCCATTAGGATCATCATGACCATTACTTGAGGCAAGATGCTGCTGCTGCTGATGATGGTGGTGATAAAGATGTTGGGATGACATGCCATGCATGTGCTGTGAAAACCACAAGGAAGAAATACATTGGCAACATTGAATAACATCATAAACAATAAAGCACTTATTTTACATACACTATGACATATCTATTTTAAATTTTCAGAATAGGCTAGGTCTGTGTTGAGATTTTTGCCCTTCCGTTAGACTTTTGCACATTCTTTCGCTTCAATTAGATTAGTCTACAGCAGGGGTTCCCAGAAGGTTTTTCAGGTGGTACGCGAGTAACTTCCGTTTTGTTCACATAAACCTGGATTTACAACCTCATAT
The DNA here is from genome assembly GCF_965637545.1 of Phallusia mammillata. Lineage (NCBI taxonomy): Eukaryota > Metazoa > Chordata > Ascidiacea > Phlebobranchia > Ascidiidae > Phallusia > Phallusia mammillata. The sequence continues at coordinate 18,714,310 of NC_137252.1, read as the reverse complement.
TTTGTTTATCTGGTTTTGTTTACAAAAAAACATTCCCCAGGCCTATTGTCATTGTTACGTAACTATTTCTGTTGTTTTGTATCATTACGATCTTCAAAATACAGGTCATGTCAATTGCCAAGAAAAAGCATAGTTGCTATGAAAAGCCGTACAACCAGGTGGGCATTAATTATGTCAAATGATTTCTCTTGACAGATATCATCTACTGTTTTGTAGCGTTAAAAGAAACATGATTCGAACAAATTAGTTGTTCTGCAAGAAGTGGTACCACAGAGATGTGCTCTATGGTGGTACGCGTGGCAGTGCAAAGCGTCCAAGTGGTACCAGATCGTAAAAAGGTTGGAAACCCCTGGTCTACAGCCATATTTTGACTTTCAGTACAATAATGCATAATTTAACTACTTGAGTTCTTCATACGTCAAAATTTTGTCAAAAAAAATTTTTTTAATGTCCAAATTTGTCAAAATATTTAATTTATAGGTCAACATTTTTCGTTTTTTAGGTCAAAAAATAATTGCCCTACTAATAAGACTAAAATGATTGAACAAACTATTAGAACCTGAGAGGGTGGTGATGACACACCAACTTGGGATAAGGGAGTGGAACCATCAATTCCATTTTCACTAGGATGCAGCATTTGTGAGTCTCCAGGTAAGGATTGCTGGTACATCCCTGTTACGAAATGATTGCCAATGAATTTTTTTAATGCTTATATATGTTTTATTTTTTGATATTTATTATTTATTCCTTTAAAATTATACCGCTTGTCTGTGTTTAGAAAACAATACTTTATAGAGTCTATATTGATTATCTACATTTTTATTGGTGATCAGGAGGCATGATTTCGGAGGGTTACTTTAAGAAGGGCATGAACTATAAAAGGTTGAGAATGACTGGTTTAGAGAGAGAAAATATATCTGTCACTGACATCATTTCTGAGTAAAAATTTCAAAAAATGTATATAAACCTACCTTGTGCTACAATTTCACCTTGTTGGTTTACCGTAACATTTGCATTTGGAGTACTTGCCATGCATGTGGTATTCTGCAAAAAAATTTTTTTTCTTAAACAAACAATATTCATGATTTATGCATTCTCGTAGTTTACTTACCCCACTATGTAATAGACCATGTTGAGATGCAACATCCCCAAATGGGCCCATGTCTGAACGCAGCAAATTTTCACTATGCATTTTACCTTTTAGGCAAGTGATATACCTTCACATAAAATTATGTTAAAAAAGTTGATTTTAAAGTAATGATAAGCAATACTCTCCACTTACCGGTGGCAAAAGTCTTTACAAAGGTCATTTACTTTTTCTAGTTCAAGCAAATGTATTCTTAGCACCTGAATTGCTTTAATCATCTGCAAGAATTTAAATTAGGTGGAATAATTGTTTGAATGTCAGTTGTTTTGATACAACCACAGTAATTGCTTCAGGCAATTTATAAAATATTTTTGTAAATGATGATAATATGTTATATCACCCAATTATTACTAATTACCGCTTCAATTAAAAACCCGAATTTTACAATAATTTTATCACAACACCATACCAAGTTGTCTATTTCAGGGTCATCTATAAATATAGAATTCATGAGTGATTCTTGTCTTCGCACAAACTCTTGGATTTCATCATCATATGTTGCTGAAGAGGGTGTCTCTTCACCCCTAGTGGCTTTTTCACATTTGTCAAAAAGCAACTCCAGTAATGCAAATAGTGGATGACTGCAAAAAAACAAACAATTCAGACCATACAAAGTAAAAGGATATCAATTAAAAATTGTTTGTTTCAATAAATGCAATAGGTGGCTACTCCTGATCACATATATATATAGATGTACATATATTATATATTCATGCTAAATTTTTTGGGTGGTTTATTGCCAACATATATATATATATATACCCTTTGATTAGTTGTTTTTCTTTTTCGATTAGGGTACTTTCATCTCCACAACTTTTAGATATCCCATTTCCTCCACTACCATCCTGTAGAATTCAAACAAACAATTTGTTTGTTTTTTCATAAAATGATAAATATGACATTTACAAAATCTTCCACACAAAAAAAAAACATTCAAAACTGTGCAGAATTGGGCATATGAAAGTTTACCTGTGTTTGTCCATCACCATAGGTGTGTTGGGCCATTCCTTGATTCATTGATTAAAGTTTTTAATACAAAAAAGCACATTTTGTTTACCATACATCATTCTGCATTATTCTCTACAGAAAACATTATAAGTTTGATACACTACATATGACAAGTTCCATCTTTTCAAACTATGCGCACAAACTTCTATAATGAAACTGAATGCAACCAATGTAAGCGCCTTAAATCCCACATCCAAAACTGTTCTGTGAATGAACAAACCAATACACTGATATGATTCATCCTGTACATCCCATATTTCCAGGAAGAGTTGCTTCCTACAATTTTACAACAAATGCTGATTGTGCATTGATTTGGTACAAAGAATCTCTTACAAAACACAATAAGATTTTTGACATAGCAGCTGTTTGTCTGCTATGGATAGTAATTAAAATACATTTATATTTAGCATGACTACAATCATCACATTTTAAAAGAAATAACAATGAAAGAAATATGGATGTTATCACTGAGCAAGCTAGTGGGGAATTACCATACAACATGTTTACTAAACACAACTCCTTTTGATAATACAACACATAGGAAGGCAGGTATCCTTGGAAAAAAAAACAATACAGCAAGGTACACTTCAGCCATCATGGTATTGACATGCTAATGCAAGGTGGTACAACGAGTAAATAAACCCATACACACTAGGCATTAAAAATTTGCTAAGCGTTCTTCAAACCAGTTACTTCATTGACCACTCTAATGGCTATCTGCGATTTGCAAGACATTTTTGCCAATACACAACAAGTTGCCAACAGTCCAACACAAAGACACACACCACAGAAAACAGATGGCTGAGTTTTGACCTGACCGATTACTACATGCATCAAAGACAAATAATTACTACCTGATGCCGACGTTACAAATTAACTTGCAAATAAGCAAACAATATAGCCCTTTCTAATACTAAAAACACACATAAAAAATTATTGTTTTCAAAATTAATTGAAATAACATGAATCATTTGCACCAACAAACTCGCACAAATTTTATCACAGTGCTAAAAAACAGCCTTATAGCATCGTATTATCTGCACACTCGCGCAGAAATATTTTTGAGCAAAACGTCAATCTTCGTCACTGTGAAAGGTCTAATGATGGCGGATTGACAACGTCAGGCACACGTGATGAGTGCTAAGCATGTGATTGGCGATAATTCACGAAGACCAGTAAAGCGGAACGCCGCAGCATAGCAGAAAATAACTCGAGCATGAACTTGAAGCAACTGATTCATTTTCATCGTTAAAATGGCACCAAAAATGCCACAATTGGCATTTTTGTAATATAAAATACATTTTTTTATTGTTGGCTGATACGCAACTACGCGTGAGCTTGATTGCTTGGTACCGATGGATGTAAGTTTGTGTCAAATGCCGCACGTAGTTGGCTGCACTGCAAAATTGCGTGTTTGTTTATTGTTTTGGCCGTTTTTATTTGAAAAAAACACTTTGAAATGAAACGGGTGTGAAAACCTAAACTGTGTACGCTAAAAAATAGTTTGTTAATGCTGTGAGAACCACTGGCGCAAATCAACAAGGGCAATATGTTATTGGTGCAATAAGTAGGGGTCGACAAGCTTTCAAATTTCGGAGGACAATTGACTTGCTTTGCCAAATTGGTAAGGACTTCGCCTGCCAACGTTTTTCTGTGTATAGTAGCCTGTGTCAGCTTGATTTCAATAGTCAGCAAAACTGGGTTCGATCGAACCCCAGGGGTTCAGCACCGCTGAATCAGGAGTTCGACGAAGGTCTTTTGAAGTACCCTACCCGGCAAACGTTTTTATCAAACTATAGGGGTATATGAATACACTGGGGTATATAGTCGCTAAAAATAGCAACTTTTTATTGTTAGATGGCAAGACATTGGAAGGTTGTAACTAGGTTATATTTGACGTCAAATATAAACTTCCAATGTCGACGTAACAAAAAACGTCGACGTAACAAAAACACTGTGCGCATTGTTCGTAAGCAGCAACAAGCACAAAATGAGCCAGAAACCTATGAACTTGTTGAGGTTCGACCAAAGGCCGAATAATATCATAGGGGTTCGGCCAAGATAAAAAGGCTAAGAACCACTGACGTAGCATAATGCTGTAACGATATTAATGCGATTTTTTTGTTCTAGGACAGGGGTGTCAAACGTGCAGCCCGCGGGCCGCATGCGGCCCACCAAGCTCTCTAATGCGGCCCTCAAACAACCAACAAAAATTGTAGTATTTAGTCGGATTTTTATACAAACATAATATTTTTTTAACCATTCAAAGTTGAAGCTATTCATTAAACAGACATTTGCAGCTAGAATTTTAACAAAAAAATAAAAATTCATATGTTATGCATAGAAACGATAGTAAACCGTTCCTCTAACTAAAAATAGCGTTCAGTTTCAGTCAGGGGTGCACAACATGCGGCCGTACGGACACATGCGGCCACAGAGACGAGTTTGTGCGGCCATGAACATGTTTATTAAAATACATTATATGTACTGGCGGCCTTGACGTAAATGAAACTCATTTGCCAAATATTTTGACTTTCAAACTGTTCTAAACAGATTTTGTGGTACTGAAAAGAGTTTTACCATCCTAACTAGCCATATGCGTCAGACTTTTGTGCGCCAAAAGTGTACAAACAATGCGAAAAAACAGGTACCACAGGCATCACAATATAGATTATGACGTCATAAACAGTTAAGACTGATCTTCACACTGTGCAGTTCAATCTGCGCATCAAGTTGGAAATTAGTCTGGGGTTTTGGGGCGTGAATAGATGGTATACATATGATATAAACCTACTTCTTTACATCTGTAATTTTAAAACAAGGTGAAATAAGGATCTGCAATGCGGCGTCGTGGCGAAAAGGTTGTGCTCCCCTGGTTAAAGTTGATAAAACTAGATTAAAAATCACATGCGGCCCTTGGCATAATTTCCAACAGCAATGTGGCCCTCGAAGCCACATGAGTTTGACACCCCTGTTCTAGGAGACAATTATATAGTTCGTAGTAAGCAACAACTCAAAAAGATTCCCGTCCACATTTATCGGCGCTGTAAATTTAATTACTGGACCGATCAGGCAGTTTCAGCACAGCCACATAGGGATTGTATTTCTGGGTTGAAGGACTTGTGAACATACAACTTAATATTTGGGGTAAAAGGGTTATTCTAACTAACACATTCAAAAAATTCTTGTAACTGCTAGGTCATCAGGTCATCTTTTTGACTAAACGGCGCCAGACAAAAAAGGAATATAACATATGATGGCAAAAACAAGTCCTGTTTTCCGCGACACGTCAAACTTCCCCACCAACTATTGTACATTTTTAGTTATGCACTGTTGTGTTGTGACGCCCGCAAGCCTTCACGGAAGGTATTTGTTCTTGTGTAACTATTTTAGCATATCCCGCTACTCTTGTACATTTTCGTTTGTGTGCCAGCAATGTTTCACACATTGTTATGAAGAAGCCTTACCGTTCTGGTGGGCGACGTCAGCAAAATTGCAAGTTCTTGAATAACAACTGGTAGTTGTTTATCATCACACCAGTTGAATAACAAATTTGTTTGATTGATTTTAGTGTTGTACTTATGCAAAACACGACAAAACTGTGTGGTCACATAAGCACATTTCGATTGTTTGCAACCAAAATTTAAGCCGAAACCCATTTAGCGATCCCAAAGAGAAGTAGTCAAAACAAAGCCCGCGGGTGACAATATTGCACCAAATATGTTTTCAATTTTGTTTATTCAGATACACTGAATGGTCATTTACAAAAACACAAGCAAAACGGGGAATGTGACAGGAACAAAGGTGATTTGACATATGATAGCCAATGCAGATATTGTTGAAATCGTAAGCGGACGAAACGTAACCTTGTTTATTTACACATTCATTGAAGTATCCCTAAGATTAAAGCCAGACTAGGTGTATGCATCACAAATCTAGGAAAAAGAAAGCACTGAATGGCGAATTAATACGGATGAACTTCACACATTCTCAAAATCAAATTGAGGGTGACAACGATTACACGAATAGTGTGCCGTCAGAGTCTACTCCCAAGAATACCATCTGTGGACTTTGGACCTCGGAATCTATTGGTGCTATATTTTCTTTTGGGATGTCTTGAAAGGACACAGGTGGCAAGACTCCAGATGCGATGTGTCCTTGCTTGGAAGTAGTGTCACAATCATTGCATGTCACCACTCTTGTTGGTAAAGGTCTTGTGGATCCGTTTGAAAGTTCGGTGGAGTCGGGCGAGGTTGCTTGGGGACGAGATGTCGGTTTTGACTCCGCACTCTGCGCAATTGGTTTCTTACATTAAAAGAATAATCGACGAATTGGAAATACTTAGTTGACGGTCGTTTTAATACTAACTCAACTTATTTTAGTTTGTCGACCGAGCACTGTACAAGTGCTTATGTTGCATTTTGCAAAATTCAAATTGTCATTATCAGGAAATAACAAAGAAACGTTTTACTGTCGTCTAAAGTTTACCTGTTTTTCGCGGATGCCAGATTTTTGTGAGCCATAATCAGATGTTGAAGAAGATGATGATATCCAGCTGTTTCGGACACATGGAATATCGTTTGGACATGGTGGAGTGCACTCCATGCCAGCTTCCATTCCCACGCGAGCTTCACCCATATTTTTGTCTGTTGACAGCCCCACATCCAAAACATACAATCCGCTTTCATTTGGCAAATCAGGCGAAAGTCGTGTTTGCGCGTCGTGAACATTGACTGCGTAGAACGAGTCGCGAGTGGTTTCATATTTAGGCTCGGAATTTAGATCTGGAGATAAAAGTGGTTGCAGCTGGTAGCAGCGATCATCAAACACATATCGCCGTTTGGAGTTTAAGAAAGAAGACGAAGAGTAGGAACGTAGCATCGGTGGAAGCGTCTGACAATTGTTTTTGTCAAGAAATTGAATTTGCTGCTGGGAATTGTCGGTTGAATTATGCATCGCAATGTTGTTGTGGATTGCAGGGAATTGATGTGCTGGCAGATCCGGGCGCTTTGGGTTAAGTGATAAGGTGTGGTAACGATGAACTAAAAATGAACAAAAATCGTTGTTTAAAATGTTTTTTTTAATTTGGAAAAAGTAAGTATTAATAGAATCTGCAATGTTAGTGTCATTTTCTTTATGTCCTGGCTCAAGACAACCTAATATTATTTTGTGATGTATATCTGGTAGTATTGTATCGCATTTTCAAGGTCTACAAACCTGGAGGATATTTAGGTTCTTCAGCATGCCGTATTATATCACAATATCTTCCGGACATGACAGGAGCCCGGCTCCGGTCCTTCACGCAACGTACGCACGTGTCCCAACTCATTGCATGCTGACAGATTTGAGGTGACTGTCGCATGCTGTCGCACAGGAGCGTGTCAGCACTACATTGGTCCAAGAAACGGTCACGCTCTTCTGCGATCGACATTGTACCTGGGGGTGAGAGCTGTCGAGCGTCGTTGTACTTGCTCGTTGGCACAGCGCCGCATCGTTGGTACATTTCTAAAGAAAATTTTATAACTTAATTAACCGCCAAAATTCATATTTTTCGAAATTATTTGACCGGTTTTTAAACAAATCGGTGATAAACTGTATAGTCATCTCACAGTTTTTACTTACTTCGAAAATACCTTTGTACACCCATATTTGCTAGAATACAAGTGTTTAAACAATTTGGAATGCATTGCGCAAAATTGGTACTGATTTTGCACAGGCACATAATTTGTGCTATTAATGAATGTGACCTTTATTCTGAAATCAATAGGTACAATGGTACATACCATTAGTGTAGGCGATTTCGTCGTGCAGAAGGGAGCTTACACTTGTATCACGTGATAACCTTTGGTGATGTGGTAGGTGACGACCCTCGTAATTTGATAAGTCCTGCATAACAATTTAGCGATGATCAAAACTCGTTTTACTGAAAGCAATCACTTTCACCAATCTTACCGATTGCCTTCCACTCATCCCATCAGTACTGTACGCAACACGTGACATACTATTTCGCTCCAATGAATGTCTGCTGTCTTTGAATCGATGATGATCACTGGTGGTGTCTAAACGTTTGAAAAACCGGATGTGTAATTTAAGGAAACCAAAATTTTATGTGGAAAACTGACCACATTCCAAGCTGCTGTTGTTTACAAAAGACGACGTTTGTTGAGCGATGCGCAGGGATTCAGCATTCTCACTGCTGGTAAGACTTGCATTGGGAGTTGGCAAAGTGTCAATTTCTGTGCGGACACCTGGTAAGAGTACGGTGCAAAATAAATGTGGCGCAAAATAAGAAATTTATACTCAGGGCCCGAGTTAAAGTTCCACTTCCAAATGCGGTTTGGAAAAAAATACAAAAAGAGTAAACTTACTTTGGGACTTGTGTACGTTTCTTTGACGAAGCCTCCTTCCAATAACGACAACCAAGATAATCAGAATGACAAGAATGAGGGCCGAAGAAGCGGCAATGATCAGTAAATAGTTTGTTGGAAGCTGGTTTTCTGGAAAATATTTGAAATGTAAAAACTTGCCCCAGGTAAAGTTTTTGTTCGATTGAAACTGATTCTTACCGAAGCCGGCATTGGATGAGCTAGCTTGGACGCCTAAAAAACATGAAAACATTGAAAATAAAAGCACTTGAGGTACGCATAAAAGTTAAACTTACTATTGGTTGAAACAACTCGGATTTTGGTGCCACTACTTCGACCAAAGCGGTTAAATGCAAGCATGCACACACCGTATGATGTGGATTGTTGCAATCCTTCGATGACATAATTGGTTCGACTATTTGGTACATTGATTTGCGACCAATCGCTTGAGATTTCGTCGAAATCACATGTTATCAATGAGTCCAAAATCCTACAAACAAGGTTTCAAATACAAAATCTGATCAACTACATTGATTTCGCCGGTTGATAACACAGGACTGCTGCATGGTCATATTTTATTAAATTGTATTGTTTGGGTACATCGTGCAAAAAAAGTATCTGTAGTGGTATCGAAACGTTTTTAATTGAACTGCACACTCACTAAACATATGCATTCTTAAGCAAAAATATATTCTAAAACGGAAACATACATCTTATATTGTAGGAGAAAAGTTTGTGGGGCTCCTCCATCAAAACCGGCTTGCCACGACAAAGAAATGGCATCATGCGTTATGTTTGTAACTGTGACCTCGCTTGGTGCATCGGGTGGCCCTGCAAACAAGTTTTCTGTAAATATGACAAAGGTTCAGAAAATGCAAATTTAGGCAAACCTCTTGGAACCAGTTTCACTTCTGTTTCATCCTGGCCGAGCGAGTTGGTTGCTATGCAACGGAACTTCGCTACCAATGAATCGTCGGAATGAACCACCCGGGTGTTAACAAACAGTTTACTTGTGTACACGTCGTTAACATAACTCTCTTCGTCAATGACGTAGCTGCCACAAAAAACAATTGTGAAATTTACAAGATTGTTAAACGTACAAGGTTAAAAATCAAACGGTTTATATTTTTTATTCAAATGGGCACTGGAAGGGGTGGAAAACCATGGTAAAAATCGTATATTTACCCTGTTTCCAAAATATCGCTGACACCTGAAATAATATCCGATCCGTCTGCATCTTGCCATGTAAATGCAACCTGGGGGTTCCCATTTGCCGTGCACACAAGTTCGGCAGAATATCTTTCGCCGCTAGGTGGGGGACGAGCAACTTTAGCTGTCGATCGACGTTGGTCAATAACGGCACCGACTATAAACAGTATTGTTTTTTTTTAAAATAGGTCTTTTTGAAATAGCTCAAATAATGTAAAACTGTTCTTACATTTAACATTGAGAAATACGAGACGTTCGGCAGCTGATCCAATTCCATTTGAGGTCACGCAGCGGTATTGCCCTCTGTCGAATGACGTGACGTTGCGCAAAGTCAACATGCTAGAGTTTTTACTGGATTTGATGTCATACCTTTCTCTTCGTGGATTAGAAACCTAAATAAGATACCACTTTATAGTTTTTTTGTAAAAATTAAGCGTTTTGTGCAATAGGACTTACCACCTTAATCCAGTGAACTTCTGTTTTTAAAAGCGGATGACCTTTGAACTCACAAGTAAGTATTGCGTCACTGCCCTCTTTCACCTCGGTTGGTCCCGTCAGGGCTCTGATTTTAGGTGAATCTATTGGAACACAAAACTTAAATCTACATTTAATACAAACAAACGTGTAGCAACGGTAATAAAATGTGATTTTTTAAGAATAAAACAATGTATACTAAGACCTATAATGATTAAAACACGGTGGCATGAAAAAACATGAACATACATAAAACGTCGATGGTGAAGTTTGCTGCTGCAGAACCTCTGGAATTGCTCACTTCAACCTGATACAGTCCGCCATCATCGTTTCGAACGTTGTGAATCCTGAGCACACCGCTGTCGCTCAACCGACGGATACGCTCACCACTCTGGAGCGCCACCTTTGGTCCCCACAAAGGAGATATATCGTTGATCAGCACATTATTAACACGTGACTTCGAAGCTTGGGGCAAACGTGTGTATTTCCACCAACGAAAAGTCACGTTGCTCGGATTGGCTCGGATGGGAATATTGATGACAAACTCGCGGTTGTGTTGTGTGGTATTAAATGCCAGTGCTTTTGTGGATATAATTGGTGCATACATTACATTTAAAGTAACAGATCCATCAGTATATTTTCCCACTTTATCGTTGGAGGCCCTGCAATCAAACAGGATGCGTGTTACGTATTTGTTGCATCAAAATGTATTAAATGATTCTTTACCTGCAAGTCACTCTGGATCCGTCGTGCATAAATGAAGGCGTAAAATAAAGCTGACTCCTGCTGATAAAACCGTTTTCCTTGATGGACGGCCGGTTGCTGTTCACAACAGAAAAGTCGACATCACTTTCCGTATTGCCGGTGTCAAACTCAATCAGTTCACCGTCTATGTGCCTATACATAAAATATGTGCGTAATTTTAGGTATGCACACCAGGTAATACTGAACCACACATTTAACATACCACGTAATATCCGACGCCGGAAAACTCGGTGAAGTTTCACAAACCAGACTCATTCGTTCTCCGCTGATCAGGGTCTGGGGAAACTGTGATATCTTTACGGTTTTCGGAGCGTACATCACCTTAAAACGGGCATAGTTTAGAATCCAAACATAAAATCACAGGGTCTGTTGTGTAGATTATAAATTCTATGTTGTGAAAGGTGTAGATACCTCAAGAACAACACTGTCACGTTTAGCGACGTTTGAGGCCACGTGATCGGCGTGGCATTCAAATTTGCGTCCATTATCAGATGCCGTGAGCACGATTTCTATGGCGCTGCAAGTAAAACTTTCGGAATTGCAATCCAACACTTGGCTTGGGTCAATTCGTGTCACAGTTTCGTCATCACTCGAAATAACACGGCTGTTGCGGTACCACGTTAAACTCGGTGCTGGGTTGCCTCCCTGAGAAAAATGACAATTTTAATAAACGTTCGGTTTTAAGGGCAAACATTCAATGTAACATACAAATTGTGAAAATTGTACTTACTTTGGCAGAACATTTCATTTGTATCGTTTGTCCCGCTTGAAGACCAGGCTGGTTATCTTTTTCAACAATGTCATACATCCTCAGATTAACATATAGAGGTGCATAATTGACGCTTATACGAGTTTCGGTCTAAAGTATTGGAAAAGATTGTAAGGATACATAAAAGGTGTAAGCTTCACATAGGCCTGCAAGATATTCGACAATACTTACATCTTTCTGGTATCCAAGTTCAGAAATCGACGAGCGACAGCTATAAATGCTTTTCGCGTCATACCGATTTACACGGGTCATCATCAATGTACTTTGAGAATGTGATGTCAGGTCAAACTGAGTCACAATGATGTCGCCGCTGTCTCTTGCGATAGGTTCACCATCGCGGTACCTAAAATGACAAAGGCATTTTAGACTGCAATTTATAAAAGTAAGAATAAGGTTTATATACCATGTTAAAGAAGCTTTCGGATTACTTTGGGTTGTTCTGCAGGTGAGCGAGGTGGAGCTATTTTCAAAAACACCTCCTAGTGGGTGTTGTGAAACCAAGACTTCTGCAGGGGGGTCTGCGAGAAAAACAGCACATAAAGAATGTATGCAACAAACCTAAAATGCGAAACTGTTATGCACTAATTGAACTTACAGTGGACGTTTATCTTTGTGCCTGCAAAAAGCGGAGCGGACAAGGCAGGACTATTTACAATGCATGTGACTTTTTTGCCATCGTCATCAGGTTGCAAGCGATACCGTATAACGCTGATAGCGCGATCACCCAATGTTCTGAGCTCTCCTGGTACAGTCCGTCCCCCCTAAAAACAAAAAAGATGAGTGATATTACACACAGAAAGAAACCGTAGGTTATGTGCCAATACGACGTACATTTTTTTCAACGGAGCTTTGGCAGCAAGGTTTTTATGCAGAAAATATTATATTATGAGATTAACTTTTGTGTTCTATTTTTGGCTGTAATGGTTTTAAAACGTAAGCGTCACTTGTGTTGCATTTTCACATTCATATGAAGTTTTCATAACAACTCAAATTAGTGTTTCATGAATGTCATGAAGTAAGGATTGGATAAACTCTACAATTAGTCTAAGATTGACTCAAATACACGCCCCAAGTCAATTTACAGCAGACCTTCAACGTGTACCAGAACGCGTCAAATGTGAAAGATCTTGCAATAACTGCTAACTAAGCAAATCCATTGACAAGGGGAGTCCAGCAGTTCGCTAGACAATCCATCTCTGTGTGGCCAAGACAGAAGCCGATATCAGTCGAAAGATTTAATCAGCATCAGGCACTTGACTTCCACATGCGAAATACTGCAAAATTGTGGAGTTGAAAGATAATCAAATCCGCAGGGATGCTAACGATTACGCATCAGGTGGCTTGGGAGGCAAACGTTTATCGTCTGGAGATACGGTTTGCCGCAGAAAGCGCGTATCGGCTTTCAGGAAATGGTTACTGCTGACATTTTATTGTGGTAATTAAATGAATGCTTCGACCGGTTTCCCTTCTCCCAGTAAAGAATGTTTTCAAATTTGAAATATTTTCCATACCAATAATAGTAAAAGTTTTAGTGAAAGCTCTCGCATAATGTGATATGTTTTGATAGGTTTTCGTGAAAGATCGATACACAAGTTTCCGTTTGACCTGACGTCGTGGAAATTCTCTTGACAAGATGACAAGTTTCGCGCCATCGTCCCCGCACAACTTACGAAGCGCAGGACACAACGTTCGTGTAATACACCCGGCGCCTAAATCGATAGGCGCGCAAGACATGTAACGTAACTCGATGGTGCATAAGAGTGCTACAAAGTGGACGTAATCATAACGGCAAATAGCTGTTCGATCGGTAACAAGTTTCATCCACTCGTCGTAAAACAGCAACGTCTCATGGCATCACTTGTCGAGTTGGATATACATCAATGAGATCTCCTCTAGCTATTTGTAAAATAACATTGGTTGTAATTTTAAACTTACTACTTTCCAGGTTATGGAAGCGAGAGGATTTCCGCCACGGCTCACACATTTCAATGATAAGTTCGTTCCGGCGACAAGCAGTTGTTCTTTTTCAAAATCGCCGAAGGTTGGATTGCCGGGTGGGTCTGTGACAAAACAACTTTTTTTGAAGTTTTGATTAAACAAGCTTGATTTCACTCAAATTGCATTGACCAGCCTCAGAAATTCTTTTTTGTCATAATCTTGTACTTGTTTCCCGATTTAAGTTTTAGAGGAGTTTGTTAAACTTACACAAAACATTGATGGTCGCAGTAGTAGAAATCACTTGGTCTAAAGCAGGGTGGGTAGCCAGACATTTTACTGTCGCGCCGTTGTGAGACCGGGTCGGAGTCATGGACATGGCGCTGCTACTTGTTATCAATTTGCTGCCTGTGTTTACGAATAAAATGGGTTAGCAGAACCATTAGGTAAGTGTTACACGGTTTAAACGGTTCAATTAATTCAGATATTTGCAGACTGGTTACTAAAACAAACCTGGGATAGTTTCATTGATCACTGGTCGAAAAACTTGATTCATACCAACTTCCCAAGTAATACCAGTGCCTGGTTTGCTTGCTTCCGCTTTGCAGTAGATAGTGACTGGTTCATTTTCCCTCACTGTAAGTCTATTTTGCTCGTCAGTGGACGAAATGACCAGACGACGTGGTGGAACTGATGGTAACGAATGTATGATTAGCCGTAGCCACAATAGCGGTCATCAGAGGTCGTTAGTCAGTTTTACATTTTCTCAACTTTACTGGTAACGTTTTTTACACACCTAGCACGTTGATGTAAGCCTTTCGGGAGCGGATTTTCAGAAATAGATCTTGGCATTCATAAAAGGCATCATCCGCTATCGTCACATTTTTTATGAGCAAATTCTGTACACCTGAAGGTAAAGCCCTTTATATGTTATTGGCTTTGCAGTAAACAGTTGTTAGTCAGTAGAATAAACAAAAATAAACATAGCACATATTGTTATTTAAGCCTTAACCATGCAGATAAAAACTTGCCGTTGTTGCTTTTGGTTTGTTCTATGCTGTATCGTGTGGTAAACGCTGAACCAGCATTTGAAAATACAGCAAATCCGTCTTTTACCCACGTCACTGCGCCCTACGAAAAAAAGTTGCATTTGTGGAAGATGAGTTGATTTTTCAAGTTGCAAACGGATCCACTTACCTCATAATCTTGTATGTGACACTGAATGCGGATTTGCCTGGTTCCCGCGACAACTGTTTCGTTGGAGGGCTGGCGGATAAATCGGGCCGCAAAAGAGGTAACTGTGATACCTATAAAAAAGGAAACAATCAATCAATAAACGTATGTTGCAGTGATTGCTGTACAGGTCAAACCCCTGATTTTGCGTTTGGCAATTATCTCCCAAAGACAGGTTAGGGATGTACGACATAATTTTATCCTGGAGTAAGTAAAAAAATGTTTTTGTTACTAAAGCTTCTGTTTGCAAAACTCGTTTTGTTGTGCAACAGAACAGTTCTCTTTATTTTTTTCAACACAGTGCAAATTTAAGAAGAGCCGTCCTTGCGACAGTTGTTGCTTACTCAAGCCGCTTAGCAACTGGAAGCAACAATCCGTCCATTATTGGATCGGACATCGCTACGTTCCCACTGACATTCGGGCGCTATGAAAGGCCGCAAAATGGTGGCATACTGTGTAGCGAATCACACGAGCTTTTGTTGACTGAAAACAAAATAAGGGGAGGGAATTATGTGGTTGGACCCCGCGGCAAAAACTTCGATGTCGAAGTTGCTTGTTTTGCTGCGCCATAAAAAAGCAACGTGCAATAATCGTTAGGAACAAGACACGACTTAATTAAGCCACTGTAAACGCATCGTAAGCGAATGACGAAAGAGGGTAGCGATCGTATTCAAACGGGTGACTCTACCGGTAATTCTGGTACCCAACACAGTAACACACCCCACGTATGCGACACATACTGTAAACAAAGCTGTTTTTTAAACCATAGCAATTTGTTTATGCATTGTATGTTACTTAGAGTGTTATATGTTTTTACCCGATTACTTTCCAAACCATTATAAATACCACTGAAACAGCACCATTTTAACATAAAAACTAAACCTTATTATGACTCGTAAGGTCCCGTCGGTTTTGTACGTTAACCCTCCGCCACCAACAAGGCCGCAAATTTAATACGCTTTGTGTTTGTTTGCTTATTAAACGTAAACATCGCATTGCGCGATCTTATGCTCAAGAGATGAGCTTACAAGCAATCATTTAATCCAGCCCTGGCTTGCCATGCGGGTGGGAGGGAGGGACTAATAAACGGATTAAGGATTACGGAAGTTTTCGTTCTTGAGTGAAGATTAAACTGTCTCTCATATCCTGTATAAACTATAAAGTAGCCCGTGGTTTACTTGAAAAATAGGAAGTAACAAGCAGTTTTGACTCACCTTGATTCAAAATCAGCAAGCCAAATAAATATAGAACTTGACACCAGTTCACTGTTTTCAATTGTAACATCCTTGAAAATGTCAATTGTCAACACTCGCCAAACAGTTGTCAAAATTCCAAGAAATCTTCGCTCCGTATTTTTTTCATTCAACCTAGTTCTAAATGTATTTTCTTGTGCCTGTGTAAAGATAAATGTTGAGAATGAGAATAGGCAAGTCGAAAGTAGAGTCGAGCAAGGTCAACTCCGATACACAATCTTCAAGAAAGTAAAGATACGTACTGATACTGACTAGTACTACTGACCGACTAATAGCAGGCCACTTAATCAAGGGATTTGGGACTGCGATACGGCCCATGCCCAACCAACACCAGGCTAAATGGCCGATCATATAGTGTAAAATGGACCACGTTTTAACGCTGTAGTAACTACAACTTTAAGATCCAGCTATACTGTTACTTTTAATGACTTCCCCAATTTCTTTTGCTGGACTTTTCCAGAACTTCCAGCACAGTGCAAATGCGTACAACAACGAGTCTAAACTCTAAATACAACCGGATACGCTGCAGTAATCATCGCCTGGTCGGATTTATAGTGTGGCAAAACTGCCAACAATCGACTTTCATAAGTTTTCAAATGAGAGCGAACTACTTTGTTTCACTTTAATTTGCACTTACAATATACTAGATTACCGTGCGTAGCACAATGGACTAAATATACTAAACAACTTTATGGAGCACTTTCTAACTTTAAACTTTCTGGCTATGCTAATACATCCAATGTTTAACTGAAAATACATTTACTCCGCCCTATTACGTGCTGAAACGCACCAACACGAGCATGGAGTAAATCGACCAACAAAAGCAGTGGAAAGCATAGCCTCGAGCTCTCCCAAATTAAGGTCGTAAAATCATTGTATCCCTGATTAAAACGCCCCTTTTACCCTCTGGTCGTTAGCTTTCCTTCCAGTTCTGGAACACCTCAATCTCGCGATCAAATGTGACTTGTTCGTAGGAGCCACTGCCCTTATCATTTCAGATAGTGACAGTTTGCGCCACAACACACTTCCTTCTTAACGGAGAGAGGGCATTTTTTCCAATTTTTGAAGACCGGACGAACTCCATACCCCGCTGCGTTGGAACGCGCGACCCAGCACACGCATCGGGTGTAAGCGTAAACTCATTGCCAAGGGTAATTGTTTTTCTTACAACAAGCTGCGTTTAAAGAAGAGCGGACGTGTCGCAGGTTAGCAGAAACGTTTTGCTTCGAAAATGATGTTCCGTCTGCGCTGTGTCCGAATTTGCTTTTATTGCGAGACTTATATATGCATATTTGGCATATTTGGCTACCGAAAGATAAAGTTTATTTGTGGCCTTCACCTTCGTTTTGCATTAAATCCAACTCTCAAGAGCATTGTATTTGATCAATATAAACTATCAGCGCACCAAATACATCATCGACCCACAAGTTTAATCCTTGTCCTAATTATCGCATTTTTTTGTTTATATTAGGTGACCACACGCAACACGGCTATATTAAACAGTCTAATCGTATATATTTTAATACACACAGTTAATATATATAGGATAGGCTACTGTTGAAATATTGCAAGCGATATAAACGTAACTTGCAAGTAATGGACCTGGTAGATCGGCCCGTGGTTTGCACGCGCAGGTGATAATGATTTGCGCAAACATGCAATTATCTTCCTCAAACAAATCAAGATCGACTTGATAAGACAACGAATTTCCCTTCAACCTGGCAAGTAATTAAATTCTCGATATCCAGTATAAGTGTTATCACCAAGGCAGTAGCCACAGTAAAATCATAAAGAACGACAAAGTCCTGCGAAATCGTTTAACGGTTCTTTGTATATGTGTTAAAGGCACTGTTGCGTTTCCTGCACAAAACAATGCAACTAAAACATTCCTACCAGTCCTAATCCGTAAATCTTTGTGTAGGAAGACAGTAATCGCAATCCCTATTTTGGCCATAAAAGCAACCTTTGCAAATTTTCGGTTAATCGGATTTGTCTGGAACCTAGTCTAGAAGTTGTTGGACTCTAGAAACTATGAAACGGTTCAGACACAGAGAGCAAATTGTCGATCACTATGTAGACAGCTACACATGCGTAACTTTTACAATATGTCAAAAAACTCTGGTATCCTGCACAAATTCTGGAATCGATTAAAGGTATTCATAAACACAAACACACATTTTCTCGGTAAGTTCCGTTTCAAAAGGAAGTGCAAGCTTGTTCCACAACGCCTGCTGTGATAAATTGTCGTTTTACAATCAGCGAGTCAGCAGGTTCCAGGAACTTCTGCAAACCTATTCAATGCGCTGAGTAACAGGTGTATTCATCACACCGAACTGCAACAGTTATTAAGGTCTGCGCATTTAATGGAAAGGAAACCGGATGAAAGCAGCAGGATTAAACCACCAGGTGTTCTTAGAAATGTGTCTGTTTGTTGGATATACGGACCTCGACCGAAAAACTTATTACAATTGCAGCAAATGTTGCCGATGTTAAAAGCAAGATTGGTATCAAAACGATTTTTATTGTAACAAATCCATTGAAATGTTTTGTAAAGTCAGGATATTTTTACATTATTCCAGTCAAAACAATTTTTCCTGACAGCACACAAGCGTGAAAAATTAGGACAGTGAAAGCTTTTTAAAGACATGACATATCAAGTTTCGGACCCCCAGGCTTTTTTAAATATCTGCCACAGCGGGAAGCAATCTTGGGCGGGGTGGGCACAAAGAAATGACCCCAATATTGCGGCGCTCACAATCAAAAGGACGCGAGTCAGCTGTACTGAACTTCTTGGTTTGTTTTGTCGGGATGTGACGAATGAAGATTAGGAACAGGGTCATGTTTCCCTGTTTGTGTAACTGTGCATGTAAACAAAGACCGCAGCGCGTTAAAGATGATGAGTTCAATGCTGCATTCATATGTTTTGAAAGTGTATGGTTTCTTTGCTTCTAAAAATACCAAAATACAATATTATAGACACTAAGTAACAAGCAACCAAACTTGAATTCAGCTATTAATTAATGCACACATAGCGTTAAAATAACGTGTACGTCTTACTCCATTACAACAACAGAAGTTTCCTTCTGGTGCTACACTTATTCAATCCCCAAAACAAAACATATAATTCAATAAATAAAGTTTCACGCGTGCAGCTGTTCCACACCGCGCATTCCTTACAAAACTATTAAATACGCCACGATTCATCTGTTTGTGGTTATGGTTATGTCGACTTTAATCTTACGTCTGTATTATCATTTATTTTTTGCAAAAACTGCCAATTGAACCAGTTCGTTATATTTTATGATCAGAGAAGGCGTTTTGCTACCTTATCGTCAAAACGTCACATGCAATCAGAAGCGAGGACCGAAATGGTAAAGAATTCCGCACCGAAATGCCGTTTTAGATATCACCTGTCAACATTTCAGCTCTCCAGTCTAGTGTTATCACAATCACTAGGAATTTCGTCGACATTTACGAACCGTGAAAAAAACCAAACTGACACGCTGGATTTATTTTTCTGGACTTTGCGCTGTTCTGAGCTGTTTGCTATACTGTTTCCAAATAAAAACATAATGTCGCTTATTTTCACTCAAGTTTGACAACCATCAAGTGTGTATACTCCTTTTACTTCGGATAGAATCTGGCAAAAATGGGAATTCAAATCGGTGCTCTTATAAACTGCAAAACAAATCCAATTTGCGAGCAGACTGTCAACCAAACATTGTACTAAATCCGACAATGATAATATTACACTGAACATAGTTTTTCTACCTACAAAAGCAGCTTACGTTGCAAACCAAGCTTGGTGGGCCTGAATTAGGCCACAAATCAATTACAAGTTGCCCACTGCCTTCCTCGCAAAGCACGCAGCGCCATAAACATAAATTAACTCTGGAAGCCGCGTTAATCTGACCCGGCGCTACAGGTTCTTTAATTGGAATTGACTAAACGGAGCTGCGCGCTGTATGTATTACCGTGCCACTACTTCAAGACGTTTTGCACACCATATGATTTATGACACAACAGACAAAGGGATGACCAAATGTTGCGCAATATTTTAAACTATATTTATGTAAATTAGACCACAGTGTAGAGTTGTTTTCAGTTTTTGACCCAAAATTATAAACTCTAGCAAATTGCACATGGGAATAGAATAAAATTTACACCAACAAGCACGCAAGTTTGCACGTTTTGTGAAATTGTCAGAATACACAACCTAATTCTAGATGTGGATATTTTAAACGAGTTTCAAAAATGTCACGCGGACCTTTAACTATGTTGCCTAGTTTTGTTTTATATCAACAAATGAAACTTTTTGTTTTTTTTGTTTAAGCCGACAGAGGCAGCCTATAATCTTGTGCCATTAGTGTAGTGCTGTTGTACTATTATGTACCGTTTTTTTGTTCAGAAATCGAACTTCGTATAACACAACGGTTTCGGAAGAAAACGCCGTGGCCCAGCTGTAAACCATCGAGCTGTTTTAACACAGTGCACTATTTCATAATTGTTCACGCTGCTTTACTTAGTGGTGAAAATTCGCCAGTGACCAACCAGAAGAGTTTTTAAAGCATTTGAGAACGTAATGAATATAATCCGATTTTAAATGAGTATTTGTACCAGTACAGAATTTTTTTTACGTTCTATTGTCTACGGAAGATTCCCTATTAAGGAAAGTGTTTCAGCATTATTTATACCACAAATAAAAAATATATAACTCTTGTTGAAAGATAAGTTATAAAAGTTTCGACTAAAACTGCACGAGACTGCGTTGTGGTCGTGTGAAAGCCTGAAAGGGCAAATAAACGATACTACTGATCCGATGGGAATTGTGCAGCTACAACACTTGTTCACAGGGAGCAAGTGCAGAAGCGAAAGACAGCAGGTACTTTACTGTGACATCTCATTAGCCCTGTCGACACCCAAGGGATCACACTGCGCGTTGTATTAACTTCTGCCGACGAATAAAAGGTTGGAGAGATATCGAGACAAAGAGGGGAGGTTTTGATGTGTTTTGCGTTTATTCTCGAAGCGAGCAATGCAACTCCCCTGGCAAGAGAAACTTGATACGTGCCAAGGGAACAAATTGCTCGTCTTTTGCCACAAACAACACAGACAAATCCGCGGTCTAATTGAAAACAACATATTTTTTTCTGTGCTTCGTGGCGTGTTGGATTTAAGCGATGTGAAAAATGTTTGTCCATTTCCGAACCGATCCATCCTAGCTCTAATGTTTGCATTAAAAAATTTTTGTAGCTTTTTCAGTCTACATAGATGCCTGAGAGAGAACATAATGATCAACTCATTCATTCTGCGTATCGCGACTTACAATTAATACTCAATTTCAACAAGAGCAAACCCACAAGAGCAAACTTTCAGAATGTGCTGGGACGCATTAAAAACCTTGAAATGGAAATTAGTTTTTGTTACCAACAAAAATCAAATATCAAAAAGGTTGCCCAGATTTGTATGTTCTAACCCAGTCTCAGGCAGTTGTGCTTTGCTGAGCAAGAAACTTAAGCTGCATTACCCCAACCAAGCGGATTCTAATGAGTTGAAGTCGCCTTTCATAAAATAAGCAAAAATAATCCAACGGACTTGCAATGAAACAAGTAGGCCTACATCGACGGAGAACTCTTTTTTTTCACGGGGTTCGAACCCAGGAACCTCCCGGGGACGAATCCCGATCAATGTTTTTTTATGTCTGTAATGTGAGTGAGGCGCGCCAGACCATTCGGCCAAGCTCTTGCCCTGATTTGCGACAGTCGAGGACGATTTGAGAGACATAAGGGTTTTGCGTCACCCATCGGATTGCTTACAAGCGCTTCCATGGAATGCAATTCAAACTTAAATAAAATAGCAAAACTTAAAGGATCATAGCCAGGTTACATAAATATCAAAATACACTAGAAAAAAGTAAAAAAAAGTTTAGTAGGCTAACATACAAAACGATCCGCAACTGCAAGATAGTTGTTGATTTGTCAAACCATTTATTATGACTGTGTTATCTGCTAAGCATGTTAATTAAAAATTATACTGCTGTTAAGCAGGAGGCCCATTGTTGAAACCAGTAGGATCCAGATCTACCTTAATGTGAGAAAACAGCCCCAATTTAGCATCATTGATTAATAAGCTGCAACAAACGTGCGGCATGCACAGAATTTGTATTTGCTGTTGTTGGGCAGGCCGATCCTTAAAACACAAAATATTTTAATATTTTTATCACGTTTGTTAATGTTAAACAAATACGAATGCTCCAAATAAATTAGTATCCAAATAAATAAATCTGCGACGAAATGGATGCACTTTCTTGCGAAATTTGTTGGATGCCTGGAACAGCTGGATTTAAGGAAGATCAAGCCGCATTGGTTACTGTAAACAGCGAAAAGCTTTGAACTAAAAGTTATGTTTTACACTTTTAAATGCCGTTTATGTAACCTTAAGGAACAATTTTTGAAGACTTACATTGTGTTAGTTTCGCCGACTGGTTTTGTATGTCATGAGGACATATTTTAAGTAAAAATTAGAAAAGGAAAAGTAAAGAAATATTTTGGAAGAACTCTGTCTCTGTATATCGAAAGTCACCTTGTTTAAAAAAAATGGACGCTCATTACATGTCAAAGATAACTATGGCATCTGTTAAACGGCCGGTAGTTAAACAAAGTCTCACTTCATACAATAGTGGTCATCTTGGTTCAGCAAGTGAAACAAAAACAAAGGTACGGTAATTTGTAAAAAAAAAACTTTAAAAATAAATGCCCTTATATTTCATTTATAACCTTTAATATTTGTTTTATTTAGGAGTTTTCAGAAGATGTTGACCCACTTTATGTTCATCAACCTGAACCACAAAACTTTTCAACATATTCTGCATCCGAGCCACTTACACTGCAAGCCTTTGAAATGAACAGAGAAACCCTAACAGCAGAGTTTTATGGCAAACTGCAAAGTCTTAGAAAGGAACATAAAAAGACTTTAAAGCTTCTCAGTCAGTTGTACGATGAATCTGACACAAGGTTAAAATACAACAGTAAATTTTTTTAGCTATTTGTACTACTTTTTCTCCTGTATTCATTTGACTTTATTAGCAGAATCTTTAGCTTCCCTGTTAAGTGATGTTAAAGCTGCATATTGTAACAACTATTTTAACCTTAAATTTACTCATGTAAAGCCCAGGTAACTTTTGCAATATAGTTTTATACAAAACCAACAAACCTTACCTTAGCAATTCTTGCCTTTCAGTTTTATTTTTTATTTTGTATAACAGACAGTGTCACTCTCAACTGTCACAACATCGAAAAACCCCAGAACTCAATGAGAGCAGAAAGTTATATTCCTGGACTAAAAGTTACCATATGGATTCAGAATCGGATGATGAACCAATTCAGATTCCAATCCATCCATCAAGAGCTGTCCACTTCCAGCATGAAACGAGTTCACAAGACTCACAAAACATTTCAGATGATTTACAAGAGGATGAATATGATGCTAAGATGAGTGACATTTCTTCTGATGCTAACTCAAATGAAAATGAGATCACAAGAATGTGGGATGACTTTCATCTAGAAAGTTATATTGAACGTAAAGGTCCAAACAAAAGTATAAAGGCAAAAAGAAACAACATTCGTCCCAAAACTGCTCCACCAGCTAAAAAAGAGTGGTCACCTATCATAACAATTCCAAAACCATTTAAAATGACTTTAAGGGAAGAGCAGAAAAAAGGAAAATCACACACAAGGTATTTTACGTTTATGTTTGATCAGTTTTTTGGCGATAAAAGTCAAACATTATTACAACATTTTGTAGATGATTTGCTATACAAGATATTTTTTTTGTAGATCATCACATGAAATAACTTTGTGCAATCAAGAAAGAGCAGATATGGAGCAGGATGAACTTGGGTTTAAAATTAGAGCTCGTGAACCTCCAGCTCACATCTACCTTCCTTTGTACAATGAGTTTAAAGAGCGACAGGAACAAAGATCAAGATTTAATCGTGAAAATGCAATTTCAACACTCGTCGCATTGCAGAAACCATTTTCATTTGCTGAAAGAGAGGCTCAAAAACAAAAAATAAAGGTTTGAAGTCAACAAAAGTTTTTTTTGTTAAAAATGTATTAATTTTGAACTAGATCACATATTATCAACTACTATGCTTGTTTTGTTTAAGTGTTTTATATTCGTTAAATTTATTTTCTGGCATAGCTTTAAACATACATATATATATATATATATATATATATGCATTTTCATAAAATTATTTTGGTTTTGATGTAACATGTTTGTATGTTTGCTATTGTTTCAATCCCAGTCCTTTTAAGCTTTGCAGGTAGGACATCAAAAAATAAAACATTCAAAAGCTTTTAATTGATTACAAAAAAATAGGAAATTACAGTATTAAATGATTTGCATTAAAGGTTTGTTCCTGTACTTAAAAATTACACTGTGTAAAAATGTAGGAACAGCAACGACAGAAAGAAGAAAAACAAAAGCTTCGTGACATTAAGAAAATGGCGAACTTTGAAGCAAGTCCTGTTCCTTACAGTGTTCATGATCCATCTGTGTGTGATCGTATTGTAGAAGAGGGGTTGTATCGAAAAATTAAAAAGAAAATGAGGTATTTTCAGTGTAATGGAATAACCAATTCTTACAACTTAAAGTGTGCATTTGCAGTTTAGTTTTTTGTAATCTTTTAAAAACTATAAATCGCTAAAATTTTGACATTGAAAATTTGTTTGAGGGGGTCCACAAACCACAGGTTAGAAACTCATGGTTTACAATGGAAGAGAAGCGCAGTTGGATATTTATGTAGTTTTGTGTTAACATGCTAGCAACTCTTCAAAGGTCGGAAGATCTAATGCGTTCGTCAGCGCTACCACCACGCATGCAGGCTCACGAGATGATGGCTAACGAGAAGCGTCGGGCTTGGCAACGTGAAGTGGACAAACAAACGGCCTACACATTCCGCCCTGAAACACACAACGTCCCGAATTTTGACGCCCTTCACAAACGTGAACAGTTTGAAGGTTACCAGCGAAAATGCGAGCAGCAAACTACAACTTCGGAACCGTTTCGCTTGCGAACCACCGAAAGATCGCGCCAAAAAATAGAATCTCGAATAGCTGATGCTGATAATTTAGAAGGAAGTTTCACCAAACCAACGAAAAGTAAACGTAGACCCAAAACCGCTGTTGATATGTCTCTCACTGGTAAGCTGTGTTGAAGGTCTATACTTTATTATACAGTAGCATTATTTTGCTTGTTGCATTATTTTACCTGCATCTGCTTTCTAAGTTTCTGAAATACTTTTGTCAACACGGTTTTATAGTTTTGCAGATAAGCTTATACACCGTATACTATTACTCTGTGAAACTCTAATGTGGATTGGATTAAAGCCCAACAAGGTATACTTCGAGTTTTTAAACAGAGATCATGTTATTTGTGCCAGATTCAATCCCTGCTCGCCTAACTGACACTTCCCGTCTTCGCATTGAAAACATGCGACGATCTCTCCAGGAAGCTGAGAGAGTTATCCAAAGAGCAAAGCAAGAGGATGAAGAACGGAAGGAGAGAAGGAAAATGATTGCACAGCGTGTTGCACAGAAATCATCTGGAAACGATGTGGTGCTGACGTCAGCGTCGGAAAAGGAGGAAAAGCTAAGACAATACAAGTAGGACAATTTTTACATCTGACCATTGTAACCATGCAGCAGGAAGTTCATATACAACTGGGAGCATGTAAATTGAGAGATATGTATCAGGTTTCTCGCATTTGCATGGGAAGATTATAAACCAAACAGTATAATATTTGCTGATGTGTTTAAAAGAAATAAACATAGGCGATTTTTCATTGAAAAGCTATGATTATTTTAGTTATTTGGCCGTGGCGTACATTTTTTTCCTGTCTTAAAACACTGTAAATTAGGTGTGTGTTATTCAACCTGTAAAATCGAGCCTGACATGCAACTTTGCTTGTGTTTAACTATGGGCGCTGGTCCCCACAACGAAACTCTTCCGTATTTCACCTATCCATTTATTTATTTGCAGAAAGCAGCTGCGCGAGCGTCAAATAGAATATAAAAAGTTCCTTCATGAAGTTAAACAACGAGTTGACGAACGGCCACTACTTTTCGAACTACAGGCAGAGGTAAATTTATTTTATTACAAAACGTTCGTAGTAACCGACAAGGTTGTGGAAATCTCACTCTACAAACAGTTTGGCAACAGTTAAAATATTTCCATCCGCCAGTCAGCCTTCTCCCGTTATACCATTGAAACATGTTTTGCAGACATAGTTTTGAATAAAAGCATGGTTTCCAACCCATAAGAAAATACTTGCAACGGCAAGCCTTTATTGGTTTTGTTTCAGAAAATGGCGAAAGCTCAAGCAGAGAAACGATACAAGGAAATCCTGGAGAGTTCAGGCCTTAGCGATGACTTTGTTGTTCACAAAAGTCGACTCAGCGCTAGTTCTGACGGATCGACGAACCTCGCATCACGTGACCTGCTTGCGACCAATGACGGTTATGCGAGTGACGCATTTGAACCTGATGACGATACTGACAGCTCGTCAAACTACACGGAAACGCAGAAGTAACTAGAAGGGTGGCTTAGCACATATTGCCCTTGCACATACACTATGATCTATTTTAAAACATATATATATATTTCCTATGCTTATTTTGTATTGGGTCCCATATTAGCCATCGTCTTTTATAACCTTGGTTGTTTCTGCAGGCAAAAACTCATGGGTCCCCACACATGCAAAGCTGAAAATAATGCAATTCAATAGATAACAATGAGTAAGTTTGGTACTGTGAAGACAAACACAGTGATTGGTACTGTGCATATCTAAATATGCTATATGGAGTAAAAACTATGTAAATTAAAAAACTCATTTTAGGGGGCTAGTAGGATAACTAATTGAGGTTCAACACAAACAAACTTAAAAGTAGTAAACCACAATGACTCAATCAATAGTACTGCAAAATTTCAGTCCGATCTGCCAACGTTTAAAATTTCAACCACTAGAGGTGTTTTGAGCAACAACCGTTAATGTTTCTGACGTCAAAGGGCTGTTAACAACCCCCGAACTGCAATGGCGCAATAACGATAATTGGCATACTTTACAAGCTATCCAAATTTTAGCCAATTTTGACATTGTTTACAAACTCACCCCTTTTAGGGGGCTAGCGGGGTAAATACTAGGGTTATCCGGACAAACAAAGTGGGATGCACATCTACATAACTATATCTACCATCTGTATAAGTTTCAGCCACATCCATCAAGCATTTGATAGAAAAACGAGTCGGACAAACTTCGGGGAAAAATACCCATTTTAGGGGGCTAGCGGGGTAAATACTAGGGTTATCAACAAAAACAAAGTGGGATGCACATCTACATAACTACATCTACCATCTGTGTAAATTTCAGCCAAATTCATCAAACATTTGATGGAAAAACGAGTCGGACAAACTTCGAGGAAAAAATACCCATTTTAGGGGTCTAGCGGGGTAAATACTGGGGTTATCAACAAAAACAAAGTGGGATGCACATCTACATAACTATATCTACCATCTGTGTAAATTTCATCCAAATCCATCCAGGATTTGATGGAAAAACGAGACGGACAAACTTTGGGTAGAAGAAAAAAAAAAGAAAAAAAAAGAAAAAAAACAAAAACATTTTGAGTAAAATCAATATGTGTCCCCTTCAGGGAAGGGGACCCATAATTATTCAAGTCCAAATAACGATTGTGGTTATTTTATAAAGGCAAATAGAACAGAATCTTGCTCTTTGCTAATGCGTGATCTAATTCAGTGCTTTTCAACCCGTGTGCACGGTGCAGGGTGCACCAAAATATGCATGGGGTGCACCAGTACGAAAAGGTATACAAGGGTGCATCACAAACTTTTGATTATCCATTAATATTTGACTTTCAGGATATTAGAAAAAATGTAGGTTTCAACTGATGTATAAACGAACCTCTGTATTTAAAAAAAAAATGTTGACAATGTCTAACACTTTCAGTGGGGTTGATATATCTACGTCAAAAGACGCTTTGCGCAGAGTGCAGATTGACGTTAATTTATGTCAACCGCACTGAAAGTGTTAGACATTGTGATATGCAAAATGATTTTTCATATCGCTTTTTACCTCAGTTTACTTTTTAAGTAAACAGGGTGCATGAGTTCGTCACAACAACTTTAAGGGTTCACCAAACCAAAAAAGGTTGAAGAGCACTGATCGTTTCGTCTTTTCCTAACAAAAATAATTTTATTTTTTTAGGGTCAGCGAAGAATCTGGTGGAACAGCGAAGGTTACATTTGCTGAAAGTGTAGATGGGGGTAGCTCCGACTCGCACGATGCAAAAGAACGAGAGGAGGAAACAAGAACTAAAGAGATTGAGTTTGAGTGAGCAAAATGTTTTTTCGCGAGGTCTTTCCGAACAGAATCACGAAGAGAACTTGGACACGTAAATATTTAAAATCGAGGAAAACATTTCAAACTTGAAAAGAAATACAGTGTGCAATTCCAGTTCTAAACCAATTGAATTAATACCGGATATAAGGCATTTTGGAGATCCGCAACAAATATGCCTTGTTTGCAAACATCACGCTTTTCAGTGTTCATGACTCGTAAAGCTGCTACAAACACTAAAATACACGTAAATGATTTGTGCCAAATGTTGTATTTTTGTTGTGTTGTCATAGATTTTAACTTCAGTGTGTTGCACAATTTTGTTGGCATAGTTATACAGCATAGAAACCCTAGTTTTTCAAGTAAAAATACTATCATGTTTGTCATGTTAAGTTGTTAACATAAACATAAATTGCGACTGTGTAACATCGTTGAGTTTATTGACTACTGATAAGGTTACCGCTTTAAGTTTTATCAGGGCTAAAAATTTTATACAACGATGTGCGTGTTCTACACGGCGTCGTATTAATGTTCTTGTCCCAAGTACAAATAGTCCTGGAGAACTGCGATTGTTCGCAAGTTACTGTTCGGTTCGTTTGTTTTATGTCAATATCTAATGTTGTGTTGTTTGCTCACCTTTTGACTTTTGCTTGTTTAAATATTTTTTGTAAAATGCGTAGTGGAGGTTTATATACTAACTAACATGTGCCGAGTAGTTAAAGAAAAAAGTCAAACCACATTGAAATGCTGTTTTGTACGCTAAATTAGGTATTGTCAGCCTGCGAACTTAGGTTCCAATTAATATTTTTTGCTCTTTAAACCAGTGTTTCCAACTTTACGACAAACATTTCTGACCATGACACACAAACGTTTTTCATTTTAAAATTATTGGGCAACTTTAATGGGCTGAGCCTGCATTTTATTATGGACGATACCGCCGTGTGATGGCACTGATTGTTTTGTCAGAATATTGTTTGGTATGAAAAGCGTGGTGCAACCACTTCCAAGGATTATTACAATGTAATACAAATGACAGTTCTACTTAATTGTGCATCCAACAGAAAACATTAGTGCAGCTTACGGTAAAATTTATTTTTATTAGACGAAAAATGATAGCTTTTGTGGTTCCCTCGAAATTAAGAAAAGCAAATCATTCGAGGTTGAGTCAAAAGTGAAAAGAAGCACAGTGGATGAAATAAAGCCCTACAAGCTACAATGAACGCCTTTTATGTCGCCGCTTTCTTTTTCAAAACGTCCAGTTCTCGAACGTCAATCCCAACTCTTCGAAGTGTGCGTTTCACGTGGGACTTCCCCTCTTCCGTAAACCACTGGCGGCAGTACATTATTTTCATGACATCACGTAATAGGTCCCGCTCACGTTTTCTAAACAACAGGTTTAGTTGAAACACGTTGATTTGGATCAAACCGGAAAAGTGTTCCATTTGTTTTGCTAAAAATAATGAGACCTTAATTGGGTTAAAACCTGAGACAACATTATAAACTGTTGATGTCAGGCATAAATATAAACTAAATAATGCTTTTCTGACAAACGTATTGTTTAACTGACGTTTCAACGTCCTATTCAGGTCACATTTATCCGGGTAATAGGCCTACTATTCCAAAAGTAAAACCCAAAACGAACAAAAAGAAAACAGCGACACCATAAGCGTAAAGATTATAAACGCAACACGCAAGACTTCAAATCAAAAGTCTTCAAGCAACAGCCTGTAATGAGCAGAAAGCAACACGTCCGCGTTAATGATTATGGTGTCGCACTCTTCCTACAGACCATGAACGACCTGAATATACGCTATAGCCTATAGGACGTTAAAACTTCGGCTAAATCAATACATTAGCCACAAGAGCATTATTTTGTTTACAGAGACTATACATTGTTTCAAAAATAGCGATTTTTACTTACAGTTGCACTAATATTTCGCGGTTTTTGGTATCTTGAAACAGAAGGATTCTCATTTCAGCATCTCGCATGTCTGGTGAGTCTTTTAGTTCGCCGTTAGCAAGTGCACATTTAGCTGCACACTTTAGGCACTGTATGGAATATGCCAAACCTAAAGATACAAACAACAGTTATAAACAAATATTTAGCTATTGGCAAATTCCTAACTGATTTTTTAAGGGTCTGAATTTTGGTTGACGACTACATGCGTGCATTGCGCAACAAAACGTTGGGCGCATATAACAATTAATTCCTCTAAGCAGTTTTTTGCTCACAGATATTGATGACAAAAAAGTTTGTAGCTTATTAGCTTTGTAAATGAGCAGCGTATGAATCTTCTCTGAAGTCAAACTTGAGAAATAAATATTTTACGATTACCGTTTAGTTTCTCTTTCATAACGTCTTCGGTATTGGTTGCGGCATCCGTCCCAACCTGAACGATAGATTTTCTCCTGCTGCTATGACTAGTGGTAGGAGGTTTTTGGTTGGTCAGTTTCTCTACCTCTTGCTTGGAAGCCGCAAATTTTAACATAACTGCACTGAGCTCGCGTTGAAGAACATCCTAAATACATACACAAGCATGCTAGCTTCAAATATAAAATAGGAATTTGTAAAAGCAAACCTGTTTCGTTTTGGTTTCTTTTTCCTTCTTCTCATGCAACTGTTTTAGTTTCTCAATTTCAATAGCAGCGCTTTCCAGTTTGCTAGAAGTTTCTCTTGCAGCGCTTTCATACGTCACCGTCAGTCGGTCTCGCTCGAGGTTACTTTTGGTCAAATCAGCCTGCCATTGGTCAAACGCAATTTTGGCTTCTCGCTCCTGCAAAATACAACGTGACAATGTAACGTCACAGGGTAAGATTATGACGTTACAGTTTACAATAACGGACTTTTTGTGGTAAGCATTTTTTAAAACAGGTTGTGTTCTACAATAGTGCTTCCCAACGTTTTTCACTCAACAAAATCTAGTGCAAATTTTATAGTTTAAAATACTGTTCTGTCATTTTAAATGCTATGTATTGCATTTCGGTGAACTAAACTATTTATGTAGGTCGGCGAGATCAAGATAATCGACTCATTCCCAGGCAGTATTGTGCTCATAGTAATTGTTTCAAACCTTTTCTTTCATTTCCTCCTTCAACTTTGTGACCTCTTCATCTAATAAACGATTTTGTTCCGACTTCACCTCCAACATTCGGGTGGCACCTTTTGTTTGTTCGCCCAAGTTGATCTTAAGAGATTCGATCTCATTTCGCTGTTTTTCCTTGTAATGTAAATTAGTAGGCTATTAATACACGGTACTCTATAAATTAACAAAAAAAATTAAGTGCAGTTTTGTTGTCATTATTGCCCTTCTCAGGAGGTTCTATTTAATTTCTCGATGACATGTTTTAAAATATATAAAGCTGCATTTTTTCAAAATAATTTACCATGAGAGCTGTTTCTGTTCTTCGAACCTCTTGAAGAGATTCAATCTCGAACAAACTAACCATTGTAGAAAGTTTATTCTTGTAATTTTCTATTAGTTCTTCTGATTTACACAGTTCTAATCGTAGATTTTCCTGTAATTGAACACCATTTAATTTGTGTTAACTCTCTATCAATCCTTTACATTTTTTTATGCTACACCAATTACCATAGTTTGCATTTTGTTGCTATGCTCCTGATTTAGTCTTTGTAGCTGAACGACGACATCATTCTCCTTTGTGTCTAAAAGTTTTCTTTCAAGTTCTTCGATCTTCAACTGCTTTAAATCCTAAACGCCGAGACTTCAGTTGTTGTGGGTTACATATTAGTTGGTTATATAGGGCGCCTCTGAGCTAAATCATTCTAATTTGCATATGAATACATAATATAGTTAAGATTCGAACAAACTGAAAATGTGTTTCAATATTCATAAGTTTTGTTGCAAAAAAATGAACAAGCCGATATGTGCAAAACCATTTTTTTTGCAGTGAGCTCGGAGAATGACCTTAGTTATACTCCCGGATAGTAATGAGTTTATCAATTAAGTTTTTGTGACGCAGACGAAATGTTCGGATTACGAACAAAATTCTCCTATCTGCGATTATAATTTGAAAAATCATAATTGTAGTGGTTTTTATATTAAGTTTGGGCTCGGGCTGAAAAAATTGACTTTAAAGTATTTTTGGCATTTAAATGTTAGCTGATTTGGGCAAAAAGGTGGCCAGTTCAACGTATCATACAATTTAATTCGTTGAATTCCTATGGTCTATGTCTATGACATTTAGATACAAACAGAAACCATACAAATTTCATTAAAAATCATACCCGGTCTTTTTTGGAAAACATGATGAGATGATCGTAATTGGCTTTAATTTGCTCCTCTCGTTCTGCGCATTTCAAACAACACGATTTTTTGTCCGAATTTAACGTCGTCTGTCGCATGACGTCACTAGCGCTTGGCGAAGCGCTGCCGTTCATGTGAAGTTGTTTGCTCGACCTCATGTCATCCATCTCACCCCTACTGTTGATGACATCAAACGCTGCAGGCATTAATGACGCTGCAAACGCCTCTTTACGGTCAGTGTCTTTGGATCCAGTTGGAGGTTTAGTGGAAGTCAGCGACTTTATTGATTCCTTGGGTGGAGTCGGTGTTCTAGCGTACATGTTATCAAGCTGGTGTTTGACTTTGGTATCACGGCTCGGAGAACCGTTACCTTTTACAGAAACTCGGCGCCCCAGGTCATACATGCTGATTTCACGATCAGGGCTTGTGATATGGGGAAGAGAAACAACTTGGCCGCCGTTTAATAACTCGCCACTGGCACCATTAATCTGCCAGTAAAGTGCTGACTTTTCTTTGGAATCATCGGACTTTCGCGTATTTGTGGTAGAGTCAGATGGCTTTGCCTTATTTCTTCTCTTTGACCTTTTCTCTGTTGTTTTAAAGTCATCTTCTTGACTCGATCTCCCACTTTTACTAACACTCCCTTTTCTTGATCTGCTGTTCTCCAAACTCGTGTTGGCCTCACTGGTAGATGTTGTGGCGAATTCTCCGTCGATTAGGTTAGTGCCACATACAAATGACGATCTGGCATTAATTGGTGGCAATGAACCAGTGTAGGAGGGCTGATGATCGATAACTTGCGAACTTGTATCATCCGGCGAATAGTTTGAAGATAAACCGGCTTCTTCTAAATCATCAGAAGATTCCTCCTTTTATAAAATAAACTCCAATAAAATTCGATTTTATTTTTAACGAGTTTTTACCGTATACTGTTGCATGATTGCAAAAAACGAATTGTTTTCATGTGATTCTTGAAACGACGCAATTATGGTTTGGTATCATCTCATTGATAAATTTATCATTGATAAAATGACATATTTAACCGCATTATAAAATGTACAGATTATTCACTTTGTCATCAACATTTATCAGCACATGATTGTGCTTTTTATCGAGATCACCAGCAAAGTGGGCAATAAGTGTTGTTTTAGCATCAGGGTATCTTAAGATTTAATATCACAAATGTCAAACAATGAGCATTGTGTTGGGTAAGTATTGTTATTTTAACACATACCTCGAGGACCAAAGTCTCTTCTTCTATAATCCTTTCATCTACTTGTGGTACAGGTTCGTTTTTCACCATCATGGCGAGACTTGCAAACTGGAGGCAAACGAGGGTCTCGTGGGCAGAATTTGGACACGGGGAAGCAGCCACGAGTAGCCTGGTGGCGCAATTTCCACCTAACGGTTCTTTCAGTAATCTCGTGAGCTTTGAATCTCTGCAAACGCAGTGCAGTATTAGAAATAACGAGCATTACAAAACCATAGATATTCAGTGTCTATTCTTTTGAAAGTTTATTTGTGATAAGAATAATCTAACCTGAACAAGGATGGTTGATGATTTTCTGGATCAGTAAGCGACTGAATAACTTTGCTGAAAACCTTGAGTGATTTATTTGCTTTAGCCGTTGCGTTATTTCCCGAGTCATGCGTCGAATGTTTGGTGGACTGCACAATATAAGCAATCTTAAGTCGGTCACTAAATTCACCATTACTCAGCTGTAAAAACCGAGGTACAAACCAGCATACATTGAACTAGAAACCAAAAACTAAAAACATATTTCTGACTTACCCTGCTCACTCCTACAAGGTCGACAAAGTCAAACTTTCCCACTGTTGTTCGAACACGGATAGGTTTTGATCCCTCATCTCCGTCATCCTGCTCTTCTTTGCGGAAGTACAAAGTGAAGATGGTGTGGCTTCTCCCAGCATCCCGAACTAACAACCAACAAGTAGTAATTCATGGTAACTGCTTCAACCAACTGCACGCTAAATTTAGAGCTTGTAAAACTGTAACCCATTCGCAGCAAACAATTAACAGATTTCTTTGAGGCCTTGACCAAACAACCACGCACTGTGAGAATCTGTAGGCTATCTCTTTCTGTAATCTTTTTCTGCATCTGTTTTTTTCTAAGTTCTTTAACCCCAAACTTACGTCGGTTCGGGTTACGCCGTAGTTGTTTGGTGACGTCATCAATGTTGCGAACAGGCAGTTCTGTAATGCCGTTCAAGGTTGGTGAGTCGCTGGTGTCATGGAAACGAATGCTGTCTGTCGCAGAAGAATCCTTAAAATGGATATTTTTTCAAATCTTGACCAAAAATAAAGGTAACAGACAAATTACAAAACAATACACATTTTTGTGTTAAATACAATTTAACTTGTCGATGAAATGTGTACATAGTACGTTGAATAATGCAGTGCTCTTCAACCTTTTTTCCCGTTGTATACCTTTTACAATTTTTAAGCAACTTTGTATACCCTACACATAGCAATTTATAATTGTGCATAGAAAGTAACAGTCTACCAATAGGTAGGCTACTTGCCTGGTCGCGTGAATTATTGTCATACAAAAGGCCAGTAGTAGACAACCTGTGGCCGTGAACATGTAAACTGAAATATTTGGCCCAGAAGCCCAGAAGCCGCATGTTTGAGACTTTTTGTAAGCATATTATGGGTAAACAATGCGAAAACAGGCATCATTAGCGTCACAATTTAGATGGTGACGTTATAAACAGTAAAGTCTGATCCCTAGACTGTTCTACGTAACAAGCTAGAAAATAAATTGACCATCAGGCACTATTAATAAGGATTTACGATGCGGCCGTCACAGCGGAAAGGTTGTGCACACCCTGTGCTACGACCAGGAAATTTGGCATACAAAAGTGTGTAAACCTATAAGAAGTTGATTTAATGGCTGGCTTGTTGCTGCAATCTTTCAGCGATGTGGACATGTGGTGTGGTGTTGACTTGTTCTCAATTTTTTGTATTCACAATCCTTTACTCCAGGGCCTTTAAAAGTAAAATTTCAGAAAGTACCTTGTTCAACCTTAACAGACTCCAGGGATGTGCTTATTTGCTTCATAATTCACATTATTGACGCAACAATCCCAACCTGACGCAATAATATTTACAGCAAGCAGGTCAGTCTCACATAGGTCACCAGCATGCTATGTCTTCCTGCATTTCATAAAAATAGCGATGTTTAGTAACACTGACCTCAGCTGTATTCCCTTCGTATACCTTTCTTCAGTCGTATACCCTAGTTTTAATGTGGTATACACTTGGGTATACAGTATACCCGGTTGAAGAGCACTGGAATAATGGATATAGGGTACTTTTTTATGATGAAGTAAACCTACCAAAATATCATAAAACTTTTCGTTATACAGTTGGAGGAAAGACATCGTCAGGGTTGCGGTATTTGGCAATTTGTCCAATGCTTTGCACAATTATGCAATTATTAAGGTAAAGAGCAACAAAATTTGAGCGAAGTAAAGTTAAAAATTTCCCTGAACCAATGAGCAAATAAATTTTAAAATTTGCTCTTGAATCAACTTTAGTTTTATGTTAGAAAGTTGTATGACAGCACTGATCGTTATGAGGATACTGGTTAATATGGATTCGGTGGCTCTGATGATAATTCCTTTGTGCTTTCCACTACTTGCTTTGCCAAACAGTGCGTGACTCTTTCCCGTTCCTGGTGATCCATACGTCACAATACATGTGTGGTGACCCTTTGAATAAATACACTCTTACATCAGTTGATGTTGTGTGTAAAACTCTGGGATGCAAACCATACTTTATGCGTAAACTGCATGGTTTACTTTATGTATGCTACATACATATTAGTGTTTGTAGGTTTATCATTCAATTACCGGTGTACAGCTGCACAAAATCTGCACTTCAGAAAAACAATAAATCACGTAAGAATTTAATAAATTGAACTAAACTGTCTAAGACATAAAAAAGGTAAACCTTTAACATCATTTCAACAAGGGGATGGGTTGTGACGTCATAAACGTCTTTCTGCGTCGATGACTCGTCGAGTACGCTGTCGAAGTGAAATGAGTGCTTGTTGCCGTTCTGTTGACGCGAAAACACAGTGCTTAGCCAATGACTGGATGAAAGTAAAGGGTGGTTTGAACAAACGAAACAGTTGTTTTACCCGATAACAATAGATTCTTTGTGTTTGTGGTTTTGATGTTGAAATTCTTTTTAGTGACCTGTTTATTTAGCTCATGTGACACTACA
This sequence comes from Phallusia mammillata, assembly GCF_965637545.1. Classification (NCBI taxonomy): domain Eukaryota; kingdom Metazoa; phylum Chordata; class Ascidiacea; order Phlebobranchia; family Ascidiidae; genus Phallusia; species Phallusia mammillata. The sequence continues at coordinate 18,677,217 of NC_137252.1, read as the reverse complement.
CATGTTCGATTGAACAAAAAAAATTACAAAGTGAATGCATATAAAGCCATGAACGTACTGCCTTAGGTTTAATGCGGACTTACATTTTCCTTCTTAGCACTCGGCCTGGTACAAAGAACAACCACCTTTCCATCCTTAACGGTCGTGCTGCGAAGCCTGTTGCCGGATGTGCCTAACAATTGCAGGAACAAATATTGCACAATGTGGAGTTGTGGACAGACATTTGTTCAGAATCACAAGCATCAAAAAGTGCCAACTATTTAATAATCGATGAGTTTTAATGTTTTTTGCAGCGAGTGCTAAGTATGCATTTTTGTTAAAAAAACGCCTAAGTACCCATACGTTTATTGTAGAAAAATGATTATGGCATCAAATATGTCGCAATTGTGGTCATTGTGGATTTAGCAGTAATCACATTTGAATTTTTTTAAACCATGTATAATATTTTCCTCTAGGGAGTATTAAATCCACAATGTACAGTTTGTAATTGCTAGCACAAATGCACTAGATCAAGAAATCTTTACCCTTTCACTCAACAAAAGTCATGTTTAAACTGCTTACCACACTCTTGATCTTCCAATGGCCGTAAACGAACGTGAACTTGGAAACCCAGCCGCGCATTTTCATCAAAGTCAGTTTGTGAATCGCCACATTCGTGATTTCTAACGATTGCCTTGTAGCCTAGCCGAGTGTTTCCATCCGAGCAAGCCGTACTGGGCACCGATGATACTGAATCTGTGCTGGATGCGGTTTTCGGAGTGCTGGAGTGGTAAAGTCTTGGCGACGAATCAATGCTTTTTGTGCTTGCTTCACTTCTATCAGAGTAAAAAGACGACATGGATGAATTAGTTGTTTCTCTTTCTATCACTAACGGTTTTGATTTTTGCTGACGACTATTTTTGGTTCTGTCTGCGCGTATGGTCATCATATCAGCCCTCTGCGTGTACACGACTTCTTCGCGAGCTCGATGATTTACAGGGACGACTGGTCCTAAAGAAGTTTGACGGCAAATGTCTGCACAGGCCGTAGCTGGCAGGCCGTGTGGTCGAAAACCTTCTTGAGACTCATTATACTTGCTAAAACTAGTCGAAGAGTGATTCCAATCTCGTATGCGCGGTTGTGCAGTGGTCGGAGGCCAGAGAACGTGTAATGGTGCAGAATCTCGCGGCGAAGCATCCAGTAACCCCATAGACCGAAGGCACGCTGATGGATTACGGATTGGCCCTGACAGGTCAATTCTTTTCATTTTGACTCCATCTGGAAAGTAATTTCTCGCCCCCCGAATAAGGGGAGTGCGGGGAATATTAGACTTGGTGGAGTAGCGACCAGGGCGTTGCATATGCTCAAAATTGTGTTTTTCTTCAGCGATTTTGTCCATAGCAATTTTGCAATCGTTTTTTTGCACACATCAGTCCAAAGTTTACTTTCAAGTTTCATTCACAAAATAATTTAGCAAAGCATTGTACTTTTAAACTGCCTTTTTGCATTTGAAATTTGCTATATTATGCTGCCTTTCAACACAAATTTTTGACATTGCGTACATTATTTAGCAAAACCAAACAAAAGACATCAGTTTTCAGAAAAAAGTTAAACATTCGACATGTTGCTACACTTAGTTGTACTGAACACACTGACTTGCTTTGTGTTCGTGGGGAAAGTTGGCCAGTAAAAATCGATTAAATAAGGTTGATAAGTGTTTGCACAGATGCCTGGATGGGACGCGCAAAAAACAAGAACTTATATCCTTAAGCGCTAAGTGGAGTGGAGCTCCTCAGCAATATAAATTATAAGCGCTAAAATGTTTCGAAGGAACAAAATCTCAACTGAGGGCGAAATTTGACTGAAGTCTGATACATGACATCGTAAAATTTCTCTCTTTCGAACAGAAAAAAATAACCTGCTGGTTTGCTTGCCACAGGGCATTAACCCACGAACCAATTATTGACCATCATCAGGGAACGCTTCAAATGACCACTTCACATATTTGACTAAGGCAAAAGTACTTCACTGGAGGGATGAGGTTAATTACATTCAAAATTTTAGCACCCAATTTTACATTGAAGCAGAGTTATTTGGTTTATAGATGCAAAAATACAAGAATATGAAAGTCAAAAAACATGCAAAAGCTACTGTTTTGTTTCATAGAAAAAGCAAAACTTATTTTTACCTTGTCTTATTAGTTGTCTTGCTTTTGATTTTTCCTCCAACAAGTCGACGCATTTTTATACGTTTTTCATACTGCACAGATAAAGTTGTTATTTAAGGGAATCTAAATATACTTGTTTGTTATTAAACTAGAGCAGAAAAACATGTTTTCTGGGTTAAAACCACACCAATTTACAACAATTAGATAAATGATAACTACACATAAGTTTATTTTAAACGATAAAAATTAATACTAGGGTGGTTCGACTTAGTATCTCGCTAACTGCCACAAGAATACACTTGTCAGTAATGAAGTATGTCACTTGTAACCAACAATAGAGTAGCCGCTTGACTGTGACGTTTCAGGTCCTTTAAATTCGGTCACAATGGCAAACCTATTCAAATCAATACGAGTCGTGTACCATTCACTATTCAATCCAATTATGTGTTAAAAAATGGGAGATTGTATTTACACAGCGCACGTGGTGTGGACGTTTATGTTGTCGTTTTAGTGTGGCCTATTGATATCCTACTCTTGTCCAAACATAACCTCAAGTGGATAGTCGATACTGTGTGTAGATTGCCATACGCATAAAGTCAACAAGATCAGACTTTCAAAAACTCCTGTTGCGTGATAAGTAATATCATTCCAGGATATTTGACGCATTTGGGCTAAAGCTAGCTATATTTGCTTTGCAAACCGTGGATCATTTTACAATAACCTGGTATCAGAAGGTTTTCTACACTTCCTCGTCGACCGTCGCTGGTGGTTGGATTATTTTAGAATAAAAAAGATACACTCCAGAAATTATAACGCTTTTAAAAATAAGGGTTAATAAAATGTAAAAAATAAAATTGAAATGTTCTTTCAGATTTCTTTGATAAAAAATGTCCGCTTAAGTTGTTATTTTGGTCCACCACAGGGGGCGACAAACAGCAACCCACATAAATATATTTGGGCTATTAACAGTTAAAAAAAGCCTTTGCAACTAACTGATTCAATTTTTTTCGCAACAGTTTTCACTGTTACGACTTCGATTGTAGGTCTATTATTCTTTATTGGTTCTCTAAAGTATGGCTATTCTCGCTTCAAAGATTGTCGATTCCTGTTTTACCATACTTTTTGTCCAACACAGTAGTTGAACAAATGGACCATGTTTGCCATGTCACCAACACCAAAAGCATCGTTTTGACTTAAAGACTAAAATAGCGTCTAACAATATTATTATTTTCTGTTTTCAATTACAAGAACCATGACTGAACAAAAACGCCATTTCTATTCGGCAAGGGGCACCAGGATATAAATACAACTTCTATTTCGCTTCCTCACAGCTGACAAAAAAATATTCATAAATATTTACTGCACGAATGACGACTCAAATGAAAACAAAATGAAAAGATTGTGGCCCCGGCAGATGCGGCAAACCTCTTCAGAACTTTTAAGACGCCACATAGGCAGCTTTAGACTTTTGCTCTTTGTTCGTATTCTCGGCAACATTTCAAGAACACCTCAATTGCTACTTAAAAGTGTCTTTCAGCTTTGCCAGGGGCAGATTAGCTTGGACTTCATATCTTTTTTCCAAACAGTTTCCCACGGACAAGCAACAAAACCGTTATGGGCGAAAAAATAATTGATCGCCCAAGTCATCTAAAAAATGCGAAAAATTTCAATCAACAGTGATATCAAAAGGCAGTATTTGGAAAAATAGCAGCATTTGAAATCATTCCGCCTTGTGTTATTTGTAAATGGTGTTTTGAGATGAAATCATAACTTTCATGTTAGTTTAGTTCACAAAAGTAAATGGCCTTAATACATATTTAAACAAACAATTTTATTTTAAGTTTTTTGCATTAATGCTGAAGAAGCTATTCGATTTTGCAACCACACGTAAATATATTCTTTGCTCTTACGCAATCGCTACAATTTTTTGTTTAGGAAACTCAGCTTTTTTTGACTATTTTTCTCAGTGTTTCATACCGGAACGGAACGGAACGTTATATCGCAACGAAATAAATAATTTTTGGCTAAAATACCGAAATCAAAAAAATTCAAAATACCGGAACGGAACGAAATACCGTTATTTTTTATTCCGGTATTTCGTTCTGAACATTTGACATGAAACAATTGCTGAAAATTTCGCGCCGTTAAGCTCTTACAATTTACATTCGTTTGACCATCATTGACAAATGTTATGTGACGTAACAACTACCGACAATAATTTTTGTGTGTTGCAACTTTCTTTCTTTTTTCGTTTAATAGCTGTAAAGACCACAAAGAAATGTTCTTTTGTTAAGACCGAAATACCGAAAAATACCATTATAAAGTTATTTCGGTTAGACCGGAACGAAATAAAAATATCGGTCCAGAACGGAATAACGAAATAAATAATTTGCTCAGAACGAATACCGTTATTTCGTTTCGTTCCGTTCCGGTATGAAACACTGAATTTTTTCTTATAAATAAATCACAGTACTTTCATAAAATCCAATCAACGAAACTATATTTTCAATATGCAACGAAACATAAGGGAGTGAAAACGATGTCGCAAATTGCACAAACAAGTACAGCGATAAAATAAAAATCATAAAGCAACACTCTATGAACCACATTTTACCAAACCAGTTCGTTACCAGTAAACAATATAATTTCGACTAAAATCAAGCCTTGTAGAAAGGTAAGGCAGCTTCTATTAATAGTCGACACCCTAAGACTAAGTTTACTCGATATACATGTAAAGTCGTAAAAAAAATCCCAGCAGGCCATCTTTAGTTGGCATTAAACGCAGGTTCTAAAAAAGTGATTCGACTACAAACACCGCGGAAGAAAAGGAAAATGCGGCAACTTCACTAAGATGTCAAAAATATGAAAACAAAACACACGCGGGTCACTTGAAACGCAGTGGAATAACACTGGCAGAAATTGTGGCCGAGAGGTCCACCATCTTGATTCCCGTAGTAAATAGCCAAACCATCTGATTTAAAAAGCGAGTAAAATTGAGTATTTCTACAAATTTTCACATATAAAATCTGCACATTCAGTGGAAGCTGTTACAATTGATCTACTGTGCTAACCCAATAGGAGCTCCGCGACAGTCTTAGTTACGAAAATTGCTAGGAAACTACGCCATACATTTTTCCAATCTGTGCAAACGAAAACATCATAACGTTTATGGGTATAAAATAATAAGAGACATATCAGAAGATGCAAAAAGGCGCTGATTAATAGTGTAACACTGCTTGCGAGGAAGTCGATAATCCGTGTGAATAAGGGGTATGCAGCATGATAAGCATACAATGCATAGGAAAATGGCTTGAAGTGATGTATGTTGATGTTGAAAGGCAATTATATATAACACAAACATATTAGTTAAAAAAAGGATTTCTGAAAATTAATAAGGACCTACTAAAATCCTTTTTGTGAATCTAATGCACATTGGAAACAGTTGCCTTTTCTGTGGATAAACGATTTTTGTGAATTTCAGATGTAAATTCGCGAAAAAAATTTAGTAACTGAGCCCTTAACTAAACGGCAAAGTTTTGAAAAAGCAAAAATCTTTTAAGAAATCGAGTCCGCAGCGACATCTTGTGGAAATTACAAATTTTCATGAAACTCCAAGCAAAGTACAGTCCATCACACAAGCAAACTGCCTAGCGAGGAGAACAGCAGAGAATAATGTACAATCATACTATCATTTACGGTAGGACAAGTACATGACAGGAAAAATGCGATAAAAGAGCAAAAGTACTGCATTTAAAGTTAAAGAGCAATAATTCTGTTGTTAACTTAAATTTTGGCTTTGTGGGCCGTGGAATGGCGAAAACTGGCTGTGGCTTGCAAGACTAGGCCATTTTAATCACGCTTACATCAGGACGATGGAAGTTACCCGATGACGTGGCCTCGTCGTTCGACTTCACACCAGGGAAGGTTGGACTCGAATCGGATTCACCAAAAGTTCTGTAACCTGATTCGCCACCGATCGACGACGACGGCTCTCGCGATGACAAACTCGTAGCCACACTGTCCGATGAATCCAAATCGCTCGAGCAACGTTGACTTTCGTCGTTACGGGAGTACGCACTCAATGCAGAGTACTGGCTGCTATCGAGGGGACTGTTAAATACCACCACAGTGTCGCGATGCATACATCGATCATCCTCTGATATTGAGTAGCATGGTCGCTTAGCATCAGGAGAGGAAGGACCGGCGGGAAGGACTACTTCTGCAAGCTCCACCGTCGGCGTGGTTACAGGCGTCGAGCCTGATGAGGTCGTTTCAGATGATGTCACAACCGACGACGTCACAACGCTTTCGCTCGATCCGCTGCTGCTTCTAGTGTCGGATCCGGTGCTTGCGCTTCGCTTTCTGGTTCTTTTTCGGTTTCGGCGTTGGGCCAGTGGTGCGTTGGTGACAGCAGATAGCTGGAAGCCTTCCTTGGTGGCCATGTGAAAAGCTTTGAGAGTGGCATTAAACGAAGTGGGGAGACGGGGGCCTGGTGAAAGCTTGCAGGGGCTCAGAAGGGGAGTGGTTGGGGCACATGCACCTTGGACCCATGGGTTGTTGATGAGGTCTTTAATTTTAAGCCGTTCTTTGGGGTCAACAGTCAGTAAACCTGCCATGAAAAATGTTGTTATAAGAGAAACAAACTTTGGAACACTATATACGGATCTGTTCATAAGTTTAATGGTGAAAATAACGGCCCAAATAGGCGTAAAAAGCGACATGCTTTATTGTTCAAACGTTTCGGCATATAGTGTTCCAAAGTACATAGGCAACCATTACGGTATTGCAATGAAGATGATCACTGATGATGGCATGAGCATTTGCCGAAACGTTTGAACAATAAAGCATGTCGCTTTTTACGTCTATTTGGGCCGTTATTTTCACCATTAAACATAGAAACAAACTGGTATACCAGATCAGTCATAATTTTGAATGGTAATATATGATTTTATTTAATGTACTATTTAATATGAGACGTATGGCAACGACAATTCTATTATATTTCATACAAAGTTGAACATTTATTATATACGAATAGAAAAATAGATATAATGTTGTACCATGCACAAGTTGTCTTGCTTCTTCTGATACATTCTGCCAAGATGCAGAATCAAAACTGAATTCTCCTTTTTTAATGCGGCACATGATCTCTGAAGCTCCAAGGCTCTTTCCATTTCTCACAAAAGGGACTTCCCCAGAAAGCATGGCATACTGATGACACAACAAAATGAAATGGTGTTGAAAAGCATGCTAACGCCTAATTGGCATGTGACACCCAATTGGCAAGAGAACTTTCAAATAAACAGTGAGTGGTGACCACATCCTTTTTTTACAAGAACATGACTATTTTATCCAAAAGTATGCATTTTAATAGAGTGCACCCTGATTGCGTTACCGATCACTAAACAGAACACCTCTACATCTAAATATGATGGTCAAAAAGGTTAATGTTGTACTACTCATACGAACACTTTCCTCTGCAAGTCTACAACCAGGGTTGTGAAGTGGCACTTTTTAGGTGAAGTGGCTGATTTAAATAATGTGAAGTCAGAGTCAAGATATTTTAATAATTCTTTCCTGTCAATTTTGTTAAAAAAAGAAGAAATATATTGTGCAGGAGCAACATAAAGGTTGTTTTTGGTTGGACTCTTGGTTGAGTATAATTTTTTGGGTCTAGTCAAAGTTACAGAATGAAGCAGGAAATATTTTAACCAACTCCACAACCCTGTCTCATTCCCTAAAATTTAGGGCCTAAATGATTAGATTTACACACCACATACAAAATGCTGTATATCTATTTAAACTAGAAGCAGCTGTTTATGTACCATACAACAAATGGTATCAAATGTTGTAAATCTTCAAACCATATGGTATAAGCAAAGTTTTTATGACATAAAAAATAACTGACATCAAAATCTTAGTTGAAGTACCAGTTTTAAATATTGTATGAGCAGATATCACAAGCTTTGTTTTTAAATAAAATTCAAACCAAAACATTATCTGTCTTTTGTTTCTCGAATGTTGAAAATATATTTACTAACCAATATAACACCGATACTCCACAGATCACATGACTCATCATATCCCACACCACTTCCACCTCCAGCAAAATTTGAAGTATCCAAAACCTCCGGTGCTGCATACTGCAGGGTAAAAACTGGGGTTTTTAGGGACATTCCCACCCCAGCTGTGTTCACAACTTTGGTCCTTGCAAAGCCAAAGTCAATAATTTTGAGATGAAGTTGGCTCACATCAGTCATGTCATTGTTATTTTCTTCTCTTGGATGAACAAATATAATATTCTGAAATAATTGATCTTGTTTTATACTTGTGTTTCATCACACAGTAGGCATGGGCTGAGCAAAGAAAATAGCTTGGTATATATCAAAAAATATACATCATTGAGTTAAGAACTCGCTGTTTAGCTTACAAACTAAAAAAAACTAAAAAACTAACAATTAATCTATAAGTTGTTACACATGCTGGTTGTCACAAATTTAGCCAATCTCATTTGATAACAACATACAATTTTCCCTTTTTACAATAAAAAAAAACTATTTTTGCCCACCTCGGGTTTTAAGTCTCGGTGTACAACTGACTTTGAATGCATAAAAGCCACAGCTGAAACAATCTGTTTAAGTATGATGCTTGCTTCCGCTTCAGTGAAATTTGACCTCTTTCGGATCATTGATAAAAGTTCACCACCTTGTAAAAGTTCCAGAACAATGAATGTGTGATGCTGAAATATATAAAAAAAATCAAGTAAAAAATACATAAACTCAAGGGGATAATAATATGTTACTTTTGCAAAAGAATTTATGTGATTGCAATTTACAACACCAAATGATTATAACAAAGGAAGCCCATAATTTATGGCTTGTATTAGTTTTTAGTTTCAAAACAACTGCTTTAGGAATGGCATTGATTGTCAAACATTATACACCAAGAAAGAAAAGTTTTGCAGTGATCAAACTGACATGGTAATCTATTTTTGTAATAAACATTTCCCACTATGCCTGTGACTAACTGCACATTTAAGAAGGAGAAAAATAAATCCTTTATTTGATCTATTTGAGTTCAAATGTAAAAAGACTACTGAATCTTGTCACAAATCTGACCCAAATATTGCAACACTAAGAAAAACAACACCTACAAAAGATTATGGGGTAAGTCCCTCGCAGAGATGTCTGGTGCAATGGGAAATCACCAAAGCATGACAAATGCGAACAAACCACAGGGAGTGATTTCCTGGAACCTTTCTCTTTTCCCAGTAATGTTTTGCACTTAGGATACAGCAAAGTTCTTGCTATGTTGCTAGTTGGCCTAAGTTTTTATCACTACAGGAAAGATTAAACTCAGAAACTATGTTTTAATTACCCTTTTAAGGTTCTGCCAATAATATCACATACTTGGATATTATTCAACACAATAACATAAAACCAACCTTGTCATGGTAAACACTGTGAAGTTTAACAATGTTTGGGTGACCTTGACATTGGGAAAGTGAGGTTAGTTCATGTCTGGTTTGAATTTCCCACCTGTGATAAAGACATATGCATGTTTTCTTAATTAGGCCAGACATCAACTTTGAGAACATGCCAATAATTCTAACATTAGCTAAACAGTAAGTCAAAGAAAAAGATGTATTGATTCCTGGTCCAACATCAAGAAGATTTTCACACAGTATAACAATAACATGACTTTGAAAACAATAACAAGACTTTTGAATTTAATCTAAATCCCAGGACATGACATACCTTCTGCTAACAATCTTCACAGCAAACTCTTTCCCACTTGACTTCTCAACACATTTTCGGCAAACAGAAAAGCTTCCATCACCAAGAGGTATCCCACCAAGATCAAGAGTGAACAAGTTGAAGAATTCGTTGTCTGTTGCTTCATGCGCAACTTTACGCAGGTAACCTGGTGACGGTCGGCCTGAGTTCTTTTGAGGCCTCAGAATGTCATCACTGAGTACATTTTGACGACCAAACACGATCGACGGTGAAACAAAAGAATAACCCTAAAACAATAGTAAGAAAAGTTTAAGAAGGTGGTACTGTGGTGTTCACTACATTATAGCCAACTAAGCAATAAATATCTTTCATTGGGTTATTTAATCATAATTATTGCACCAAGTTTTAAATGCAAAAAAACTAAAACATGCACAACGACTTATTTTACCTAAAATTACATTAAGTTTATTTGTTTATGAAACAGGATAAACATAACAAATAAATTCCTGTTCTTCTCAACCAAGTTTTTGTTGATGTAAACACAGTTTATCTCTTAAAAAACAAATGTAAAATCATTAAACCATGTTTTTTTTTCAACTTGTACATGTATGACACCATACCACTCCACATAAAACAACATAAATGTGTCACACATTGATTTGTTATTGTGTTGGCAACTGGCAGGAAACTATGAGATGCTGGTTGTCATAAGTATGTCATCAAAGTAGCTACGCAGCATTTGCTGACAGATACCAACCATCATTAAATATTCACAAAATTAATTGGACATAGGCACACACAAAAAACTGATCAAAAGGTGTCAAATACCATACCAATCCTTGAGCATAAGTTTGTAATAAAAATGACTTTTAAAAATAGCCTTTTTTGCCAAAGTAGCTGTAGTGCAAACAGGGTCACTAGCTGTAAACAACAACGCGGAGTCACCTTTAGACGCCTGTGCCAATGTTTAATGCACAGTATATAATAGTACATCCCCTTCAGAATCAATTAGTCATCACGTTGGACCAGACACACATTAATTTAAAAGGGTGTCTACAATCTAGTCATCCATTTCACAGTGTCAACAAAATTAACAGTACATGTACATACGTATTTATGATGGAGCAAATTGTTAAATGTTCCATACAAGAATGTTTTTGAACATTGTTTTAAAAATATTGACACTTGATTATTATGATTGATATGTGCAAGGAGGAAACTAAACATCCTGATAGTGCCTGGTAGGACAGGAAATAATTTTGGGTGGTTTGTTGAATGACAGCCAGGTTATCTGGGTGCATTAAATCAATATTAATGGTCCTAAACATTATACTACAGCTGGACAAATGTATTTTCCCCCTAAAACCAGCACCTAAAGCTCACCATGAAATGCTTTGGTACAACAGTTTACTTCTGTTATCATGAGGTTGGTAGTTTTAATGTAACTGTAACAAAAACAAACAGGCCACAGACAACAAGTACCACAATATTAAATGTCAGTGTTACATTTAGAAGCCAATATTATACTTCGAGTAGATTAAACAGACATGTTCTGCTGCACATACAGAATAGCCCCCAGGCATGTTTTACAAATCAAGTGTGTTTTACAAATTTTGCCAATTTTTTTTACAAACATAATATACCTTAAAAGGACAAGAAACATTCGCAGCAGGAGTTGCAGCTGGTGAATAATCAGCAGGCATCAATGTAAACTCCTCTGCAAAGTTGCTTGTGTCCATGTCACTTGATATTGCTGGTTTAAAAGGGGCAGAAACACTTTTCCTGGCCACTTGTTTCCAGTCAAGGTCCTGTGAAGCAGTAAAATATCAAAATTAATGTAAGATTAGTAAAAAGTACTCAAATGTACATTGTGATGTACTAAAAGATTTTGTACCAGAAATCGCAATTCTTCTGATTGCTGTGTTATTGAATAACTTTAACAATGTAGTCAGTTTTTCACCCAGGTGTGCCAAGTGGGGTTCATGTTGAGGTGCTTGTTTGGTTATTGTGACTTTACTATGATGCCTAACTCTCACATGTATTATATGTTTCCTATCCTTCCTGCCCATGTGTTTAATCACACAATACTTCCCCTATTCATAATATCTCAACCAGACAACCTGTGTGTTGTCAAACAAAAGACCCACACATATGTTTGTAAAATATATTAACACAACATCATTTGTTAAAACAAAGGAACATTGATTTTTTGAGGTGCAAGAATTAATAAAAAACTATTTAAAAAAACAAAACAAACATATTGTAAACTGCTTTCTTCACATAATCAATAAACAAAATTTCACAGAATAACTTAAATATATGAAGTAAACATTCACAGTAATTTCCATGTTTGGGGCAAATTTTATAAAAAAAAATCAGTACAATTACATAAGTGTGAACATGCAGTTTTTACTTTTCTTTAAGAAATATATTGGAATTAAAATAAATGTATGGTTTACAGCATACACAAATGCAAAAAAGAACGGTTCAAATGAACAACACCTCACCTTAAAAAATCGGTGGTTTTTAATCTCATCAATCCCATCATAACCGCAACCAAGTCGCTTCTTCGGGTTTTTATCCAAGAGTTTAAAGATAATATCCAAAGCAGTTTGTGAAATGTTGTGCGGTACTGGAGCTTGCTTGTACAGTATTCGTCTAAAAATTAAGTTCAAAAATTAAATTTGGTAAACAAATTTGTGGGCAAATATATATATATTATTTATTTATGAAACACAGATACTTTGAAGTGTATTAAAGTGATACCACATTTGTCACAATGGCATGAAACTAAAAAAAATCGATGAATCATATTCTTAACATTTACAAACAATTTTAACAAGTCCTCCAAGCAATTAACAACACAACAGCATGATAAGAAACTATTGTGCCACAATGTTTGTTCACATGTTACCAATAGTTTAAGGTGCAAAATAACTTTAACCATACAGTGTTACAAAAATCATTAATGAGAAAGGAAAATTAACTAGTTTGGCAACTGTCAGTTGGCTGACAGTGTAATGAACAAGCAATGACGTGGAAACAACTCAACAAATTACAGGATTTGGGCCCAGTTGGCTATAAAAATGACTGGGCTAATTCATTATCTCCTCAAGGCATTGTATCAATTTCCTATTGATTAAGACACCAATCAACGTTAAACTCAATAATAATCATCAGTTCTGAACTTTTTGTACTAACTTATATCGCTCAGTTTACAGAGGTTGGCTATCTGGAAAACTTAGAACCTTTAATAATTTAAAAATGGAGTTTGTCACATATTTATTTGAAATTTTTGTTTTATGATTACCTAAAACCGTAATTACATTAACTTTCCTACTAAATTGCACATCAAATCAAGTATATATTTGTCAATCCCCTTGTGGTATAAAAACATAAAAACTTCAACAAACAACACTTAGTATATTGGTCCGTTATTTACATTTACACAATAATAATGTGTATTCATAAACAAATTCAAAAATGTGTACTCACTTTGACACTTCGGTCTGTGTGTTCTTTTCTCCTTCTACAGTGAAAGGTGATGCCCCTGTCAAAAGCTCGTACATTAACACACCAAGACTCCAAAAGTCAACACCTCGGTCATGGCCGGCTCCATTGCTTTTGATAACTTCTGGTGCCATGTACTCAATTGTCCCACAGAATGAATACGCCCTATCATCCTATAGAAATAACATACTTTTTGTTGTGGTTCATTTAGACTGAAAATTTTATGATACACACACATATACCTTTTAAAAAATGGTCTTATAATCCATAACCCAATACATAAATCCACAATATATATATATTAAAACTGTTTACAGGTAAAACAATTGAAAACAAGACAAATTAGATGGTAGGTCATTAGAAAAAGGTTTAACAGCATAAACTTTATTTTTTACAACACTAAGAAACAAATAAAACAAAAAAGAAGGATAACATTGCATGCTTACATCATTTAAAAACTCTTTACTCAATCCAAAATCAGTCAGAACAATGTGTCCATCAGAGTCCAAGAGAATGTTTTCAAGTTTGATGTCCCGATAAATAATGCCCAGCTGAAAAACAGTACAATTGCTTTAAAGGCCTTTTTGTTTTTTCCAGTTTTGAGAGATTTTTGCTATGTTTTATATCAAATTTTTACGCATCATACATATAAACACCAACTAAAACTTACATTATGCAAATGTTCCAGTGCCAGGAGAATTTCAGCACTGAAAAGACAAACTTCTTTTTCAGTAAACTTTTCCCTGATATTGAGATGAGTGAAAAGTTCTCCACCATTGACATAGTCTAGAAACATGAAAGTGATTACTTTATTGACAGGATTTATTTAGTTTGAAAAGAAAATGTTGCTTACCAAGAATTAGATGTAACCGTGAATTGGTTTGAAATGCATAGTGAAGTGTTACAAGGAAAGGTGATTGTCGAACAGCTTCTAGAACCTGTTTAAAAACAATCAGTTTTTAGGCAATTATTTTGCATTAGGTTTGCATTAAACATATAATTAATGTGAATAAACTGTTGCTGTCAGGCATAATGTGCTGGAAGGCTGAAAATAAAATTAAAGTGTTGTTGCCGTGCATATTGAGAAATCATTTTTTGCACTTCTAAAAATTTTACTACGACAAACCAAAATTTCAATATCCCGGCCACTTCAACAGGGGATATAGGCTGTAGCTGTGAGTGTTAATTGTTACACTTTTTGAAACACTATTAGATGCTACTAATAAAAATGATAAATGCTCAGAAGTCAGTTAATGCAACAATCATCAACAAATTTAAAACAAAAAATTCAAAAATAAAGTTTTATTACCTGTCTCTCTGTCATTGTGTGTTCTGCAGTTTTGGGCTTAGTAATAATCGATGCCTTTTTTAGCACTTTCATGGCATAAAGTTGTCCCTGGTCATGGCCACAAACTTTGCGCACTAAAAACACTTTGCCATACGCTACAAAAAACACAGGACTTATAAATTTTGTAAAAAACAAATTAACCAGGAACATACCTCCTGTGCCGAGAACTTTCAGCAGTTCAAAACTTTCCAGACCAACCTTTTCAATGTGTCCAGTCAAATTAGCTGGAAAAAATAACACTTGTTAGCATGAAAAAATATCATAAAGTTTTGCAAGTCAAACATACCATCTGTAACTGGGTGGACAACTTCAAATGGTTTGCAGACTGATGCCATTTCCAACGAAAATGTGAACCCAAGGAAAATAAACTTAAAATTACAAAAATGTTGTGATTTGTTTATGGTATCTTTCTAACCATTTTATGCCTACCAAAGTCAATGACCTAAAGAGAAATCAACCTCTTGTTAAAAAGTAGGTAAAAAATATCAAATTAAAAATACCAAAAATTTTTACACACTACCTCAATGGCAGACTATCAAAGTTTTGGTTGTTGTATAAGTGCACCCTAATGTAAAAACATTCACTGCAGTCTGCACTAAAGTATTTGTAAACAAAAAACAAATTGACCCAAAAATTGGTGCAAATTTGGAGGTTTAGATTAAGACTGAAATACTGTGCTAAAGCGCAGCACCAGCAATACATTAGGCCAGGCCGCCAGGGGTCGGCAACCTTTTTTGCACTGCGGACCGCTTTTGAAAGTAGAATTTTATCACAGACTGGCCTTCAAAAATCTACAAATATTCATCAATAAAAACACCTAAATTGCCGACTACTGCATTAGGCAAATATAAACATTCAAAATTTTATTAGTTACAAGGTAACATACTGTTAATAGGGTAGTGCCGCTTGTAAAATAATCATAGCTATAGAACGGCCAGAAGTTCCTCTTTTCGTTGCTGCTGTTTACATTTTACAACAAGAGGTGGACAACTAGCAAATATTTTTGGGGACAAATTCACACACACAAAATACACAGGAGCTACACTGTCAGTCGATCTGCATTCTACAACTGTTCAAAACACGAAACTTGCAAACTGCAACAAATGCAACTGACTGCTAATTGCTCGCGAGCGGCATCGTCATGGTTGATCAGAGCAACTGGGAACTAAAGTCTCATCTTTGATCCGGTAGAGCTACTAACACGATACGTTACGCCTGATCCAAAAGTGCTTAATTTTCAAAACGGTATATCTCAAAAAATGCTAACGGTTAGGGCTATTAGGGTTGGAGTAAGGTATTAGCACTTAAAATTCAATAAAACTAACCCAAAAAATTAGTTAGTAATGTAAAAATTTTATGTAAATATTTCCCAACCCAACCCATTTATAGCCGCTAAATAAATAATTCAGCTCTTTACGCCACCTATCGAAAATTAAGCATTTTGGATCAGGAGAAACGTATCGTGTTAGTAGGTAGAGCTACTAACACTGAGCTTGGGCTGGCCCTCGGCCTAAGAACTTCTGGTAGGTGTCGCAAAAGAGCATATAGGCGTTTATGGTGCTGTTACAGCAATTAGGGTTTATGGTAAGAAATATTTGCTGAGTCAGCACCATAAACGCCTATGCTCTTTTGCGCCACCTACCAGAAATTCCCAGGCCGGGGGCCAGCCCAAGCTCAGTGTTAGTAGCTCTACCGTGTTAGTAGCTCTACCCAAAATGGATTTTGGCTCTACCGCTCTATAGAGCCTTTGATCCCACTCATGCAGTGCGATTTAATTATGTGACGTAACCGTTTCACGGAAATAACAGAGAATCGAACCGCTGGTCATATGGGTTCTAGGGCAAGGTTTATTACGTATTTTTAGGGGTTGGGGATCGGTTCAGAAAACGGGTTCGGGTCTTTTTTTCGGGTTCGGGTTTTGTTCCGGTTTGTGCAAATTAACCGGTTTGAACCGGTTTGCGTTTTTCAACCAGTTTAAATCCCCATTTGTTTAAATTTAAACTCTACTCCTTATTTAAGCGGTCTTATCAAACTCCGAAATGATTTGACAATTCGTTTTATTTGACACGCCCTATGGTTGTTTGCTCATTTTCACAGACGCCAAACTTGGCAGGCAGATGTAATTAAATCACCATGTATTCTATTGTAAGTTATTGACAATAAGTTTAAACTTCTGACGAAGTCTGGTTCTTATGTTTTCTCACGAGACAACAGCAGAGGCCCAGAGCGAACTTTGCAATAAATCCACACCACGCTTGTTCTCCAGATCTGCTTTGTTTAATTGTCTAATAGTTCTTTACAAATGATTTTGACCGCACTTTTGACGTTTTGGTTTTGATTGATACGCTCAATAAAAACAAAATTTTATGTAAGAGGCCCGGTGTTCGTTACGCTCTGTCGCCCAAAGCCGAAACTTTTGTTAACCGTAGGTCCACAGACTCCATCCATACCCGATTGCCCGGTTGGGGTTACATTGGATCCGGATTGGCCACACTGGACTGGTGGTGGTGTACTGTAGACAGAACGGTAATTTTTCCAAATCCTGTAATAGTTTGAAAGTCTCTGGTGTGGAATGTGGACTATTAAAGTGTTGTAATGTAGGGGGTCGACTAAAAGCCTGACTGGGCTGACCGGCCTGACCGGCCTGACTTAGGCGGCAGTGTTTCACAAACATATTTCCGATTTTCGACGATTGGGAAAGCCCTGACTGCAACACAGAAGTCCCGACTTGGGTGATTGAGAATTGGTTTACGGTTAGGGTTGGGGACGTTTGGGTTAGGTTGGGTTCAGGGTTAGAGTCAGTCCGAAAATATATTGTGAAACACTACTCGGTACTAGTCGACTCTGTCTGAACTCTAAACTATAAATTGTGAACCTTCGATCGACTCTGACTCCTTGTTAATGTGCGCCGTGCATCTAAAATTTATGGGATCACTTGGTGCACCTTTGTATTGCTCTGCACACATGTCTATATTGCATGGTTCACCCCACCCTTATATCGCTTGGTGTACCCTTACATAATTTGGTGTATACCTTTTATTCCGCTTGATGCACCTTAATTCCACTTGGTGAATCGTTATATCACTTGGTGCAACTTTATATTCTTGGTGTACCCTGGCCTTATATTGCTTAGTGTGCCTTTATCTTGCTTACACCTAATGCACCTTTATATGTCATGGTTTACCTATATTTGCTTGATGCAACTTTATATCGCCAGGTAAATGTGCACCAAGCAGTATTAAGGTGCACCAAGTGATGTAAATATGCATCAAGTGTTGTAATGATGCTCCATGTAAATAATAACATCAATATACACTTGATTTTGTTGACTTTTCGGCATACTGATGGGTATAAACATCAAAAGTAATTGGCTTAGTAATACGCTTTTTACAGTTTTATCTTTCGTGCGTTTCTTATGTTTCATTGCATGTTCAATCAGTTTAGTCTGCTGGGCTTTCAGTTGAGGAATAATTGTGTGTGTGTGAAGGAACTATTGCTATTTCTCATTTTAATCCCTTTTATTGCTCCCTATAGACACTGAAGATGCTTTTTAGTGAAATTAATTTGTTTTTATAACACTGTAAACTGATTTTAGCCTGGAAATAAACATTTCCCAAACTTGTGATTTAGGTCAGTAATAGATTATAATTTCCCCCAATAAATGAAAATATATTTAATGTTCAGTTTATTTTATTCAATGTCACAAACAAGACTATAAGTGTTAATTGTACGCAAACAATTTCCTTCCTAGTTGTGATGTAATATACAAGCATTGCTCGTCAGATGAAACCAACTATTCAGTTTAACAGTTGCATCACCAGATTTTAAGTGGGATTGTTGAAAAGCCAGTCTTGGCGCCCCTATAAAAATCTCCTTGCGGGCTAAGTTTGGAAAGACGGCGCTAGGGCATGTAAACCATGCGGCCCGCATGAATCAATATTAAACTTATCCGGCCAGCAGAGAAAAAAGTTTGGTGACCCCTGACCTATACCATTGCAATTTTACAAATACACAAATCATCTACTTAAATAAGTGGGATTTGTGACACTTGGTTAAAGTTTTTTTTCGGGCCTGAAAAGGCAAAGTTGGACCACTACACGTTTTCGGACCACACTATGAAAATTAGTGGTTTAAAGCATTTAAATCTTACATGACAGATATATCTGTAGGATGTGTGTGAATAATTTTAAAAACATGTGACTATGGTGTTTCACATTTGCTGATTGGTGTTGATTGCTGTTTTGATTGAAAGTTCGATTGAAAGTATTTGGTTGTTAAACCATAGTTTTTTTCAGATTTTGTATTGCAAATTTGAACAATATTGTTGCTGGCTGGAAAAATACTGAGTAACATGCCACCAAGTAAACACTTCAAATATTCAAGCACTGTGCATGGACATGAAGCTGATGTTAGAGATTTGTCTGAAAGTTCTTCCAGTGAATTGATCACATGCTCCCGTGACATGACTGCTAAGTTATGGAAAAGAAACATTGGAAGTGATTTTGAGGAAATTCTATGCTACAAAGGCCACAAAAGTTTTGTTTCCTGTGTTGCGTTTTTCAGGGCAACTTCAACTTATCCTGAGGGTTTGGTGATTACTGGTGGCAATGACCACAACATTTTGGTTTTTAATGCCAAAACTGCTGACGTTGTGGCTTGCTTGTCAGATCATTCAAACACTGTTTGCTCGATAAATGTTGGACAATCAGGTGCCCTACTTAGTTCATCATGGGACAAAACTGCTAAATTGTGGAATTTGTCCAATCTACATGTAACTGATACCAAAAGTCAAATGACACTATCTGGACACAACGCAGCAGTGTGGGATGCCATTGAAATGCCAAGAGGAGACAATTTAATAGTTACTGCATCTGCAGATAGAACTGTTAAGTTGTGGCGTTCAGGACATTGTGTTTTTACATTGACTGACCATAAAGATTGTGTACGTGGTCTTGCTTCATTAACAGAAAGTCAGTTCCTATCATGTTCAAATGACACTACAATAAAACGCTGGTCAATTGAGGGCAACTGCCTACAAACGTACTATGGTCATAGGAGTTTTGTGTACTCAGTTGTTGTATCAAATGATTTTACTGAATTTTTGACAGCTGGTGAAGATCGGACTATGAGAGTTTGGGATATAACTGAAAGTCACCCGAAACAAACCATTTCAACTCCAGCCACTAGTGTTTGGAAAGCTATTTACACTAAAACTGGAGATGTTGCTGGTGCTTGCAGTGATGCAACTGTTAGAATATTTACACGGTCAGAAGATAAAGTTGCCAATCAGTCTGCTAAAGCAACTTTTGAGGAGGAGTTGGCTGCTTCACAAATTCCTGCTTCGGCAAGTAACATGCAAGGTGATGTTGATATTAAATCTCTTCCTGGCAAAGAGGCTTTGCAAACTCCTGGAAACAAAGATGGTCAGACAAAACTTGTTAGAAATGAGAGTGGAGTAGTTGAAGTTTTTCAGTGGAGTATGTCTGATATGGAGTGGATAAAAGTTGGAAACATGATTGAACCAGAAAATGACAGAAAAAAGACAGAATACAAGGGAAAAGAATATGACTATCTGTTTACAATTGACATTGAAGAAGGCAAGCCTCCGTTGAACCTTCCTTACAATGTAACTGAGGATCCGTGGGTTGCTGCACAAAAATTTATTGATGATAATGATTTGAGTCAAAGCTTCTTAGAGACAATTGCCAACTTTATCATTGAAAACTCTGATGTGTCAATGAATTCTGGTTCAGCCTCCCAATACGCAGATCCTTTTACTGGTGGTGGAAGATATGTTCCGGAAGATGCAGGCGACAGAGTAAATGGCTCAAATGCAGATCCCTTTACTGGTGGTGGTCGATATATTCCAGGGGAAAGCAGCACAAATCATGTTGGTATGCCAAAGGCTGATCCATTTACTGGTGGAGGTCGTTACATACCAGGCTCCTCCAATGGAGACCCTGGCTCATCTAGCAAAACAAGAAATGATCCAATGGTCAATCCATCCAGATATGTACCAGGCTCTGAGGAAATGGATGTTGATGTAAAGTTTTCTCGTTCAGCAAAAAATAGTTTCTATCCCAAGCATGGCTTCATTCTTTTCGAGACTGCTAATGTAAATGCAATGATGACGAAACTAAAAGACTTACTCACTGCTGGTGATCATTCAGAAATGGATGCTGATGCTTTGTGTTCTTTAATACAGTCTGATAAGGAACCAGATTCAAAAAGTGTAAACTTTCTTTGGAATATTTTAAATGGGGATATGAATTCAATCTTTCCTGCTCTTGATTTACTTAGATTAGCTCTTGTACGATGTCCTGCAGTTGGAAAAATTTTGTGCAATTCTAAAGCAGAACAACTGCTGAGCCTTATTTTGAGGCTTATTAACCAGCCCAAAAGAGATGCAGTTAATCTCAACAGGTTGCTAGCTATAAGAATTTTATGCAATCTGGTGCTTTCTGATGAAGGCATTGCATGTTTGATTGCTGGTTATGAAACTATTCTCTCTGCTGTTAGCTCTGGTGACTTTCTTTCAGACACTTCTGCTGCTGAAAATAAGAACATTCAGGTTGCTGTTGCCACATTGTATATCAACTATGCAGTGGTTGTGAGTCGCCAAAACCCACCTGCTGTTTTAGGCCACTGTCAAAAGGTCCAATTGTTTGCTGTAAGCCCGCTGCTGAAATGTCTGGAGGGACATGGAAGTGTAACAGCAGAGGCTTGCTTTCGTTACCTGGTGGCTCTTGGAACTCTGCTGGTTGAAAATGATGTTGCTCAAACTATTGCTCGCTCAATGGATGCATCACACATTGTGAATCATGTTAGGAAACACCATGGTTCTGTTGATAAAATTGTGCAGTGTACTTCACATTTGTTGTTGATTTTGTAGTGTATGTAAGAATATTTCAAAAAGGATACTTAAGTAATATTTTGAAACAACTCTATATGAACGAGTTTAGCATGCTTTTTTTGTTTTTCGTCTTGAGCTAGCAAACTTTTTACTTGAATGATGTTGCTATTTCATTATGTGTGTTTTGAGTTTAATACTCTTGGCTACTGCATAACTTGTGATATATATTGAAATAAGTTCATTTTTTGTTTCACAGAACAACGCACAAAATAGGTTGTATGTTTCTTTGACACATATGTGTAACTATGCTGACATGTAAACTGGTTACAAAACCTACTCCACATGTATTCTTAAAACCATTGTCAGTATTTGCAAGTTTTGCGAACAAATTGACCAACGTTGAAAAACAAGGTAGTTTAAAACAATACGAAGTTATTGTGATAGGAGGCGGACATGCAGGATGTGAAGCCGCTGCAGCAGCAGCAAGGGTTGGTGCTTCAACACTTCTTCTAACCCACAAGAAAGCTACGATAGGTAGGTAACTAATTCCACTAGGTATATCACAAGTAGGAATAAACCAGTTAATCTGCACCATTATTTATTATTTTGGTATTAAATTAAGCAAAACTTTGTTTATTAGTTACATGTGTTTTGCAGGTGAAATGTCATGCAACCCATCCTTTGGTGGTATCGGAAAAGGTCATCTCATGAGGGAAATTGATGCATTGGATGGAGTTTGTGCCCGTATCTGTGATATTTCTGGCATCCAGTATAGAGTTTTGAACCGGAGCAGTGGCCCTGCTGTGTGGGGACTCCGGGCCCAGATAGACAGAGATTTGTACCGGTATGATTATTATTTTGATTTTACTTGATTTATACACCATTTTTAAGTAAATTTTAACAAGACTTTGGGTTCAATTTGAGTTTTTGAGTTTTCTGGTATTAGATGTAGATGAAAGTGTAGTCTGTTAACTCAAAGTAATGGTATACATTAAAAAATAGTTGAAACCAAGTAAGTAGATTATTACAACGCTAATACTATCATGATAGTATTTGAACTGAACGGTATCTGACCCTTCAACAGGCAGCATGGGCATCGACAATCATCGTTTATTTAACTAAATAACTGAGAATTTTAAAAATTCTAACGAGAAACAAACAAGCCAGTATAGTTGTATAAAACATGACATTTCGACAATCAACTTTTGTGATTATCTAATGAATGAAAGTAAAGCCAAGCAGCGTTGTCTAAAGATCATACTTGGCTGCTGCTTTTGGAATCCCTTAACATTCAAGAACACAGCCCAAAGCTAAATGTTGACCAAAATTTAACCCCCTTGTTCCTTTTTATCATGTGACCTTTTATCGCTGTTATCTGCATGTTTGTAACCGCCATTAAAGCATTTTTTTGAAAAAAAATGTTTTTGCATTTTTAAATGTGAATGTGTTTAAATGTGCTCCTTGTTGTGATGTCCTATTTGCACTTATTTTTATAGCTTACAACAAAATATTACAGGACAGTAGTTTGATTGATTATGGTTTTGTATTAGTAGTAACTGTAGTTTGCAATAGCAATATATGCTAAGCAACCTTTCTAGTTTTATGTTGTATCTTGATACTGTTGAAATATTGTTTATTGCAACTGTAGAAAAAATATGCAGGATGAGATATTCAACACACCCAATTTGGAAGTTTTGGAGTGCTCTGTAGAAGATTTAGTCACAAATGAAATCAACCCTGCGCAACATGATTTAAGTCCAGATGCAAAGTGCAGGTATAATTTCATTTTAAAACAAATTTTAATGATTTTTTTCAGTTTCACTTTTTTTTAATATACTTTTCATCTATATTGTTAATTTGTTTCCATCAGATGTACTGGTGTGGTGTTAGCAGATGGATCTACCATTGGTGCAAAAAGTGTAATTTTAACAGCCGGAACCTTTCTTCGTGGACGTATTTGTATTGGATTAAAGACAACTATGGCAGGGAGAATTGGTGACAAGCCATCAATAGGGCTTGCTAAAACAATTGAAAACTTGTCATTTTCAGTTGGCCGCCTTAAGACTGGCACACCGCCTAGAATATACAAAAGATCAGTAAAGTAAGTTAACTTATGTATGGTGAATTTTTAGTATTCAGTTCAATCAAAAAACTGAAACAAACAATCCACAAATTGCAGGTTTGAAGGCATGACTCCATATTATGGTGATGATCCATCTCACCCATTCTCATTTGAGAATGACAAGGTATGGATTGATCCAAAGGATCAGTACACTTGTTACACAACTAACACAAAACCAGGACTAAGAAAAAATATTTTAGGTAAGTTATGCCAAGAAATTAACTTGAACAATCACAATATAATTTATGTTTCTTAGTTCTGTGTTACTAAATGTTCAATGGCGAAAATAACAGCCCAAATAGACATAAAAAGCGACATGCTTTATTGTTTAAACTGTTATTTCACCATTTAACTTAAGAACAGATCTGTATATATAGTGTTCCAATGTGTTACTATAGTTTTGTAAAATATTTAGATTCCTTGCATTTAAACAAGCATGTGGTAGAAGAAGTAAGTGGTCCAAGATACTGTCCCTCAATTGAATCTAAAATCCTTCGATTTAACCAAGATCAGTTCCCATGCTGGCTCGAACCCGAGGGCTTAGATTCTGATGTATTATATCTACAGGTAATCAAAACAAGCTGATTATAACAAAATATATCAAACATTTTAACACTGTGTTTTTACAAAAGTTGCTAACGATTTCTCTAATCCTGTAGTTTTCAAACTGTGGTACGCGTACCACTAGTGGTATGCCGGAACTTTTCAGTTGGTACACGAGCAGCTTTCCATGATATTTAATTTAAGTTCGATCTAAAATTGCAACTCAACTGACCCAACTCATCAGCCCTGGTTTGGACGAGACTCATGTTTTAGACATTCCTTTGAAATTGCTAAATATGCTAGCCAGATAGAGAAAATAGACCTATTTCTTGATCTATCTATTCAAACAGGGTTTAGGTCAGTTGTTCCCAACCTGGGTTCGCGGACTTCAAAGGGGGCTGTGAGATGGTTCAGGGGGTCCATAGAGGCAAATATGTTTAGTATTAAAGACCTGCGGTAAATTACGTTGGATGACACAGACCTACACAATTTATAAAAGAGGTCCGTGACTACAAAATGGTTGGGAACCACTGGTTTAGGTGGTAGGCAGCGATAGAAAAAGTTGTCAGGTGGTACAAGATCTGTATAAGATTAAGAACCACTGCCCTAATCTAACTCTTGTTAGGTATGACAGGCCCACCATCAATTAATTGGACGGCCATTTTTAGTTTAATTGATTTTGTTTGCTTTCATAGGGATTCAACTGCACAATGCCTCTGGAGTACCAGGAGCAAGCTGTTAAACTGATTGATGGCTTAGAAAATGCAGAAATAGCTCAGCCCGGCTATGGTGTTGAATACGATTACATGGATCCAAGGCAAATCAACCAGACTTTAGAGACATACAAAGTACCTGGATTATACTTTGCTGGACAAATCAATGGCACAACTGGGTATGAAGAGGCAGCAGCACAAGGGCTGATTGCCGGTGTTAATGCAGCCCGGAAAGCTAAAGGACTTTCTGC
This sequence comes from Phallusia mammillata, assembly GCF_965637545.1. Taxonomy (NCBI): domain Eukaryota; kingdom Metazoa; phylum Chordata; class Ascidiacea; order Phlebobranchia; family Ascidiidae; genus Phallusia; species Phallusia mammillata. The sequence goes on along the minus strand of NC_137252.1, from coordinate 18,651,995 downwards.
TTTCACAGTTAAGCGAAGTGAGGGTTATATTGGAGTTCTCATAGATGATTTAACAACTATGGGAACAAACGAACCATACCGAATGTTCACCAGTAGGTCAGAATTTAGAATGTCTTTGCGACCTGATAATGCTGACCAGCGGTTAACTTTAAGAGGCTATAAAGATGCAAGTTGTGTCTCTGAATCAAGATTTGTTAACGCAAACAACCGAATCCAAAATCTTATGAGCTGTATTGATGAAATGAAAAACATGACCAAGTCTGCAAACTACTGGAGAAAATTATTAAAAATGGAGCCCAAACAAAATCCAAGTGGAATATCAGCATTTCATTTTTTGTCAAACCTAAGAGATGATGAACATGTTAATATACTTTTGGACCAGTTTCCACAAACTGCTTGTTTGGACAGGTGGACAAGACACAGAATTTGTGTTGAAGCCAATTATGCAAATCTATTAAAGACACAACAGTTACACATTGAAGCTTTGCAACAAGAAGAAAACCTTATTATTCCGGACTCACTTGACTACACAAAACTGAACATCTTCAAACTTGAAATACGAGAAAAGTTGGCTCGTGCAAGACCACAGAATATTGCAGCAGCAACACGAATTCCAGGAATCACACCAGCTGCTTTGGTTAATTTGCTTTACCATATTAAATCAATGACAAAAAGTGATAGTTTTGTTACATCAACAATCACATAGGAAGTGTATTATTTGAACAAATGTGTTTGTCAATTTATTTTATTGCATATTTCCCGCAATTAAAAGAATATGGTTGTTACAAAGTGTTTCAGGGGTGTGCATTTTGGCAAAAGTTCATTAAACACACATGCTGCACTATTTGTTTTGTTTTGCAGGGCTTTTCGATCAACTAACAGTTTAGGATGATTATTTGTACACTGCACAAAGGTCATTTAATTAAAACTATTACCCATTGTGCCAAGTGCACATTACACCAATCATCAAAGGGCAGAGACCAAGGAGATAACAAAAAGTTCGATGTTATAGTGGTAGGTGGTGGACATGCAGGTTGTGAAGCAGCAGCTGCATCTGCAAGAGTTGGATGTAAAACTGCCCTCATAACACACAAGACCTCAACAATTGGTAAGTTTTGAGTTTTGGTAGGGGATAATTTTTTTCAAATTTTTATTGCACCCTGTTTCAAACACTACCCAAGTGTAATGTGGTCAAAAGTGTAGTTGCATTTGGAATGGAGAAGGTAAATGTAATTAATTAGGTGCTCTTGCTCAAGAACAAAGTCACTAAATGCATGAAGAAGTTTGCACAACTGTAGCTTCAGTTGCCAACCAGGTTTATTATTGTTTGTAAATCTAAACAATGTTTTATGGGTGGGGCACTGGGACTGGCTTTGATCTGGTATCAACCAGACTAACAGATACATATCTAGTGTTATGTATGGATCTGTGATAAAATTTAATCTGGCAGGATTTACAAACCTAAAGGTTCTCATATTTCAAAATATAAATTTGTTTGTGAGGTGAGATGTCATGCAATCCATCATTTGGTGGCATCGGCAAAGGTCATTTAATGAGGGAAATAGATGCCCTTGATGGCATTTGTGCAAGAATCTGCGACATTTCTGGCACTCACTACAAAGTTTTAAATCAAAGCAGCGGTCCTGCAGTATGGGGTTTACGAGCTCAAATTGACAGAAACTTGTACAAGTATGTTTTTTAGAAACTTTTTTTAGTGTTAAATAAAAAGAAGTTACAGTTTACAAATAAACTTTTAGAAAACATATGCAAGATGAAATGTTTCATACTCCTAAACTTCATATTGTGGAATGTTCTGTGGAAGATTTATTAACTGAAGATTTGAATGCTCAACTGACAGAGACCAATCCTGATGCTAAGTGTAGGTAAATATTTTGCTCTTCCTATGTTTAAGCAATATTTTAATCGCTATTTTAAATAAATTGTTATATACCAGGTGCACTGGTGTCGTTCTGGAAGATGGTTCCACAATCAAGGCCAAAAGTGTCATTTTAACTACTGGGACATTTTTGCACGGCCAAATATGTATAGGCCTAAACACATCTAGTGCTGGCAGAATGGGTGACAAACCTTCAATTGGTCTGGCTAAAACAATTAAAGACCTAGGTTTTACTATTGGCCGGATGAAGACAGGAACACCGCCTCGAATTCACAAAAGATCTGTCAGGTTTCTTATTGAGTTTCTGTTTTTCAATAAACTGAGCCATTTTACATTATAGTAAGATGTGTTTAGATTCAAAGGCATGACTGAACATTTTGCTGACAATCCATCTCACCCATTTTCATTTGAAAATAACAAAGTGTGGATTGCCCCAAAAGACCAACTCACATGTCACACAACACTCACAAAACCTGGTCTAAAGAAGGTTGTCCTGGGTAAGCTAACACAGATAACTCTAACAAAAAAAAACAGGAATTGAAAACTTGTTAAAATACTTTAAAGATTCATTACATTTGAACAAGCTTGTTGTTGAGGAAGCCAACGGTCCCAGATATTGTCCATCAATTGAGTCAAAAATCTTGCGATTTAATCAGGATGCTTACCATTGTTGGTTGGAACCTGAGGGTTTTGACTCAGATCAGTTATATTTGCAGGTATCCACTAGGTTTTCCAATTTTCAGGCATTGATACCTTATTTTCATCAATACATTGTTGTCAAATACATTTTTAATGAAATTCTTTGTATGGAAACAAATTGCTGTTGTGTTTGCAGGAAATGGCTTTAAGGTTCATCCTCTTTTACTGTAACACATTTTGATTTTTTAGGGATTTAACTGTACAATGCCACTTGAGTACCAGGAGCAAGCTGTAAAACTGATTGATGGCTTAGAAAATGCAGAAATAGCTCAGCCCGGCTATGGTGTTGAATATGATTACATGGATCCAAGGCAAATCAACCAAACTTTGGAAACATACAAAGTACCTGGATTATACTTTGCTGGACAAATCAATGGCACAACTGGGTATGAAGAGGCAGCAGCACAAGGGCTGATTGCTGGTGTTAATGCAGCCCGAAGAGCTAAAAGCCTGAATAATTTTGTTGTCAGGCGAAGTGAGGGTTATATTGGAGTTCTAATAGATGATTTGACCACTTTAGGAACAAACGAACCATACCGAATGTTTACCAGTAGGTCAGAATTTCGGATGACTTTGCGACCAGACAATGCTGACCAACGATTAACTTTGCGTGGCTACAATGATGCCGGTTGTGTCTCAAACGGAAGAATGATCAACACCGAAAAACGATTGAAAGTGTTGGAAAAAAGTATTTTGGAACTAAAGGCTGCAACCAAATCAGTGTCGTATTGGCGAAAGTTGTCTGGTATGGAAGCGCTAAAGGCGCCATCCTCTACCACGGTATCTGCTTTCCATTTTCTGGCGCGTTTGCGAGATAAGGAAGCGGCAAAACGGTTTTTACGCGGTTTTCCACAATTGACAATAGCTGACTGTGACCACTGGTTGTTCCAACGTATACAAGTGGAATCTTTGTATGCTGTGATGCTTAATACGCAACGAAGTCAGATAGAGGCTTTGCGAAAAGAAGAAAATCTGCTGATTCCGGATAATATCGATTATAGCGGTCTCGAGTCGCTAAAGTTGGAAGTACGGGAAAAACTTGCAAAGGCAAGACCTCTGAATATTGCAGCTGCAACGCGAGTTCAAGGTGTAACGCCATCTGCGCTTGTTCATTTAATCTATCATATCAAAACACTGCAAAATAAACGAAATTCGACACTTTTGTAACGTATACTGAATTAGTATATTTAAATACGTTGTTTCAAAGTTGCATGCGAATATGAACGAAAAATAACGAACGATCTAAATTAGAGATAGGCCAGCCTATTGCTTTCAGAAAACACTACATAGGGTAGGGATTACTGCGCTTTTGGAATGTAAGCTGGAACTCTGCCAAAACGAAAACACGGGTGTAGTTGTAGGGTACAATAGTATGCACACAAAGTAAGTGCTGATCATTATAGATTGTCATAAATAGAGATATCTAACTGAATTGCTAAAAATTTGTTAAATATTAATTTCTTCCAAAATGTAGTTATTTTGCGCCTGAAAAACATTTTTTAATTCAGATTTAAGCGAAAGGGTATGTTTCAGTTAGTTGACCGAATTTAGCCTACTGAAGAAACCTGACAGGCAATCTGTATCTTGTTGAAAACTAGAGTCAGCTTCGAAAGTAAATCGGTCCGCAAGCTAAAATTATTTTGTTTGTGGTCAAAAGACCAGTCCCAATTTACCTACCGAACAGTCCGGTTAATCGCATACCGGTTTGCCAGGTTGTTTCATGCAATAACTTGGGGTTCTGAATTATACATTGCTAACGCAAGTGCTCATTTGTACCAACCTAAAAAAGTTACTATGATGTAGGACTGTACAACATGATACACGCTCCGTACATGGCCATATTTTAAGGAGGCTACTATCGTCGTCTCATCTTGTCCGGTATTTGGTGTTTCTCTTTTGAAGTCACGTTTGACGTAAAACAAAAGCTATCTTTTACAATTTTTTCAAGTTGAATGTTAATAGTACGGTGCTAGTTTGCAATTCGCCAGCTGAAATAAATTTGCTACGACACTGACATACGGCAACGTAAATATTTAAACTCTTTTGTAGCCAAGTATAAATTGAATAACTCTTTTAACACAAAACCAGTGTATCCACTATACCGAAGAACGCGAAGTCATATTTTCCTAACTGTGGTGAGCAGTAGCAAGTTTCGTATGGAACGAAAAACACAAAAGCAAAGGCCCAAAGCGTACCTATTTTTCCGCTAAGGACTGTTACACTTCAACATTGACTGCTATTATTTTTTTGAACGTGTTTGGCATCGTTTCTGAGCTAACACAGTAACGTCTTTTCTTACCTGATCCAATTTAGAAAAAAATGGACTGAGCGACTTGCACACAGAAATCAACATTCCGGTTCATAGCATCCTGTTTTAAAACTTTGCGATTTTCTGACAAATAGTTGGCTACGCTTCGAGATTGATAACTATGCAAATGAACGGATTGTGCAATTAACCGGATTTGTCCGTAATTTGTATGTTTCAGTTTTTTTTAGGTTATCGATTGGTAAAAAAACATCGGCCTACTTGTTTCGAATTTTTAACGACGGTTATTATTCAGTGGCAACTCGTGACAGACCATGTTTGATTTTTTGCACATCTGCATCAGGTAAATAAATACTGAATACAATCGCACGTGCTTGTTTCCCCGCATTTATTTTATGTTCGAATATTTTTTACTCCTTTATTCTTTGCAAATTGAGTTTTCGTTTTGGCTTTGATGGAGCTGACAAGACAGGATATTGACGACTCCTTTGTTTCCGAGTTTTTCGTTACATTGGCCTTTTCCGTAGTATGGCTTTGTGGTTCTTTTGCAATTCGCTTCTGTCGTTCTTCAACAAGTTCCTGCATCGCCTTTGTTTTCCTAAATGATGGATTGTTCGGGTCCAGAGCAAAATCTGAAGACGTGTAGAGTGCACTGAACCTACAAAAAAGTATAGAACCGTGAAAAAAACATGTAAATGCACATGAAAATAAGGGTTAAAACACAAACCTTCAAATAATATGACAATTACAAACGGTTGAAATATTCTGTAAACCTTACCTGTCATCAGAAGTATTAATCTTAAAGTCATCAATGGTTTTTTCTTTATTGTTTTGCTTCTTTAACTTCTTTTTTCCAGAAAATTGCTGTTCCTTGACTATTTCATCAATGTTAAAATGTTTTTTAGTTGCATCCTCCGCATCCATCATCAGCATTTCAAGCTGGGCTCTTTCCTGTATTGACTCCTCTGTCTCCTCTTTATCACTTTCATTCTTTTTTCTTTTTCTAGATTGTTTTGTTTTTACTGCATCATCTTCTGTTGAACCTTCCCCCTCTTCATCCGAAGAAACACTTTTGCTTTCCTATTTTTTTTCATAAATCAAGGGTTTATTTTCCCCTCAAAATCATTTAAGATTGTGTGCCTCCTAATGCTTAAAATTATCTTTAAACAAGACCTTTATTTATAGACAAAAACAACCAAGACATAAACACATGGAAATTTGAAGATAATTTGTGCAATTCCCACCAAAAATGAAACACTTTTTCATGTCTTAATACCAGCCCATAATGTTGCTTAAAAACAAATTAACAAGGCAATCATTCACTTACTGAAACTTCATCAGGTAATGGCTCCCATGTAATTTCCATGTCAATATCATTGGGCTTTTCTTCCTTATCATCAACCATCAACAAACTACGATACCTCGCAATCTGGTCAGCATCTGTTGTTTTTGAGGAAATGCCTGCAGAGCAAACGTCATTACTTTTCTGTAAGTGTCAAACTTAAAAATTACCGAAGTGATGTTTGCGATTATTTTCAATTACAAGCATAGGAAAAACGCTGACCTTGCCTTGTCACAATTATGTTTTTACCTATTCTTGTTGTCGGTGGTGCCTCATCATCTTCATCTGAGCCACTTGATGATGCAAGAAAGTCTTTCAAATCCATGTTTTCCAACTCTTCTTCAGTAAACTTTCTCATTGTGACTGCAAGGCGTTTGCGGTCTGTTTCATCCCAAGTAAGATCAACCTAAAGGTTTTTTATTTTACTGGGGTTTGATTTGTCAAACCACAGAACCAAAATACCAATTTTATACCGAATAAATTATTTCAAGACATTCCCAGTGAGTTTTATCAGAGCTAAATCTAAAAGTTCATGTTTGTAGAGGGCCACAGAGGCATAATTATTAAAAACGGGACAAGTACCTCAAATCATATTGATGCAAAAGACATAAGCTTCAAATTTCAAAGAAAATTTTTAATTTGAAAATATTTTTCTTCACATGAACACTAAAATGTCCAAATTTTTAGCATGCAATGCTACAAATTATTCCAATGATATAATTATATATGTTCTAAATGCAATACATGTGCTTATTGGTGAATATAAAATAAACTACAAAATATGTTTTTTGTTAGAAACTTAACATCTAAAGCTAGTAACTTCAAATGTTACCTTTGACTGATTTAATGCTGTGGTAACAAAATCTGGAGCTTTGTATTCATCAATGTTTGGTATGTGATCAGAAGTGTCCTTTGGAGGATGTTCATCAAATGTGGTATCATCAGGAATAAATCGGAGGTCAATTTTATTAGAGGTTGTTTCAAATTCCATTCCGTCACATTCCTAAAAAATAATTTGTCGATCTTTCATGTCGTTTTTTTTATCCAATTTTGTCAGGTATACCTGATATATGGCATCTGCAGTTTGTGCAGAATCACATTCTATTACTGCATAGTAATACTTTAACCGGTTAATCTGATACTTCCTGAGTTTTTCAACCTGAAATCTGAAAATAAAAAACACAAGGTAAAATAATTGATTTACATTTTTGCTATTTTACAAGAAATGCAACAAAGGGATCAAAATGTTGTAAATAGGCCACACTACACAAAACATGTACAAACACAAAACACAATACATTTTCTCCTTCAGAGCAGAGGACAATTTAATGCACACATTAAAAAATACTGAATAAACTCTAACCTTTCTCCCTCTTTAGCATCATTGATTTCATTATGATTGCCATCTTCATCTCCATTCTTTAATTGTGGACCCATTTCTTCTTCTTCTTTTAACTGTTTGACACCAAATTCTGAAGGATAGATGGTCACTTTTTTAACAGTGCCCTTGGGTGGCTTGAATGAGTCAAAAAGTACCAATAAATCCACTGCTCTAAAAAAACATTATTATTTAGCTTAAACTCATACTTTAAGCTAAGCATGAAAATCAAATCAGTATTCTAACATAAGGAATGATCTGTTTTTTACAGTTATTGTTTTTATGTTGTAGATCACTTTCCCTCTCTTCAGAGTGTCTGTGAAACTACTTGACCATTATAGTCAATCTGTAAATACAGTGTGACTGCTGTGGTCAATCTATCCAACTGAGATTAAAACTTTTTTCAATAAAACAAGCTTTTATTCAGGTAAAGGGTTTTAAAGTAAGTTTTAAAGGTAATTTCAATGTCATTTTATTGCAAAACCTCACCCAAACCAAAATTCCCCTAATTTCCAACATTTATTTTTTTAAATTAGTCTATGCAACAAATATAAAAGGTTTAACAAACATGTTTTTTAAGCTGTCCACAGTGGTTCAGCGGTGTAATACAAATTGACCACAGCCGACCGTTGGTCATGTGGTGATAACATGCACCCCATTCCTAAATTAGACGTTATGCAACTAACCTGATCATAAAACAAGTGATTCATTTCAAGTACACCTTACTTTACTCTATCCCAGTCCATGTTGCACAGAGCAAGGCGAGAACTTGTTTCATCAGACCTCTTTGCGTCATTATCCATTTCACCCCAATGTTCATCATTTCCAGCATCAGTGTCTTCAAAAAAATCATCATCTTCATCTGAGCTTGTTTCAATATTGCCCTCTCCACGGGCAAGATCAATACTTTCATCACTTGACTCATCAGTTCTGTATGCATTAATTGTACAACACCAGAATATTTTGTTGTTGTGTGATCTTTCAAGTTTTCTTAATGTTTCAAATTACCATCATGTAACAATGGCCTACAATAAAAAACGAATTGATAAACATACTCTGCATCAGAGTTCTCCTTATCTTTTGAGGAAATTATATTGTCATTTGGATCATCGCAGGTAGTTTGTGGTTGAGATGAAAGACTATCTGATAGCAAGTTTTTTAATTCTGTAAAACATGACATGGTTTTTTGGAAAATTTGAAAATTGTGTAATCTTCAAAAATATTCTCTGAAGTTTTTTTCTGCAAATTGTGACATTCCAAATACAGCTATAACTAAGACGGTCAGTGTGGTAGTAAAATCTAATTTAGGTTAAGATGAGTTCAAGTTAATTTATTTAAGGTCATAATAACCAATTGCTGGAAGTACAGATAAATGCAGTTACATATAACCATGGTTTGCAAAGCCAAGGTTTTTATGTAATTAACCTAATTAATTGGCCCCAGTAGTTTTGCAATAAAAACAAAGTTTTGTATCACTTAATCTACAATGTCTATGTTTAAGAATGGCATTTAACTAAGCAATTTTCAAATAGAAATAAACATGTATACTCTTTCATGCAATTCAAAGGGACATTACATGTACAATTGACTATACAGTTGTTTTAGTTTGAGCCTCTGCCTGTATTAGTCATGCACAAGCAAAGTTTTATTGCATTATGAGCAACTGCCAATTTTTCCTGGATAAAAAAATGCATTATATACCCGTTTGCCTATAGTCAGTGACATATGTTTTACAACTGCTTTACTTTGTCTGTGTTGTTTTCTTTCCACCTTCAGTTGATGAGAATCTTTTTTGGACAATCTGTAATATTTCTTTAGATTTTCTGAGGAAGTTTCATTTATTGGTTTCCCTCGTTTGTCAACTTTGTATTGCAACTGCAAACAAAATAATTAAATTTTGCAGTACAATTTTTAGCAATTCTTTATTAGTGAAAAATACCTTAAATCTTTCGTCAGTAAACATGGAATGAAAGCGATTGTCAATTTTAACTTTTTTGTCTCTTTGTCTTATTGAAGAAAAGCGTCGATCATGAAAGACCGATTTAAAACGATCATCAATTTTCGATAAATCCATGATGAACAACTCCTACACTATACACAAAACCAAAATATTACATTTCACAAAACACAAAAAAACATCATGAACACACGTGCTGCTTCACGGATCAGTGGGTTTTAGTCCCGGGGTCAAAAAACTAATTTATTTTGTGACACATAATTGACGCTAAACATCTTGGATTACTATCTTTTTTATCTACTTTTGATTTATGTCTTGTCAAATCTAAACATTACTTTAATTGTTACATAGCCTGTTTAAACAGGGCGATTCTCATTTCTCGATTACCTTTTTATTGTTCTGTTGCCATTGGCAACAAGCCACGCGCCTAAACAACCTAAACGCGCGCTGTTCCGCGTTTCATCGATCTGTAGTCTTTTGTCATATTAAACTTCGATGGGTTCGTGTTTCAGTGAAACAAACTCACGTGTTTAAATGCGCAGTTTTGTTACAGCTATCAATAACTTTGTGCTGCGTGGTACTGGCTATAAACCCTGGAAAATAAAAACTTTTAAGACGTAAACAAAATACTGTTTGTATGTTTGGTGTTGCTTGAATAAATATTGTAGTATTATTTAATTTGCTGATTATAGTAAAATTCAAATTACGTAGCTTATTATTTTTCAGATTTGATCTAATTTACAATGTATCTTACAAATATATTTGGAGAGGTACCAGAAAAAAATATTACATTTGTAATCGATTCCTCTGGTTCGATGTATGATGTTCTTGCTCATGTAAAAGATCATGTTACACAATTGTTGATAGACAGGGCATACAATAGACCGGGAACAACATTTAATATAATTGACTTTAGTTCTGAAGTAAGTTTATTGTCATTCTCACAGTCACCCTTATAAGCTGTTAGTTTCTTTAAAATATTGCTGCTATATTTGAATACATTTTCTAACTAAAACTATAAAAAAAACAAATAAGTAAAGATTACACACAAAGAATAACTTTTTGAAAAATTTATTTGGTTAAATTCATTTGGTTTTGATTGTGCTTGCAGATAACACAATGGGCTGATCGCATGGTTGAATGCACCCCCACCACAGTCAATGCGGCCACCCGATGGCTACGGGGCATTGAGACTAAAACAGGAAGTGATGCCCTTACTGCTTTACAGATGGCTTTTGATGAACCAAGATGTGATGGAATCTACTTGGTGAGGGGCAACAAGTTTCAGAAATATCTAAATTTTAGCTAAATAATACAGAGCTTCCTTGATAATCTGCATCTTGTTTAACTAGCTTTTCATTGTGCTAAAAATATTTTCAGGTAACTGATGGAATGCCTGATCAGGACCCAAATGAAATTGTGTTCAAAGTGACTAAAGCAAGTCAAGGTCGACCCGTCCACAGTATATCTGTAACTGATAGAGATGTTGATGTTCCAACATCATCACGAATGTTTTTGGAAAATCTTGCTATGAACACCAGGGGCAGCTTTCATGTTGTTTGTTTATCTCATGTTGGAGATGTTAAAAAGGTAGTCAAAACCAACTCGCTTGTACAGTATACTGGACTGAGCCAAAACTAGCAATTGCAAATATTTTTAACCAAAATGTTTTTATCATTATATCAGCAATTAATAGTTTCAAATTTCAAAAACATTAGAAATGTTTAAAATAAATAATTACACTGCTGAAAGAGTAAATCTGATTTTGAGCATGATATTTCTTGTTATGCAATCTTTTGGTACTTTTAATGGACTTTTGTAATTATAAAACTCTTTTCCAGGTTACTCCAGTCTACAATGCCACCTATGCACCAAAAGAAGGTTTAAAAAAATGCAGCGTTGAGGCAACCCTTACTAGCAACCCATACCTAAATGCACTTTCCACAATTCCATCAGAATTGCCACCATATGTTCCTTTCTACAGGTTAGTGGGGACACACACACAGCTATGAAATGGTTTGTAAATACACATTAACCAAGAAATGTTACCATGTCAGGAGTTTTATCTCAAATTTCAAATAGAGACAGAAATGACCTTCTTGTAGTAAAAATAGTTACATATACTTACTTGTGTAGTAATGACTGTAATGAGTGGGATAAATGTTTTAAGATATTATCCTTACGTGCACACTGAAGTTATTCAAGATGCACTGGAACGGACACCGGTTGCAAGTGTTGTTGCAAGAGGGACAAAGATTCTGGCGAGAAGAGATGAAGATGGATATTATTATCCTGCTCATATCGCACAAGAAGTATCAGTAAGTCAGCTTTATAGTGCAGCTGCAAAAATCGTTGCAAAGACAAGTAAACAAAAATGCTTGTTGGTCTCAATCAGTGACCTTTTGTTGCTTTGGATCAGAATCGCTCCCCTATGAGATTATTATTTTGCTGAAAGTTCTTGCCACTTGAGCAGAGGTGAGCCATTAGATTCAATCAGCAACTTAACAGCTTTAGATAACCGTCAAAATCCAATTTATTTGCTGCAGCCTTTATTTCATCTGGTTAATCCTAAGGAAAGTTTGTTACATAAAGAGAATAATACTACCATTATGCACAACCACCGCCTCATTTGTCATCAGGGTTGAAACACTGAGATATTAGACTTTTAGACATTCCACATAAAGTTACACTAATTTTTTTATGAAAGGAAAACAAGTTTGAATAGAAGCTCGTCACCATTGTATTTAAAAGGAATGGCGGGTTGCCACACATGCCATTATTCAAGTGTGCCCTGCAGTAAATTAAGTGTCTAACCCAGTGGTTCCCAACCAGGTGGTATCCCACTAGGGGGGAATTTTGTAATTTGTAGTGGGGAATTTGTGTCACAATATTTATCTCTTAGTGGTTGTCTGTGCTATGTGTTATTGCTACATTTGCCATATATAAGTGTAATTTCTGTTCTAAGAATTACATTAAAATGTTAATGTAAACGATATTTTAGCAAACCAAATTTGTAGGGGGGAATTAGATTTGAATATCGACTAAAAGGGTGCACATGACAAAAAGGCTCCACTGACCCTTCTCTCAGAAAACACAAACAGTTGCCCACAATTTTTTTTCCACAGGGTTCGAACCCTGGATGCTCCCGGGGACGATCAGGTGTTTTATGTCTGCACAACTTGTTCAAATAGCAGCATGTTTGAGTTAACCTTGAGGAACGCTGGTCTCCATCAAACTTTAATGTTAAAGTTTTACCTTTGTCAAATACTTTGACACTACTTCGTGTTGAGACATATTTTAAACTGATTGTTTGAAAGTTAAACATCTAGTACAGTACAACGAAGAGTTAAAATTGTTTCAACTTAAAATACAGTTTTGATCGTAATATTCACGATTTTTCCGCATCTTAAGGGAAATCGTCATCGTTTTCTGATTGAATTCGATCGCACGAAGAAAGGTCGGGACCTAAGAATGCAGGAAACGGCTTTACATGACATAATTGCTTTGAACGATGCTTTGCGACATTCGGTTGTTGCAGATGACAAGGTGAGATGTAAAAGATAGACAAATGTATGTTTCGAACTTTGCAGTTGCAAACTCTTATTTTAATCTTCGTATACATGCTGCGTTTTTTTTTATACCCAAGCCACAGAAAAAAAGGCTACATTTGAGATACTTACTCAAAATTCAATGTGTTTCTTATGCTGTGTTATCACAAGATGTAATGAGTATTTTCTTCGCAGTGCTGTAAGAATTTCATGTCCTGGCTTTATCAGACAAAACTTACCCCTGGTCAAATTCATCAAATAATATATTTGTCGTTTAATTACCGCTTTTAGCCAAAACATGTTTATTCTTTAAAGGCATAAAGTTGTTTTCTTATGATGCTTTAGTCTTGAAACGCATCTGTGCTTGTTATACAGTAATTGCCAACTGCCTGGTGCTTGTTTTTGATTATTTTCTTTATTTGGCCTAACGGCCTAATTGTCCTATTTGCATTAAACTTACTGGTTTTCTATTTTGAATTTTCGTTTCTCGTTTAGGTTTTGGCTCCTTGGGAATCCGATGGAAAGCGATACGGACCAGGAAAAGTTGTCAGGGGCGTTGAAAAACGTCATACTGTAGGTAGGTCTAAACCTAAATTGGGAATGTTTTATCATGACTGCACCATAAATGACTGATAAAAATGTTCCATTACACTGGGATTTATTCTCTAAGACACTCCGCAATCTTCGTTAACCTGTTTTTCCTAGGTTGCTTCCAAACTAGTTCACGCTTTAACCACAGAAAAAATGTGCGTAGGTGTTCACACAAAGACCATTGTTATCGCAACTCATAGGTTACCTGAAAACTCACACTGGTTCACAATGTCTGGTAGCTATTTTCACATCTGAGCTTATTGACAGATACCTTGAAAAATATCCTTCCAAATGTTTTCATAGCGCTGCAGATGTTACATTTGCTGAGTGTTTGTAGGCGACGAGCGGGACAGCGACGTGGTGGTTTCATTCTGGAACGGCAAAACTGTGACTGTACCTAAAGGCGTTGCGATCTGGATTCCTGAGTTGCTGTACGACAGAATAGTTGTTGAACTACAAATGCCGGTAAGTGTTAATGAATGTTTAAAGTTGTAATATGTAGAAGTAGTTGTGAAGTAAAAAACTGAAAGCAATACAATTTTGGACCTATTATAGCAGTGGTTCCAAAACTGTGATAAGCCTATTTCTAGTAGTTATAGCATCTGAAGGTCTTCGAAGTGCTCTATAAGCTAACTTGAGTTGGCAAAGGGTAAAATGTTATAATTAGCATTAACAATTACACCAGGACTGCATAACCTGTTTGTTATTGACGTCATTCTCTATTTGTACTGTGTTACTTGTAAAGTTTCCCTCGTTTATCAACAATCCGCGTACAGAAACCCTGGCGAAATTCGCGCGTACATTAGAACGTTTAAATACGCATTTTTACTTTTGTGTCATAAAACGCAATCTTACCCACCAGGAAAAAATTGCAGGAAAATTTAGTTTGGTAATGTGCCGCATGCTTGAAAAGTTCGACAACCGCTGCCATATAACCACAATTGGACGTTAAACTTTAAACAACGTCTGAAATGAAGGACCTCTGAATTTTGAGTAATACAGTTTTACATAAAATTTGAAAATACGTTTGCTGTTTGAGAACTTCGGAAATACAGACAAGTGGATGTTAATCGAGCACTAAATTTTGCGACAGATTACTGCCAGAAAAGAAATCATTGATTCACAAGAAGCCACTGACCTTCCTTCAGGTTACCCGTCACTTCCTTCTTATGTTGATGACGTCATCAAGTCAGCACCTTGGGATCCATTGGTCACAATGAGGTCACGTAACAATTTTGTACATCTAGGGGTCTTAGCGTTAGAAGATTGGATCTGTAATAGTATTTCAGATTATAACACTAGCGCAGGGGTCACCAAACTACGGCCCGCGGGCCGGATCCGGCCGTGACGTAATATACAATCATTGCTCGTGAGATGAGACTAACTTTACAGTTTGACAGTCGCATTACCAGATTTTAAATGGGATCGTAGAAATACCGTATCTTGGCGCCCCCATAAAACTCGCCTCGCAGGCTAAGTTTGGAAAGACGGCGCTAGGATATGCAAACTATGCGGCCCCCGCGCATCATTATCAAACTTATCCGGCCCGCAGTGAAAAAAGTTTGGTGACCCCTGCACTAGCGCAAAGCATAGTGGTGAAAAATAAACGCTTCGTGCGTTGCTCTTGTTTTAACTGAAAAGTTTTGTCAATTTTGTTTCTGTTTTAGTTTGTTAATCGTAACATACACTTATGCTTTGCGCTAGTGTTATAATCTGAAATACTATAACAGATCCAATCTACACCATAATATATCATGCTTTTTATTGTGGGGCCTTTTCTTTGGTTCTTCCCGTTCTTTTTTGCTTAGTCACTGATTTATTGCAAAACGAAAGCTCCACGAAGCTTATAAACTTTTTAACCAAACAAAGGATCATTTTTACAATTTTATTACAGACGACACATTCAGTACTACCCGTGGCTGTATCGTGGTATGTACTACCTTCCAACGTACCCACTACTTACTCCTGTTCCTCGCCTTTTAAACTCTTGGCCGGATCTTATTTTCAACCGCCCTGACCTTTTATACGGCACATGGCCTTGGCCTTTCTACCCAGAAAATGTGCTTCCATATCGACGACGCTATCCCATCACACAACCTAAACTCGAAGGTAAAGTTGATTTTTGATAAAAATAAGTTATAGAATTTTGGGAACTGTTCTTATATTTTCAAATGTACTGTCAGTCTGAATTGTAATACAAAACCAGAGTGTAGATTACCACCTAATCAAAATCTGTTTGCAGTTTTACGTGGAGTTTGCAATAAATTTCATTTTTATTTATTTACTACCGTTTGAAAAAGGCGTACTCACGTTTATAGGGCTAATAACCACGAATACGTGTAGTACAGTGCATGAAAAACAAATGAAAAATGATTAGGCCTATTCATTCGTTATCGCGCAATGTTTTCGTTGCGTTGTGACGTGCTTGCGTTTAATTCTTTTTTCCTTTGTTTATCGTGCACTGTACTACACGCATTCAGTGTTATTTACCCTGATGAAGGCGACCTGTATCGAAAACGTCGGAATAAAAATAATTGCCAGAAGAGCTCTATAAACTTGATATTATGTCTGGCAGCCATAGCTTATATAAGACGCGCACAAGTTTAGAAAAAATTGTTGTTATTCATAAAAGTAATGCTATAACAGGATCGGACTTGAGTACAAAAGATTTGTCGGACTTGGTTGACCGACAACTTGAAGAGTTTGAGGTGAAAGACAAAATGGACAAACGAAGACGTCGCAAGATGCAAATCGACACATCGTCTGGCAGCAACACACCAAGGTATAGCCTGAAAAGGCAGTTTTACTGTCTTGTCATATAGCGTGTTTAATGTGTTATTAAAATTGCTTTACTTTCCGCCTCCAAACCTATATTAATGGTCTCCTTTAAAATCCAATACTTTGACGCTTAAGCTGTCATCAAAGTTGTTATTTGCTAACTTATTCCTTAAAATTGTAGTGAGTATACATTGTAGAATTTGAGAATACAAATAATTTAGTTTTGAACAAACAAGATATGTTATGTGTAAATGTAACATCGAGTCGTTTTTTTTCGTCGTGTCTCACAGATATTTGGCGAAAATAAATATTATTTCAACAATCTTAATCTTACCTTTAATGTGCGTGGGAACGAGCATATATACTTGTATTTAGTGACAGCGACTCTGATTTTGAAGAAGATGATTTGCAGCTGGTGCCTTATCCAACAATGATTAACAAAGGAACCAACACAAAAACATCGTACTTGAGGTCAAGTAAAAACAAGGATCGTCCTGAATGGAAAAAATATTGGCCCCAAACACCCCAGCCTAGAAACCATCACCAGCCAGACTTCTACAAACGACCAACAGGAATGGTTAGTAAAAGCAAAGTTGAAAAATTTACAGTCGAAAAATAAACATCTTAAAACAAATACATATAATAATCAGATGTAAAATTTTATTTGGGTCAAAGATGTTTTTCGGTTATAAAAGATCACAAAAGGTCAACCTTGCATAAAATCCAATGATTTCTAAAGTCAGACACACAAATTGTTATTTGTCTGTAGGTATGCATTTAAATAGTGTACTGAAATCGTATTTGGGTTTGGACGCCAAAAATGTATCTGCGTACAGGTTAATATTGTGCAAACCATTACAAGTTAATTCATTCATATCTATTGCAGATATTGCAATTAAAACCCTAAAATCTATTAAAAACTTTTATGACAGTTGTGACAAATTTTAGTTCAGCACATGGAAGGAACCTGACTTTGGCTCCTACGAAGGTCCCATGAACACTGGTTCGGCGTTCCACATGATTGATCAACCCAACTTTAAAAGCGACAGAGTCCGAATGATGGAACATCTGAAAACCCCTTACGTTGAAAGGCCAGAGGTAACAGATTACTTTCTTTAAACTGTGAAGTCAATTTTTGTCCTCGTTGAGGTCATCTGATGTGCATTTTTTGCCCTTCGCCCTGCCTCGACCCTTTTGTAAGCCGAGTGTAAAAAAGTTCTATTAAAATTGACGGAATATGATAGGAAATTGTAAGGGCAAGTACTATGTTGGGCAAAGCATCTGGTACGAGCATTTGATATACCTTGAAAGCCGATTCTGATGTTGAACAAATTTTGGTCAAATGCCAAGCACCACTTGGCATGCACCGGTAAACCATTAGTATCCTATAGAGTAGATCAGAAAATGTTTATAATTTAGTCCATTGGTCAATGTTTACCAAAGTATTTCACTGTTGTTGTTGTTTAATCACAGCATACTATTTATGCACCCAAGATCGGGGCCAACGACTTTATGCATAACCGACATCAAGATCGTATGCAGCATCTGGGTCGACGTCACGCTGCCATAAGAACGCAAGCGTGGGCTGACAAAGAGACTGACGTCATGCGAAGGACAAACTATATTGAGGACACCAAACGGTATATAATAAACGGTTTGTGTCTAGTAATCACATTTTGTACAGAGCAATGTTGCATCACACATGCTATTGTATTCGTATCTTAGCCGCGGTATTTTTTTGAAGATAGTATGATATATCTGCGTACAAAACAGGGCAGTTTCTTACATTTCAGGCAACAAGCGTTGATGAGGATTGGCTCGGATGTGGAGAAACAGAGACAATATGAAAAGCGATTAGCCGAAACGATAGAGGCAAAGGCAAAAATTAACCAGGTACAATACTTGCAACTGTCATTGAAAAGGGCGGAGTAAATATTAGGCCGTTTATAATGCCCGTTTGAAAATTATAGCATACTGTTTTTTGTTTGTTTTCGGGCAGTTTCGTTTTACAGATCTAGGTGTTGTTATGTTCTCTTTTCTCTTTATGTTTTATAAACTGTCAAACAAAATTAGGATTTTACTGCTTGTGTTTTTATAGAGCTTTAGAAACGGATTTTATCAAAAGGAGTTGGATCATTTGAACAGACAACAATCACATGCTGACTGGTTGCAAGGTAGGAGAAGAAACCACGAGAGGCAGCAGTGGAAAGGTTCTTTTGAAAGCGAACAAGTGCAGCAGAGTCGAGAGGTTTGTACTTCAACCATGGATGTACAGCAGCTTTAAACTTATTAAATATTGGCTTCACAGCTTGGAAGGCAGTACAGACAAGCGAAACACCATGCTCATACTGTACGAAGGCTGATCGCTGCCGAAGAAAAGAACGCAATGTCTACCCTTGGGTCTGTCTAACCCTGCTGATTTAGGGCAAACACTATTGTTAATTTTTAACACAAAAAACAGCCCACTCAGCACAATGATTTATAAATTAGTCAACATAGGTTTTGCCACATTTGTACCGAAAATAATTTAATATTACGTATAGCGATTATTTGCAACTTTCACAATGTTCTTCGTTTTCTGCATAAATCCGATTGGATAGGTTTGTTCCTTTATGTTCAACCCCCGGTCATTTTTTCGTTTTGCTTTTAACATTGAATGCAGGGAAGCAATCGATGAAAAGGAGGTTCGCACTTTTTAAGTTTCACTGTATTTGCCAAAGCACTACTAGACATTCACATACAACACAACCTGCCCTTGGATTTTACTGTTTAGACCACCGTTAGTGTTGCTTATGTATAGGCTAATGTGAGCTTTGTGCGTGTTTTACTACAATGTTTTATCTGTGATGAATGATATTGATGGCGCAAAGTTTGTGTAGCGTAGGCTACGCATAAAAGGATGATATGTATAAAATATATGATATGTATAGGGGGGCATATTTAAAATGAAAAATGATGATATGTATTGGGGGCATATTTAAAATGAGCGAAGAACCAATCATTATTCGCGTTTATAGGTGCGTCCCAAGGTAAAAAAGTTTGGGACACTGCACTTGGTTTTTACACATATTTCAGGCTATAAGTAATTCAACTTACGTCGTCAATCACATCAACTTACGTCGTTTGACTTTGTGTGATCTCATTGTTGATTCGACCGAATTTATTTGGCAAAACTGCCGAATATTCACTTTTAGTGGGAGTCTAATTTAGCTGATTGGGTGCATAACTAGCTTATACCGCCCCGACAGTATCCCAAATATTAAACTCGTCAATGCGCAAGAAAACAAAACAAATTTAAAAGATAAATTATTGAGGGATTTTCCCTATTAGGCAACTTAGCGAAGAGATTTGAGCTGAAGACACTGCACGATTTTGAGAAGCAGGAAATAAAAAGTCAAAATCACATGACTTACCGAATTTTTTGTGGGTTGTAGTTGGGATGGCATTAAATATGAGACTGGTAGCTTTTTACAACTTTTATTACCGTATTTACCTAATCGGATCCGGACCAACTATTTTATAGAAGTTTTTGGATAAATGCAATGATCGTATTTATTTGCATGTGTTTGGTAACTTTTTGGTTGCTGTATCATGGATTAAACAGCATTTGGAAACCTCGTAATTTTCCACCTGGTCCATGGGGGTTGCCATTCGTGGGAAGCTTTTATCACATTTCTGGTGACTATTCCCGAAGTAGGTTTTTTAGTGAATTGAATAAACTTAATGCAATTAATCCTCACAAGAAAGTTTACGAATTTAGATGCAAAAACCTTAGTCCAAAAGTATGGGAACATAATTGGGCTAAAATTGAAAGGAGTTAATGTGGTTTGTATTAATGGATATGACTTGTTTAAACAGGTATGATATATGTTTCATAGCTCATGAATATGTGAGTAATTTTATTGTTTGCTTTTAGGTAATGACAGATAACCCAAAGTGTTTCTCAGACAGGGCATGCCAGTTGCCACAAACTATTATTCGTGGGGAAAAACATGAAGGTTAGAATTAATATTTGATTGCAACAATTATTCAATAGCCTACAAGATGTAGGCTACATTGTTGTGTCAATATGAGATGATATTTTCTGAATAGTTACCCTCATCCTGACCAAGTACATTTATTCCTCATTTAGGCCACATCTGCAGTAAACTATTTCCAAAACAATGTTGAAAACTGTTTCAGTCTTTTTAGAAAACTGTTCATGTTTACCCAATTTGAACAACAAATTAATCAAGTAAAACGTTTTCTCACAAGCCATGAGCAGTTCACATTACAATAACATCTCAGTTAAGTTAGCATACCAAATAAGTTTGCAAAAAAATATTACAAGTTTGGATAAAACTGTCAGCAATTTATTGGTAAATATATTTTAAAAAACATGTTCTTTTAGTCTTGAATCTTTACATTAGCACTAGTGCCCACTCTGATCAAAGTTGTTTCCTTAACAGTCAAGGTCAAGGATATTGTATACTTACCAAACATTTTATTCTTTAAAACACCAATTTATTTTAAATGGGTCACATTTTAGGCATTGTTACAACACCGTATGGTCCACAACTGCTGGCTCATCGCAAGTTATTCTATTCAGTTTTAAGAAATATGGGCCTTAATCACTACAGCTTTGAGAAAATCATCATTGAAGAATTACCCTACTTGATTGAGGAATTAAAAGCATGTGTAAGTGATGGCAAATCCACAATTAATCCATGTGCAGTGTTTGATTATGCAGCGCTTAATGTGCTGGCATACTTTACATTTGGAAACAGGTCAGTATTTTTTATGTTAATTTACTAGGCCCGGGCTGGTTTCCTTTTAATGTCCATTTTTACGACATTTTTTTTTTTTAATATTACCCACATACTTAATCTGATATTTTATATAACTAAGTTCATACTGTCCACCCAATTTAACAAAAATTCCAAAAATAAGCGTTTCAGCTCAGGTTGAAAAGCTCTAATAAAAATGCAAAGAGCATGTTTGTACATTTTTGTATGATTGATTACTGCAGGTACTCATACAAGGATGAAAAGTTCAAATTCCTTCTTGGGAAGAATCTTAAATGTTTTGAAATGATGAGTAAAATTAATACTCCCAGCTTTCTTTTCGTATCATATATTCCTTTTTTGTACAAAATATGGTTGCCTCACAATGCAAGGGTCATCAAGGAAGGCTGCAGGTGCTTTGTAAAGTTATTAACTAACTTTTGAAGCTGTTGCAAATGTTTTAAAGTGGTGAACTAAATGTGTAAGAGTTTTTACACATGGTAATTTTGGTTAAAACAAATGTGATTTGGTTTTAGGGACATTGCAGAGTTTGTTGAGAGTGAAGTTACATATCACAAAGCTTCATTGGATCCCAAAAATCCAAGGGATTTTATTGATCACTATCTGATAGAAGTTACATCAAATCACTCTCACTTATTTACAGATTCATGTCAGTACCTAACCAAATACCTAAGTTACCACCACATTACATGTAGTGCAACAAACAAATCTAATTGTTCTATTTTGTTTATAGTCCTAAAAATGACTATTATGGACTTCTTTCAAGCTGGCACTGAAACAACATCTACCACTTTAAAGTGGGCAGTTTTATACATGGTTAATAATCCTGAAGTTCAAGGTTTGTTTTTACAATCCAACTCTATTAGAATGCATGTAAGATATACTGGCCAACTGGATACATTTAAAGCTGAAACACATGTAAAAAAAGGTTTAATTAATCTTTACCTAACTGGTACCCTTAACACATATGTTTTGTGACCCCATTAATGCAGCACCGTCCAACCAGTGGTTCTTTTTGGAGGGCTGCATTTTAAAATATTATCACCACTCATATAAGATGTAAAACTACCCACAGAAGGCATTCATTCAAGCAAACCTGCATTGTGACATCACAATTCACAACTGTTTTTGTTGCAAATAGTGATGTCAAAAATGTTTAAAACATTCGGAACCACTGTTTTAATGTAATGTAAATTTTGTTTTGTCTCTTATTTAAAAACCAGCTCTCATACCACTTGCCAACAGCAGATACTTATTAATCTTTTTGTTACAAATTGATTTTGTTGAAATGACAAATAACTATGTCAGTTAACCATTTCTTTTTTAATATATTGAATTTACATGTTATCATTGTTGTTTCTAACAGAAAAGGTGCAAAATGAAATTGACAGAGAATTGGCATTTCATGGCATGCCAAAGTATGAAGACAGGTTGAAAATGCCCTACACTGAGGCCACAGTATTAGAAATACAGAGAAAAGCCAATATAGCACCCATAGGTTAGAATTAAATTGACACAAAATACTGAAAATCTAAATGTTTGTGTATAAATTATGCCAAAGTGTTTCCAGGAAACAACTACTTGATAAACTAAATTATACTTTTCAGGTCTTGTACATGTTGCAAATAAGGACACAAAACTAGGTAAATATGACATTCCGAAATCCACCTACATTTTGCCAATATATGAGTCCATACACCATTCCCACAAATACTGGAAGAATCCAAGTCAATTTGATCCTGAAAACTTTCTTGACCAAGATGGTAAAGTGGGTACAAGATCGACATTTATGCCGTTTGGTGGAGGTACATAACTCATTTAGCAAGCTGTTTTTAGTATATATAGTTGTTTAATCCTTAAGAACACTGTACACAGACTTGAAAAGTATTTTAATCATGAAAATTACTGCCATGATGTATTCTTTATACACCAGTTCCTTGGCAGTAATGTTCATGATTAAAATGTTTAATCCTTTTCATAATGGTTTGAAAGGGTAAATCGTTATTAGTGATAGTGATGCACAAACCTTCAGTTCGCCAAAACATTTCGTTTCAGGCTTTAGACATGCCACTGAAGGAATTTTTGCTTTTGATAAATTGGACACACTATAACATTGTAAAACAAATCATTGTCCAAAGTTGTTTCATGTAGCCAGTACTTTTTGCAGTTTACTTGCATTAACAACAAAAGATTTTTTTAAAACATTGGTTTGGACTGGCATTTTCGGTCTTGCCAGACATTTATAGTTTGTGCCTCTAAAAGGTACATTGTTGGATGTGATTTTTAAAAAAAATTATTACCTTTTTAAGTAATTACTATCATTTACAATTTTGAACCTTGTTTTGCAAAAATAATGCAAACTACTGAGCAAAAAAAGTATCTAATGTGCAAAAAAGCACTGTCAAATTTATGGAAAGTGGTATGTGGGTGAACAATAATCATGCTGGCATGCTGAAAAGTATACACAGTAAAAGTTACGCTTCTGGTTTCGATCTAATCCATTAAAAGTTCCAAAGAATATCATTAGACATAGTTAAGCATTTTCATATTTTTAAACCCCATTATGCAAAAATGGTTGCTTTTAACTTCTTAGGGTTGAGAGTATGTTTGGGAATGAACATTGCTAAACAGGAACTGTTTCTGTTCTTCGTGACAATGTTGCAACATTTCAAACTTCAACTTCCACCTGGTGTTTCAAAACTTGATGAAGAATATGTTCCTGGTTTTACTTTGCAGCCTAAACCCTATGAGATAGTAATGTCTAGTCGGTTTTAACTATTAAAGATTTCTGCTTTGTTTTGTGTCTTTTAATATATTGCCTCTTCAACTGCACTTATTCAGTCATACGAAATAAGTACCTGAGGATGTTTTTCCTGAGCTAATGTGTGACAAACGCTGTGGTACTGTTTTGCTGGTAGACAGAATATGATAACATTGTCTGTGAAAATGTGTAATATGTTTTACCAGAGTATTACATTGTATCTTTGTAACAGACAGTTTTGCACTTGATCGTTCATGCAATAATATTTAGCTGCTGCCATTTACAAATCTTAGTCAGTCTATATTGTTTGTAAATAAGTCAAAGTTTTTTTTTAGTTGAGCCATTTGTCCTGTTAACATTAAAAATTTGTAAATAAACATTATAGATGGAGTTTTCGGTATGTTTTTTTAATCAAAGGTAGGTTTCTCAACAAGCCTTATTTTCGATCCTGTAGCCTACACAAAAATAAATTTAATTTAACCTCAACTTTGATTAAGATGATCGTAAATTCCCAACTGGGATCAGCCCTGAAGCATCTATCTATGCAGACCAGCGATCATGGCACACTCATGTGTAAATCACTGTAGGCTAAGCCAGGCGCCATACCGAATCAGCCAGTCACCGAGCATTCACCACCATATTGCAAGGCGAAGGCTAGAAAAATCTAGCCTGCGGTGGGATTCGAGCCCACGACAGGAGTCTTTCCGGGCTCGCGTTCTACCAACTGAACTACGCAGGAGTTCGTTACCGGGTCTTAAACTTTTTCAGGGTTAAATGCTTTAAAACATTTTACCCATGTATCGCGGGGATGATAAACTAATTCAGGCGTTTTTAACTTTTCATTGCAGCTAGATTATTCTTTGTTTTTTGATTTTTTTTGCCGTCCGCGATAAAATTTTAGTTTCAAAAACGGTCCACAGTACAAAAAAAGTTGCCGACCCCTGGTTAAGACAATCACTGGCTTTTTATCCTGTACATTCATCAGGGTTTTTGACAAATTGTGTTAAATTTGATGTGCATTGATATTCTTGGAGAGGGAGCAAGTGAGCCCTCTTTGCCTTAGGCTACATGCCGGCGCCCATTGGTACGGCTGTCGTGATTGTGTTCTATTTATATTAGATAACGCATAAATCTCGCTCGTAACGCTTGGCTGCTGTACTTTCTCAAAAAGACTGTGTCAGCGGCTATCAAACATTCTTTCGTTGGACCAATCGGTGGGGTACGTTGCCATCGACATGGAGCCCAAAATAAGAAAAACCGAATAGTTTATTATTCATAAGACTTGCAAAACGATTGAACAATTTTTTGCATTTAAATGAGTCTTGACACATGCCGTATTTTTTTTGCAAGAAACCATCTTTTCCTGCTACTCTTTGTCCGTAGAAAATACTATGTGCATCTCATGACAGCTCAGGTCTAGGTTTACTTTTTCTTGTAGCAAGGATTTGACTTGTCAATGGTGAAAATAAGAGAAAGTATAAGGACTCAAGTCCAAGGACGAAATAAGGCGACAATCAATTTTTCTAAGACTTTGCTCTTCAAAATAAGGACACATTTAAGAAATAGAGACGGTATGGCAACCGTGCCAATAGGTATACCACTGAGCATGGGCGTCCGCAGGAAAAATTACAGGTGTAGCGGTCATGATATTAATGTGTACAATGTTGACATTAACGTGAGTCTTTTCGTGTGTAAGAGCATTTCATACAACAACAGGAAATGTGTTTCACTCGTCATAATAAGTTTTCTAAGATATTTTGAGTCATTTGGTTATTCTAGAATGTTCTGCACAAACATAAGGTGTTTGTTCATCATTACGCATACTTCCTCTTGTTTATACTGTCGTTTCCGTTTCAAGTTTAAAGTAGAACACAGCCGCTCGTACTTGAGAAGAAGCACAGCAGCTCGGTTAGAGGGCGCTATGACATTATAAATCGCACCTTTGCCATAAAATAAATTCTATAACTTAAAGGAAAAAAGGTTTACTGTAAAACCAAGTTTTCGCATTTCTATAAATAGCTTGTTTTCGACTTTGTCGCCGGTCTATTTTTAGTCTTCTAGGATTTCTATTAGTATTCTATACTTATTTTCTTCAATTGTTAAGCGAGAGATTTCTCTCGTTAAGAGCTGATTTAATCGTTCGCCTTTGAAACGTTTACTCAAGAATACAAAGAAATAACAGACACTCTGTGGAGCTGACAATCAGTCAGCTGTTATTGAGATGCAAAGATCAGACTCGGGCAGGAACTTGGCCGAACGGTCTGGAGCGCCTGACCCACATACAGACATAAAAACCTGATCGGGATTCGGCCCCGGGAGAGTCCTGGGTTCGAACCCCGTGAAAAAAAAAAGATCAGACTCACCAAACAATTTGCCATGTACATTATAGTTTACTTACACCGTAGCCGCCCTTTACAAGTCGTCATCGAGGCAGGCATGGCTACACAGGGGAGGGCAATACTATCGTCACATCGCCGTTCGGGAAACGGTATTTCAGAACAAAAATCATCTGACTGTCCCACTCATTCTTGCTAATCCCAAAGTAACATAAAAATACAATAAGCACAATATTAACTATTACTGAAATATGTGGTAGGTTGGCAAACGATTTTTAACGGAAGTGGGATTTACATTCACGAACCTTATCAGATGTAACCACAGATACAGTGAAGGTATCACATATTGGCTTTTTGACACATCCATCAATGACGTAATAATATGCTTGTTACCGAGCTATTGTTAAGTAATAATGTTCGATTCATTTAATCTGTTGCAAAACCTCATCCTGTTCTGTTACAGTTACAGCTTGTATTCGGTGCGTTTAACGGGGTGGAGACCCCCATAACACTGTGTGAATGTTTATGGTGTTTTGTTTTAAGATGCGAATTTTGCGACCGTTTGCGTTTTTCTTTTTTCCAGGGGGGGGGGGGGGGGGGCACGCGCCCCCTCTTGCGCCCCGCTGCGGACGCCCATGAACACTGTGCCTCCTGGGTGATCCAAAAGTGCCTAATTTTTTAAACGGTATATCTCAAAAAATGCTAACGGTTAGGGCTATTAGGGTCGGGGTAAGGTATTAGCATTTAAAATTCAATAAAACTGACCCAAAAAATTAGTTACTAATGTAAAATTTTTAAACATTTGCATCCTAAACCAACCCTCTTTAGTCGCTAAATAAATAATTCAGCTCTTTACGCCACTTTATCGAAAATTAAGCACTTTTGGATCACCCAGGAGGCACCGTGTTAGTAGCTCCAAAGTCTGTATAAAACACAAGTTGTCCAACCTATTGTTACGCAATAAAGCCTATGGAGCCATTTTGTGTCCAAAATGATACAGCGGGTATAGGAAAATAACACATAAATTGTCTGATATTTACAAACTGGAGATCTTAAACGCGAATTTCATTCGCCAAATTGAATGAAGATTTCGGATTCTAACATTTCACCGTAATATTAAAAGCTAAATTGCTTTTTTTCATGTAAATTTTGCCGCTTATTTTTCATGTAAGCTTAAAATATTTGCATTCAGCGTGCGTTATCACGATCAAATGTTAGAACCCAAAAAAATTATTCGATTTTGCCTATCAATTTCGCGTTAAAGCCCACCAGTTTGTAAAAATCAGGCAATTTATGTGTTTTTTCCTATACCTGCTGTATTAATTTGGACACAAAATGGCGTTCATGGAGCTCGATCGCGTAACAATGGGTTGGACTACTTGTGTTTTATACATACTTTGAGCAGAGCCACTCTGCTTTGAGTAGCTCTACCCAGGCACACGTGGGTCTTTAAAGGGACTTTCCCTATTTGGTGCATGTACTTGGCAGAACAAATTTGCTATATCCGTGCCTCCACGAAGTCGATCGTAGATTTGGATTCGTAGTGTCCGCGGTCCGTTGTAATTGGGTTTTCGAGGGTTAATGCCTGAAGTACCGGTATTTGTTTTGTCAACAAGTGCACTTATAATAAAATAGTAAAACAAGCTGCCAGTATAGCTATAGCACGTAACCAGTAAAGATACTTTCCAGAGTGAACGCATAACCGTTAACTATCAAAAGTCAGCTGCAGGTGTGTTGCGAAAGAAAAAGACATAGAGATGGGAACATTTGAACCAGACACACATTTATGCTTTTTAGTGGAAGTAAGCAACTTTTATAAGATACAATTAAAATACAATTAATGTTGGTGAATTGCAGCAGTGTAAAAATTATTTTCTTTGCAGAATAAAATAGTATTTAAAATGACTCATGAACTAACTTTTATCATTACTTCAATGTTACAGCAATTTGAACTTGGCCACTATCTGGTGTTTGAAGTTAAGTGAAGATATTGTCTTTTGCTACACATGAAAAGTAAACCTCATTAAATTGTAATGTGGAGCTGCATGGGAATTAGCTATGACCCCAAAAAGTTTACCACATTGAGAAGCCAAGATGCGGAAATGCATACAGCTTTATTCCAAAGATCGTTTTTATGGGTTTAATGTTTACTTTGTACCAGGGTTTGTTTGCTGGGTTTTGGTTGTTTTTTTGTTTACTCTGTATTGTACTATTTCATACGCTTTTTTCTCGTAGTAATCTTATTTTTAATATGCTGTGAAAACTACAACATGAATGGCACAAATACACAATAATTTATGTGTAAATATTCTAGTTTTTTTCTTGTAGGTTATCTGAACTTTTTCACAGTGGACATCATTAACTAAATGTTTGCTTACCTTGTAAACAGCATGTAAACCAGATTGCTACAGACTGGATATGGAGACATGTTATAATTCTGCTGCATACAGGTTTTTGTGGGCATAACTCAAACTTAAAACCTGTGTTTTTGTTTCAGAAACAATTAAAGTTTGATACCAAAAGAAATATATGGTAAGGAAATATTCCCAATAAACAAGCAAAAATTACAGTATTTGTTTCTTAAGTCAGATCTTTGGTTCATTCTAAAAATGATTGGAGTTGTACTCTTGTTGTTAATTTTGCTGTTATTGCTTTATGGCTTTAAAAGTATGCACAGACCTCACAATTCTCCTCCAGGCCCAATAGGTTTACCATTTGTTGGCAGCATTTACCTTTTGGGTGGAGACTTTAGCAAGAGTAAGTAACTGTACATTGGCTAAAAACTTGGACAAATAACTGTTTGACACTTTAGATCTGACAAAATTGGCCAAGAAGTATGGAAACATCTATCGACTAAAAATGGGAAGTAATGAAGTGATTTGTATTATTGGTTTTGAATTGTTTAAAGAGGTCAGCATCAGTGTATATTTTGTAAAATAACAATTAATTTACAAAATTCTTGCATTTACAGATAATGGTGGAAAATACAAAAACATTTTCTGGGAGACCAAAAACATTTCTTCAAACAATCCTGAGAGATAAGAATCATGAAGGTTTGTGAATTGATTGAGTATCTTTATTAACAGTTTGGATGTCACTTTACCCGATTGTTAAGGTTGTAAAACATTTATTATCAGTTTTGTATATTACTGTTAAGTATATATATAAAGGTTATACTTTACTTAATCATAAATGTGCACAAGATGATGTGGTCAGAATCCATTGCTTCTAAACATTTTTTGTTGTGTCAAAATAAGCATTACTCTGGCACAAATTTAGGTGGGGTCCCTCAACATCAAAGGTCATGTCATGGCCCAAATAGGAAAGTGTTGCGCTGCCCACTAAAAATTCTTATTTTGTGGCCTATTGTTTGATGATCACTGGTTTCAAACCCCCCAGAAAAAATAACATGTATATTGATGAATAAAAATTCATATCTTAGATCAGGCTTAAAGCGTTCATTCAGACCAGCGATCTAGGTATACTTGTTTGTGAATCATAGAATGCCAAGTGCATTGATGTCGACCAGTGGTTCCCAACCTTTTTGTACTCACGGACCCCTTTTATAAATTGTATAGGTCCGCGGACCCCCAACGTAAACATAATTGTTATGTTTTTCGTTTCCTGCATTATACGTTATTATTGGTCCCCTTCCCTGAAGGGGACACATATTGTTTTTGTCCATATTTTTTTTTTCTGTCTAACGCTGGTTTGTGAGACGCATTTGGTCAAGAAAGAGTGCTTTAAATTTATTCAAATTTACAGAGATGTTAGTTAATAATCCAAATTTGATTCTCCTGAAGTTTGACCCCGATTGACCCAGCGGTTCACCCACAGGCCCCCAAAACGTATTTTTAAAATGGCTGTACTGACTAAAGTTTCATGCTTTGTTGTTTGGTGCAATGTAAGATTTTTTTAAAGAATTTCATATCTTTTTTTCGGATTCACCCATTTTTCACCCTTTAAACCCCGAAGTAATCGGTTTTAGTTTTAGGCCAGAAATACAAGCCCTATGGTGCAGAAATATTTAAAAATTTTAACAATTGTTTAAGCAGGATATTAGTTTAAAATTTAAAATTTTGCCAGTTACCTTTACAACCAATAATATGTGTACACTGTCAGTCAGATAAGTCCCAAGGGAGAAATTCACCAGTTCACGATTAAGGCGGCAGAGCGGGAGTGCTCAGCTTGGGGTGATTAGAAATCTACTGTTTTTTTGCGCTGCAATGCTGTGTCGTTTTATTGACTTATCACACGCATTTTCAGTTTTGGCGAAGGTTTTACACCTAAGACATAATTTAAACTCGATAAACGTACATCGGTTTCGTTTATGTCAGGCAAAACGTCGTTGATCAACATAAATATGAAAAAATAAACTTAACTTTTTTCTAGCGCCGCGATAAATGGTCTTTAATTCTCGTTGTCAGCTTGGCCGCCGCATAACAACAGGTCACTAAAGGTCAACTTGTAGGCATTACAACACAGTTAAGAATTTTTCGTCATAACGTATCTTCTTTATTTTTGACAAATCAATTCAAGAATCAGTACTTAAGTCATGTATAAATTAGGCTAAACGGTATTATTGAACACTAAGGACTGCATGTTGTTAACAACAGTGTCAAAAGATCATTAAACGGTCGTTTTTGCGAAACAAAGTTAAGTGAAAAACAAGTTGTTATGTATACCTTTGTAGCAAACGACTTTTTTATATAGTGTCTAATATAACAGTTAGGCTTTCTAGGAAAATTTGTGTTTAAAAACTGACCTTGAACCACAATATCAAGGTCAAAGCAAGAGATTAAATTGAAAGTATTTTCCCCGTTCTTATTTTACTGATTTTTTGTAATTATATGACAAAAATGATGCAAAAAGAATACGGACAAAAACTTTTAAAGTTATGTTAATGCTTTGTGAAAAATTTGTCCTTAAGAATCTAGAAATAACCGCAACACAGGTTTACCGTAAATCCGCATAAACACGCGTGTGGGGACCCATTCGTTTTTGCTTGCAAAAACAATCATATATGTAGATAAAATTGTGTATAGTATAGTAAATTGGTAAATATCGTATAGAACATATAAAATGGAAGCATATCAGAAAGCCACTTTTCTAGTTCGCTTTTTGGGGCAGAATTTTAATCAACCTTCACAGTCCTTCAATCTCAATTAAGTTCTGTACCATAGCAGTCAATGCTACGAAGAGATACATTTTCTGGTGCACAATACTGTGTGTTGTGATGTCACAATAATGTGTGTTGTGATGTCACAATGGAGGAACAATCACAAGTTTTCCTGATCCAAGGGTTTGATAAACAGTTTGCACTCATATGTAGGATTATAAAAAACGGTTTGGGAACTTTAAATATTGTACTGTTGTTAATGCTACTAAAAATGTTTGCCTCCACGGCCCCCCGGAAACTATCTCACTGACCCCTTGGGGGTCCTCGAACCCCAGGTTGGGAACCACTGACGTAGACCAAACTTTTTTCAGGGGTGGTAACATCTCAATATGGCCCAAAACTGATTGCACACAGAAAACTCTTTCATTCTGTTTTACGAAGTATGGGACTTGGTCGGCGTGATGTTGGGAAGTTAATAGCTGAAGAATTGCCATACTTTATTGAGGAACTAAAAAGTTATGTGTCTGAAAAGGATTCTGCAGTTGATCCATCTGCAGCTATTAACTATGCATCACTTAATGTCTTGTCGTACTTTATATTTGGTAACAGGTTTGTTTCTGTTGAGTATTTGTAAACAATTTAAAAAATTCGTTTTGTTTATTTTTTTTCATTTTTGTTTTGTTAAAAAAATGCTGTAAAACAACCGGCTAAGCATTAAGTAGTTTGCTTTGACAATTTGTCCTCTTTCTTAAAATGTATGTTAAGCCCAAAATTTTTAATATTTTCTGTCTTGAGGCTGCAACTTGATTTAAGCTTTTGTTAACACCCATCAGCAAAGCCTGTCAGTCCTGTACAATATTTTGAAGTTTTTGTATGTGTTTCAGGAGGTAACGTATGCAGAAACACTGAGGCTACAAACAGTGGCAATTATAATACATACAGTAAAATAATTTAGGTAATTCACTTTCAATATATATAAAGACTATAATAGTGTGATACATATATGTTCTCACCCAAACTTGTATTTGACCTTTTTTAGGTATGCATATAAGGATGAAAAGTTTAAAGTCCTGCTTGAAAACAACTATCGGATCTTTAATCTCATTGCGAAGACAAACACCATTGGTTTCGCTTTAGTGTCTGTAATTCCATATTTGCATAAAATCTGGCTGCCCCAAACTGCATTAGACATTCAAGATTGCATCAGGTAAGTTTTTGCACATATAAGTACTTTTATGATTTTTTTGGGACAGAACTTTTAACCTAAATGTAGTTTTCAGTTTCTTGGTATATTAACCATGGTAAAAAGGTTGTTTTTAAAATGAAACTATAGCGCATGGAGTATATTCCAATGCACTACATCAGTGGTTCTCAAACTTTTTTTTATTGCGACGCCTCTGGAAAAGTTTTCTGGACTTGCGGTGCAGCAGCAAATAGAAGTTAATGAGGAAACTTATTACTAAAGTTGTGTTTATTAATACAATAACAAAAAGCCACGAAACGGAACTATTCTTCGGCACCCTTGGAAAATTGAAACGACGCACCAGGGCGTCGCGACGCACAGTTTGAGAACTACGGCACTACATGATAATTTTTTTTTTATATTTTTGTAGAAATGTTAGGGAGTTTATCAAAAGTGAGGTGAAGTATCACAAATTGACTTTGGACCCAAACAATCCAAGAGATCTAATTGATTATTACCTAATGGAGATTTCAACACAATCTTCCAACCACTTTAATGAAACAGGTTTGTTTGTTCAATGTCTTTAGGTACTGTTTCTGCAAAGTCAGAAAGTTTTAACACTTTTTTTTTCGTATACAAGTTGATTTAACCTGGTTACTTAAGTGGTAATTGGTTATTCAGGTTTTTTAACTTAAAGCCAAGTGAAAAAAAAACTACAATAATCATTTGGTCTAAAGGTTTGCAAATGAGCATATTGGATTTTTTTCAAGCTGGAACCGAGACTACTTCTACCACAATGAAATGGGCTATGATTTACATGGTTAATAATCCTGAAGTTCAAGGTGTGTTTCATTATTACCCAACTTCTGTACAGCTACAACAATCATCTTTGATATATTCAATCAATCTAATCTATATGGTGAATGTTGAGTTAATGAGCAATCCACTTACCCATTCTTTGTTATCATAGAGCTTTTAGGGGGCAAAAAAAAAACTTGACCTTATTGGATTTACAACATATTTTAGGAAAGGTTCAAGCTGAAATCGATGAAGTTGTGGGTTGTGATAAATGGCCTACCTATGAAGACAGATTGAAAATGCCATACACTGAAGCAACTATTATGGAAGTTCAACGAAAGTCCTGTATTACACCAATCGGTAAGAAAAATAGAAAAAACGATTTTAAAACACCTCCTAAAGTCAATATCATTTAGGTATTCTTCATGCAACATGTGAGTCTACAAATGTTGCTGGATATGACATTCCCAAGGGAGCTATAGTGATGCCTTGCTATCAGTCTTTTCTTCAATCTTCTAAACACTGGAAAAATCCTGATAGGTTTGACCCTGAAAACTTTCTGGAAGCCAATGGTACAGTTGGTACACGACCGGCATTTATGCCTTTTGGTGCAGGTGAGTTATTGCTGAGTCACATAAATTTTACTTACTGCTGTCATAGTTTTTCCATAACACAAGGCACTTCCTAAAAGGGTTCAGATTGCCACCTAAAACTAATTTGGTTGCTATTCAAAACTGTTTGAATTATCAAATGATGTCACAGTTGGATGGATTCCGGCGATTTGTGAAAAATATATTTTGTGTGTTTTAGATAATATGTTAGAACTATAGACTAGAGTTGGGACTATGGTTACCCTGCTACTGCAACACAGAGTTTCTTGGGGGTTAGCTTGATTAACATACCAACTCTGTTAGTCCTGGTAAAATGCTTATTTAACAACTTTACATGTGTTTGCCTCGAAAACAATCATGCCATAAAAACCTATGGTAACTAATAGAGGCTACGCGTTTGATATAAAAACGTTTATTACCAGGGAAACAGTTCAGGATACTTGTATTTCGTTACCATTTCAGTTCTGTGGGGTTTAACATTGCCTCGTGCATAATTGCCAACCTTCTAATAAATTACTGATTTGTTATCTGGAGTGCGAAAAACAATGGTGCATTAACATTTATAATACTTAACAAGATGGTGTACTTTGAAAGATTGTGCGGTACCTTGTAAGGCTGAAAAGACACGTTTTACACTTAAAATTTGTGTTCAAAAAAGATTCGATTTCGGCCAAATCGTAACAGATTATTCGGCCCAAACAGAATCTTTGTAAAAGTTGCCGATTCGACCAAATAAATTCGGCAAACCGAATATTCGGTAAATCTTTACTAACTCTATAGCACCCACTGTTGAAACAACATATTTATGGTGTTGTTTTTTTAGTGGGTCCCATAGTTACCATAGTGTAAAAACAACATATTTATATTTTTGTAGGTTCCCGTGTTTGTTTGGGCGTAAATATTGCCAAACCCGAGTTGTTTTTGTTTTTTGTTGCTATGTTACAACACTTCAAACTTCAACCACCACCAGGCATTCTTCAAGTTAATGAAGATTATATTCCTGGCCTGACTTTGCAACCCAAGCCTTTTAGAATAAACATACAAAATCGACATTAAATCTGTTTTTACAATAATTTTAAGTTGTCAATAGCTTTCACAGATTAATTTATTCATGTAAAGTCATTCATTAAACACGTTTAGTTAGACTCTTGCTAATTCTTTTTTTCTAAACTTTCTTATAGTCACCTAATGTTTTTTTACTGACATCACGCAAATTTGATTACTTTGTTCTCGGGATGGATACAATTCACTTTGATTTGTGAATGTTGCATGATTTTATCGATTTTTCATGAAACATGACTTCTCTTATTTGTGATTTGTGCGTTACCGTTGCAAAGGCGAACCATACCGAAATTCAAAAATATTCTTGAAAGCGGTGCGATCTAAAACTCGCTTTCTCGCAGAAAATGTTCAAGTTCAAAGACCAGGTAGCGCTTTAATAAAACGTCAACTAAGTTACTAAGACACATTTGCGAATTTACTGTTTGCCACGCAGTAAATAATAACGCAATAATAGGCCGGTTACAAGAGCCACCTTGCGATACCATAAAACAAATCTGAAAAAGAATGTTTTTATCGAAACCAAACAAAACCTTATTCCTTTTTTTATTAACACCTCTTTTTACCCTTTTCATCCCTGCAGTCGATCTGGGCCCTAAAGCTTTGTATATTTCCAAGCTTTTGTGTTTCACTCAGAGTTGTAAGTCGGGCCGGGCTTTTCAGGCGGGGTTCTGGTTTGGGCTTGGGTTTCTTAAAAAACGGGCTCGATTCGGGCCTGACTCTACACTTTGTGCCAGAATTTTTTTAAATACATTTAGCTATAGCTAGAGTTGCTTGCTGGTTTCGACCTAAAGTCAAACAGCCCTAAACTACTTGTTCAAGACCAATTGTCTATTGTGTTGGTTGTCTTGGTGTATTATGAGACTTTAATGTATAGGCCTGTCAATCAAACATTCGGGCCTAAACGGGCTTTCCAAAAACGATTCGGGCTCGGGCCGGGTTTCGGGCTCGGTTCGGGCTTCGGGCTTGTACTTTTGGGCTCGGGCCGGGTTCGGGCTTCAATTTCTGGCCCGTTTTTAACTCTGGTTTGACTGTTTATTAGTAACTTCCGACAAATCTGGCCCACAAAGCCGTAAAATTCAGAAATGTTGCCCGCGATTGCCTAATTCCACGCAGTCACAAATTCAGATATTCCGGTTTGGATAACTTTGAGCCTTTACGTAAATTGTTACTTTCAACAGATATATGTTTGTGGAGTCACAAAAGCTGCTATGTCTTAATAGTATATCACATTCAAATCCAATTCAGAAGAAACGGTAAAAGTATACTGATAAGCTTGGTGTTTATCAGATCTGGGTGACGTACCGTCGGCCTACATTATAGGCAGGGTTGCCATACCGTCCTTATTTCTAAGATTTGTCCTTATTTTGAAGGGCAATGTCTTTAAAAAGTTCATTGTCCTTATTTC
The DNA here is from genome assembly GCF_965637545.1 of Phallusia mammillata. Classification (NCBI taxonomy): domain Eukaryota; kingdom Metazoa; phylum Chordata; class Ascidiacea; order Phlebobranchia; family Ascidiidae; genus Phallusia; species Phallusia mammillata. Next base: position 18,615,480 of record NC_137252.1, on the reverse strand, counting down.
TAAGAAATGTCCTTATTTTTGACTCGAGTCCTTATTTTGTCTTATTTTCAACAATTACTGGTCAAATCCCTGCTACAAGTAAAAGTAAACCTAAACCTGAGCTGTTGTGAGATGCTGCATCTCAGATGCACGAAGTATTTTTTACGAACAAGGAGTTGCTGGAACAGATTGATCCTGGGCAAAAAAATACGACATGTGATATGTCATGGTTCGTATAAATGCAAAGATTTGTTAAAAAACGTTTGTTTCGTTTCGTATGAAAATTGGATTTTTCGATTGTCCTTATTTTTGGTTTTAAGTCGATGGCAACCCTGATTATAGGCTACCACATTTTACCTCGCACTTTCGGTGATTCTGTAAATCTTATAACCCCAAAACATTCATATTTAGGTTTAGCGGTCCTTAAAATAAAAACAAGAGCCCTCGTGTATTAGCATTTTAAATAGTTATTTGTAGTGGTTTTGTTATTTACAATTTTAGCCTTAACGATCGAGTGGTTACCTTTCCACTTTTCCAGCACTGATTATGTAAACCAGGGGTCACCAACCTTTTGAAACCCGAGGGCTACCTTAAGATAACCAAATGGCTCGAGGGCTACCAGTTCAAAATATAAACATAAGCATGGTAAAACAAGCCATGTTTTGTGGATAGCGTATAAGCATCGCCATCGCAGTTTTGACGAAAGCCAGGTTAATTGTGAACCACTGTTTAAATTAAAGTTTTCTGTTCTGTTATTGCTGACTTTGAAAATAATTGCACATAGTGACGTAACAACCAAAAAAATGAGTCAAGACCACGTCTAATTCATACCAAAAATGGAGTTCAGCCGTGAGTAGTGTTTCTCAACTCTAAACCGTGATTGAAAAGTGGGTCGCTGGTTGATTTGGCTGTCGGTTAAGTAGTTTACAAAATATTTTGATAACTGGCATCTTCCGAATGCAAAAAATATCACGTGGGCAGCGGGTGGGATTCAGCCGGTTCGCACCGGTTCTACAGAAACCGAAATTTTATGAGATCAGCAAAATATTCATGTTTAAGTTAACCGACCTAAATTGAAAGTATTTTTTCCTTTATTTTTTTACTACTTTTGTAATTATATGACAATAGGTGGAAACCGACCTAATGATGCAAAAAGAATAATAACAAAACTTTTTTGAGTTTGGGGTAATGCTTTCTACTATAATTCGTCATTTAGAATCTAAAGATAATCCAACTATTTTATGCAGTAACCAATTCTCAATAAACACGTGTGTGGGGACCCTTTGTTTTCGCTTGCAAAAACAATCATACGTGTAGATCAAGTGGTGTGTCGTGTGTAGCCTATAGTAAATCGGCAAATTGGACATAAAATATGAAATGGAAGTTATAGGAAAGCCACCACGTTTTTAGTTTACGAGTTCATTTCCAATAAACATTTTGTGCCAGGGTTAAGCCAATTTTTTTTCAACAACGATTGCACAGCTGCGTAGAATACATCAAGCTAGAAAAAACAGCTTCCGATAAGTCATAAAATATAGCTCTCGTGCAATATGCACCAAGTTCATCCTGGCCAATCAATGACCACTTGACCGATCACAGGTTTGGAAATCCCCCTTGTATGGCAATAAGCAGAGGCCTATATTAACCGCGATCTTTAATTGTTAACGTTCGGATAGGTAGAACTAGAAGCAAAAAGGACAGGACAGGCCATGTCAGTTGGATAATTTTAGAGTTGAACTGTGTAGCGGCAACATGCCAATACCTGCTATTTGAATGGCTTTTCCCACAAAAAAAGCACAGCCGCGTACAACAGGCAAGAAAACTAGCTCCCCGTACGTCATATAGAATATACTCCGCTCTTGCGGAATATGCGCCAAGTTCATCCTGAACGATGAATGTCCTTGACCGCTCATATCGGTGGGAAATCATCTCACACATTTGTACATAAACCGCGATTTTGGTGAAAATTGGCATTTTTATGTTAACGTTTGAATAGGTACGAGCTAAAGAACAAGCTAACCTGCGTCAGTTCAGATTAGGGTAGGAAAATGACAAAGTGTTTGGGTTTAAACTTGAAGCGCTGGGACTTGCAAGTTATACCTAACCTTAATTGTTTGTGAAACATTACGTTGGCTATACCATTAAATATTTAAATTAAGTTTTGAATTCTTTCATACCCTTGCTTTAGGCCTAATTACTAATTGCTGTTTTCTCTTTAATTACAATTCTATTTGAAGAAGGACCTCTTGAAATGTTTCGGTCGCTGATAACCAAATAAAAACCAACAATGTAACTTAGTCAACGGATTATACAAGTGGTGTTTTCTTGAGTTTATCTCGAGAAATCTTGAGACAGCAGTTTGAACTATAAACTTAGTGAGGCTCATAGCGCACACATATTGCATTGTTAATTCGTGAGAGAAGTATTAGCAGTGGTGCATCTAAAATATACAGGATCACTTGGATGGTTTGGTGCATTATTAACACAGCTTGGTGAACCTTCACGTCGCTTGTGGAATAATGGTGCACCTTTATATCGCCGGTGCAACTTTATATCGCTCGGTGCAACTTTGTTTTGCTTGGTGCACCTGTATAATGCTAGATGCACCTCTATCTAGCCATTCTAGCGATATAAAAGTGCGCCATGTGGTGTAAATGTGCACCAACCGATCTAAGGGTGCACCAAGTGATATAAAAGGACACGATGCGAAATAATTTGTCCTTATTTTGGAGGGCTATGTCTTAGAAAAGTTCATTGTCCTTATTTCTAAGAAATGTCCTTATTTTTGACTTAAGTCCATCTTTTGTCTTATTTTCAACAATTACTGGTCAAATCCCTGCTACAAGTAAAAGTACACCTAGACCTAAACTGTCATAAGATGCACGAAGTATTTCTACAAACAAGGAGTTGCTGCAACATATTTTTCTAGTCCAAATATTGCATATGGTATGTCATTGCTCAAAAAAAGATTTGTTCAAAAATGTTTCTTTCGTTTCGTACGAAAATATATTTTTGCGGTTGTCCTTATTTTTGGCTTCAAGTCGATGGCAACCCTGGTTATAACGGTGCGCCAAGCTGTGTTAATAATGCACTGAGTGATCCAAGCGATCCTGTTTAGTTTAGATGCACCCGAGGCTTGAAAATTACCAAAGTGTTTACGTTTGGCTACAGACATAAAGTATAGTGACGTCATTCGTTTCGACATTTGTAAACTGCCAAACCGCGTTGAAAAGGTTGCCCAAACCTTATTTTATTTTATTATTACCATTATGTTTGTTAGGCGAGTGATCTAACTTGTTTTGTTATTATTACATGCTCACTTAAAACCACTGTCGTTTGGAGTGATTTGTTGTGTATGCACCTATTAAAATAAAGTCCCTGTGTTGTATCAAAAACAATCGCTGCTGCTCGGAGTTTTTCTTTTTCAGTTGCAACATTGCCAGTTCACCACCATCCAAATATAAGTTACAAAGTTTCATGAAACGGAAATAGCTGAGCTGATGGTGCCCTGCTCCTACTTCTATATCCCACGAACCCATGGACGCATTTATCTATGTATTTTTTATTTAACTGCTTTTTCCGTGCCGTTTTTTTTAGTTCTTTCTTTTCTTCTTTTTTTTCTCTTTCTTATGTTGTACAGCTATCATGTTCTATCGTCACTATATTTGTGCTGCACCCTTTCTTCTGGCGCCGGAAACTATCCAACAGGGTTTCTTTTGGTGGTTTCTTTTCCTGTTGAACCCCACCCTCTTTCCCTAACACGGGTGGTTAGCTTTTAGGTCCCAACCTGACTGGTTCCACCAACGTTCCCCCCTCCCCCCCAGTCTTGATGTCTCAATGCGCCAACCTCACCCTCTGATGTGAGTCCCTGCCACATAACGCTTTAAGTAACGGTGTAGCTGCAGCGCGTTTATCATCTTTCCACCAATTGTGCCCCTACCTTTGTCGCGCTTTATAACGTCCCAACGTTGCGCAGCTATTTCCGGCTTGGTGAATATTTTAGCGCAATTGTGCTGCTACGATTTGTATCACCGGCGAAATAAACTCAACTCAACCCTAAAGGGTTATGTAAAGTGGTCGACATTTGTTCACAGAAGAATTAGAAAAGAAGCACCAGAACAAAGTGGCTAGAATGATGAATAATGTGACGCGTGTGGCATTGCATTTTAGCCTAATCTGAATAAAATCGTTAGAAACTAAAGTTAGAATAAAGGCCAAGAAGAATCAATAGAAACAAATTTAATTGCGTGACAAATCCTAATGTTTACCATATAAATGTGCAAATGCTCTGCGTGCCACTTTTGGCACGCGTGCCACGTGTTGGACACCCCTGGTTTAAACGAACATGCTGATCTAGATAATGATCAGCAATTCAGCCACGACATTTCCATGTTATGCAGAAGTTCATGCTTGGTGATTCCCCTTTCATATGCAGTGTAAATGGGTTTTTTTTTCAAAAAAGCAGGAAGGGATGTGAAATCGAAGTTAACAATAGGATTTGAATTTTGGTTTAAATTTGGATAATTACTTAAAAAACTTATAAAAACTTTTGATGTCGTAAATGGTATAGTTTTGCATTCTTAGTAGCCCAGAACATGATGTGATGTGGGCTTAGTCTTAATCTATAGCAGTGCCAGATTGGAAAGTTTTATTTTTGCGCGGAGGATATTTGTTTCGTCAAAATAATTGCGCGGATTTTTGCGCGGAATTACAATTTTCTGCGCGGATTGACAGACTTTTGATTGACAGGTGGATTTAACGATCAACGCAATTTGTATGTAACGCCTGCCAGACTATCCAGCCAACAAAAAGAACAACTAAATAAAGTAATAAACACGACGAATCTTCAGTTTTGCTCTATTGCGCACACGGCTGTTCTGCTAGATTCTACAATTTTTCATTTTCATAACGATTCAAACATTTTTCTGATTTGTTTTATCGGGATAGTTTATGATTGCCTAACTGCTCTTAACTGTTTATAATTATTTGTCATATAGAAAACATTATTTTATGTAGCTTGCCCAGCCGACAGTCACCTTTATTAGTCAAACAACATCCTAAAAATACAGATAAATGTACTATTAACGACTACGTTAGCGAAATAGAAATGTTATTTCAAGCGTGACGATCGGTAAGTTTCCATGTGCTTGACTGATTTACGTGGATTGTTAGCGAAATAAGGCTTGTGACGACATATAACTTCATTGTAAAACGAAAATATAAAATTTTAAAAAAGGTTTATTATAGATACCTACGAAAGCTGTGCTAAGTTTCGCGGACAACATTTTTTTGCGCGGATTACACGTAAAAAGCCTAAATTTGCGCGGATTACAAGGGGAAATCCAAAATATTGCGAGGAGGATAAATCCTCCGCGCAGGCCATTCTTTCCAATCTGGTAGCAGTGGTATTCAACCTTTTTTAAAAGCGACCATTACTTAAAAGAAATGGAAATCTACATTTACCTGTGGGATGTGACCCCATTTTTTCTGATAGGTAGTATGCCGAAACTGAATCAATTTTCATGTAAATTTGCCTGCCTAATTTTCTTTAATATTTGCATTCAGTGTGCATTATTATGCTCAAATGTTAGAATCCAAAAGTTTTATTCAAATTGGCCAATCTAATTCACGTTAAAGCTTACCAAATCCATTGTGTGAAAGTGATTGCGCACAACGAATGCTCTGACAGATAAATGATTGTTTTTAAAACCTACATCTGCATGATAGTATTAAAGTGGCAATGATGTTTTTAACCCTGATTGTCTGCTATCCACATCCTTAGTTTCTAAGAGAGTTTACACTGGCCAAGTGGCCACTACATACAAAATTTATTTGTTAAAAAGTCTTGTTGAATCAATAGAGTAATCGTAACTAGACTTTAAATTCATGTGTGTTTACCCTAATTACTGCACATAGGTTTTTGGTCTTGGTGCTTAATAATAATGCTGCACGTTGCATTGTTGTTGTTGTTTTTGTTGTTGTTGTATCATGGCATAAAAGGAATGTGGAAGCCAGTAAACTTCCCACCTGGGCCACTTGGCTTGCCATTTCTCGGAAGTAGTTATCATCTTTTTGGGGACATCAACAAAAGTATGTGCTGTAGATTAAAATTTTACAAGAAGATTGTGTAGTTTTTACCATAATGAATAAAAAAGCATGCATTTTTTATGTGATTGGAATGAGTATTCTCTTTTTGAGAAAAAAAATGAATGTAAAAGCACTGTATTCTTTCCTGATGGTGTGTAGTGTATGACCGCTACAATTATTACAGTAATTATGGGTCCCCTTCCCTGAAGGGGACACATATTGATTTTACTCAAAATGTTTTTTTCTTTCATTTTTCTTCTCCCCAAAGTTTGTCCGACTCGTTTTTCCATCAAATCCTTGATGGATTTGGCTGAAATTTACACAGATGGTAGATATAGTTATGTAGATGTGCATCCCACTTTGTTTTTGTTGATAACCCCAGTATTTACCCCGCTAGCCCCCTAAAATGGGTGTTTTTTCCCCGAAGTTTGTCCGACTCGTTTTTCCATCAAATGTTTGATGGATTTGGCTGAAATTTACACAGATGGTCGATATAGTTATGTAGATGTGCATCCCACTTTGTTTTTGTTGATAACCCCAGTATTTACCCCGCTCGCCCCCTAAAATGGATCTTTTTACCCAAAGTTTGTCCGACTCATTTTTGCCATCAAATGTTAGATGGATTTGGCTGAAATTTACACAGATGGTAGATATATTCATGTAGATGTGCATCCCACTTTGTTTTTGTTGATAACCCCAGTATTTTCCCCGCTAGCCCCCTAAAATGGGTGTTTTTTCCCCGAAGTTTGTCCGACTCGTTTTTCCATCAAATGTTTGATGGATTTGGCTGAAATTTACACAGATGGTAGATATAGTGAACCCAATTAGTTGCCCTACTAGCCCCCTAAAATGGGTCAGTTTTTTAAAACGTTAAATAGGACATACTTCAAACAATATTTGGGGTGAATCTAATTTTATAGTTCGTATTCTACATAGTATTATTATTTAAGCCCAGTGCCGATCACTGTGTTTTACCTTACAACACCGGACTTTCTCATGGTTATCTCTTGAATTGCATTATTTTCAACTTTGCATGTGTGGGGACCCATGAGTTTTTGCCTGCAGAAACGACTAAAGTTATAAAAGACGATGGCTAATATGGGACCCAATACAAAATAAGCATAGGAAATATATTTATGTTTTAAAATAGGTTATAGTGTATATGCAAGGGCTATATGTGCTAAGCCACCCTTCTAGTTTATGTTTGTATTTAAATTCTTAATTTGCAACAAATTAATGTTTAGATTTAGCAACATTATCAAGCCAATATGGAAACCTTTTTGGAATAAAACGTGGCGGTAGTACCTACATAGTATGCATTAAAGGTTATGATCTATTTAGGGAGGTGAGTAAAGTAATGTTTATAACATTTTCATTTCATTTCAAAACTTATCATCCTATTTCATATTTATCCACTATGATGGCAGGTAATGTTGGATAATTCAAAAACATTTGCTGCAAGACCTTCAACAGTGGTTCAAAAGATTTTACGGGGAGAAACTTGTGAGGGTAAAGTTGCATATTTGACAAACTGCAGTAAGCATACGTATTGCAAATATGTTTTTTTTTTAGGTATAGCCACTTCTCAATATGGACCAGGACTTATTGCTCACAGAAAATTATTTCATTCTGTGTTACGAAGCATGGGAATAAATGGAAAAGACCTTGCAAAATTAGTTGTTGAAGAATTGCCATACTTTGTCGATGAACTTCATAGTTTGGTTTCTAGTTGTAGTGGAATGGCTAAAATAGATGATATATCTGAAGTTTTTCAGTATGCATCCCTTAATGTTTTGGCATACTTCACATTTGGAAACAGGTAAGTTTTTTGTATTTCAGATTTTTTTTCGATCCTTTTTGTTTCGATTTTTCACGATAATTGTAGAAATGAAGTATTTATTGTTTTGCGCATTTCTTTTGTTTAGATTTGTAGAAAAAAGTATTTATTGCACATTTCTTTTGTTTAGATATTCATACAAAGATGGCAAGTTTAAAATATTATTAAAAAACAACTTTCAAATATTCAGTCTGATGTCAAAGTTAACCAGTCCTGGACTTATTTTGGTGTCTATTATTCCCAATTTGTACAAATTCTGGTTGCCTAAAACTGCCAGGGAAATTCAAGCATGTGTAAGGTATGATATCTTAAATAGTTACTTTGGATTTGAGGGCTAACTAAAAAGTTACCACATCAACATTGCCTAAAAATTATGGGTCCCCTTCCCTGAAGGGGACGCATCTTGATTTCACTCTGTTTTTTTTATTTATTTTTTTTACTCTTTTTTTCTCCGGTGAAGTTTGTACATGCACTTTTGGCATAAAATCTTTGGTGGATTTGGATGAAACTTTCATGCATGGTAGATATGGTCATGTAGATGTGCAGTCTACTTCTTTGACTCCAAAACCCCAATATTTACCCCGCTAGCCCCCAAAATGTAAAACGTTTTTGTATGTTGCTGGGCACCACAAACAAAAGATTTCTGTGTTGTAATAGTGTAATAAAGACATCAGAAGATATGTTTGTGTTTGTGCATTACTTGGTGGATGTTTTCACACATGGTCGTTAGAGGGGTGTTAACATCCTTATGACTCAGAATCGTTGACGATTGGTGCTAATAACACCTCTAGTGGTCAAAATTGTAAACATTGGCCGATTTGGATATTTTTTTACAGGACTGTTCATTGGGTCATTGTGGTTTCATATTTTGTACTTTTGGGTGTGGTACCAAATCAGGTTAGTTTTCTTGACAGTGTCGGAATTGAATGGAATTTGGACAGCTTGTAGAATTTGTCATTTATAGGAGCTGTTTGTTGTGGTTAACCCGGTAGCCCCAATATTTACTCCTCTAGTCCCCTAAAATTGGTGAGTTTCTTTAATGGTGTTGGAATTGGCTGAAACTTGTATAACTAGTAGAATGTGCCATTTATTGTTGTGGATTGTTGTGTTTTACCTTGTAGCATTAACCCCTAAAACGGGTGAAATTTTTAAACAATGTCGAATTGGATAAAATTTAAACAGTTAGTAGGTTATGCCATTTTTAGGTGTCAATTGTTAAGTTTCACCGTATAGTTTTAACATTTACCCTACTAGTCCCCTAAAATGGGTGAATTTTTAAACAGTGTCGGAATTGAATGAAATTTGGAATGCTTGTAGAATTTGATTGTTATGGGTGTCGATTGCTGTGTTTTACTTTATTTTTCCACTATTTACCCCTTCTTTCCTATAAAAATGAATGTTATATAGGACAAACCTCAAACAATGTCTGAACTGAATCAGATTTGCATAGTTTGTACTTTTAATAGCATGATTATTTGAGCACAGTACTGATCACTGTGTTTTATCTTACAACACCTTGAACTTACTGATGGTTATCTCACTAAATGCATTGTTTTTAACTTTGCATGTGTAGGGGACCCATAAGTTTTTGCCTGCAGAAACAACCAAGGTTATAAAAGACAGTGGATAATATGGGAGCCATATAAAATAAGTTTAGGGAATATATTAACGTTTCAAAATAAGTTATAGTGTATATGCAATGGCAAAATGTGCTATGCCACCCTTCTAGTTTTTTTACATATTTGATTTACTGTATTTTCCCCACTTAGGGCATTAAATGTTTAATAAAATTAGGTTGTACTATTTGTTTTGTTCAACTCAAAAACATCAAGTGGTAACTCACATACCCTGAATGTAAAACATTTGGACAGTAAGTTGATTATAACATTGTATGATGTCAGTCACTGTGCTTCACCCTGCAGATCCTCTTTACCGTGCAGTTAATTAATATGGGTCTAACTTTTTTGACTAAATTAAAAAAATTGAATAGACTGTCCCCTACCCTTAGATTTAGATAAAGCATAATTAATTTAACATTAATTTGTTTAATTGGTGTGATTACACTCACAGACTTTGACAGGTTTGTCGTAGAAAAGCACATAATTAACAACTTTGCATGTGTTGGGACCCATGTTGTACTGCCTGTGGTATCAAACAAAGTTACGAAAGTCAGCTAACAAAAAAGCATTAAATAAGTCTTTGCTTACATTACCATTTTACCAGTTGGAATGAACTGTTGGATCACAGGTTGCCTACCCTTAAATTTGTAAGCATAAGGGTCTTAAGCTTTGTTCTGTCAATTCATTTAATTCTTTTCAGAAATTTGGAAACTTTTATTGCCAGTGAGATTGAATATCACAAATCGACCCTGGATCTTAATAGTCCAAGGGATTTGATTGATTATTACTTGCTTGAGGTTGCTACACAATCTTCAAAACACTTTACTGAAACAGGTTAGATATAGTATTATTTCTAAACAGTTGGTCAAAGTGGTTACTAACTATTAGTTTTTTGTTATGATCTAGCGACACAAGTGCAGTAATTTTAATACATGGTGTTTTTATGTTTTGTGCAGATTTAATTATTTTCATTTTAACAAACATTTCACAAATATATTTGATGGTTATGTACACATATTGACAGTATTTGTCTATTTATGTAATTAACACATAGATGTGTTAAAATAAACAAAGCATCAAGTAAACAAAGTTGCTTTAAACTAAAAGCACAAGCACATTTCCTTGATTGTGCAATACAATCTTAACCACTATAGTACCACATTTTACGGACCAAAAGCGCACCCGATTATAAGGCGCACTGTCAATAAATTGCTTTGATTAGTTTTTTGTTCATACATAAGGCGCACCGGGCTATAGAACACAACGTATTTTAAGGAGTATGGGTTACCGTATAGAGCTCATTTTGACTTGTTACGTAATAAATGTAAGCAAGTCACAATAGTACAATGAGCAAAAGAAAAAATGAGCCTAGTGAATATCACAGTTGCTAGTTGCTTTTACCGTAGTTTATTGTGTAAGACGGTGGTTTATTTATATAATAATAGTATCGGTACTGGAGTGTAGGCAATAAAGCACTACTTGATCCATACATTAGGCGCACCGGCTTATAAGGCGCACGGCCAATTTATGAGGAAAAAGAAGGATTTAAATCGCGCCTTATGGTCCGTAAAATACGGTAATACATTTAACTTCAAAACAGGGAACGTTTAATGTAGAATAAACCATTGGTTGTTCCACTAATCATTTAAAAGTCTGCTGTGCATCTAACAGTATACTAACCATTTTCTTATAATCATCCCAACAAAATGTCACTTAGGTGTGCGAAAGGCAGTTATGGATGTATTTCAAGCTGGAACAGAAACAACATCAACTACTTTAAAATGGGCAGTACTTTATATGGCTAATAATCCGGATATACAAGGTATATTTCTTTTATTTTTGTCAAACAAACTAGAAGGGTGGCTTAGCACATATTGCCCTTGCATATACACTATAACCTATTTTAAAACATAAATATTAAAATTTCCTATGCTTATTTTGTATTGGGTCCCATATTAGCCATCGTCTTTTATAACTTTAGTCGTTTCTGCAGGCAAAGACTCATGGGTCCCCACACATGCAAAGTTGAAAATAATGCAATTCAAGAGATAACCATAAGAAAGTTGGGTGTTGTAAGGTAAAACACAGTGATCGGCACTGGGCTTAAATAATAATACTATGTAGAATACAAACTATAAAATTAGATTCACCCCAGATATTGTTTGAAGTATGTCCTATTTAACATTTTAAAAAACTGACCCATTTTAGGGGGCTAGTAGGGCAACTAATTGGGTTCGACACACAAACTAAAAAATACATAAAACCACAATGACTCAATCAATAGTACTGCAAAATTTCTCTTTCTTTAAGCAACAACCGTTACTGTTTCTGACGTCATAGGGCTGTTAACAAGCCCCTAACTGCCATGGCGCAAAAACGACCACCAAGCAACCCACCAACGAGCAACATACAACTGGTTGCCCTTGTAACACTATTGAGCAACAGAAATCTTTCGTTTGTGGTGCCCAGTAACATACACTTTAGGGGCTTGTGGGTTAAATGTTAGGACTACAGGGTTGGACACAACAATCGACACCTATAAATGGCATACTATACAAGAAATCCAAATTTCAGCCAATTCTGACACTGTTTAAAAACTCACCCATTTTAGGGGGCTAGCGGGGTAAATACTGGGGTTATCAACAAAAACAAAGTGGGATGCACATCTACATGAATATATCTACCATCTGTGTAAATTTCAGCCAAATCCATCAAACATTTGATGGCAAAACGAGTCGGACAAACTTTGGGTAAAAACACCCATTTTAGGGGGCTAGCGGGGTAAATACTGGGGTTATCAACAAAAACAAAGTGGGATGCACATCTACATAACTATATCTACCATCTGTGTAAATTTCAGCCAAATCCATCAAACATTTGACGGAAAAACGAGTCGGACAAACTTTGGGAAGAAAAAAAAGGAAGAAAAAAAAAGAAAAACAAACAAAAACAATTCGAGTAAAACCAATATGTGTCCCCTTCAGGGAAGGGGACCCATAATTACCTTTCTTGTTTTGTGTTTTAGACTCTTGTTTGATGCTTGTTGTGGGTCCCCTAAAATTGGTGAAATTTGTAAGTAATTTATAAATTGGATAAAATTTGGACAGCTTGTAGAATTTGCTATTTATAGTTGTTGATTGTTGTGTTTTACTGTGTTTTGCCACTTTACCCCTTCTTTCCTATAAAATAGAACATTTAATAGGTCAAACTTTCAATCATGTCTGAATTGAATCAGATTTGTATAGTTTGTACTTTTAACAGCATAATTATTTAAGCCCAGTACTAATCACCGTGTTTTACCATACAACACCAAACTAACTGATCATTATCGTCTTGAAATGCATTGTTTTTAACTTTACATGTGAGTTTCTGCCTGCAGAAACAACTAAGGTTTCAAAAGACGGTGGATAATATGGGACCAATTACAAGTTAAGCATAGGGAATATACTACTGTTTCAAAAAAGGTTCATAGTGTATGTGCAACGGCAAAATGTGCTAAGCCACCTTTCTAGTTTTTGATAGTTGACTGTTTTTTTTTTCTGAATCTTTCATAGAAAAAATCCAGTGTGAAATCAATGAAGTACTAGGAAACAAACTTCCCACATATGAGGACAGGATAAAAATGCCTTACACGGAAGCAAGCATTATGGAAGTACAAAGAAAAGCAAGTATTGCTCCAGTTGGTAAGTTTCTATTTATTAAGTAATATTATACAAAATAATATGTTTACTGGTTTGGTGCTATTAAAACAGTAAAGTGTTGCTGAAAAAGTGGAAGCAGCTTTGTCAACTATATTGCTTTTCCTTTTTTTCAATGTCAAAGATTTTATTGTTGAAATTTTCTGACCTTACATTCCTTTTTAAGGCGTTCTTCATGCAGCAGGTGAATCAACAAAGTTGATGGGCTATGACATTCCAAAAGGATCCCTTATCGTGCCAATGTATACATCTTTTCTTCATTCTCCTGAACACTGGAAAAACCCTTTTCAATTTGATCCTAAAAACTTTTTGGATGCTAATGGTCAAGTTGGAACAAGGCCTGCATTTATGCCATTTGGTGCAGGTAAACAAAACATATGTCAAACATGAAGCACACTTACAAATTAACTAGAAGGGTGGCTTAGCACATTTTGTTGTTGCATTTACACTATAACCTATTTTAAAACATTAATATATTTCCTATGCTTATTATGGGTCCCCTTCCCTGAAGGGGACACATATTGATTTTACTCGATTTTTTTTTTCTGCCCAAAGTTTGTCCACCTCGTTTTGCCTTGAAATGTTTTATGGATTTGGATAAAATTTTCACAGATGGTAGATATAGTTATGTAGATGTGCCATTTGTTTTGTTTGACTCGATAGCCCCAGTGTTTACCCCACTAGCCCCCTAAAATGGGTAAATTTTGAACAATGTCCGAATTGGATGAAATTTGAAAAGTTTGTTCATTGTGCCATTTTAGGGCATCGTTTGTTGTGTTTTACCCTGTAGCCCCAATATTTACCCCACTAGACCCCTAAAATGGGTGATTTTTTAAAGAATGTCCGATTTGGATGAAATTTGGACAGTTTGTTCATTGTGCTTTTTTAGGGCATCGTTTGTTGTGTTTTACACTGTAGCCCCAATATTTACCCCAGTAGACCCCTAAAATGGGTGATTTTTTTAAACAATGTCTGATTTGGATGAAATTTGGACAGTTTGTTCATTGTGCTTTTTTAGGGCATCGTTTGTTGTGTTTTACACTGTAGCCCCAATATTTACCCCAGTAGACCCCTAAAATGGGTGATTTTTTAAACAATGTCCGATTTGGATGAAATTTGGACAGTTTGTTCATTGTGCTTTTTTAGGGCATCATTTGTTGTGTTTTACACTGTAGCCCCAATATTTACCCCAGTAGACCCCTAAAATGGGTGATTTTTTTAAACAATGTCCGATTCGGATGAAATTTGGACAGTTTGTTCATTGTGCTTTTTTAGGGCATCGTTTGTTGTGTTTTACACTGTAGCCCCAATATTTACCCCAGTAGACCCTTAAAATGGGTGATTTTTTTAAACAATGTCCGATTCGGATGAAATTTGGACAGTTTCTTCATTATGCCATTTTAGGGCGTCGATTATTGTGTTTCACCATGTAGCCCAATATTTACTGCTTAAGCCACCTATTTTTTAAAAAACGTCCGATTTGGATGAATTTTTGATAGTTTTATGAATTTGGCATTTGTAGCTGTCGAATATTGTGTTTCACCCTGCAGCCCTATTATTTACCCTACCAACCCCCCAAAATGTGTGAATTAATCAACAATACATTTTGACAGTTTGTATAATATGCCATTTTGAGATGTCAGTGTTTTATGCTATTTAGGCACACAAACTTATAACAATGTCTCAATTGCATGAGATTTAGACAGTTTGTACTTTACATAACTTTTTTTTTAGGAACACTACCAATCACTGTGTTTGACTTTATAGCACCGTTTCTTATGCTTGTCTGTTTACAACTTTGCGGTTTTGGGGACCCATGAGTTTCTGCCTGCAGAAACAAATCAAGATTATAAAAAATGTTGGCTAATATAGGACCCAATATAAATAAATATAGAGAATATATTACAGTTTGCAGAATAGGTTGTAGTGTATATGCTATAGTAAAATGTGCTAAGCCACCCTTCTAGTTTTGTATTAGGTCCCATATTAGCCATTGTCTTTTATAACCTTAGTCGTTTCTGCAGGCAAAAACTCATGGGTCCCCACACATGCAAAGTTGAAAATAATGCAATTCAAGAGATAACCATGAGAAAGTCGGGTGTTGTAAGGTAAAACACAGTGATCGGCACTGGGCTTAAATAATAATACTATGTAGAATACAAACTATAAATTAAGATTCACCCCAGATATTTTTTGAAGTAAGTCCTATTTAACGTTTTAAAAAACTGACCCATTTTAGGGGGCTAGTAGGGTAACTAATTGGGTTCGACACACAAACTAAGAAATATATAAAAACCACAATGACTCAATCAATAGTACTGCAAAATTTCAGCCCAATCCGCCAATGTTTAAAATTTCGACCACTAGAGGTGTTTTAAGCAACAACCGTTAATGTTTCTGACATCATAGGGCTGTTAACAAGCCCCTAACTGCCATGGCGCAAAAACATCCACCAAGCAACCCACCAATGAGTAACATACAACTGGTTGCCCTTGTAACACTATTGAGCAACAGAAATCTTTCATTTGTGGTGCCCAGTAACATACAAATACGTTTTACACTTTAGGGGCTTGTGGGGTAAATGTTAGGACTACAGGGTTGAACACAACAATCGACACCTATAAATGGCATACTATACAAGAAATCCAAATTTCAGCCAATTCTGACACTGTTTAAAAACTCACCCATTTTAGGGGGCTAGCGGGGTAAATACTGGGTTTATCAACAAAAACAAAGTGGGATGCACATCTACATGAATATATCTACCATCTGTGTAAATTTCAGCCAAATCCATCTAACATTTGATGGAAAAACGAGTTGGACAAACTTTGGGTAAAAACACCCATTTTAGGGGGCGAGCGGGGTAAATACTGGGGTTATCAACAAAAACAAAGTGGGATGCACATCTACATAACTATATCTACCATCTGTGTAAATTTCAGCCAAGTCCATCAAACATTTGATGGCAAAACGAGTCGGACAAACTTCGGGGAAAAAAATCCCATTTTAGGGGGCTAGCGGGGTAAATACTGGGGTTATCAACAAAAAACAAAGTGGGATGCACATCTACATAACTATATCTACCATCTGTGTAAATTTCAGCCAAATCCATCAAACATTTGATGGAAAAACGAGTTGGACAAACTTTGGGAAGAAAAAAAAAGGAAGAAAAACAAACAAAAACAATTTGAGTAAAATCAATATGTGTCCCCTTCAGGGAAGGGGACCCATAATTAATAAGCCTAATTGAGCTGCGAACAATCAAGCTGGTGAGAACAAGTACATGGGCAGTTTCTTTGAAAACATGTAGTTAGCTATTATTTACCTACTGCAGAGAGCATATTTCTAACCACAGATAGCTAATTTGTAGCTGTTCCTTTACTGTTGTAATATTATATTTGCAGGTTTAAGAGCCTGTTTAGGCATTAACATTGCCAAACAGGAGTTGTTCTTGTTCTTCACTACGATGTTACAACATTTTACATTTCAACTTCCACCTGGTATACTAAAACTTGATGAAGATTATATCCCTGGCCTAACATTGCAGCCGAAGTCCTTCCAAGTTGTCTTAAAACAAAGGCATTAGCATGGGGTGTAACTAACATTAATTATATGTATCATATTTTCCTTGGCTAAGGACTTTTTGTGAAAAAAACTTCAGTAACCTAAATTTTACCTCATTTGACTCATATTTTACACTTTTTAAACTAAACAGTTTTTATATTATGTGTGAAGATACCTCTAAAAAAAGGCTGCTGAATAATAGATTACTTATATACTTCACCTCACATATTTTACTACCTCATGTATTTTAATATTTTTGAGGCTGTCTTCAACATCTCTCTTACACATTATTATGATGAAAAAGTAAAGTAAAGTTGTGACTGTTAAGTGTATGATTTTTGCAATATGTGTACAACTTATGCTTATTTCATGTCAGCGACAGAATAATCTGAACTACCTTACGATTTTGTTTGTAGTGCTTGTAGGTTTGACGTTTGCATTTTTGATGCTAAGATTCATATAATAATCTTCAGAAAAAAACAACAAAACTTTGCAATGCATTTCAAGTATATATGTGTGACTGCGAAATTTTCTCAGGGCAATGTTTAACTACTTGCATTGTACTTGCGACGCTTTCAGTTACCTCACATATGACTTTTATTGTCTTTATGAGGAAATATGCTTTCCGGATATACTTTCCATGATTGTGACACAACGTTATTGGCGCAATTTCTGTTCTGTACTGTCAACAAAGAGAAACTACACACGACAAACAACGAACATTGAAACCCTTCGATTTTTATGCCTTGTGGTTAAAGGCCCATTTACACTATGCTTAGTGGTGCCCAACCTTACCTTGCGACCCCTTCCGTTTACACTGCGATTTTCGGTGCATACCTAAGTTAAATAAATAACATGCTTGACGACATTTTTAGCCCCTAAAAACTGTCGAAGACCCTAAATCACCACATAAATGTATTGTATTTCTGATTCTTTGTATGAATTTAAATTAAAAGATCATTTTTAGTAGCCTACACATTTATGTTATTTCTTCAAAGTGAGCTACGTACCCTGGGCCAGATGCAGCCCACCAAGGCCCCTACCCCCCTATACGTCAAACGCCACAAACTGATTTACCAAAACCACACAAAACCAGAAGTGGCTTTCTGATATACTTCAATTTTATATATTCTATACGATATTTATCAATTTAGTGTACTATACACAATTTTATCTACAAATATGATTGTTTTTGCAAGCAAAAACGAATGGGTCCCCACATGCGTGTTTATGCGGATTTACAGTAAACAAATGTTACGGTTATTTTTAGATTCCTTAGGACAAATTTTTCACAAAGCATTAACTTAACTTTAAAAGTTTTTGTCCGTATGCTTTTTGTATCATTATTGTCATATAATTATAAAAAATCGGTGAAAAAAGAACGGGGAAAATACTTTCAATTTAATCTCTTGCTTTGACCGTTATATTGTCGTTTAAGTTACACATATTTTCCTACAAAGCCTTAACTGTTATATTAGACACTATATAAAAAAGTCGTTTGCTACAAAGGAATACATAACAACTTGTTTTTCACTTAACTTTGTTTTGCAAAAACAACCGTTTAATGACGTTTTGACATTGTTTTTAACAGCATGCAGTCCTTAGTGTTCAACAATACCGTTTAGCCTAATTTATACATGACTTATGTACTGATTCTTGAATTGATTTGTCAAAAATAAAGAAGATACGTTATGACGAAAAATTCTTAACTATGTTGTAATGCCTACAAGTTGATCTTTATGGACCCGTGGTTATGCGGCGGCCAAACTGACAACGAGAATTTAAAGATATTTATGTTGATCAACGACGTTTTGCCTGACATAAACGAAACCGAAGTACGTTTATCGAGTTTAAGTTACGTCTTAGGTGTAAAACCTTCGCCAAAACTGAAAATGCGTGTGATAACTCAGTAAAACGATACAGCATCGCTGCACAAAAAAACAGCTGATTTCTAATCACCCAAACGACTGTCTCGTAAAACGTCTGTCCGGACGTCAAGCTAAGCACTGCCGCTCTGCCGCCTTTATCGTAAACCAGTGAATTCCTCCCTTGGGACTTTTATCTGACTGATAGCGTACACATATTATGGGTTGTAAAGGTAACTGGCAAATTTTAAATACTAAACGAATAACCTGCTTAAACAATTGTTAATTTTTTTAAATATTTCTGCATCATAGGGCTTGTATTTCTGCCTTAAAACTAAAACGGATTATTTGGGGTTTAAAGGGTGAAAAATTGGTGAATCCGAAAAAAGATACAAAATTCTTTAATAAACCTTACATTGCACCAAACAACAAAGCATGAAACTCCAAGAAGCTGTACTTTAGTCAGTATGGCCGTTGTAAAAAATTTACGTTTTGGGGGCCTGTGGGTGAACCGCTGAGTCAATCGGGGTCAAACTTCAGGAGGATCAAATTTGGACTATTAACTAACATCTCTGTAAATTTGAATAAATTTAAAGCACTCTTTCTTGACCAAATGCGTCTCACAAGTCAGCGTTACTAAAACCGATTATTTCGGGGTTAAAACGATGAAAAATAGGTGAATCCGAAAAACAGATACAAAATTCTTTACAAAACCTTACGTTGCACCAAACAACAAAGCATGAAACTCCTAGGTGATGTACTTTAGTCAGTACAGCCGTTTTAATTTATTTTACGTTTTGGGGGCCTGCGGGTGAACCGCTTGGTCATTCGGGGTCAAACTTCAGGAGGATCAAATTTGGATTAATATGTAACATCTGTCCAAATTTTAATAAATTTGAAGCACTCTTTCTTGACCAAACGCGTCTCACAAACCAGCGTTAGACAGAAAAAAGAAATACGGACAAAAACAATATGTGTCCCCTTCATAGAAGGGGACCCATAACTACCTAGCGTAGCCTACTGTGGTCAGCAACCACCAGGCCGCGACCCGGCCCTTGGGGAGTTCGTTACCGATCGGTATAGTTTTTAGGGTAGAGGCTTTGAATATAAGCTTTGACAAATTTCCATTGCTGAATTTTTGTTGTTTTTAAATTATTAGATAATTATCTGTATTATAACGGCCCGCAGTGTAGAAAAGGTTGCCGACCCCTGGCCTACTAAAACTCTTTGTAGGTGCATATTTCCGCCAATTCTACATCTCAACATTCTATAATGGGTCAAATTTAAATTGATTAAATTTTTGACATACCTACTATGCAATGTTGTTTCTTGTGTCGATGGTTGTAATTTCTTGTAAACCCACCATTTTCCCTGTCATCCGCACCAAATCATCTTTTTTCTGGCACTTCTTCTTGAATGGTCGGCTAAAAACTCTGCATGTAGGCCTAGGCTAGGTGTCATCTTTTTAACTAACTAACAACGTAGCCTATGTGCAATGGCATCAAGCGAGGGAGTCGAATCGCATTTGGATTCAGGTTCGGTTCGGCTTCACTCGTTTGTCGTTTTGTTTTAAGCGGTTCGGCTTCGATTCAGGTTTTTAAAATGTTGGCCTAGGCTATATTTTCGGGTTTTGTTCTGGTTCGGGAAAATTATCCGGTCTGAACTGGTTTGCGGTTTTTAAACCGGTTTAAATTTCATTGGTTTGAATTTAATTCTACCCATCCTCTAGCCAGCCTTATCGAACTTTAACAAAATTGACCATGCACTATTATCTTTGACACACCCTATAAGTATTATCTCGCGTATTCTTCAGTGCGCTGTTTTGCCAATAAAATCCTAAAAATGTAAACATACATTTTTTTTCTTTATACGGGACTTTCCCTGTTTAGACTTCGTGATCATTGCTGCTATGTTATAATTGCGGAATTCAGCAACATGTAAAGTGATATGGCTTGAGGCGTTCACAATACTACCGACATTTATTAATACTGCTATAGTGCAACCTAAGGAAATGTTTAGGTTATGCCCTTCAACACAATTTGTTTTACGGCATTTTTATTGAAAGTTTGCTTGCTGTTTTGCAGATAAACGTGGTTTTATTGTCTATATTCACAGACTCTTATTGTTGTTCTGCAAAATTTTTGGGAGTTGTTAATAGCATGTTACTTGTTTGTTGATAAAATTATAGACTGATTGGCCTGGTACTTACCCATTCAGTTTTATGTAATGTTAAAATGCCCTTTTGCTTTTGTCCAGTCTGCAGTACATGGCAGTTGCGATAAGATCTCAGGTATACAGGACCAACATGTACTGCATGCATGCATGCAATCCCTAAGTCTGCATGCAAGACCAATTTCAACAGGCGCAAAGCAAACAATGAAGGTCAAGTCAATTAAATGCCTTTGGTGCAAACTTTCCGCATGTAACCCTTACAAATTCGCAGGCCAAAAAGATTTTTTCAATGATTTTTTATAGCTTTGTCACAAAGTTACCTTATTTGTCAGTTTCTAGTTTCTACAACACTTTTTGAATTTGTAGGAGAAGATTTAACTGTTTCTTTAAAAGGCTTTAGACATGCTAAAGATAATTTTTTGTGCATTTTTTTGTCACGTAAAGGAAATTATTCTAATGATACAAACAAGAACATCGACAAAGAACTTTGGGGTGAATTTAACAAATGAGTTACCCAATTCTAAAAATTTGTCTTTTGGGATCTGCAATTGATTATGTTACTAATATTAATAATGTTACTAATGCGCTAATACCTTTGTGTGGGGACCTATTCATATCTGCTTGTACAATCAATTTGGTTATAAAATGCCCAATAGAGATTGGGGCTCACTTGAAATGAGGCAAAACAAATATTGATTGTCATTATGGTAAGTGGTGAATGTGCTATGCTATTGAAGAGAACAAACAACATATATACAAAATAAAAATATTTAGGAAAGCCATAACACTTATTTTTTGTAAATACTTATGAATGTAACTATGCAATGATTGAACAAACAACAAAAGAATAACTGGAGGTAATACATGGCTCCAAAAATTTTCATTTGTTATCACAGAAATAGAAATCTGTGTGTGGTCACACAAAAATGCTTTGTGCAAGTGTGATAAGTGTTTTGTGCCTTTTAATCCTGTATACTGGAGTCATAAGCATGTGGAGACCAAGGAACTTTCCACCTGGGCCATTAGGACTACCCTTTTTGGGAAGTTTTCATTACATTGTACCTGATGTACAAAAAGGTATTATTGTGTATGAATAATTAAAATCAATAAAAACAAATAAAACTATTTCAAAAAATATATTATTTTGTTAGGTATTTTGAAATACTCCAAAATCTATGGAAATGTGTTTAGTGTCAAGTTAAAGCACAGAAGTTTTGTGTGTATTACTGGGTTTGATCTGATCAAAGAGGTGAGTGTTATCCTTAATGTATAACTTTAATCAAATATTAACCAGATAATATAGGTCATGATTGATAATCCAAGGCCCTTTTCTTCAAGACCTGGCCTACTTGCTCAAAGAATAATGCGTGGACCAGATTTGGATGGTACTGATTGCACTTGCGTGTAAATCAAATATATTTTTCTGTTTATGTTTTAATAGGGATAGCAGCAGCTGAATATGGGCCAAAATGGGCAGCCCATCGGAAATTGTTTTTCAAAGTCATCCGAAACATGGGTCTTAATAACAGGAATTTTGACAAGATTATCGTTGAGGAATTGCCCTATTTTATTGAGAAAATCAGACATCATCACCAAAAAAAAATCCTTGCTGGATCCATCTGAAGTGTTTGATTATGCTGTTTTAAATATTCTGGCATACTTTACGTTTGGAAACAGGTGAAAACATCAATCACTTGATTTGTTGTATTATGATAGTCAAAATGGTTACTTTAAATAGATTAATTGTACAGATCACTAATGTATACATTAAGATGTGTTTAATTACGTTTTGTTTTGTTTTTTGTCAAACTGTTTGTCTTGTTTTGCAAGATATTCATATGGGGATGAAAAATTCAAAAAGTTGTTCCACCTAAACAATCAATTTTTTGAACTAGTGATGCATTCAGCAACGCTTACAGTTTTTCTGGTGTCATTTATTCCATATTTGTACAAATTATGGGTGCCAAAGAACTACAAGGCAGTCCTCAATTGTAGCAAGTACACTACCTCATACTCTTTTCAGCAACTGAATTATCATAGTAGGAATAAGTTTAAAAACATTGAATTTAATGTTTGTATTGTCCACATACTTTGTGTATGAGACAAAATGTCATTTCAAATAATGATGTTGGTTTGTTCTGTTGCTTAGGCATAAACGTTGAGCATGAAGAGATTTACCAAACATTTTGTGTGTGTGACTATAGGTGGCAAGTTTTAAAAACTGCTACATGTTGGAATGAATCATACTCGTATGTAAAGAAACTGAGCTTGTTCTATTGATACTTTATGTCAACTGATAAACTATACCCTCTAATTTTTCATTTCAACTAACAGTTGTAAATTAGTGATTTTTCTGTAGTTTCTTGTAACTGTATTTGGCATTTAGATTCTTTTTCAAATTTGGTTTAAGATTACACTCCAAAAAGAACTATTTATTTTTTATATGGCTTGAAATCACGAGTTTGTGATATATAGTATGTCAAATTATCAAACAAATGTCCAATTTTCATGACAATTCGACAAATCATATGTTGTATTTGACCCTGCAAGCCTGGCAGGTGCGCTTTGTATAAGTATATGTGTTTAAACAAGGTTTTGGATCTCTTTTACATTGCCTGCATTTTTAGTTTGATTTGAATCAAATAATTTTGCATTTATTTCCTCAACAAAGCCTTTAATACTAAAAGTGTGAATAAATCAAGTGAAATTACTAGTCTGTTATGCAAAAACATGTTTTAAAGCTAGATATTCCCTCAAATTTACCATTAGGCCACACCAAAAGTGACTCTGTTACTCTTTTGTTTCAGTGACATCGAAAATTTTATAACAACTGAAATTAAGTATCATAAGTCAACACTTGATGTAAAAAATCCGAGGGATGTTATTGACTATTATCTGATTGAAATGTCAACACAAACTTCAAATTACTTTTCGGAAAGTGGTAAGAAAAAATGTTAGATGTTTTTTTCGTAAAAAGTTTGCTAGCGCAGCCCATGCATTCAAAAAAGTGACATGCTTTATTCTTTTAAGTTTTGACTTTTTTTAAGTTTTACTGTTATGTTTGACAAGTGAGGCATGAACCTAAATATGGACCACAATATTTTAAAAATAATAGCAAAATCATTCTTACAAATTATTTTAAATCAGTGGCCAACAAAGGATTTTATTTCAGACACTCAGGCAGACAGTGATTGCCTGTTTAAATTAAAATAAATCTACCCTGTTTCAAATTTGTCAAATACTTACAATCACTACCTGCAGTCAACAATACCAAAGTTATTGTATGTTTTTACCATGCAACTCTTGACAGGTCTGAAAAGGACTTTAATGAACATCTTTCAAGCGGGAACAGAAACTACATCAACTACTTTAAAATGGGCTGTACTTTATATGGTTAACAATCCTTAAGTACAAGGTATTTGGCATTTTTATTTGATGCAACTTAAACTGTAAAAAGTGCTGTTTTACATTTGTTTTAAACTTGAAAATTTAAATAGTGTACATGCTAATGCTAGTATTATTTTTCAAACCAGTGTACTTTTTTGCAATAGAAAAAGTTTATGCTGAGATCAATAAAGTTTTGGGTTGTAACAAACTTCCCACATATGAAGACAAGTTAAAAATGCCATACACTGAGGCCACAATACTGGAGGTTCAAAGAAAATGTCAAATATTAATGGTTCATTAAAAGTTTGTGATGCACCCTTGTATACCCCTTCGTACTGGTGCACCCCATGCATATTTTGGTGCACCCTAGGGTGCACTGTGCACACCGGTTGAAGAGCACTGGCCTAAAACACATAATACATAAAAGGCTTGTAATCTATTGTCGTAAAACAAACCACAACATTTTTGTAAAGCAATTGTGCAATTTTTGCATGTTTTTCAGTAAATGGGAATGTTACAACTGCACACTCAACACATTTCCTGTGCATACTTTTTAAATAACCAGACTGTTCATTTTTAGTGACACAAACTTTAAGTAACATAGATTACAAACCGTGCACTTAAAAATACCTTATCCTTAGCATTGGTGGTCCTTATTTATGCTTAGTTTTGAGTCATTCACAAACATCAATATCAACTGAATGTGCTGTGCAGAATTTCTCATGCAAATATGTAGACCACACATTTCTCATGTGCCATGGGTTGACTGATAAAACAACTTTAACCCACCAGTTTTGGTGTGAATTATTTTCTTGCATAAACTTGTTTCCAAGTGAAACTGTAAACAAAATTTTCCTTATTTTGCCTATATTTTGAGTAGTCAAATTGAGATAAATTATTTTCAGGTTTAGCTCATGCAACTACAGAAAGCACACAGTTGGGAAAGTACAACTTACCAAAGGGAACATGTATATGGCCGTGCTATCATTCCATTCACTTCTCTAGTGAATATTGGAAAAATCCTCATCAGTTTGATCCTGAAAACTTCCTAGATCCTGATGGGACAGTTGGGATGAGACCTGCCTTTATGCTATTTGGTGGTGGTAAGTGCATTAAACAATTTCCTCAGTAAGATTAATAGTACAGATGAATCCGGTTAATCGCATACCGGGTAATCGCATAATCCGTTTAATTGCATCACAATCAAAAATCCCAAACCGTCGCCCATCGTTTGTTAAGAAAATCGTCCGGTTAATCGCATACCGGTTTATCGCATAAACCGGATATTTGCATCGATTTTCAACGAAATATGCGATTAACCGGATTGATGATCTCTGTGAAAGTCGAACAGACCGAGTTTTTCCAATAAAAAACGACGATATGATAGTAAAATCCTCCGGAGGTAATGTACGCGAAAAAGACGCAAATGCGTGTTTGCATTCTACACCAAATAAAGCAACTAATTTCAACGTTGAAAATGACACGTCGCGATCATAAAATATTTCGTAAAAGTTATTAGGAGATTAAATCGGCGTTCAGTTTACCGATGTGCGATAACAAGGAGTCGTTATCTTAAAGCCGTGCACATTGATCCTTTTTATTGGCTTATCTAATCGCCAATAATGATATAACAAGCGTTTAAATAAAGAGTTCGACGTGTTAAAATTATGAAACTGGTGTTCCGGCAAAGACGCTGATTGCAAAATTTTCTATTTAAACAATGTTTAATGTAAAACAAATGTTTAAAAATGATTTCTGTTATATTGTTCATGACCCGCCAAACACGTAATGGTTGTTAAAAATGTTAGATCTCAAGTAGTCACACTTTCGATTCATGTAATTGGTAACGTGCCAATGATTGCCATTTTTTATGTCTTCTATTCGTGACTTCGCGCAACGTATCAGGTAGATCACCAATTAAGAAAGGCATTTATTCCTCTAGTAGCTGTTGCTGCTTTAAATTTTTGAAGCAACGATCACACGTTGATCACGTGACAGTCACGCTAGTCCTGCAGCTGCAGTTTTGCTGAGTAAGCTGGAAAGTAGCGCCACAATCTGAGTCTTTGAAGTTTTGCTAAAATCAGTTATTCTTTTTGGTCAATAGGATAAGGGGTTATAATAGAAACTGATGCAGCTCGGTCTAGCGCCCTTGCGCTGTAGAATGTGCCAAAGTTGTAAGTTTGACCAGGTTTCGGTTGTGTACTTTCGGGTTTGGGCTTGCTTACAAATATGCACCTAGCACTTTGCCGCTTAACGCGTTGGTTTGAACTAGAATACGAAATAGGTTAGAAACAACAGGCCATTTTACATGCATATTAAGCGGGAGGCCTAGTACATTTATAAGGGAAACTACCCCAAACAAGACTAAAACGTCATAAACCGTCTTCATAGGGAAGTTCCCAAATTCAAATGCTGGGCCCCTTAGCTACGATGCGATGCAACACATCTTTTCAAATAAACCTGACTGCACGAGAAAGCAAAAATCAAGCGAACTGCGGCGTGTGCGCCAGTTAAGAGTGTATGTGTGCGTTTCTACTGTTTCTTCAACACACTTAGGCGATTGCACCATAGCCGCGACAGTTAGGAAGCATGACGTCATGCATTGCGCTGAGAGTAATAAATCTAGTTTTGACTTGAGAGTATTTTTTTCAATTCTCGGCAACAAAAGAGAGAAAATACTGCTCCGTTGCATAGTTGAGCGTCACTGCAACTTTGTTTTAGCTGGGGAAGTGAAAGTAAGCACTTTTGTTAACGGCGTGTACTGTTTACATAGCAACCGGATTGCATCAAATGCCCTTGGCAAATCGATGATGCGATTAACCGGATTCGTCTGTATTATGTTTGTTTCTTTGCAGGCTTACGAAGATGTTTGGGAATGGACATCGCTAAGAAAGAACTATTTTTATTATTTACAGTGATGTTGCAGCAGTTTAGGCTTCTTCCTCCACCAGGAATTTTAAAACTAAATGAAGATTATATACCCGGCCTTACTTCCCATCCTCAAAAATATAAAATTCTGTTGCAAAATCGCATGTAACGATAGCTGTTTGTATGTTTACTGTTTCCTCCTAGTTAACCCAAATGTAGGTGATGATGGATATGAACCCAATAAAAAAATTGATTTTTTTGGTACAATTTTTTTATTTACTTAAAGAACTGAAGTTTACATTTACACTGATATGTGGACACAAGTGTTTTTTTTATATATTTACCAACTGCCATATAAAATAGAGGAATTCATTTCTATGTAGGTAATAAGGTGCTTGTGCTGTATATGGTGCATGTGAAATTCATTAATAAGTTGTAGAGTATACAGATTGGTTTTGTCTGGTATTTATAATGGATTGTGACTGAGCAAACCTATAAAATTATTGGTTTACTAGAATTGGTATAGTTAAAGTCCCCTAAAGAAAACAAGAGCATGGTAACAGAAGTTGTACGTACAATTGTTGTAATATTGTACTTACAAACTTTATATTTATGGGTCCCCTTCTATGAAGGGTGTTCGTTTTTAAAATGTTCGTTTTTTACTTCAAACCACCAACTTTTTCTAAAGTGCCCTGAACAAAGCATTGATTTGTACCTGAAACTGCCAGAATACTTCTGTACTAAATATACTTTACTGTACTGAAAATACTTTTTAAACCACTAACTTAAACAAAAAAGTTAGAAATTTTGTTGGTTTACTTTCGGACTAGTTCCAAAATCCAAATATTTATGACACAGTTGTTTTATTATATATATTATGCCTGCAAAATTTCCTTTTTCTAAACTTGCATTATTTTGTTTCTTTTCTGTTTCTTTGCATGAACAACGGTTTGAACACACTTTTTTGGATGTTACAGTTTTTTTTATTTGGCAAGAAGTTATTTGGAAAAAATCAAGTGTTTATGTTTTCTTGCAAGTTTTTCTAATCAATACATATTCACATTCTGTTAGTTGCATGCAATTTTTAATTCTTGAATTTGTAAAAACAACATTTTTTCATTGACTTTATGTTGTTTGTTTATTTAGGTTTTTATCTAACTGTAACAAAATGTTTCTGATGATTGTCTTTCTTTCTTGTGGGACTGTGTCCTTATTTCTTTTGTATCATGCTCTGATAAGCATGGTGCGACCTAAAAACTTTCCTCCTGGGCCAGTTGGTCTTCCGTTTGTCGGAAGTTTGCATTACATTGCACCAACTTTTAATAAAAGTAGGATTTTATTTGTCAAAAGTTTTTCAAAAAAATTTAAATTTTCTTTTTGACCAGATATCCAGCAGATGGCAAATGTTTATGGAAAAATATTTAGTGTTAAACTCAAGAGTATGAACTTTGTATGTCTTTGTGATTATGACTTAATAAAAGAGGTAAGGACAATTGAAATATTTGGTATACTGCACATGTTTATGAACTTACAACATTTTTTCTGTATTTTAGTACATGGTGGATAACCCAAAACCTTTTGCAATGAGACCGAAGTTGTTTTTATATGAGCTGATGAGAGGGCCAGGGTTGGATGGTAAATATGCCTGACAGACATTGCAAACATTGCTGATGTTATGTGAAGCACATCTCTTTATAAGTGTATGATTTACATTTAGATAACTCCCAATTTTTTTACAGTGTGTAAAAAAGCAGTGTTGGAAAATATCTTTGTACATTTTTTTTACCATTAGCTTTTAGTGAGACAGCACCTAATGTGCTAGTTTTGTGCTTTTATTCCAGTGGGTTTCACAATATTTACTTGTTTTTTTACATATTATCCTCCCCTCTGTGTTACAGGTATTGTTGTGTCACCCTATGGGGCTAAACTGGCAGCGCATCGCAAGCTGTTTCATGCATTTTTAAGAAAACATGGTTGTGGTGATAAATTGTTTTGCAAAGTTGAGCAAGAACTTCCATATTTTGTTGCAAACATTCAAGACCAACTGAAACTAACGTCCACTTTTGATCCAACATCTGCATTTGAATATGCTGCGCTCAATGTTATTGCATGTTATGTATTCGGAAATAGGTGCACATATTAATCATGATTTGATTACAAAACAAATGATTTCAATATGTTTTTTTGTATTACAGATACAATTATGGGGATGATAAGTTTAAAATGTTACTAAATCACAACAAACAATTCTTTCAAAAAGTGGAAAATGTGTATTCTCCTGCAGTTACTTTGGTATCCTTAATTCCACACTTACATAATTTATGGCTTCCCAAAGCAGCCAAAGATTTAAAAGAGTGTTGCAGGTAATTATTTTGCCCAGAGTCTTAGCACTATTCCACGGTTAAAATTGCTGTTAATGCAGACATGTTTGTTTTTAGGGCAATTGAAGACTTTATTTCTTGTGAGGTGGAATACCACAAATCCACTTTAGATGCAAAAAATCCTAGGGATATTATTGACATGTATTTAAATGAAATGTCACATTCTAGATCTGAGCATTTTACAGACAAAGGTTAAGCAAACAAAACGTTGAATATCATGCCTTTACCTTTAAATTTAAATTAACACCTGATAATTAGGCCTGAAAATGACTATTATGGATTTCTTTCAAGCTGGAACTGAAACAACATCTGTAACTTTGAAGTGGGCTGTAATTTACATGGTTAATAATCCTGAAATACAAGGTTTGATGTATTTTTGCTAACTTTTATTTACTTACACAAAAATGTCAGTGAAGATGTAGACATTTTTGGCTGTTTAATAACCATTGCTGCAAATATTTATGCGTCCCTAACTGATACATACTGGTTATATTTGTTTTTATTTTTGCGAACCTGTTTGATAGATTAAATTATTATTTTGCTGCTGATATGTTGTATTATTGTTTCTATGCTGTATAATATTTCTAGGGTTGTGCCAAATATAAAAACTCGCTTGTACTCTAATCTGCACTACACTTGGGACTACAATTAAATGAGTCGTGTCGGACGTGGGATTCGAACCCACACCTCCATTCAGTAGGTATGGTCACATTGATGTGCCATCATAGTAAAACAATAGACTAGGGGTGTACAACCATTTTGTTGTTAACTGTATAATTTCCTTGCGATTACAGATTGTGCACCCCTGCAATAGACCAGAGTTACTTTGCCATACATGTGGTATTTATGTGTAAGGGTTAGAAGGCTTAGTGTATGCAGATAACTAGTTTTTTACTGTTTTGAACCAAAAAAAAAACAATACCAATAAACATCGACCAGTTACAGTATATTGTTGTAGTAACAACATGCTGACTTTAGTACCCATTCCAAAACAATGTAAAAAATAAGTGTTTTGATATTATGAGTTGTCTTTTTTGAATGGGGATACACTGTTTTCCTCAGTAACTTTTTCATTTGTTAAGCCTTTGCCAAAAATAGCTTTCTAATTTGCAAATACACATGCCTGGGGACCCATAGCCTGTACAAATAGTATGTTATTTTTATGGTGGATGAAGAAAGTGACTCTTTTCAAATTAGGTATTAAATGTATATCTGTTGCAATGGTGGATGTGAATTAGGGTGTAGTATCTTAAAGTTGGCTATACAAAATACTCCTTTCTAATTTATTGTTGGTGATGAACTTTACATTTGCTAAATATTACAGAAAGAGTTCAACAAGAAATTGACAAGGTTTTAGGGTTACACAAATTACCAACATATGAAGACAGGCTAAAGATGCCTTACACTGAAGCAACTATACTGGAAGTGCAAAGAAAAGCAAATATAGCCCCAATTGGTTTGTTTGTTATTTTACATTAAAACTAGTTTGCATTTGCTTGCAGCTAAATGCAGTAATTTTTTTAAAGTATTGTATTGGTATGTATTGCATATTCAGCCTGTAAAAATGTGGCAAAAATGCTTGAACTAGTATGCCAATTTACAAGAGACCTTTTTTTCATATATATCAGATGGCCTGTAGTTGTTTACTGCAGGGTTTCTCAAACTGTTTTGCTCTCCCCATTTAAGAAAATAAATTTCTATGTGACCCCTTGATGGGTATAGCCTATACTCGTGAATGATGTTTGTACAATAAATTTATGCACATACACCATTTATTGTGACAATGACATAATAACGCATGACATTTTGGACCTCAAATTTATATTTCAGGGGGTCACGACCCACAGTTTAAAAAGCCCTGGTTTACGGGATAAGCTTGTTGTATTTTTCATTTCCACAATGCCATGCAATTTTTATTTATAGTGTTAGTCACACAACTAAGTCAAATGATGCAAACTCTTTACATAGGTGTTCTTCATTCCACTAGTGAGTCTGTTAAATTGGGTGGTTTTGACTTACCTAAGGATACATGCATTATACCATTGTATCACTCCATTCACTACTCTCAAAAACACTGGAAAAACCCAAATCAGTTCGACCCTGAAAACTTTTTGGATTTAAATGGAAAAGTTGGGACAAGACCTGCATTTATGCCTTTTGGTGGTGGTAAGTGTTGATTGTGTAAAATATTTATAAAATGCATACAATCTTTGAACAAAGATTTTTTAACTTTTTAGGGCTTCGAATATGTTTGGGCATGAATATTGCCAAGCAAGAATTGTTTTTATTTTTTGCTGCCATGCTGCAGCATTTTAAACTTTTACCTCCAACCGGTATTTTGAAATTGGATGAACAATATGTAAATGGTGGAACTCTTCATCCAAAAGAATACAATATACTATTAGAGGACAGATGCAAAAGTATATAAATGTTGATTGACTGCTGTTTTTCTTAAAAAATGTGGTATTTACTCAATTGTAAGCTACATATAGTGTTATGCACTAATGGATAGCAAGTTGGTAATTGTATTTTAAATACAGTCGCCAGAAAATCTCCATAAACTTGATATTATGCCTGGCAGCAATAGCTTAAGATTGATTTGTTCTTAATAAGATTGTCATAAAATTTATGAGATTGTCAGAGGATTTTAACCTGCAAATAAAGATTCCCAAACTAGTGATATAAATAATAAAAGGTAGAAATTATTGCAACAATGGTAATAGAACAGGGAATGATTCCCAGAATCTATTTACCAGCATTTCTTACTAATGTTTAAATACTTCTTTACACATTACCTTGTAGAACTATTTGTCAACATCATTTTAGCACATACAATTAGTTGCTATATATGTGTCACTTTTCCTGAACCTTTTTTCTGTCAACTGCCGATTTGTTCTACTCATTTGGTCAAGAATGAGCACTTTAAACTTTGTCAACTTTCATTCCTAAATGTTCGTTTTCAGGTTCTTTAGGTCAGAAGTACAACTTGTACATGCTAAATTTTTAAACAGTGGAACATAGGGTCTTTCTTGTATGTATAATATTTGAGATTCATTCCTAAAATTTGAGATTCATTCATAAAATTTGACACTCGCTTCTTCCATTCAGTGATACATTTAGCCTACAATATCTGTCAAAATGGCATTAGACACTGCTAGACACTCCATTTCTACTAGGACAGTGGTTCTCAATCTTTACCGGATTGCGTACCACCTTACAACTTTTTTATCGATACGTACCACCTAAAGTCCTAAACCTTGTTTGGGTGGATAGACCAATAAATAGGCTCATTTTCTTAACCTGGCTAGCATATTTAGCAATCTCAAAAGAATGTCAAAACATGCCCAAACCTGGGCTGGCCAGTTGGGTCAGTTGAGTTGCATTTTTAGATCAGACTTAAATTAGGTATCACAGAAATCTACCACCTGAAAAGTTCCGGCATACCACTAGTGGTATGTGTGCCACAGTTTGAGAACCACTGCACTAGGGCAGTGGTTCCAAAACTGTGGGCCATGGCCTAGTAGTGGGCCACCAAGACATTTTCAATGGGCCACAGAGTCATTTGAATAGATTCTACTGTTTTGTAATACTGTAGATGTTATGCGCTTTGTTTTGAAAAACATAATTTTTGCAAAGAATTCTGAATCTTGTAGCCAAATTTCAGGAGCATGTATCTCATTAAAAATAAATTGCTGGATAATTTCGCCTGTTTTTGAGTTATTTTTTTGTTTGTGCCCAAATTTACAGCACGTGGTGGGCCACGAATCGCTATTAAATAGACATTTGGGCCACAGACCAAAAAAGTTTGGGAACCCCTGCACTAGGGGAACCAGTGTGATTGATTGGTTAAAAATTTGGGAATGGCTTATGATTCATTAATGACCATGCTTGTCATCAGGTTAGCGGTTAAAGTGTTTTGTTTCACTGGAAAGCACCACCTAATATCTGACTATCTCCTCAACATGGGTGAAATCTTGGAACATTGTCTCAGTTTAAAAAAATTCTTGCACTGCATAGAGTTATTATTAAAAGTTTATTAAAAGTGGTGTATATTGATCAATAGGTTTGACACCACTGCACCAACCTTTCATGTGCTCAATTTTTTGAATGCAAATATGATCTTTAGCTTTTAACATATATGTACATTTTGCATATACACTTTGGTTATATTAAAAATGTCATACATAGACCAATTTGTTTTCTCGTGACACAGTGTGAACAGTACTTACCTAAATTGCAATTCATTGTACAATTTGTGCTGGGTTGCTTTACTGTTGGTTTTAGGAGCTGTTACTTATAAAACTTTTGTTTCAATTTTCATTATCTTGTGTACTCCGTTTTTGTGACGAAATTGTCAAAATCCTTTATATACACAATTTTTTTGTATTGTTATTGGTGATGTTTCATTCTGTTCTACCTACAATGTTGCTAAACATTTCATTCTGCCTAGCTAACAAAGTTTCTTGCATGTTTTTCTACTACTGTGTTAGTTTGACAACACAAGAATTGTTTTACTGCCAAATGAAATACTTGAAGTTTTCCTAACTATTTACTTTTTACCTGTAAGCAGCAATTTTAGTAAGAAAAATGCTCACTGAAATTTTTGTTTGTTGTATATGTTTGTTGATTTTATATTATGCACTGATAAGCATGTGGAGACCAAGAAACTTTCCACCTGGGCCACTAGGAGTACCTTTCTTTGGTAGTTTTCACTATGTTTATCCAAGAATTTCAGGTAGTATCTTAACATTAAAAAAATGAAAACATTTTAAATAAATAAACTTTTTGCATCTGCTTTTAGATATACACAAGATGGTTGAAACCTATGGAACAATGTTTAGTGTTAAATTAAAACATTACAATGTGGTGTGCATTACTGGATATGATCTAATAAAGGAGGTACAGTTATTGTTTAACTAAGTCTATTTAAGTTGCTATTAAGCTTTTTTTTATGTAAAGGTTATGGTGGATCATCCTAAGCCATTTTCATCGAGAATGAGTTTGCTGTCACAAAAGTTGACACGAGGACCAAACCTGGAAGGTGTTTTGTTTAATTTTTTGTTGTTGTTTTGTTTTGACAGGTGTGTTTTTTATTGTAACAGGCATAGTAGTAGCTAATTATGGACCGAAATGGGCTGCACATCGAAAATTGTTTCACACATTCATTCGAAACATGGGACACAGTGACAAAAACTTTGGCAGAATAATTATAGAAGAATTGCCTTATTTTATTGAGAAAATGAAAAATCACATGCAGGAAAAGCTAACAGTGGATCCATCAGAGATGTTTGAATATGCAGTACTTAATGTGCTTGCATATTTTATTTTTGGAAACCGGTAGGAATATATCTTTTTTAATTGTCGAGATTTTTTTAGTGATTAAAAATGACTGTGTGCTAATGAATTATGGGTCCCCTTCCATGAAGGCCCATATTGTTTTTGTCCGTATTTTTTTTCTTTGTTTTTGTCTAATGCTGGTTTGTAACGGTGGTTTGGTCAAGAAAGTGTGCTTCAAATTTAAACAGATGTTAGTTATTAATCCAAATTTGGTCCTCCAGAAGTTTGACCCCGAATGACCCAACAGTTCACCCACAGGCCCCCCCCCCAAACGTAAACTTTTTAAAATGGTTGTACTGACTAAAGTACATAATCTAGGAGTTTCATGCTTTGTTGGTTGTTGCAATGTATGGTATTATAAAGATTTTTTTTGCTTTAATCAGCCAAATGATTACACTGGCCAACACAATTTTTGGTGTCTTTAATGTTAAAACTGATATTGAATAATTTTAGGGTGCTGATTTCAAAAATCATTACGGTTTTCTTCAATCAGATCAACTTTTTAAGTTATTTACAATATCAAAATTTATGCCTACATTGATTCAATGACTTTAAAATCATGCTTTTATGTGTTTGTTAAAGTTTTGTTACATTATACACATCAATTTCCTACAGTGCAGTCAGTTTCATAGCATGAATATGCGTTCTATGCTTATGCTCTGTCTAAAAATGGTTGGTGCAGGCTAGCGATAACTTTAAACTATACGTGTTTTATGGAGTGATTTTCAGACTAGTAAAGCAAGATGGTAAAACTAAAATTAATAGTGGCTAGGTCATCTATAAGGTGTTGTATGAATTACCAAGATGTTTTATGCTACATTACTGGTGACTAACCATACAACACAACTAAAAAGAAAGAAAAAGATCTGTATCAAATGTGCATATCTTGCACACTTCGATGTGGCTTTAGGGGTTTAGGACAAGCAATGGGCTCCACTTACCTAATGTTGATTGGAATATTGCAGTAATGGACAAAAACAGTATTTTTAACAGTATTAAATTATAAGAAAGAGTACAAAACTAAGTTATTAAGCGGTCTGAAAAATTTGGTAACAAAATGAGTATAAAGCTACACTTCCCTTAAAACGTAGGGGATATAAATGATGAGAATTAAGCTGAAAGGTTCCAAAAGAATATCAGTAAAACAAAACGTATCAGGGAAGAGGGAATAATGTGGTCCTGGCTAATTACTGTTGGTCAATTAAACGGGATGATATTGGTGCCAGTCACCGAAAGTTACCAAAGTACATGTGTAGGCCTATACCTGATAACTTACAAATTTGAAACATTTTTTGTGTTGAATTTTGTTTGTTAGGAGTGTCCACCTGTTACATTTAAAATTAAATTCGAAATTTTGTTCTTGCAATAACGTTAATTCCAAATAAAATACTCAAAACCAGTTTCACTATAGTGTACACATATAGATTGTTTTTCAAACGTGGATGTACCATACCAGGAAATCTAGACGTGATACAGATAAACCGATTGCATTTTTGAAATCAGGGCACTAGAATTAGTCAAAATCAGTTAAAACATTACAGACACCAGTAAAAAAATATTTTTTTGTTGCCCAGTGTTACCTTTATATACATTGTGAGTCAGATAGAAGTAGCAAGGGAGTAACTCACTGGTTTACGATTAGGGCGGCAGAGCGGGAGGGCTTAGTTTGACATACAGACAGACATTTTATGAGACAGTCGTTTTGGTAATTAGAATTAATCTGTGTTTGTGCAGCAACAGCATGTCTTTTTGTTAAGTTATCAAGCGCATTTTCAGATTTGCCGAAGGACACCTACAATGTGATTTGAACTCGATAAACATGCTTTGGTTTTGAATATGTCAAGCAAAACTTTGTTGATTAACATAAAGATGACAAAATAAACTTGACTATTTCGAAAGTTGTGATAAATGGTCTTTAAATTCTCGCATCAGATTGGCCGCCGCATGACCATGGGTCACTAAAGGTCAACTTGTTGGTATTACAAACACAATTAAGAACGATTTTTTGTCATACTGTATCGTCTTTAGTTTTGAAAAATCAATTCAAGAATCGGTACTTAAGTCATGTATAAATTAGGCAAAATGGTATTGTTAAACACTAAGGACTGCATGCTTTTGAAAACAGTATCAAAAGGTCATTAAATGGTTGTTTGGCGCATGCACCGTGAGAGGTTACTACAGGTTAATGGTACTCGTTTTGAGAAACAAAGTTAAGTAAAAAACAATTTCTTATGTATACTCTGTAGCAAATGGCTTTTTAATATATAGTATCTGTAATACAACTATTAAGGCTTTGTAGGAAAATTTATGTTTAAAAACTGACCTTGGACGACAATATCAACGTCAAAGCAAGAGAATAAATTGAAAGTATTTTTTGCATTTTTTTTACTGTTTTTGCAATTATGTAACAATGTTAGTGTAAAAAGAATAATGACAAAACTTTTTAAAAGTTGTGGTAATGCTTTTTAAGTATATTAGAAAGCCACCTTTTCTAGTTTAATCTGTCAATGTTAAATTTGTGTGTTTAAGTTCAGCATTGTAACCACTTGGTCAGTGTATAAAGCTTATGATGTGTTCCTTCATGAGGTATACAATCCAGTCAAACTTAACATGGATATCCTCAACAAGTCGGTTGTACCCATTTCTTCGCTACCATTCTAAATATTAAATGTCTCAAATATCGTATTTTTTCGCATTGTAAAGCATAATTAGGGTCTCCTTTTTTGTTTTTACCATCTAACATCAGTTTGTTATTCCTATTAATGCAAAAAAGGCATGTTTTAAACCTTTTTAAATTTAGGTTTACAATTGCTGCATTTAAGTGCACTTTTTTAAGTTGGGGCGCAATGTTCCACAATTTGTTGTTTAGAATCTATTAATAATTAAACCATATAAATACCATTACCAATTCGCTTGTGCACTTGCAAAATGACATATTCATTTTTTCTTGCAAAAACAATAATGTTGGTAAGTCAAATTCTTAGTAGGACCAATATATCAATTGTCAATATGTAGAACACATTTTGGGTTGCAGCAAATTTTTTGTTTATTGCAGTACATTTTTGCAGATATTCTTATGGAGATGAAAAGTTCAAAAGGTTGCTGCATCTTAACAATAAATTTTTTAGGCTGATTGTAAATGCCGTGTCTATTTCTTTTATCCTTGTGTCATTTGTACCGTATTTGCACAAGTTGTGGTTACCGAAGAAATACAGGGCAGCTCTTGATTGTTGCAAGTATGCCTTATACACAAATGTTTTTTGTAAATTAAACAAGTTTAGAAAATTTTGAAAATGTAAAAGTTTGTTGTGGTACTGACTGCATGTAATATAACAACATCCACTGTATGCTCCCTGATCACATTATTAATTTTTAGGAGCTTTAACTTTATTTAACTATATTGGGCTTTGCCTCCTTTGCTAATTTAGAGAAATTGAAGATTTTATTTCAAGTGAAATTGAATATCACAAAACAACTTTGGATCCTAAAAATCCCAGAGATATTATGGATTACTACCTTATTGAAATGACAACACAAAAATTGAGCCATTTTTCGGAAACTGGTAATTATGGGTCCCCTTAATTGATTTTACTCAAATTGTTTCTTTTATTTTTGTTTTTTTCTTTACCAAAGTTTGTCCGACTCATTTTCCATTTGGATGAAATTTACACAGATGGTAGATATAGTTATGTAGATGTGCATCCCACTTTGTTTTTGTTGATAACCCCAGTATTTACCCCGCTCGCCCCCTAAAATGGGTATTTTTTCCCGGAAGTTTGTCCGACTGGTTTTGCCATCAAATGTTTGATGGATTTGGCTGAAATTTACACAGGTGGTAGATATAGTTATGTAGATGTGCATCCCACTTTGTTTTTGTTGATAACCCCAGTATTTACCCCGCTCGCCCCCTAAAATGGGTGTTTTTACCCAAAGTTTGTCCGACTCGTTTTGCCATCAAATGTTTGATGGATTTGGCTGAAATTTACAAAGATGGTAGATATATTCATGTAGATGTGCATCCCACTTTTTTTGTTGATAACCCCAGTATTTACCCCGCTAGCCCCCTAAAATGGGTGAGTTTTTGAACAGTGTCAGAATTAGCTGAAATTTGGATTTCTTGTATAGTATGCCATTTATAGGTGTCGATTGTTGTGTTCAACCCTGTAGTCCTAGAATTTTCCCCACAAGCCCCTAAAGCAGTGGTTCTCAAAGTATGGGTCGCGACCCAAACATGGGTCACGCGGGGTCAAAAAATGGGTCACGCGGGGTCAAAAAATGGGTCATGCTATGCTGATTCAATGCTGACCAAACAAACTCTTACTGCATTAAGTAAACACAAACGAATTTACTTAATGTAGTAGTAAAGTCACCTCACTCGACCACGTTGTACATTAAACAGAACCAACTGTTACCACATCAAGGCGACAATAGGCTTCCAACTTTACTTTACTGCACATGGCGATTGAAACATTTTTAGAATTGGGATTCACTTCTATCAATGATCATAGTGCTGCAAAGCCACAATGTGTGTTGTGTTATGCAGTGTTGTCAAACGAATCGATTAGGTCTGCAGCCATTTTGACATGGGCAGACTCCTATGCGGCGACGACGTGGCCTCGAAATTGCCGTCCGTCTTGTTAACGGTTGTTGCTCAAAACACCTCCAGTGGGCAAAATTTTAAACATTGGCGGATTGGGCTGAAATTTTGCAGTACTATTGATTGAATCATTGTGGTTTTTATATATTTTTTAGTTTGTCTGTCGAACCCAATTAGTTGCCCTACTAGCCCCCTAAAATGGGTCAGTTTTTTAAAACGTTAAATAGGACATACTTCAAACAATATCTGGGGTGAATCTAATTTTATAGTTTGTATTCTACATAGTATTATTATTTAAGCCCAGTGCCGATCACTGTGTTTTACCTTACAACACCCGACTTTCTCATGGTTATCTCTTGAATTGCATTATTTTTAACTTTGCATGTGTGGGGACCCATGAGTTTTTGCCTGCAGAAACGACTCAAGTTATAAAAGACGATGGCTAATATGGGACCCAATACAAAATAAGCATAGGAAATATATCAATGTTTTCAAATAGGTTATAGTGTATATGCAAGGGCAATATGTGCTAAGCCACCCTTCAAGTTTCTTTCCAAAGTTTGTCCGACTCTTTTTTCCATTAAATGTTTGATGGATTTGGGTAAAATTTCCACACATGGTAGATATAGTTATGTAGATGTGCATTCCACTTTGTTTTGTTGGTAAACCCAGTATTTACCCCGCTAGCCCTAAAATGGGTATTTTTTCCCCTTTGTAGGTGTCGATTGTTGTGTTTAACCCTGTAGCCTTAACATTTAACCCACATGGCCCCAAAGTGTAAAACATATTTGTATGTTACTGGGCACCACAAACGAAACATTTTTGTGGCGCAATAGTGTTACAAGGGCAACCAGTTGTATGTTACTCGTTTGTGACTTTTTGCGCCATGACAGTTGGGGGGTTGTAAACAGCCCTATGACATCAGAAACATTAACAGTTGTTGTTCAAAATACCTCTAGTGGCTATTGGCAGATTGGGTAGAAATTTTGCAGGACTATTGATTGAGTCATTGAGGTTTCAGATAGTAGCATGTGGACTATGGTATTTGTAGGTTTCGATTGATGTGTTTTACCTTGTAGCCACAACTTTTACTCAACTAGCCCCCGAAAATAAATGAACTTTTAAAAAACGTCCTAATTATATGAAATTTGCAAAGTTTGTTGAACATTCTAAATCCATGTTATGTTTTGCCCTGTAGCACCACAACTTAACCAACTAATCCCTAAAATGGGTGACCCTTTTAACAATGTTCGAATTGAATGAAAATTGGACAGCTTGTAGGATTTGCTATTCTTAGGTGTCCATTTTTTGTTTTACCCTATTATGCCACTATTTACTCCTTCTTTTCTTTGAAAAAGGCTGTGAAATAGGTTTTGAAAGATGATAGCTAAAATGGGACCCAATACAAAATAAGCATAGGAAATATATAATAATGTTTTAAAATAGGTTACAGTGTAAATGCAACAACAAAATGTGCTAAGCCAGCCTTCTAGTTACCTTACAGATCATTGTCTTAGTGTGAATTAAACTTATGAGACCGTTGCAATAAACTAAAAGCTAAAATGCCCCATTGGGTTCATAATTATGTTGAGAAACTAAATCTGTGAATCTTTGAACAAGTTTTTGTTCAAAATATTTTATGAAACACTATGTGTTGTATGTTTGTTCAGGTTTAAAAATGACTATTATGGACTTCTTTCAAGCTGGCACAGAAACAACATCAACTACTTTAAAATGGGCAGTACTTTATATGGTTAACAATCCTGAAATGCAAGGTATTTTGTTTGTTATGTACATACACAGTATTGGCCAAAACTGATTAGCAAAGGTGTTAATCGCAAATGCAATTTACCACCACCTACATACTAGTGTATGCAATTCCATGTACTGATATCAGAAAAAGTACAACTTGAAATTGATGATGTTTTGGCATCCAATAAATGGCCAACATATGAAGACAGACTAAAAATGCCTTATACTGAAGCAACAATTTTGGAAGTGCAGAGAAAAGCCAATATTGCTCCTATTGGTAAGTTGTTGTTGGGCATTGAGTAGTGATGGGACGGGTACCCGGTACTCGGTATCGATGGTATCGAACGATTTCAGTAGTATCGATACTCGTACTCGGTATCGAAATATTTTGTCTCAGTTCTCGATACCAACGTGCGAGTACCAAAGGCCGATTTACGCTATAAGAACACTGAAAACTTTGTGCCAATATATGCTTCGGACAGCACAAATTTGGGAAAAAGTTCCGCCAGGTTAGGTATTTTTTTCGCTATCATATGGAGATTACTTTTTTCTGCATGTGTGTGTGCACGCCTGTACGCCGGCCATGGCAGATAAATTAGCAGGTGATGTACAACTAAGTACAACACTGTACTTAAGTACTCGGTAATCGTACTCGGTACCGAAGTTATATACATGTGGTACTCGTACTCGGTATCGGTACTCGCTTCAAAACCTGGTATCGTCCCATCACTAGCATTGAGTATTAAAATGAGCGTAAGTGGCACCATTTGCAGTTAAAATTATGTTTCTTCTATACCAATAGGTCTTTTACATGCAACAAGTGAAGCTGTAAAACTTGGAGGTTATGACTTGCCAAAGGGCACTTGTATTATGGCAGATTATAATTCTATCCATAACTCACCTGAACACTGGAAAAATCCGCATCAGTTTGATCCCACAAATTTCTTGGACGCAGATGGTAAAGTCGGAACAAGACCTGCATTTATGCCATTTGGGGGAGGTTAGTAATGAACTTTTATTAAAAATGTATAAAAAACATTATTTTTTTATTTTAGGCCTTCGAATATGTCTTGGGTTAAACATTGCCAAGCAAGAGTTATTTTTGTTTTTTGTGGTGATGTTGCAACATTTTAAACTGCTGCCGCCACCTGGTATTCTTCAGCTTGATGAAAATTATGTTTTTGGTGGTACGTTGCAGCCTAAAAAATATGAGGTTATAATGCAAAATCGTATGTAACTTCTTATTGGGCTATTTATCTGTCATTAGAAGACTAAATTAAACACACACACAAAAAAAAAATTAAACAAGTTTGTGTAGTTAGACATCAACATTCTCTGAAAATGTTATTTGTATTATTTTAAATCTTCTACCTGAACTGGTATTTACAAATTGGTTGAAAAATATGTTAGTGTTACAATGTTTAATTCTTTCACAACTGTCACCAGTTTTATTCATCACCATAGTGAGCCGTTTACAGTAAACATGAAACATATGTCTGATAAATTGTCAAAGTTCTTTTCTGCATTAATACACTGATGATACCAACATTGATTTTTGAAATATCTTTCATAATTCACTAGTGCGTTCCCTATATATATATGCTTATTGCAGTTTTGTCCACATACTGCATATTACTTTTTGTGTATGCTTGTTGTCAAAATTGCAATTTATTGTACAGCCTATGCTAGTTTTGGTGCGCTTTTTTCGAGATGTTGCTTTGTAAAAGTTTTGCTACATTACCAAGTACTTTATTCCAACCACATGAATATCATTTGTTGACATTCTTTTCATTTTTGTTGTTTTGTTTATTTGCTTTTTCACTGTTATAACCATATACAATGCAACTAAATCATGCCCTATTCAGTTTAAAGAGTTGTGTAGATTTCTTGACTCATTATCATGTTAGTTTGGTTAATATTGGGAGCATTTTGCTTGCTGCTCTATTTTGCAATTACTACTATGACAAAACCCAAGAACTTTC
Source organism: Phallusia mammillata (assembly GCF_965637545.1). Lineage (NCBI taxonomy): Eukaryota > Metazoa > Chordata > Ascidiacea > Phlebobranchia > Ascidiidae > Phallusia > Phallusia mammillata. The sequence continues at coordinate 18,572,355 of NC_137252.1, read as the reverse complement.
CTCCTGGTCCAGTGGGCTTGCCTTTTATTGGAAGTTTTCATCTTATTGGTCCAAACTTTAACAAAAGTAAGTCATTTGTATTTTTTAGCAAAATGTGATGAAAGTTTTGTTATTGTTTTCAGAGATTGAAAAGATGGCTGCAATCTATGGAAATATATTCAGTGTTAAACTCAAGAATATGAACTTTGTTTGTATTTGTGGATATGATTTGTTTGCTGAGGTAAAAAATAGGCTTTTGTTTTTAAAAAATGTGCTTTATCAAAATATGAAAAATGTGATAGATGTAAAGTCTGTCTTTGTGGGATGTTATGTGGTGGTCAACTAACAGGTTATCAATCTCCATGTACAGATAAGTGTGGGTCTTTACTGTTATTGATTGTGTACCATTAGTTTGTCCACCTTTTTGGGTGAGAGAGAGTGCTTTAATTGTCAGCTTTGCACATTAGATAACAAATACTTGCGGGGGAAGCGTTGCTGGACCAGTCAAGTTGGCTGGTGACCACGATAATGACTTGGTATAATAATACAAATTTAAGCGAATCAGCAATTTTAGCAAACAAGTGTCAGTTAGCTTTTCTGGTATCAATGTGTACCTGTTATGTAAAATTTAGAATAATGAATGTTTTCGATACTCACATAAAAGGCTTAGCCAACTGTTAATGTGATTGACCAGATACATCTGTATGTAGTAAATAATTCAGACCTAGTAGAAAGAATGACCACTATACTGATGCAACATTGTGGTTGTACTAAAGAAAAAAATCATTCTTTTTCAGGTTATGAATGAAAACCCTAAACCATATTCAGGAAGACCGAAATTGCTGATGTATGAGTTGACAAGAGGTCCAAACCTTGAAGGTACAACCTTTTAAAAAGTTTATCAATTAGGTTACACTTGAATTTGTCATTGTTACAGGTGTGGTTGTTGGTCAGCATGGGCCAAGATTAGTGGCTCAAAGAAAGCTATTTCATTCTGTATTTAGACATTTGGGGATTGGAAATAAAAATTTTGATAAGATTATTGTTCAGGAATTGCCTGAATTTGTTGAGAGTATTGAAAATATGAGTGAAGCAAATCAAACAGTGGACCTAACTTCTACATTTGACTGTGCAGTTTTGAATGTTCTTGCATATTACACATTTGGAAATAGGTATAAATTGTGAGGCACTTTTGTGTTTGATAGTTTACCCCAGGATGGTCAACACATTATCATGAGGCTACTTGCAACACACAAACACTTCATGCAAACATTTATCCAATCTATTGTAGTAGTAATACTCTGATCATCATCAATTACAGGTTAAAATGTATCTGTAGGACAACAAAAGGGCCTTATGATGACATCAGCATGTTTTTTTGTTGTTGTTGCAAACATCTTGTAATTGAGAGCTAGAAAGTGTGCTCTGTGGTAATAGCATTTAGGTCTCAAAACATCAAGTCAATTAGAAATGTTAGTCTTTTGATACAAACAAAAATCTCTTTTACACCTGTCAAGTATTTAATGAATGCAAATGTGGCCCTTCGTTCTCATAGGTTTGGACCAATATGCTTGAGCTCGTTTTTTAATTTATTTTTTATATTAGATATTCCTATGGTGATGAAAAATTTAAGTGGCTCATTCACTGCAACAACGAGTTTTTTAAGGAAGTAGAACAGGTTTTTGGTGTAGCCTTTACTATTGTTTCATTTATTCCATATTTGCACAAGATTTGGCTTCCAAAAGCAGGGAAGGCTATTCAATACTGTTGCAGGTAATGGTTGCTGTGTTGGGTGGCTATGTAAGGCACAAGTTGATTTTTAATGAGGTAAAAGCTTCGCACACTTAACTTATAAAAATGTGAAATTAGTAGTAAAACTCTTACCAATTAAATTATTAAACAAAATATTTATTATATATGACAGGGAGCTGGAAGCTTTTATAGGTAGTGAAATAGAATATCACAAAAAAACAAGAGATCAAAATCATCCCAGAGACTTCATTGATTTTTATTTGGAGGAAATGTCATCACAATCATCAAAACTTTTTTCAGAATCTGGTTTGTTATGTTATGTTCGTTTACATCAGTTTTTTAAAAAACAGTAACTATTTAAGACTTACGAAAGACTGTCTTGGACTTCTTTCAAGCTGGCACTGAGACAACAACAACCACATTAAAATGGGCAGTACTTTATGTTGTTAACAATCCAGACATTCAAGGTATGGAAATTTGCCAATGGTTTTGTACTAGAGATGCAACGAAGCTTCATTTGGATGAAATGTTTTGGAAAATTTTTCTAAAACTAAACTTTTTGATTGCATGTAATTAGTGCCTAAACTTTCATTTTCCCCAATTCGAAACATCATAAATTAACTAACTGTTGGATTTATAAAAATCGAGCCACAGTGTCTGCAAAATATTATAAGTTTAGAAAGCTTCCGTGTCATGAAATTGATTATGGTTTGTCATAATTAAGTTTAACATGTATCAACAACACAAAGTTTAAAACATCCATAGATTCAGGAAGGTTTAGACTCAGTTTCAGCCTAAACCTTTTTGGCGGAGTTCAGTGCATCACTAGTTCGTATCCAAAAAACTTGAATTTGTATCTGATTTTTAACACAGAGGGTGTTATTTGATCCTTTACATTTTATTTTGAGGTTACAAAGTTCAGCCAGTTTAAACAATTGATATCTTGTAATAGGCTCGTCGAAACGTCGGAATAAAATCACATTTGCCAGAAGATCTCTTTAAACTTGATACTATGCCTGGCAGCAATAGCTTATATATTGTAATAGGCTGTTTTAGATTTAAGATAGATTTTTACCACTTATTAAACTCTATACTATTTGTACAGAAAAAATTCATGCGGAAATTGATGAAGTTTTGGGTTTTGACAAGTGGCCTTGCTATGAAGACAGACTGAAAATGCCATTTACTGAAGCCACTATTATGGAAGTCCAAAGAAAAGCTAACATTGCCCCAATTGGTTGGTACAAAAGCAATATATTTTTAGGATCAATACTTACTGAAAATTGACATACAGGTGTTTTACATTCAACCAATAAGGCTGTAAAACTAGGAGGTTATAATTTGCCAAAAGGCACTTGTATTGTGCCTTGTTATCATTCCATACACTATTCACCTAAGCATTGGAAAAATCCAAACCAATTTGACCCCACAAACTTTCTGGATGCAGATGGTAAAGTTGGAACAAGACCTGCTTTTATGCCATTTGGAGGAGGTTATAACTACTATAGTAAATGACTTTTACAAAATAATAATATGTTGTTAAATCAAACCATTTTGCAGGCCTTCGCATATGTTTGGGAATGAACATTGCCAAACAGGAACTGTTCCTTTTCTTTGTGACAATGTTGCAACATTTTAAACTTCAACCTCCACCCGGTGTTTTAAAATTGGATGAAAAATATGTTAGTGGGGGTACATTGCAACCCAAATCATATCAGATAGTTGTGAAAAGTCGACGCTAAACTAACATTTATTTGTTTTCTGTTTGTAATAATTTGTCTTTGTAACAAAGTATTGAATGCAATACCAACATCATTTGTGTGCCTTATTGATGTCGCTCATTACAGTAAATTTTTATTGATATCTGATAGTGTTTTCTAATTAGTATTTTATGCTTTTCACCAGAAATTTCCATGAGCTTATTTTCAATGTACTTTTGTACTGGCGCTACATGATATTGTAGATAATATAAAAAAATAATAATAATTAACTACAGAAATAAAACGTTAACAGCACTTGCAAAGTGGTATTTGTATTGTTGTTAATTTACGACACTCACTTAACATTTCTTTTTAAGCCCATTTATTGTACTTGTTAGTCATTGTTTTAAGATTTTCTTGATTGCATTAAGTCCTTACATGTATTTATGAAATTTAACACCATTTTCCTATGAAGTAGTGAATCACAGTATAACATAAACATCATTAAAAATTATTTTCTATTCAAATTCAATAGTTCTTGCATATTGTTGAAACCAACATCCTGTGACTCAAAGCATGTTAACTGCTGTTATGGCATGAATCACTTAAAAGCAATGCAGCAGTTTTCTGCACAAGACTTGCAAGTGTTGTGTAGTAGCAAACTCCTAATTGATTAGTTTTGAAAAAAAACTGTGACAAATATGGGTCCAAAAGTGGAATGATACTGTGTTTATACATTTTTAACTAATAACTAAACTAATGCCAGCAGGAAAAGTTAAGTGTGGTTACATTTGCTGTTTGTATTTTATTAAAACTTGTGAACATGACATAAGTAATACAACTAAATGGCATCACTCAATCTTTAGAATTTTTCCAGTTCAGGTAAATCATTTCGCTGAAATTAATATAGCTTACAAAATTACCAATGACAATCTCTGGTGTTGAAATATGCTTTGCTGAAAAAGAGTTTTGTTAACAAATTATTTTCTAATGTTTATATTGGTTAGGAAAATTGTGTTTTATGCTTTTCTTTTACTTACAAGAAGAAGCTTGGCAACTTGGTGATGGGATAAACCAGAATTATCTTGGTGGCATATGTGACAAAGTGTTACTGTTCATAAGATACACTTTTCAATGGTGTGATAGTTGATGTTTTATATGTGTGCCAACAAAAATATTATTTTACTTATAATTTAGTTTTTACTAGAAATCATTTTGGTTTTACTTGGCCTGTTATCATGTTAGTTTGGTTAATGTTTGGAGAATTTTGCCTTCTTTTCTACTTTGCATTGACCAGTATGAAAAAACCCAAGAACTTCCCCCCTGGTCCAGTGGGCTTACCTTTCATTGGAAGCAGTCAGCACATTGCTCCAAACTTTAACAAAAGTAAGTCACCTGTGATGCAAATAGCATTGTGGAGAATAATTCTCTTTTTTTCAGAGATTGAAAAGATTGCTGCAATCTATGGAAATATATTTAGTGTTAAATTTAAAAGTATGAATCTTGTTTGTATTTGTGGGCTTGATTTGCTGAAAGAGGTGCAAAAGTTATTTTTTAAAATGAATACATTTTTATTGTATTCAAATTTTGAAGGTTATGAATGAAAATCCCAAACCTTATTCTGAAAGACCTCCATTACTTATGTATGAATTAATGAGAGGACCAAACTTGGGAGGTATATGGTCTGATCAAATATTTTGCTTGGACTCTTTCTAAAATTTGTTGTATTATAGGTGTGATTGTTGGTCAATATGGACCAAAATTGGTTGCACATAGAAAGCTATTTCATTCTGTATTCAGAAATATGGGAAATACGAACACCAATTTTGACAAAATTGTTATTCAGGAATTACCTGAATTTGTTGAGAGTATAGAAAATTTAATTGAAGCAAATCCAACAGTTGATCTAACTACTATATTTGACTGTGCAGTATTGAATGTTATTGCACATTACATATTTGGAAATAGGTATGAGTAATTTTATACTTTGTAAAGACATATCCTAATTATAGTTTTAATCAATAGGTATTCATACAGTGACAAAAAATTGAAATGGCTTATTCATTGTAACAATGAATGTTTTAAAGAGGTTGGACAAGTATTTGGTGTAGCCTTAACTCTTTGTAAATAGTGAAAATAGAGTATCACAAAAAAACAAGAGACTGAAAAAATCCCAGAGACTGCATTGATTTCCATTTGGAAGCAATGTCATCACAATCACTTTTCTGACGAGGGTATGTAACTGTCAGAAAGTAGAAATATATGATTCCAGTTCTCAGAGTCACAGTAATTATCTCAGTTCTGAAGGGAACACATGTAATCATCACTCCCCTTCCCTGAAAGGGACACAATTGGATTTTAATCCCTTTCTTTTTATTCTACCCTGAAGTTTGTACCACCTTTTTTGCCATGAAATGTTTGATGGATTTGAATAAAACTTTCACAGATGGTGTAGATATATTTATGTAGACATGCCCTTTGTTAGATTGCCTCGCTAGCACTACCATTTACCCCACTACCCCCCTAACATGGGTGAAATTCTAAACAATGTCTAAATTGTATGAAATTTAGTTAGCTTGTAGAATTCATTTATAGGTGCTGATTGCTGTGTTTTACCCTTTAGCCTCAACATTTACCCCACTAGCCCCCTAAAATGGGTGTATTTAAAACAAATTTCTGAATTGAATCAAATTTGGATAGCTTGTATAATTTGTCATTCATATGTATCAATTGTTGTGTTTTACCCTAAAGTCTCTTTGTTTACCCCATCATTCCTTTAAAATAGAATTATTATTATTGTCGCACAGTAATGATCACTGTGTTTGACCATGCAACACCAAACTTTCTCATGGTTATCTCTTGAATTGCATTATTTACAAGTGTACATACAGGGACCCATGAATTTCTGCCTGCGGATGCAAATTAATGTTACAAAAAACAGTGACTAATATGGGACTATTATAAAATAAGCATATGGAATATATTAAAGTTTTAAAATAGATCATAGTGTATGTGCAATGGCAAAATGTGATAAGCCACTCTCATAGGTTTACTTATTTTTTACCTGGAGTTTGTCCACACCATTTTTCCATGAAATGTTTGATGGATTTGGATGACATTTACTCAGATGATAGATACAATCATGTACAATTGCAATATATTTTGTTTGACTTCATGGCTTTGGTGGTTACCAAAATAAAAGCTAAGGCATTTTGAAAAATGATTGCTATTTCTTACCAATAATATAACACTTAAGATTTAGAATGCTCTGCGGTGGACTTCTTTCAAGCTGGAACTGAGACAATAACAACCACACCAAAATGGGCAGTTCTTTATGTTGTCAACAATTCAGATGTTCAAGGTACAAAATATTGACCTGGGTATTTTTGTACTCAAAATAAACTAAAAAATGTATTTCATCAGTTTTTTTATTGTGTCTAATATTAGTTGTTCCTTTGAACAAGAAAGATAGTTTAAAAATAGCTATATGAAGGTAAGCTTTTTCTGGTTTTACTTTATTTCATGGCATTAGGTCCAGTGGTTCTTAACCTTTTTTTGTCCACCCCCCTAAGGTGTTTGTCGGGCACTTCACGCCCCCCTGAAACAGGCAAAAAACGACATTTTTGAACACATGCAGCAATGGAACTACCAAAAGTTTCCGTTGCCTATGTTGTAAGCCAGGGATCACCTAATTACGGCCCGGGGGCGTTAAATGTGCAAACATTCATTATACATTTTAGTAATAATTTTACCTGGTCTAACAGGATCGCAAGGCATAAGTATCACCCAAAAGCAGTTTGTTACGTCACAGACGAAAAAGCAAAGAATGGTAATTGTGTGCGAACAATTGCCTTTTTAGTTCTTTGTGGTAGAATAAACGTGCATTAGTTGGTATATGTGACAGTTTTTTATTTTTCATAATTTTACAATCAAACAGCGGTACCATCTGAATACAAATAAGATCGTGGGACGACATGAACCCTTTGTGGCCTGGTCAAAATCGCCCCGCGAGTGTCAGTTTGGGAAAGGCTGCGTCAGGGCTTGTAACCCGTGCGGCTCTCGAGCGTGATTATTAAAATTATCCAGCCCACAGTTAAAAAAATTTGGTGACCCCTGTTCTAAACTGACAAACTAAAAACTTTGCATTGTATGTCATTCAAAATTTGTGTTTCGCCATAAGGTATACCAATATATTGCATCGTAATATTCGTTTTATTTTATGTGTTGCTCGCAAACAATACACTACACTTGCAAAATTAATTTTATAGGGAGGTGAGTCCAAAGTTAAATAAATTTGGTTATTTAACTTTTGGCTCACGCCCCCCTTGGAAATGTCTGGCGCCCCCCTAGGGGGGCGTGCCCCCTCGTTTAAGAACCACTGTATTAGGTGATTTTATGTGTTGTGTTTATGTTGTAATAGGTACATTTTTATTTTGTAATAGTTTTCTTTCTTATTGGATGTTAAATTGCTATTGATTAAAAAGTATAGGTAGGCCTAAGATTAATTTATATTTTTTCCTAATCAAATTTTTCTGCAGAAAAAATTCATGCTGAAATTGATAAAGTTTTGGGTTGTGAGAAGTGGCCTTGCTATGAAGACAGACTGAAAATGCCATTTACTGAAGCAACTATATTGGAAGTCCAAAGAAAAGCCAATATTGCCCCAATAGGTTTGTGCACAATGATTAGGTATTATCTATAATGATATGCCAAAAAATGTTATGTTAAAGGTATTTTGCATTCAACTAATAAGGATGTAAAGTTGGGAGGTTATGATTTGCCAAAAGGCACATGTATCGTGCCATGTTATCATTCCATACACTATTCAAGCATTGGAAAAATCCAAACCAATTTGATCCCACAAACTTTCTGGATGCAGATGGTAAAGTTGGAACGAGACCTGCTTTTATGCCATTTGGAGGAGGTAAGTAAGAGAGTTTTACCACTTGCAAGTGTCAACTTATTAAATCATAATGTTATTTAGGTTTATATTTGGGAATGATTATGTTTGGGAATGAACATTGCCAAACAGGAACTGTTCCTGTTTTTTGTGGCATTGTTGCAACGCTTTAAACTTCAACCTCCACCTGGTGTTTCAAAATTGGATGAAGAATATGTTATAGGTGTCTCATTGCAACCTAAACCATATGAAATAGTTGTGAAAAGTCGGCGCTGAGAGCCAATATTTGTGTATAAAGCATGACTGCGTTTCGACAATTACTTTTGTCATCATCAGGTCGTCAGAATTAAAAGCAACAGAAGGCTTGCAACTAGGTGCGGCACAACGATAAAAAAGGGGGCGACGCCAAGTGAAAGATTAAACAAGAAAGATTAAAAAAAGAAGCAATTAAACGGTAACAAAAAACACGCGTTAAGCAAACGGCTGTCCCGAGATATTAAACAAATAGGCTAGAGCAGCGGTTCTCAACCAGTGGGCCATGGAAGCATTTTGATTGGGCCACAGACCAATCAAATAAAAAACTTTTTTTAAGAATTTTCATTTGTGTCACTACACTCAATCTTACAAGGATAATGGCTTGGGGAGGAATTGAGAAGGAATGTAAATTAATTTTGAATTATTCTATTTACGGCATAAAGTTACTTTGAGTTTCTGCAACCCCGTATGTTTATGATGTAATACACTACTTTGTGATTACAATAAAGCCAGATAATAGCAGCATATCAATTGTCCAATTATTCGGTCATAACTGAAAGTGCTTGATTAAAGAAGGGAAAGTGCTGTTTTACGATTTTTTGCATTATATTATTTTGAACTTATTATCTGTTTAAAATATATCCTTTTGTTTTGTTTTTGTTCTGAACCTACTTTATAGTTGTTTCTTTCTTTCATAAAAATTTACTGGGCCACAGAATTTTTGTGCAATGAAAGTGGGCCACGAAAGAAAAAAGGTTGAGAACCACTGGGCTAGAGCGATGTTGATTTCTGAAGTTTGTTTAATTCCGGCTCATTTTGTTGTGTGAACAAAGATTCGAGCAGCATTAATTTGTATCGGTGTTTTGCTCTGCCCGATACTTCTGGGTCGGAGAAATTTACAAGGTGGGTCGGGTGCTCTAGTCTAGGAGGTGCGAGCAGACGTGTGATCATAGGCGCCGAGTTTTACAAAAATGCAAGATGGCGGACATAAAATATGACGTCAGTTTATGTGACGTCACTAATGCATGCAACCACAAGAACTCAAATTCAAAGCCAAACAAAAATGTAAATGTAACTTGTAAGAAACACCGACGCATTGCATGATTTGAATGTTGACCGCTGACGTATAGTAGACCTTATTTTTCATAACAGGAACAGAGGTCCCATTGCTGATTATTACAGCTGTTTTGCAATATGTTTCAGGTGATCGTATAAAGTAGTCCCGTTTCGATGATGTGATTTGTCTATGAATTTAAATGAACACGTAACAGGGACCGACGGGGGTTTTAAAAAAGTTTTCTTTTAATTTGCGCGTAATTTTTGTACATCAATTTGCGTATTTGCAACTGCGTTGCGTATCTATAAATTATAGTTTGTTGTAAAACAAAAATCCTTTGTCGAAAAAGGGTGGAAGCTACGCCGGTCTTGACCAGGGCTACTAAAACTGTCTTGCTTTGCGACCCCATTTTAAAACAGAAATTTCTACGCGACCCCATGATGGGTAAAGCCCAGGGGTGCACAACCTTTTCGCTATGCCGGTCGCATCACAAATCCTTATTTGACCAGGCCGCTTATTGCCTGCTTGCTAAAAATTAAAAAAAAAATTAAAAATTAAAATAACTGATGTTGACCCCAATTGGTCTAGATAAACTAGAAGTACCCTTTGTCCCCGTACGGGACTAACTACCGGACCCGACAGATCCTGGAACATGTCGGACAACATGCTGTTCCAAGCGTTCTGAGTTCATGTGTAGCATGGCCTCACAAGTTACTTTTATTGCAAAGAAAGATGTGTCCTCCCAAAAATAGGTTGTGTGGTAGGACTACAATGCGTGCTCACAATAAGTCTGTGGATGTTTTTATTCCGAACACAGGTCAGTCAGAAAAGCCTATCAGTGAAATAATCTACTGCAAAAAGATCGAACTGTTTTACTTGATTTCTGGATGCATTTTGGTTATTTAGAACGTTTCTACACCGCTGCTTCTTACAGTGACTTGAAAGGGTAATTGAGATTTTTTGAGGGAAGTGAAATGCGTGCTTTCGGGATTTGGTCAGCTAGTAGCAACACAAAAAAACACAAAGATATATCAAGATATAGGAGTAGCAGATCGTTGTATCATTAGATTTGACCGCAAAAGTACAAAATGGCCTGGTTGCGTTATAGTGCGACAACAAGCGATGTCAGCGTGGGTAGCTCATTTTAATCGCCCTGAAAACACATTGAAAAAACAAATTTCCACAGGTATTTTTGAGGAATGTTCACTCAGCATTGCGTGCAAAAGACAAATATTTTGCTTGCTTTCTGTTTACTTGTTGCATGAAGAGCTGTATTTTAGATGCAAAATCTGTAAAACAAGAACATAGTGTACGCATTTTAATAGGTTTAAAGAGTAACATATGGTGACCTTGTGCCTTGTGGTTAAACTACTTTTTAACAAGCACAGAAACTTATGGCAACAGAGAAAATCGTTTGCTGCAACAACAATAGAATAAAGATTGACTAACACCTAGAACGGTGGTTGTCCCAAAGTTGTTGAATATTGTTTGTTTACGATCGAAGAATCTGGCGATCCCCTACTACGAAGCTGACATGTGCAGCAACGAGGCAGGCAACGGTGCTCGTGATTCGACTTTCGGCGGATTCTCCACTGAGCCTGCGTAGCTCAGTTGGTAGAGCGGGAGTCCCGGAAAGACTCCTGTCGTGAGTTCGAATCCCACCGCAGGCTAGATTTTTCTAGCCTACGCCTTGCCATGTGGTGGTGAATGCTTGGTGACCGGCTGATTCGGTATGGCGCCTTCAATGGGTCTGGCGTAGGCTACTGTGATTTATGTATGAGTGTGCCGTGATCGCTGGTCTGCATAGACGCTTCAGGGCTGATCCCAGTTATGAATTTATGTTCATCTTAACTGATACGATCGAAGAAGGTATAGACTGTGGAATAGGCTACGTTTAAAGCAACCATTACGCTGCTAAAATCTTGTGCTGGTTGCACAATTATGTTTAATATGGCGTATTATCACGACAACTCCCATAATCTAGGTAGCCGAAGGGGTGTATGCAACCTCAAGAAGTGGAGGGATAAAAATCATTACCTGCGGATTTTGTTATTTGTGCACCATACAAGACAATATTCCAACAAACGTTTACAGAAAAATGTCAAGCGTTGTTTTCATAAAGAGCGAAAATCCATTGCAAATATTGCGGAAGATTTTTTTTAACTTGTAGCATTATTTTGTGTTGATGACGTCACAAAGACTTGTTTTAAACGTGGTTAATAAGGGATCGACTAAAGCAGGGCTTCCCAAACTTTTTTAAATGCGACCCCTTTTAATATCTTTAAATTTTCTGCAACCCTTCACGGATAATATGATAAACAATGCAAAAAATACGTTTGTTGTATTGAAACGCCTAATTCGAGCGAAAACTAAAAACAACCTACCGGTACTCGGAGTCTACTACTTTACAAGTCCAAACATCAATACCTTTTACGTGCTTTAGCCTTTAGTTTATGTCACATTGTTTTGCAAATAAGCGCTTATCACCTTGGACCAAGTTTAGGCCGTTGGAGTGCTTTGCAAACGGACATAAAACACTGCTTAGAAATCGTAAATTTATTACCTATTTTTATTAGAGAAAGTTATTGCGCCAAACTTTAAACCAGTGGTTCTCAAACTTTTTAAGCATGCGGCGCAGCAAATAGCTAAAATTTCCTTTTGCGGCACACTTTATACATAAACATCACAAAAGTTGTTCAAAGAATGTTAATTTTCAACTTTATGGTGGTGAGTAAGGATGCTTTTCATTACCAATAACAAAAAAATTAGCTTTGTCAAGCCCACCAGTATTTCGTCATGAGTCCTAAAACACCAGGGAATGTTTGCACTTTGAAACCGGGAATATTTCGCGGTACACTGGGAAATCTTTCACGGCACACGGTTTGAGAATCACTGCTTTAAACGCTAGTCTATAACTCTATATGCCACCTTGCATTAAAATGCCTGTGTATTTTAAAACAATTGCAATTATTGCGTTTCAACCGACGTTTGTTCGATCAATGGCGTCACTAATACAAGCGGGTTTGCGCTTAGCTGAAAACGTTTTAAAACCGACGTAACTTGAACAAAAATGACACTGTATGACGTTATACAAAGGTCAAGGCCGGGGTTGTGCGGCATCCCCGTACTCTACGCCAGTGTATGGAGTACTTTCTGCAAAATTGGTACAGCTCTCTGCGACCCCTCAAGTTTGTTAAGCGACCCCTTGCGGGGTGGCGACCCCCAGTTTGATAAGCCCTGGACTAAAGCCTGACTTGGTAGACTGACCTGACTTTGTTCTTGCAACAACAAAAAAAGATTTAAAAAAGAGATTTTCGAAAAAAAAAAAGATTTTCGTTGATTGGGAAAAGCCTGACTTTAAGAATTGCCGTTTGGACAAGGGCTGCTGACTGCAAATATTAAGTATGACCATAGTCTTTATGACTGCAGAAAGACTGCTGGTGTTGTTTATATGGGCGACTTTTTCGCACATTGAAGATTGACCGGACAAGAAAAGAAAGCAAACCAAGGTTGAGATATATTATAAAATTTACACGTTCTTAAAATATTTATTGTAGGCCTACCTTCTCGAATTAGAAGCCATGTTGATTACTATCATAAATAAAATGCCAAAAACGGCCATTGCAGAAATGATAATGAGAGGTAATGAATTCATCTTTAGTTCAGTGTTTGAAGTATGTAAAATTCTTCCTGCACAAAAAAGCATTGTGAATTAAATTGCTTACCACTTTAAAGGGTTTTTGGGCCAATAAACATTAACCGTAGCGCAAAAAAAAAAATTAAATATTGGTTACAGCTTGTTTGGAATAATTCTACCTGTTTTGAAGACTATGTATTTACCCGTTTAATATTTTTAACTACCTTTTTTATCAAAAACTGTTTAAATTTTAGTAGCTACATACCATTAAAATCTGTAACGCTCTTATGTTGAACACAACTAGAATCGTATGGTTTGACTCTACTGTTACACATCACAGAGTTACAACAGCAAACTGCCAGTGGCCCTGTAACACAAAATGAAAATATGCTCTACTGAGTTTCCTTGCAAGCGAATTGTGCCAGTTCCAATGCGGATCGCTATTTAGATATTTTGTACTTAATTAGAAATGCAACTCGTCAACTAAGAAAATGTGTGATATCTCAGTGATAAAATACAGACCAATAGCACGAAATTCTACGCAACATGATAAATAGGTAATGTAGGCGTTAGAGGACGCATGTAATAACACATTTATTCCAAACAACTACAATGCCTCACAACCGTCAACAGGGTTGCCCAACCTCTATTGCCTTTGGGGTGCATTTACATCAAAGTTTTTATTTTACAGCAGTTTTGTAAAATGATAGTTGTTATATCGATAACTTTAAAACGAATCTAGAATAAAGTTATTGCATGTAATTATTGGTTTAGCCAAAAGTAACAATTTGTAACAAGTCCGATCAGGCCGATCAGTCATACGTGGCTCACAAGTTGCTTTACAACATATAGACACATAAAATACAAATTTTAAATTCGTACCCAAGGGACAATAGAACGATCCTGCTTTTGAAGCATTTATGACAACCGTTGAACAAGTGTTGTTCCTACACTCCGACTTTAACTTTTGTTGCTTTATGATTTCACTCCAACAACCTAATAACATATATGTTATTATAATTCTCACTGGTAAATTTGCGAGACGCTATGTCACATTACTGTTGCAAAATTCACCGACAACCAGCGTTTGCAGTAGGCTAACTGCAAAAATGAATATTTTTCGAAAAGAAAGCTCCAGTTTATAAGCTTGTGTATTAAGTGTAAAAATAGATCTTTTTAAATGATTAATTTCAGCAGTTGGTAATGGAGATGAAAAAGTTGCTTAATCCGACAATGAAAAAGTTGAAATTTGATCGATATGGTGCAAAATTAAAAAACAAACAAACCCTGTCGCAGTGGAAAAACCTCTCTTCCAAACTGAAACCAGATGGTCGCACATGCCTGAAACAAACCAAAAATTTTGTTCAACATTCTTGTGATAAATCGGGTCAAAAACAAATTACATCATGCCGTACCGACGCTTAAGCCGAGATTCAGAAAAAAGGTAAACTTCGTAATGTTTTTATTTTTCGGTCCAACTCCAAAACTTAAAAAAGTGCCAAACTGCCTCCCCAATGTAAATTTAAAGAATCACACTTCACGATACATATCCATAACAGTGACAATGACAAGACCCTTTTAGTTACCATACCGGTTGATTTCATTTCATTCCCACATGCTTCGCAACTCGATAAGTGGTAAAAGTAACTTATTAGCGAACTTTATCTTGGGAAATTGGTGGATGTGAGTTGTGCAATGAAGACATACCTCGTCGTCACGACAACGAACCGTTGAAATCGCAGATGAATTGCTGGGATGTAGAATGACGTCTTGAAGATTGTTTTGGTCTCTTTTTAGTTTGCGACATAGCAGACTTTCGCTCAAGGTAACAAGAAACAACATCAATAGAACTTCACAGACCTGACTACCAGCCATCGAAAAATTACTGGAGTCCGATGTCCAACCATTAAGACCAACTCGCTTCTAATGGCAAACTGTTATATAGTCTTGGTTCCAAATGAAATATTGCGTTCGAAAGAAATGATTAATGGGCAACTACCAAGCCATGTTAAATACGCAACGTGACAAAAGTCTCGAAACACCCTATACGACATGACTGCAAAGTAACACCCGACTCCCATTGGCGATAAAGAAAGCAGGCTCAAACCATGATCTATGTCATATGCAATGCCCTCCCTTCAAAAAGCTGAATTCGCAGGTGGCCGGGCACAGCTGAATCACGGGGGTGTCCTGGAAACAATCCAAACAAGTCATTAGCTTTGATGGGCGGAAGCTTGTTTGTAAGACTTGCTCCGTTCACTGCTTTGTGATGATGGTACGCTTGTCAAAGGCGGTTTCGTAGACATTCTCTTGCTGATGAATTGACACACCAAATATGATAAAGCAAATAGCACAATTATACCAAACTAATAAAACAAAACATTAGACTACTTGATTCGTTTGTCACAGTCTGTTTCACATACTCCGTATGTAGATTGTAGAGCAAGTATGTAGATTGTAGGGATGGGCCAAGCCGAGTCAGAACCCGAGTACTCGGTACCGAGCATCGCTGTTTTTGATGCTCGGTGCTCGGTGCTCGGCCGAGTAGTTGCACAAACTGACCCGAGCATTAAATTTGCATATTCATGCCCTGCTAACATACGTAACTAGTGTTCGAAAGGGTATCTATGAACAAAAACGAATGATTTTTCAAATGTATTGGATGGTGGAAAAACGCATACTTCATGGGCATGTACAGCTTATAATACACCGCTGGTGACGTAAGAGACCTTGTAGAGCTAGAACGTAGAAAGGGGATTTTTTGTGACGTCATAATGCACCGAGCGTGCTCGGCCGAGCACCGAGCATTAACGTGAGATGCTCGGTGCTCGACCAAACAGAACATTTGCAGTTTTGGCACACCCCTAGTAGATTGTAGAGCAAAATTGTCGATATATTAACTATTTAAAATTTATCACAAAACACACTCTTCTTGATTTTTAAACAAAACCTGAATTCACAAAACACGCATCTTTTGTCCTTGCTATTTTCAAATTTCAAAGGAAACAAGCTATTATTTTACAACCCATACCAGAGGGAAGCAGTTACCACATACCGACGCTCTGGAAAAGACCCAAAATGTGTTTACCGAACCTTAAGAGTTCAGTCTAGAAAGTTCACCACCGCCTACTTACTTCCAAAAACTGATAGGACTGCTAGGAATTGCTCGCTTATTAACCGTGCATAAACAGAAAAAAGTGCAGCGCAATGTTGTTCCGCTGAAATGTTATCAGCTGGAGAAATACTAACAGGCAAACGCCAAAACAAACGCTTTCATTCTCACCGAAAAACACGTTATCCCGTTGAAAAACACCTTTTTTATTGAAATAAATCACAAACAAATGTGATAACATCGTTGCTGAACAGTACGCTTGCCAACGCATTTTTTTGACTCCATTAATGTGAAGAACAATTTGTTTCAAATTTTACCTTACAATAATTTCTGTTTTTTTTTAATGTAGGTTGTTGTGCCTACATCCGGTTTCAACGGAGTTCACCTATGACGTCAATCGCGTTGCTCTTCGCACCTTTCATTTCTCCAGTTCCCGCAATTGTTACTCGTGAAACAAGTAATAATGGAGCAGTTTGTTTCCATTTTCAGAGCGACAGTGCCATGACTCGTTTGCAGCGGCAAAAATGCGCCACAGCGTGAAATGAATCAGATACTGAACACTATAAATATGGCGAAGAATCTATGCAAATTCTTAACACATCTTCAAGCAGGGTTTGAAAGGGCTGAATGGACAAATACTGGATTGCAGGACTTGATGCAAAATGATTTCTATAATTGTTGCCCTATTAAGCGCAGGTAAACCTGATATTAGTTTTTTAATTTACGTAAATTAATGGTTGACATAAAGCTTGATGGCTTTCGATTGTCAATAAATTACTGTATCAGTTGATTACTATAGGTCTAACACTTACATCAGAAATTTAGTAAGTTTCAACAAGTTTGACCAAAGGTAAACAATCAAAAAGGTTTGACTTAGTTGTGGAGCTGTAACTTTGTCTTTGAAGCTGTTTTACCGTGCTTTGGAAGTCAGACTGAGTGTCGCACTGTGCTGCACCAAATGTCGGGTGAGATATATTACAACACCTGGGAGGACGGACAAAGAAACTGTTCATGGTTGTTTGGAGATTTGGAAAAGAAACCAAACAGGATTTTGATCTTGAAATTCATCCACTTGCGATACATGCAAGGTCCGGGGCTAATATTACCCGACGGTATGCAGCACTTTATACGGAGTTTGTAGAAACTGTATAGCCTAACAAATTTTGTATTACGACAGAAAATATAACTTTCATATTTACTAATAAGCAAATTTTGAAATGCCAAAATTACTGGTTTTGAAAGTTGTGCCGTACACGCTTTTAGCCCTTCTTCCTGCTGAGAGAATGTAGGTTTGTTCAATGCGTCATATTTTTTCTAGTTGGAACCCATTTTCTGTTACCTGATGCTGTTTACTTTTTGTCTTGCTATGTGCCCCTTTGTCTCAGGCGAGTGGCGCATCGAAACAGATAAGTTTTATGAATAACAAACAAGTTTCAACTTGGCCTTGTTACTGATAAGCGACACAATTGCTGTGCACATTTCGACGTGCACATTTCGTGTTGTAGCCGTAAACTAAACCACAATGGGGGGCAGGTTCACTAAATCAAATCTGCATATTTTATTTTGATTTTTCAAACCTCGTTAGCTGCATAGCTTGAAAACGCAAAGAGAAGACATTGTAAACTATATCTATAATATATTATTAACTTTATCTTTATCTATAATACAGGCACATTTGTCGTTTTTTACCATTATAAGCCCATGCGCGCAGGAACCAGAGCTGAGGGTAAAGTGCATCGACATCTCTACACCGACAACACGGAACTACCTTGGTGTGGCGTCTACGTCTCAGCCACTTCATCGGATTCGGACGTGACGTCATCGTGCGAAAATGTAGCTAATGAATATTGTCACAACTCCATTCAAGTTAGTCAGCATTGGCCGGCAATGCTTCAGGTCACAGGAAAAAACTTGATATTCTTGGCAACCTACAGCTCTATCGATTGTGATGATTCAGCTATTTCAGTCACATCGGACGTGCCTTGTGAGTAAACCGTGACGTTACTATAGCATTTATTAGCATACATAATAGTCGATGTTATTCTATGATAAACCTCTCCGTGACGTTATGAGCTATTAGTTATATCACGCTTTGTGTGGAACTTCCACACAAGATAACTGCATGAATTTCGGTTACATTAATAAATGCTATTCAGTAACTTACGCAAGATTAAAAACAGTGCTTTAAATTTTACGTTTTTAAGGAAAGTTTAAGGTGGCTATATAGGTTGCTTAATACACACTGATTATACTCATTACAGTCATTACAGTCATTACAGTACTACACAAAATATAATAAACTTTTTCAATACAGGTGACAAAGTTGGATTCATTATGATTGGAGTGGTAACTATCCTATTTCTAGCAGTCGTTGTTTTAGCCACACTTCTTCACAAGTCCCGGAAAAACAGGTAAAATATTTGCATCAAAACTGGCTACATCTCGAAAACCTAATAAAGGTTGATAAGCAACATGGGTTAATTTTTGTGAGTACAGGCCACCTGCTGTTTAATTGTTGTAGGCTATGTGTTAAAAATAACCAGAGTTTTACAATGTATTGTAAAAATATATATTTATAAAAAATGAATTACATGTTTTTATTTTTTGGCAAGGAACATGAAATATGGCATAACGGATCGCAACGAACCGGTGTACACTTTAATAAGGTTCTATCGGAGAACTTTTGGCAAATCTGCTGAGAAAAATGCAAAACAAGGCCTAATTGCCCGTGGGGGCCTGTGTTCAAACACTGGTAAGCAAACAGACCCATTACCGCTAGAAAGTTTTTTTTTTATGAAACCAAGCTCGAAATTGATTTTATCTGCTCTGGGTAACGTCAAGGTTGTGTAATTTAAAATAAAATTTGTAGGAAAAAATATTTTGTTGAGTGCAATATGGACAAGAATCTTGTCACAAGATGATTAACTTGTTAGTAGTACGTGGTTCAAATCCAGTTCAACACAAACGTTTGGACTGAATTTAACATTCTCTAACAATGTTCAGTCGAAACTGCATTTGTAAAAAAAGTGTTCGAGAGTGAAAAAGATTTAGGCTACCCAAATTGACCACAAACCATTTAACAAAAAAATGCCTTTTTGCTAGATACTGATCAGGAAATGGTTCCAATCCCGACCAAACACCCTAAAGTCAGCATGAGCGGGGAATCGACGTATTGTGCTACAATTCAGTGTGACGTTCATAAACCAGCAGTTGAACGCGAAATGGAACCTGGAACTTCGTCGTCACATCAGTTATATGCAAACTTAGTAAAAAGCGAAAATGTTTATCTGCAACCAATAACGTCAATCACAAGTCTAAATTAAGACCTTCTAATTTGGAACAAGAAACTCGGATAGGTGCAGCGACTGCTTTTGGGTACTCAGAGCTGTCTGTTGCTAAAATCCAATTGGTGCACAGAGCTGGATTTAAGATTTACAAGGTCCCTAGTAATTAGATACAATAAAATCGTGTTTAACCTGCGTTATAATTTTTTGTCTTTTTTGGAAATGTACCGGTGTATATTTTGTGAGCTATAGTCGGTTAGTTGAGAGGACTTGAACCCGAAATGTTCTGTTTTTTTGCATTAAAAATAGTTACGTTATTCGTTTGTTTTACAACAAAAATATTCAAGAAATGCTAGTTTTCTTACAATGTCATCCCTTCAAACGTTTATTTAACAAAGTTCGTTTTTCGCAGCAAAATAAGAAAAATAATTAATTTAAACGTTGTGTTTTTCCTCAAACGTTACTAAATCTTTCCGAAAACACATGTTTATATGTTCTGCCATAATTGTATCTGGTGTGACAAACCACATAACAGAACTTTCGCAAAACACATGGCATTCCAGACAAAGTTTTTGTTAAAGAAAAATCGGGGGCCTTTTTCGATGTTGATGTACATTTCAGGATTTAAAATAAAATGCACCCAGCCGATCGTTTATTTGCATAGAATCGCTGCAAATATTTTGCTGTGGTAGAAATTACACAAAAGCAAAAAAAAAATTAGATTGCTAGCGATCAAGAAGTTTCACTCTTGTGGACGAGATAATCACATCTTCAAATGGATAGTAGCTAGATTTCACGAAAACCACAATTACTTTAGTTGAAAAAAAACGAAAGAAAGCCAAACCCAAAAAAATCAAATTAACAACGGCCAAAAAACACATTGAAACAATAGTACATGTTTGATTGCATTTGTAGTCCGCACAATAACACAAAACGTGGTGGTGATAAGGTCTTGACATGCTGGAGTGCTAGAGTCAAAAACAATACTGACTAACAATTTCGGTTCGAATACTGCGGTTGCAGAATCATTGAAATTTTAACATATACATATTACGTCTTTTACAAAAACAAAATGGTGCAATTATCCAAGGTCAAGTAACGCTTATTGCATTCACAAACGTGATTTTCTTACCCCAGTCTAGCGTTCAAGACAGGTCGTGGCTAATTGAACACTAACCTCAAAGTATAACTTTATACACATGATTTTTAACAAACACAAACTACAGGTAAACACAATTACTACTTTTGCTTTCACTTGAAACTCAATCCCGAACGTTCCACAACTAAAATAAGCCCTTCACTTCCATCGTCAGAGGATCCAAATCGATATCGTAAAAGCACGGCCGTGTGGGCAGACCTGGCATGGTGCTCATTGTGCCCACTAGCGGATACAAAAAGCCCGCACCAACGCTTGCGCGAATGTCCCGAATAGGTAACACAAATCCAATTGGTGCTCCTTTAAGCTCAGGTTTGTGTGAAAGAGATAGATGAGTCTTGGCCATGCAAATTGGCAGACCGCTGAAACCCTTTCGTGCCAAAAATAAGGAGTTTAAATCTGCATCTTATCAGGTATTTTATTTTGAACCAACATTTCCAAAACGCTTGAAAATTCCTTATTTATTGTCCCCAAACTGAAACGTTAAGAAGTGCCTAGGCGTAAACATAACTTAAATCAACAAAATTTCAGCTCTTCCGGCAGTTTTTTTTTACTTAAAGAATGTTAAGGTATGTTGCAAACAAACCGACCTTTTATATTCACGAATCACGATTACTAAAAAGTCAAGATTTGATGAAAATTAATTAGCTTGAGGATTGTAAATACATTTGATTTCGAATACTATTGTACACAATGAAGCTTTTTAGCAGTGGTTCTCCACCGGGGGTCCGAAAAGCGTTTTCAGGGGGTACGCGACTACTTCTTAATTCGAACAACAATATTGATAAATCGCGTTTTAAAATAAACGCTTCGGCGTTTTGAAAAGCATAAAACTTGTTTAAAAATATTCTTCGTAAGCGACAAATTAAAATGCATGGTAATATAAAACAACGTCACACCACAATGCAATGGGTCTTTCTTGTTGATTCCCGACGTCGAAACCCAAACAAAGTGATTAAAATTTGGTTCTTAGTACGAACATGATTGGTATTTTATGCACTATGTTATGGTTGCTTGTTAATAAGGTCCGCAATCAGATTACAGCTTTGAAAAGGGTCCGCAAAGGCAAAAAGATTGAGAACCAAAGCTATACACAGGGTTGCCATACCGTCCTTATTTCTAGGAATTGTCCTTATTTTGAAGGGCATGTCTTCGAAAAATGTTTTTGACGTGAGTCTTATTTTGGCTTATTTTCAACAATTATAAGTGAAATCCCTGCTACAAATGGAAGTAAATCAACATCCTAGCTGTCGCGAGATGCACGAAATATTTTCTACAAACAAAGATTTGCTGGAGCAGATTTTTTCTGGCAAAACATAAGGCATTTGACATGTCAAAGCTCAGACAAATGCAAAGATTTGTTTAAAAACGTTTA
This sequence comes from Phallusia mammillata, assembly GCF_965637545.1. Classification (NCBI taxonomy): domain Eukaryota; kingdom Metazoa; phylum Chordata; class Ascidiacea; order Phlebobranchia; family Ascidiidae; genus Phallusia; species Phallusia mammillata. The sequence continues at coordinate 18,550,148 of NC_137252.1, read as the reverse complement.
TTTTTTTTGAAAAATTTAATTTTTTGGTTGTCCTTATTTTGGGATCTTGTCGATGGCAACCGTGACTACAAATAATTTTGCACCGATTTTAAGCAACAGCGATTGGTAAAATTCGTTTTCCGTGCTATAGTGCTAAATATTATTGCCGGTGTATAAACGGTTCATAGACTCACCTGTCTAGTGTACAGTTCAACTTTCTCGGCTGCTTCCGGAAGCAGTTCAATACCATCCGCCCCATAAATCTTTTGCGCTATGATTTCTATCTTCTCCTTGATGGGCAAATCGAGCTGATAAAGAAATTGGAACGTGCTGGGTGATTCAGTTGCCTTGACGACGGCTTTGGCTAAATCAACCGCACCAGCGCCACCATGCGACCTAAAATAAAACAACAAAAACTTTAAGCACAAAAAGATAAAATCATCGTTTTCTTTTTGGAAAAGTATTTTTTTGCGTTCGAATATTTGCAGGTTAATGAAAAAAAAAAAACTGTTTTCGATTGAAGCTTTTTCACGACATAACCAAATTGCCTGACGCAGATCTTTTGATTAAAGCGTCTTACCAGTGACTGGCACAGACCGCGTCGATTGCTCCACTTTCCCTGGCAAGTCGCAGTGCCAGCTCAATCTCAGCATCGGAATCTGTGGCAAATTTGTTAAGTGCAAAAACTACAGGGACGCCAAAGAATCGTGCGTTCTCAATCTGTTTTCGTGGATTGGAGAAACCAGCCTCCAACAACTCTAAGTTTTCCTTCACAAAAATATTTCGGAGTTAGACAGCAAATACTATAAGGTTATATTCATCAAATGAAACCAAAATCTGACGAGAATATTGAATACATTTTAGTTGCACTGATAATAAAGCTGCAATGGTTAAAACTCGTAATTTAAATATTTTGCAGTTTAATTTTGATCCGGCCAAGTTTATTTGCGAGTATTGCGTTCCTAACTTTTTTCACATACCTCCGAATATTCCTTGGCAAGTGGCATACCAGCCACTACTGTTGGGCCACCACCGTGCATCTTAATGGCTCGTACGGTTGCCACAAGAACAACTGCACTTGGAATGAGACCAGAGCGACGGCATTTAATGTTAAAGAATTTTTCCATCCCGATATCGGCACCGAATCCTGCCTCTGTTACGACAAAACCGTCCTGACCTAAGAAATCGAGGAAAAGTCAGACATGGGACAATTCGTATTCGTTTTTAAATGCGCTTGAATACAAGTTTACCGCCATCGTGTTATATTCGAATGATTTTAGCCTTGGATATTGCACAAATCGGTTTGATTAGTTGATGTGAATATTTGTATTACCAATCCATGAATATAAAAGATTATGAAAAGCTAATGACATTCAAATACAATCGAGTTTTTGTCGGATAACATAAGAATTCTAAAAATCCGACAGATGACTGCATTTTTACGAATATAATTTCATTCGTTTTGATGCAACATAAATGCAATTGTGGTGTAAAACAGGCAACATTAAGTTGTTTTCAGCACATGACATCAGGTAAAGCGTTACAAGTTAAGAAATTAAACATCTTGTGTAAGTTGGGAAATAGCCATGGTGAACAGAGATTTAATATTTTTTGCCAGAAACAATCTGTTCCAGATATTCCTTGTTCGTAGATAATATTTCTCGCATCTCACGACAGATCATATCTAGGTTTACTTTGATAGCAGCAGGGATTTGACTCGTACGTTGAAAATAACACAACTCAAGTCAAAAACAAGGACATTTCTTAGAGATAAGAACAATTAAGTTTTCCAAGACATTGCCCTTCAAAATAAGGATAAATCTGAGAAATAAGGACGGTATGGCAACCCTGAATATAACATTCATGTTCAAAAGCTTTGAATTTTTTTTCATTTCTTATGTGTTCATGATTAAAAATGATCAATTCGTTACATTAGAGTACAGGTAAAATTTCGGAACTTTATGATAGTATAAAAAATAGTATAACCATTCGTGACTACAAAAAACTAAAACTTTTAATTCGAATTGCTGTGTCATAAAAGTAAGTAGTTATTTACGAATACAAATACAATCCAAGTTTTATTCTCATTGTCTGCTACTTACACCAACAAAACCAATCGCGAATACAAATAGTTAGAGCTATCGACTCAAATTGCTGGATCTCAAAGAGTAGGTAATTATTCATAAATACAAACATATATATGCTTGGGTTATTCGAAAAATGTTCGAATTGCTGGTCGTTGTACTTTGGTCAACTTTTCAACAATATGAATGCTCGAACTGCTTCATTCCAATACAATTCAAATTGCTGTCACCTTAGGAAAGTATTTATGAACTCGAATACAGCTCTACATTCGTATTTCAATGCAGTAAGCATGTGCTTAACCTCAAACCATTTTTCACGTCAGGTAAAAACAGTAAGGCAAATAGCACATCCCACCTGTAAGTTTTAGAGCAATCATATCAGCAAGAATTGAAGAGTTTCCATGTGCAATGTTGGCAAACGGACCAGCGTGGACAAACACAGGAGTCCCTTCCAACGTCTGCATGAGGTTGGGTTGAATTGCATCCCGCATAAGAACAGTCAACGCCCCTGTAACCAAACTATCATAGAATAAAACTGGCACAGAAGTTTAAAACAGTTTAGCAGAAAGCAAAAAATTAATGAGCAAGGTGGAAGGTATAAACTCGTGTATAAGCCAGCTGAAAAACTTTTGTCACCTAAGGAATCTCCCGCAAACAATAGAATGTAAAAAAGAAAGATTCTTGCTTCTTATCAGTAGTATATTTAGACTGTTTCATGAAGAACAGGTACAAAGCATAAATCATTTCTTTAAAAACAGAAATATATATTTCGCCTTGAATACACAGGCATCATCAGTTTCTGTAAAAAAGCAGACACGTGGTGGACTGTCGATATAAAGTGATAAAAAAATAAAAAAGGCAGCAGTGAAAAATTGCACTTAGCTGTGTTGCACGATTAATAAATATTTATAATTTTTAATAGATTGGAATTTTTACTTTGGAAATGACATAGTAAGCCTTCCTCGTCATGTAAACTTATTCTAATAATTTAAACTGGTGCATAAAAAGTTTAATTACCCGATTGGTAAAGTTGTTTGGTTTTCAGTGTTTACCTGTGGCGCCAATATCATCGCAAGTAACAGGATTCCCCGCTCGATCAGTTGCCACAACCATTTTCCCCAACCTTTCTCTCATGTCTTCAACACTTGTTGTTAATGCAAGTACTGCCATGACCTGTTTTTGAAAGAAACATGTAAGTGTTGAACAATTGGGCACTTAGAAGATTATCTGCAATATTACAAACCGCTGTAGGAAATCGCGATGATACAAACAAGTTAAAATAGAAAGAAAGCAAGAACAATTCTTAAAATAAATCAAATTTTTGACGATTTAGGCACAATTATTTTATTCGTATAAAAAAGGCCAACATGTGCAGTTGAGTATTATTACTCAACCACGGGTGACCACCAATAAGTTGCTCAAATACAAACGCAATAAAATATGTAAAAAAGTTGCAAAATAAGATAAATCGAATGATGATACAGAAATAGTCCTTACCTCGCTCGCCACGGTGATGTCAAACTGGGTCGATCTTTCTTTTCCCTTTTCTGTTACAGACTGACCTACTGTGATCTTGCGAAGAAAGCGGTCATTTGTGTCAATGACACGTTGCCACGTGATTGTGTCGGGATCGATGTCCAGTCGAGCAAACCTGGACACTTCATCAGGGGTCAGTCTATTTGGGTCGCGTTCTAAAATTCCAAGTTTTTCCAATCTCCTGATCTTAAGCAAAAAACTTGGTATTGTAGGATAGTTTGCAAGACATTGCTTGATTTGTGAAGCATTAATAAAGGCACCTGAATATCAGAAAACTGCCGAACACCCTTCTTTGATGGCACAAGCCTTGAATATAGTGCTTTGTTTTTTTGTGTACTTTCATGAAACATTCTAGCATCAATGGCAGCAGCTAGCAGATTGTTTGCGGCAGTGATGGCATGGATATCACCTGGCCCGAATCAAATAAACCATCACACAGAAGATAAAGAAACAAATCAAAACCATTTAAACGAATTAAGCAAACCTGTCAAATGAAGGTTAAACTCATCCATGGGAATGACTTGCGAGTAACCACCTCCTGCTGCACCTCCCTTGATGCCGAAAGTCGGACCCTGTTAACAAAGAATAATAACAATTCTGGTATCGTTTGGCACTTGGTTTTTATATTTTTCATTTTAGTAAATGATTTCCATTTTAGTTAATGATAGCAATGAGCATTATTGGCCAATAAACAAGTCACAAACCTTTATAAACTCGGAAAAAAACAAGAAAGAGAAATAAAAAGTTAAGAACAAAAAAATGAAAACACACTTAAAACCTACTTGGGAAGGTTGTCTTACACAGGCAAAAATATTCTTCTTAAGGTGAGCACCTATTGCTTGTGCCAATCCAATTGTTGTGGTGCTTTTGCCTTCACCCAGTGGGGTTGGTGTGATTCCTGCATAACACACTAAAATTAGGCAATAAATTCTTTTCAAAAGCCAAACAATTTTAAAGTTAGCACCATATCAGTGCATTAAAAGGTATTATTTCTGACCTACAGAGCCTGCAAATTAATAATAAATGTTTAGGGTTAAAAGGGCAATTATTACTCCAACTTTAAATGCTTTCAAATACTAAGCATAGTACCATAAAGATATGTAGTATTTTTCAAATTTCATGTTTGGGAGCATGTAAGTAAGCCAAGTCAAAATTCATAAGGCACAACTTAGAGGTATCGACTCAAAAGATACAAATCAATAATTTCCGGAAACTAGAATTAGTCTAAACTACTTTTCTTTTGTGTCATGACACATTTACATTTGAGTTCAGACAGGGAGTTAATAAACACTAGTTTTATAATAGGTTTGGAAAATTATTTATTAATGCAAGCAAACTCATTGCAATTAGAAAAGTATATTAGCATAGTTAGCCAGGTTTTGGTGTGGGTCTTATTAAGGGTCTAGCAAAGATGCTGCAATGCGTTATTGAAACCATTTTCTAAAAGTAAATTTATTGAACATTCTATTGTGCAAATTATGTGGTGTCAGCATTTCTTCATGAACCACTTAGTGCCAACTACACAAAGCTGGTGTTTGCTTAGCAAGCAGCTTGGTTTAAAATGTCCAATGAGTAACTTTATCTAGGTCGAGTGGCAATCCTTACTTTAATTGTTACCACTACATCTGACTTTTTTAATGAACGATATCTTACCAGTGACAACCACATATTTTCCATTTGCTTTGTCTTTTAACCTTTCCAACACTGATAGCGAAACTTTAGCTTTTTTCTTGCCATACAGATTTACTTCACTGGGTAACAGTCCAATTTCATTTGCTAGTTCACCAACATCTTTTGGTTTTTGTGCACTGGCTATTGCAATGTCACTAGGTACTGGTGTCAGCAAGTTCAATTTCAGATAACTGCACAAAATGATTGCACTGATTCAAGGAATTTTCATGATCTAGCAACACACACACACACACACACACACACACATATATATATATATATATATTGTAAAATTAGTGTACTTCATATAACTTAATTAAAGACATTAATTTTTTTCAAAGGAAAATGTATAATTTTAAAAAAATGTGCTTTTAAACTTGAACTATTTCATACAAGTAGATGACGTAAACAATAAGATCCTAATCAGCCATTCTTAGGTACTTAATACGAAGAGAAATACTGCTGTAGGTTTTCTGCAAATAAAACAATGTTGCTTGACATACTTTCCCACGCCAAAGTGTTTTTCTCAAAAAAAAAAGAAAAGTGGTAAAATTTATTCTAGTATGCCAAGTGTCTTTACAAACAACACTGTATATACTTGAAATAAATTGACACCGATCACTGACACAATAAAAAGTTTCAGTACAAATGGTCACACATTTTTTGCCCACATTTACCGTATATTCCAGTTTGTAACCAGCTTTTTTTTCAGATGCCTTTTTGCAGATTCGACAGTGTTTTGCATCAGCATGGCAACAGTCATAGGCCCAACGCCACCAGGTACTGGAGTTAACCATGAAGCAATCTAAAAAACATTTACTTTAATCCAAAAACTTACGTTGTTCACACTAATTGTAGTATTTACTACTTACATATTTATCATGTTATATACATTGAAATTGAATAAAGACTGTTTAAGAGCAGATAACATTCATGTAATATATAAAAACATTAGGAATCACAGACCATTTTAAATTTGCATCAAATTCAATTTAAGAAGATGGTTTTGTAACAAAAACTTACAGAGGAAGCACCTTCATGATCAACATCTCCTACAAGTCTTTGACCACACTTTTTTGTTGCATCTGGAATTGGGTTAATGCCACAATCAATCACCACCGCACCAGGTTTTAACCAGTCAGCTTTGACCATCTAAAAATGTACATTGACAAATGTAAGTAATATATCTCAACAAAACACTACTGTTAATTTATCCTCCCTAGTTTTTTGTAAGCTTAACCACAAACTATGCTTTAAAAAAAACTGAAAGGCAAACACTGATTTTGGTTCAAATGTCTTTCAAATCTGGCCTTCTGTAAATTGATGAGTTTGAGTTTACTACTGTAAGGTAGTGCAAATCGTATTGTCGCATATGTACCAGTACACTTGCAGTCAACTTCAGGTATGCACACACTTTGATAATTCAATTTTGGATATGTGTGATTTTTTATATCTGCAGTCTAGAAATATATTGGTGATGCTAAGGTACAACACAAAACAAAGAAATCTGGTTACCTCTTGTTGCCTAGCAGCAACAACTAGTATGTCAGCTTGTTTTGTGATGGAAGGTAGATTAGAAGTTTTGGAATGACAAACTGTGACTGTGGCATCATTCCATTTTAAAAGTTCTGCTATTGGTGAACCAACAATCCTGCTTCTGCCAATAACTACTGCAGATTTTCCTTTTATCTGGCAACAATATTTAATGTAATTTATTACTCCCTTTTCTCATTTTTTCATCATTTTCACTGGTATTTAAACTCTTAGTACATCATAAATATACCTCCATTCCAGTACTCTTTATCAACTCAAGACAACCTCTAGGTGTACATGGTAAAAAAACTTCTGTATCCAATATACCATGACACAACTTCCCAGCATTATCATTGTGCAAGCCATCTACATCCTTGCTAGGCAGAATACAGCTTATTGCCAAATTAACATCTATTGGATCATTGCTATCAAAAGGTAGTTGAACAATGATCCCATGAATACCTTAAAAGAAGAAGTTATTGGACCTCACCATATATATTTATAGTTAAGTCAACAGCCTGTTATTGTTCACTTCACAGCTGCCAAAAAGTATCTAGCACAAATGCCTTATGTTTAAAAGATAGTGGGTTGGATTCTGTTTCCACCACTTGTGTTTCCCTCAGCAAGAAACTTGAGCAAATTAGCTCCAATCCTGTGAAACCCCTTTAGATTAAACCACAAAATGTCTGGATAAAACAACCAAAGAATCACAGACTGTGATTCACAGTAGTACATATTAAAAAAAACCTTCATCTTTGTTGAGTCTGTTTATTTCATCAGCTAGTTCTGCTTGTTGGACATTCTTTGGGAGTTGAACATGACACACATTTATGCCAATTTCCTGCCCTGCTTTTACTTTCATACGAATGTAGACTTTAGAATCTTCTTTGCTACCAACCTTAATGATAAAAAAGTTCATGATACACATATTGAAGCATCAGTAAAATTCTCATAAAAGTTATACAAAGGTGATTTTGTATTCCATATGCTCCAATTATCCAATAATATTAATTCAATATAATACTCTAATGTAGTTGGTATGTTTTTTGAGTGAGTAAAGTGTAAATGGCAAGATAACAAAATGAAACAATAGATACTTTACCTCAGTGGTTCTCAAACTTTTTTATTGTCGGGGCCAAATGGTATTTTTTAAGTGCATAGGGAGCCGCAAAAAAATAAAACCTTGAGAAAATCACTAAAGATTATTACTTTAAAAGCTAAAATAGCAATGTTTGGTAGTTTCTTAGGTCTTGTGTGAGCCGCAAAATAAGTAGTTGAGAGCCGCATGCGGCCCGAAAACTGAGTTTGAGAACCACTGCTTTACCTGAACAATTGCTAGTCCTGGCGTAAATTTTGGAAACTTTTTTTTAATCTCATTCACTTCGAAAGACAATTTCTTTCGCAAATCTGCTGCAATTGCTTTGCCATCCAGTTTTTGAGCCATTTTTATGACAGCTTCTATATGGTATTTTTTGAAGCACCTAAAGCAATGATAGAAAAATGCATTTAAGTTCAAACATGTCAGAAACTCATTGAAATTTGCATTGAAAGAAAATTATAAAAACAAACGGTTGATTGTAAACAGGAACAAATGTGCATGCAATAAAATTCATATGAATTTCATTTGATATTTGTCAACATTGTCTGAGAATTTCAACAAAAATAGAAAAAAAGCAATGGCTGGTTTTGGCTCACCCTGTTGTACTTTTTAAAGCAAAATAAGGTACAACTAGAAGGGTGACTTAGCACATATTGCCCTTGCATATACACTATAACCTATTTTAAAACATTGATATATTTCCTATGCTTATTTTATATTGGGTCCCATACCATCCACTGTCTTTTATAACCCTACTTGTTTCTGCAAACAGAAACTCATGGGTCCCCACACATGCAAAGTTGTAGACCAGTGGTTCTCAACCTTTTTCCCTTCGCGGACCCTTTTCGGGGCTGTAATCTAATTGCGGACACCTTAGAAGTTTTAGGTATTTTTGTCCATTTTTATTAACAAGCAACCAAAACATGGTGCATAAAGTTACAACCACGTTCGGTCCAGGACCAAAATTTTAATCCCTTTTTCTGGGTTACGACATCGGGAATCAACAAGAAATAGCCATTACAGTGAATGTGACGTTGTTTTCCACTAACAAGTTACGTCTGATACATCACAATGGGGTTTAGATGTCATAATGCACCATGGTTTGTTGTCTACGAAGAATGTTTTCAAACAAGTTTCATTCTATTTTTTAAACGCCAAAGCGTTTTTTTTTCAAATCACGATTTATTAAATCATTCTGCGTTAATTAAAAAGTTGTCGCGGAACCCCTGAAAACGCTTGGCGGACCCCCGGTTGAGAACCACTGTTGTAGACAATGCATTTCAAGAGATAACCATGTGAATGTTTAGTGTTGCAAGGCAAAACGCAGTGATCGGCACTGGGCTTAAATAATAATACTATGTACAGTAGAAACTATATTAATTTAGATTCACCCCAGATATTGTTTGAAGTATGTCCTACTCAACGTCCTTTTTCAAAGAAACGAATGAGTAAGTAGTGGCATAATGGGGTAAAACAAAAAATGAATAGCAAATTCTACAAGCTGTCCAATTTTCATTCAATTCGAACATTGTGAAAAGGGTTATACATTTTAGAGATTAGTTGGTTAAGTTGTGGTGCTACAGGACAAAACATAACATTTGAGGACTTAGTATGTTCAAGAAACTTTGCAAATTTCATATAATTAGGACGTTTTTTAAAAGTTCATTTTCGGGGACTAGTTTGAGTAAATGTTGGGGCTACAAGGTAAAACACATCAATTGAAACCTACAAATAGCATAGTCCACATACTACCCAAATTTTATCCAATCCCGACACTGTTTTAAAAGCTTACCCATTTTAGGGGGCTAGTAGGGTAACTAATGGGGTCCAGCACACGAACTAATAAAGATATGAAACCTCAATGACTCAATCAATAGTACTGCAAAATTTCAGCCCAATCCGCCAACGCTTAAAATTTCGACCACTAGAGGTGTTTTGAGCAACAACCGTTAATGTTTCTGACGTCATAGGGCTGTTAACAACCCCCTAACTGCCACGGCACAAAAACGTTCACCAAGCAATCCACAAAGTCATAAACGAGTAACATACAACTGCTTGCCCTTGTAACACTATTGAGCAACAGAAATCTTTCGGTCATGGTGCCCAGTAACATACAAATACGTTTTACACTTTGGGGGCTTGTGGGGTAAATGTTAGGGCTACGGGGTTGAACACACCAATCGACATCTATAAATGACATACTCTACAAGCTATCCAAATTTCAGCCAATTCTGACACTGTTCACAAACTCACTCATTTTAGGGGGCTAGCGGGGTAAATACTAGGGTTATTTGGACAAACAAAGTGGGATGTACATCTACATAAGTTTATCTACCATCTGTATAAGTTTCAGCCACATCCATCAAACATTTGATGGAACAACGAGTCGGACAAATTTTGGAAAGAAACTAACCCAATTTAGGGGGCTAGCGTGGTAAATACTGGGGTTATCAACAAAAACAAAGTGGGATGCACATCTACATAACTATTTCTACCATCTCTGTAAATTTCATCAAAATCCATCAAACATTTGATGGAAAAACGAGTCGGACAAACTTTGGGAAGAAAATACCCCATTTTAGGGGGCTAGCGTGGTAAATACTGGGGTTATCAACAAAAACAAAGTGGGATGCACATCTACATAACTATTTCTACCATCTCTGTAAATTTCATCAAAATCCATCAAACATTTGATGGAAAAACGAGTCGGACAAACTTTGGGAAGAAAATACCCCATTTTAGGGGGCTAGCGTGGTAAATACTGGGGTTATCAACAAAAACAAAGTGGGATGCACATCTACATAACTATATCTACCATCTGTGTAAATTTCAGCCAAATCCATCAAACATTTGATGGAAAAACGAGTCGGACAAACTTTGGGGAGAAGAAAACAAAAGAAAAACAAACAAAAACAATTTGAGTAAAATCAATATGTGTCCCCTTCAGGGAAGGTGACCCATAATAAACCTCTTAAACTGAACCAGATTGGACCCCAAAATTGTCCAGGTTTGGTGGAGATCTGGTTAAACCAATGTCATTTTTGGTGGTTAATCAGTACAAATCAGTAACTACCCAAGTATCGATAGAATTAAAAAGAACACAAATTTGTGGATGCATGAAACCAGGGTTGCCACCGACATGGACCACAAAATAAGGACAACCAAAAAATTAAATTTTCATACAAAAGAAAAAAACATGTTTGAACAAATCTTTGCATTAATACAAGGCATGATGTGTCACATGCGATATTTTTTGTCAGACACAATCGGTTCGAGCACCACCTTTCATAAAAAATACTTCATGCAGCTCATGACAACTCAGGATTTGGTTTACTTAAGGATAATAATAAGGACAATACAATTTTCCTTGATATTGCCTTTCAAAATAAGGACCAATCTTAGAAATAAGGACGCAATGGCAACCCTGATGTAATGCTGGAATTTGAGTGCCTAAACTTCATTTGGCTGTAACGTCATATGCTTAGTATTAATGACGGTCAGTAAACAGAGAGTTAACACGCTACATAATGTTATAAACAATGAAATAAAATCATTGCAGCGTAAGAAGTAACCAGCAGTGAAGCAGTTGCTAAAAACCAACACTTACAAAAATGTAACAAAGTAATCAATAATTAAAACAAAATACTAAGAGATTATAAACATACGGATTATCAAAGAATGTTAAATGTTACGACTACACCTTACGACACGCGGGTCTGGTGTACTGTTGCGCTTGGTCAAGAAAGTACACCGGGTTTCACAAAATCCATACTCGCCCATGTGTAGTTGCTGCATTCACGGTTGGTTGCACCCAAAGGCGCACAGTAGGTGTCACCGCCACCTTGAGTTTTCAAAGCATTGTGGCCAGATATTTTGGTATATTTGCAGCGGTTTTGTGCAAAAAGTCTTCAAATCTGACGAAAATGAAAAAAAAAATACTTTTTCTTTTGAAAACAATATAGCAGTATGATAGCGAAACTTGCTACAAAACTCCAACCAGTGCCTAATTGTTTATGAAGTCAATTACATGATTGTTTGTAGCTGACAGCCAATGATTAGGTACAATGCTACATATCCATTTTTTGTTTTTGACGAACGATGTATTTGGACCTTGCACAACCGTGGATTTTAGTTTAAAAAATTAAGGGCCGTTTTTGTTATTCACGGAGCAACCAAAACGCGAAGCGCCAGACTATCCGTTAAGATGAACATTAATTCACAACTGGGATCAGCCCTGAAGCGTCCCCAACAACGAAGCTGACATGTGCAGCATACGAAGCAGACAACGGTGCTTGTAAAAGACTTTCGACGGCTTCATCACTCCGTCTGTGCAGCTAAGTTGGTAGAGCACGAGTCCCGGTAGAGCAGTTGGGAGAGCACGAGATTGCCATGACCAGCTGTTTTGGTTTAACGCGTATATAGTTCAGCTGCTAACATCGGCACAAGGCATTGTTTCACATTTCTTTTTGAAAAGATAAGTTTAAGACCGAAAAATTAGAGAAACAGTCACAACATTTAGACTTTGTACCCGAATAGCTGTATAAATATGCTTCTTCCGCCACTGAGTGCAAAGATTTCCCCGAAATTCCTCTTCCGCCACTGAGTGCAAAGATTTTCCACCAGTTGTATTGTGACGTAACAATACTACCTATGTAAAAAACAAAGTGACCGCAAACTGGAATTTATAAAGCAGTTTTGCGTCAATAAATAGGTCTGGGAATTGGTAGGAATCCAAAGTCCGGGACACTTCCGGTAACCAAATCCGGGACTGTCCTGGCTGAACCGATGTCATAGATATAGCCGAAAAGCGACGGATTGAACTAAAGCATTGTAGGTGTGGGAGAAAGTTTTGTAATTTAAACCACCTAAATAAAAAGTAGCTATTTAAAAAGGCTGTTTATGCGATTTGTGTGGTTATGACAAACCTGAGTCGCAAAAGTATTAAAAATACTGAAATTTCGTCAACGTATCAAAAAATCTTTGGCTAAACCACCAAATCTTTCTATATGCGACCATACCCATACTGCTCCTCAACCAGATTTTAGGCACGTTGGTGTGTCAGAAATGCCACATAAACTTCCAACATAACATCCAATGTCGTTGGACTCTCGAATTTATAGTTTTCAGCAACTACGTTATGTTATTGCTCTTAGGACTAGACTACTAGAGCCTAAAATGCTATAATGAAACAGCCACATAACCTTTTGACAGGCATATTGGCCTTTAAATTGTTTTTGGTTGCTTAAAATTTCTTTTATTTTCTACAAAGTCAATGTTTCTTGACCGAAAGTAAATTCAATGCTTCGGGGCTAAAAAAAAATTTAAAAAAAGAAAAAGGTTTTGTTAAGTTCGCGGAATGCTGGAGCGTTAAAGGAAAATCTGATAAATTTTACATTTCAAATCTGTCATGGGGTAAAACCGTTTCCAACCAAGGCACAGAACAGGCAACGGGCTTAGTTTAAATAACACTCAAACTTATAACTCGCTGCTGCTCCATTTTTAGCAGGCCAGTGACAAAGTCAAAGCCGTGGCGACACAGCAACAACGTCATTATGACGAATTGATGTTCGAAACAAACAACTCGCCCGCGGTGGGATGAATGCTATACCTAAATTCCATGTTTCGGACGCTTCAGTATATTTTCTAGCACCACGGCATATGCTAAAGTGGGCGATCGCCACATTCGCTTTCTTCTCATTCGAACACTGGTTTGTGTGAAGCTAATGCTTAATTCGACACTGGTTTGTGTGAAGCTAATGCCTAATTTTGTTGGTTAGTACAGGGGTCGGCAACCTTTTTTGCACTGCGGACCGTTTTTGAAACTGAAATTTTATCGCGCACAAATTAGTTTATAATCTCCAGAAAGCATGGGCGAAATGTTTCAAAACACCTGACCTGAAAACGAAAGCGGCCCGGTAACAAACTCTCGCGGACCGGTACCCGCGGTTGCCGACCACCGGGTTAGTAGGCTACACCTGCAAAGTTCCGTAAATGTTGGAGGCCTAATTTACCAGTTAATTTACTGAGTTTATGTTATCCATAATTAGTCAATAGGGAACGCAGAAGTGCTGCTGTCAGTTATTACTGATACTTGAAACAAGCGTAGCGCATTATGCCCTTCTCAACATTCTATTCCAGTCGTGCACTCCTCAGAATTCATATTTATACAGCCGTGTGATTAATTTTTCGACTAAGCGGACTATCGAGCATGTAACGACCCTGACATGAAAGCTAGAAAAACACAATTGATCAAATTGAATTTAGGTGGTCACCTATCTAAGTACTGACCAAGCCCGATGTTGCTAAACCTTGAGATCGAACGAGATCGCATGCTTTCAAACCTGGTGGGGGCGTAGTCCACAAAGTCTATTCAAACTTTGATTCATGATACGACCTCAGATTGTGGAGCACTGTTACGCCATATTATGACATAACACGGTATATCAGTCGAAGGAACATTTGAAAAGAGCAACAAAAACTTGGTCACACAAATAGCCACAAAAGTCATTACCACTACAACCCTCATCCCTTTATATTCGGTCATGTAGTTAAAGCGCATTTGTACAATCAGCATCTATAGGTGAATGGCCTCTTGTTTTTAAAGTAAACGTGTTTAACACGCCGTTTTGTAAGATTTGGTTTGCATTCAATGTTTTATATTTCGCAAGAACTGCTAACTTAGCCGCAATATCCAGAACGCCAATCCAAATTCAAACTTTGATCGATACAACCTCGGATTGTGGAGCACTAAAAACAAAACAAAAAAGTGACTACAACACTTGGTATTCCTAGGCGGTCACCCATCCAAGTACTGACCAAGGCCGAGGTTGCATAACTTCCGAGATCGAACGAGATCGGGTGCTTTCAACCTGGTGTGGTTGTAGTCCAGACCGTCAAGGCAAATTGAAACTTTGAGTGATACGCCCTCGGATTGTGGAGCACTAAAAACAAAACAAAAAAGTGACTACAACAATTGGTAGTCGTAGGCGGTCACCCATCCAAGTACTGACCAAGCCCAAGGTTGCTTAACTTCCGAGATCAAACGAGATCGGTTGCTTTCAACCTGGTGTGGTTGTAGTCCAGAGCGTCAAGGCAAATTCAAACTTTGAGTGATACGACCTCGGAATGTGGAGCACTAACAGTGAATACAACACTTGGTATTCCTAGGCGGTCACCCATCCAAGTATTGACCAAGCCCGAGGTTGCTTAACTTCCGAGATCGGGTGCTTTCAACCCGGTGTGGTCGTAGTCCACAACGTCAATGCAAATTGAAACTATGAGCGATACGACATTGGATTGTGGAGCACTAAAAACAAAACAAAAAAGTGACTACAACACTTGGTATTCCTAGGCGGTCACCCATCCAAGTACTGACCAAGCCCGAGGTTGCTTAACTTCCGAGATCGGGTGCTTTCAATCTGGTGTACCACAACGTCAATGCAAATTGAAACTTTGGGCGATACGACCTCGGATTGTGGAGCACTAAAAACAAAACAAAAAAGTGACTACAACACTTGGTATTCCTAGGCGGTCACCCATCCAAGTACTGACCAAGCCCGAGGATGCTTAACTTCCGAGATCGAACGAGATCGGGTGCTTTCAACCTGGTGTGGTCGTAGTTAAGAAACTGTCTGCAAATTCAAAGTTTGATCGATACGACCTCGGATTGTGGAGCACTAAAAACAAAACGAAAAAGTGACTACAACACTTGGTATTCCTAGGCGGTCACCCATCCAAGTACTGATCAAGCCCGAGGTTGCTTAACTTCCGAGATCGAACGAGATCGGGTGCTTTCAACCTGGTGTGGTCGTAGTCCACAACGTCAATGCAAATTCAAACTTTGAGCGATACGACCTCGGATTGTGGAGCACTAAAAACGAAACAAAAAACTGACTACAACACTTGGTATTCCTGGGCGGTCACCCATCCAAGTACTGACCAAGCCCGAGGTTGCTCAACTTAAGAGATCGAACGAGATCGGGTGCTTTCAACCTGGTGTGGTCGTAGTCCACAACGTCAATGCAAATTGAAACTTTGAGCGATACGCCCTCGGATTGTGGAGCACTAAAAACGAAACGAAAAAGTGACTACAACACTTGTTATTCCTAGGCGGTCACCCATCCAAGTACTGACCAAGCCCGAGGTTGCTTAACTTCCGAGATCGAACGAGATCGGGTGCTTTCAACCTGGCGTGGTCGTAGTCCACAACGTTAATGCAAATTCAAAGTTTGATCGATACGACCTCGGATTGTGGAGCACTAAAAAAACAAAAATGTGACTACAACACTTGGTATTCCTAGGCGGTCACCCATCCAAGTACTGACCAAGCCCGAGGTTGCTTAACTTCCGAGATCGAACGAGATCGGGTGCTTTCAACCTGGTGTGGTCGTAGTTAAGAAACTGTCTGCAAATTCAAACTTTGATCGATACGACCTCGGATTGTGGAGCACTAAAAACAAAACGAAAAAGTGACTACAACACTTGGCATTCCTAGGCGGTCACCCATCCAAGCACTGACCAAGCCCGAGGTTGCTTAACTGCCGAGATCGAACGAGATCGGGTGCTTTCAACCTGGTGTGGTCGTAGTCCAGAACGTCAATGCAAATTCAAAGTTTGAGCGATACGCCCTCGGATTGTGAAGCACTAAAAACAAAACAAAAAAGAGACTACAACACTTGGTATTCCTAGGCGGTCACCCATCCAAGTACTGACCAAGCCCGAGGTTGCTTAACTTCCGAGATCGAACGAGATCGGGTGCTTTCAACCTGGTGTGGTCGTAGTCCAGAACCTCAATGCAAATTCAAACTTTGGGCGATACGACCTCGGATTGTGGAGCACTAAAAACAAAACAAAAAAGTGACTACAACACTTGGTATTCCTAGGCGGTCACCCATCCAAGTACTGAACAAGCCCGAGGTTGCTTAACTTCCGAGATCGAACGAGATCGGGTGCTTTCAACCTGGTGTGGTCGTAGTTAAGAACCTGTCTGCAAATTCAAACTTTGATCGATACGACCTCGGATTGTGGAGCACTAAAAACAAAACAAAATACTGATTACAACACTTGGCATTCCTAGGCGGTCACCCATCCAAGCACTGACCAAGCCCGAGGTTGCTTAACTGCCGAGATCGAACGAGATTGGGTGCTTTCAACCTGGTGTGGTCGTAGTACACAACGTCAATGCAAATTCAAAGTTTGGGCGATACGCCCTCGGATTGTGAAGCACTAAAAACAAAACAAAAAAGAGACTACAACACTTGGTATTCCTAGGCGGTCACCCATCCAAGTACTGACCAAGCCCGAGGTTGCTTAACTTCCGAGATCAAACGAGATCGGTTGCTTTCAACCTGGTGTGGTTGTAGTCCAGACCGTCAAGGCAAATTCAAACTTTGAGTGATACGACCTCGGAATGTGGAGCACTAACAGTGAATACAACACTTGGTATTCCTAGGCGGTCACCCATCCAAGTATTGACCAAGCCCGAGGTTGCTTAACTTCCGAGATCGGGTGCTTTCAACACGGTGTGGTCGTAGTCCACAACGTCAATGCAAATTGAAACTATGAGCGATACGACATTGGATTGTGGAGCACTAAAAACAAAACAAAAAAGAGACTACAGTCACCCATCCAAGTACTGACCAAGCCCGAGGTTGCTTAACTTCCGAGATCGAACGAGATCGGGTGCTTTCAACCTGGTGTGGTCGTAGTCCAGAACCTCAATGCAAATTCAAACTTTGGGCGATACGACCTCGGATTGTGGAGCACTAAAAACAAAACAAAAAAGTGACTACAACACTTGGTATTCCTAGGCGGTCACCCATCCAAGTACTGAACAAGCCCGAGGTTGCTTAACTTCCGAGATCGAACGAGATCGGGTGCTTTCAACCTGGTGTGGTCGTAGTTAAGAACCTGTCTGCAAATTCAAACTTTGATCGATACGACCTCGGATTGTGGAGCACTAAAAACAAAACAAAATACTGATTACAACACTTGGCATTCCTAGGCGGTCACCCATCCAAGCACTGACCAAGCCCGAGGTTGCTTAACTGCCGAGATCGAACGAGATTGGGTGCTTTCAACCTGGTGTGGTCGTAGTACACAACGTCAATGCAAATTCAAAGTTTGGGCGATACGCCCTCGGATTGTGAAGCACTAAAAACAAAACAAAAAAGAGACTACAACACTTGGTATTCCTAGGCGGTCACCCATCCAAGTACTGACCAAGCCCGAGGTTGCTTAACTTCCGAGATCAAACGAGATCGGTTGCTTTCAACCTGGTGTGGTTGTAGTCCAGACCGTCAAGGCAAATTCAAACTTTGAGTGATACGACCTCGGAATGTGGAGCACTAACAGTGAATACAACACTTGGTATTCCTAGGCGGTCACCCATCCAAGTATTGACCAAGCCCGAGGTTGCTTAACTTCCGAGATCGGGTGCTTTCAACACGGTGTGGTCGTAGTCCACAACGTCAATGCAAATTGAAACTATGAGCGATACGACATTGGATTGTGGAGCACTAAAAACAAAACAAAAAAGAGACTACAACACTTGGTATTCCTAGGCGGTCACCCATCCAAGTACTGACCAAGCCCGAGGATGCTTAACTTCCGAGATCAAACGAGATCGGGTGCTTTCAACCTGGTGTGGTCGTAGTCCACAACGTCAATGCAAATTCAAACTTTGAGCGATACGCCCTCGGATTGTGGAGCACTAAAAACAAAACAAAAAAGTGACTACAACACTTGGTATTCCTAGGCGGTCACCCATCCAAGTACTGACCAAGCCCGAGGTTGCTCAACTTGAGAGATCGAACGAGATCGGGTGCTTTCAACCTGGTGTGGTCGTAGTCCACAACGTCAATGCAAATTGAAACTTTGAGCGATACGCCCTCGGATTGTGGAGCACTAAAGAAAACAAACAAAAAAAGTGACCACAACACGTGGTATTCCTAGGCGGACACAAATCCAAGTAATGACCAAGCCTAAGGTTGCGTAACTTCCGAGATCGAACGAGATCGGGTGCCTTCCACCTGGTGTGGTCGTAATCCACAACGTCAATGCAAATTCAAACTTTGAGCGATACGACCTCGGATTGTGGAGCACTAAAAACAAAACAAAAAAGTGACTACAACACTTGGTATTCCTAGGCGGTCACCCATCCAAGTACTGACCAAGCCCGAGGTTGCTTAACTTCCGAGATCGAACGAGATCGGGTGCTTTCAACCTGGTGTGGTTGTAGTGCAGACCGTCAAGGCAAATTCAAACTTTGAGTGATACGACCTCGGATTGTGGAGCACTAAAAACAAAACAAAAAAGTGACTACAACAATTGGTATTCGTAGGCGGTCACCCATCCAAGTACTGACCAAGCCCGAGGTTGCTTAACTTCCGAGATCGAACGAGATCGGGTGCTTTCAATCTGGTGTGGTCGTAGTCCACAACGTCAATGCAAATTGAAACTATGAGCGATACGACCTCGGATTGTGGAGCACTAAAAACAAAACAAAAAAGAGACTACAACACTTGGTATTCCTAGGCGGTCACCCAACCTATCCAAGTACTGACCAAGCCAGAGGATGCATAACTTCCGAGATCGAACGAGATCGGGTGCTTTCAACCTGGTGTGGTCGTAGTTGAGAAACTGTCTGCAAATTCAAACTTTGATCGATACGACCTCGGATTGTGGAGCACTAAAAACAAAACGAAAAAGTGACTACAACACTTGGTATTCCTAGGCGGTCACCCATCCAAGTACTGACCAAGCCCGAGGTTGCTCAACTTGAGAGATCGAACGAGATCGGGTGCTTTCAACCTGGTGTGGTCGTAGTCCACAACGTCAATGCAAATTCAAACTTTGAGCGATACGCCCTCGGATTGTGGAGCACTAAAAACAAAACAAAAAAGTGACTACAACACTTGGTATTCCTAGGCGGTCACCCATCCAAGTACTGATCAAGCCCGAGGTTGCTTAACTTCCGAGATCGAACGAGATCGGGTGCTTTCAACCTGGTGTGGTCGTAGTCCACAACGTCAATGCAAATTCAAACTTTGGGCGATACGACCTCGGATTGTGGAGCACTAAAAACGAAACAAAAAAGTGACTACAACACTTGGTATTCCTAGGCGGTCACCCATCCAAGTACTGACCAAGCCCGAGGATGCTTAACTTCCGAGATCGAACGAGATCGGGTGCTTTCAACCTGGTGTGGTCGTAGTCCACAACGTCAATGCAAATTGAAACTTTGAGCGATACGCCCTCGGATTGTGGAGCACTAAAAACGAAACGAAAAAGTGACTACAACACTTGGTATTCCTAGGCGGTCACCCATCCAAGTACTGACCAAGCCCGAGGTTGCTTAACTTCCGAGATCGAACGAGATCGGGTGCTTTCAACCTGGTGTGGTCGTAGTCCAGAACCTCAATGCAAATTCAAACTTTGGGCGATACGACCTCGGATTGTGGAGCACTAAAAACAAAACAAAAAAGTGACTACAACACTTGGTATTCCTAGGCGGTCACCCATCCAAGTACTGACCAAGCCCGAGGTTGCTTAACTTCCGAGATCGGGTGCTTTCAATCTGGTGTACCACAACGTCAATGCAAATTGAAACTTTGAGCGATACGACCTCGGATTGTGAAGCACTAAAACCAAAACAAAAAAGAGACTACAACACTTGGTATTCCTAGGCGGTCACCCATCCAAGTACTGACCAAGCCCGAGGATGCTTAACTTCCGAGATCGAACGAGATCGGGTGCTTTCAACCTGGTGTGGTCGTAGTTAAGAAACTGTCTGCAAATTCAAACTTTGATCGATACGACCTCGGATTGTGGAGCACTAAAAACAAAACGAAAAAGTGACTACAACACTTGGTATTCCTAGGCGGTCACCCATCCAAGTACTGACCAAGCCCGAGGTTGCTCAACTTGAGAGATCGAACGAGATCGGGTGCTTTCAACCCGGTGTGGTCGTAGTCCACAACGTCAATGCAAATTGAAACTATGAGCGATACGACATTGGATTGTGGAGCACTAAAAACAAAACAAAAAAGTGACTACAACACTTGGTATTCCTAGGCGGTCACCCATCCAAGTACTGACCAAGCCCGAGGTTGCTTAACTTCCGAGATCGGGTGCTTTCAATCTGGTGTACCACAACGTCAATGCAAATTGAAACTTTGAGCGATACGACCTCGGATTGTGAAGCACTAAAACCAAAACAAAAAAGAGACTACAACACTTGGTATTCCTAGGCGGTCACCCATCCAAGTACTGACCAAGCCCGAGGATGCTTAACTTCCGAGATCGAACGAGATCGGGTGCTTTCAACCTGGTGTGGTCGTAGTACACAACGTCAATGCAAATTCAAAGTTTGGGCGATACGCCCTCGGATTGTGAAGCACTAAAAACAAAACAAAAAAGAGACTACAACACTTGGTATTCCTAGGCGGTCACCCATCCAAGCACTGACCAAGCCCGAGGTTGCTTAACTGCCGAGATCGAACGAGATTGGGTGCTTTCAACCTGGTGTGGTCGTAGTACACAACGTCAATGCAAATTCAAAGTTTGGGCGATACGCCCTCGGATTGTGAAGCACTAAAAACAAAACAAAAAAGAGACTACAACACTTGGTATTCCTAGGCGGTCACCCATCCAAGTACTGACCAAGCCCGAGGTTGCTTAACTTCCGAGATCAAACGAGATCGGTTGCTTTCAACCTGGTGTGGTTGTAGTCCAGACCGTCAAGGCAAATTCAAACTTTGAGTGATACGACCTCGGAATGTGGAGCACTAACAGTGAATACAACACTTGGTATTCCTAGGCGGTCACCCATCCAAGTATTGACCAAGCCCGAGGTTGCTTAACTTCCGAGATCGGGTGCTTTCAACACGGTGTGGTCGTAGTCCACAACGTCAATGCAAATTGAAACTATGAGCGATACGACATTGGATTGTGGAGCACTAAAAACAAAACAAAAAAGAGACTACAACACTTGGTATTCCTAGGCGGTCACCCATCCAAGTACTGACCAAGCCCGAGGATGCTTAACTTCCGAGATCAAACGAGATCGGGTGCTTTCAACCTGGTGTGGTCGTAGTCCACAACGTCAATGCAAATTCAAACTTTGAGCGATACGCCCTCGGATTGTGGAGCACTAAAAACAAAACAAAAAAGTGACTACAACACTTGGTATTCCTAGGCGGTCACCCATCCAAGTACTGACCAAGCCCGAGGTTGCTTAACTTCCGAGATCAAACGAGATCGGTTGCTTTCAACCTGGTGTGGTTGTAGTCCAGACCGTCAAGGCAAATTCAAACTTTGAGTGATACGACCTCGGAATGTGGAGCACTAACAGTGAATACAACACTTGGTATTCCTAGGCGGTCACCCATCCAAGTATTGACCAAGCCCGAGGTTGCTTAACTTCCGAGATCGGGTGCTTTCAACACGGTGTGGTCGTAGTCCACAACGTCAATGCAAATTGAAACTATGAGCGATACGACATTGGATTGTGGAGCACTAAAAACAAAACAAAAAAGAGACTACAACACTTGGTATTCCTAGGCGGTCACCCATCCAAGTACTGACCAAGCCCGAGGATGCTTAACTTCCGAGATCAAACGAGATCGGGTGCTTTCAACCTGGTGTGGTCGTAGTCCACAACGTCAATGCAAATTCAAACTTTGAGCGATACGCCCTCGGATTGTGGAGCACTAAAAACAAAACAAAAAAGTGACTACAACACTTGGTATTCCTAGGCGGTCACCCATCCAAGTACTGACCAAGCCCGAGGTTGCTCAACTTGAGAGATCGAACGAGATCGGGTGCTTTCAACCTGGTGTGGTCGTAGTCCACAACGTCAATGCAAATTGAAACTTTGAGCGATACGCCCTCGGATTGTGGAGCACTAAAGAAAACAAACAAAAAAAGTGACCACAACACGTGGTATTCCTAGGCGGACACAAATCCAAGTAATGACCAAGCCTAAGGTTGCGTAACTTCCGAGATCGAACGAGATCGGGTGCCTTCCACTTGGTGTGGTCGTAATCCACAACGTCACTGCAAATTCAAACTTTGAGCGATACGACCTCGGATTGTGGAGCACTAAAAACAAAACAAAAAAGTGACTACAACACTTGGTATTCCTAGGCGGTCACCCATCCAAGTACTGACCAAGCCCGAGGTTGCTCAACTTGAGAGATCGAACGAGATCGGGTGCTTTCAACCTGGTGTGGTCGTAGTCCACAACGTCAATGCAAATTCAAACTTTGGGCGATACGACCTCGGATTGTGGAGCACTAAAAACGAAACAAAAAAGTGACTACAACACTTGGTATTCCTAGGCGGTCACCCATCCAAGTACTGACCAAGCCCGAGGATGCTTAACTTCCGAGATCGAACGAGATCGGGTGCTTTCAACCTGGTGTGGTCGTAGTCCACAACGTCAATGCAAATTGAAACTTTGAGCGATACGCCCTCGGATTGTGGAGCACTAAAAACGAAACGAAAAAGTGACTACAACACTTGGTATTCCTAGGCGGTCACCCATCCAAGTACTGACCAAGCCCGAGGTTGCTTAACTTCCGAGATCGAACGAGATCGGGTGCTTTCAACCTGGTGTGGTCGTAGTCCAGAACCTCAATGCAAATTCAAACTTTGGGCGATACGACCTCGGATTGTGGAGCACTAAAAACAAAACAAAAAAGTGACTACAACACTTGGTATTCCTAGGCGGTCACCCATCCAAGTACTGACCAAGCCCGAGGTTGCTTAACTTCCGAGATCGGGTGCTTTCAATCTGGTGTACCACAACGTCAATGCAAATTGAAACTTTGATCGATACGACCTCGGATTGTGAAGCACTAAAACCAAAACAAAAAAGAGACTACAACACTTGGTATTCCTAGGCGGTCACCCATCCAAGTACTGACCAAGCCCGAGGATGCTTAACTTCCGAGATCGAACGAGATCGGGTGCTTTCAACCTGGTGTGGTCGTAGTTAAGAAACTGTCTGCAAATTCAAACTTTGATCGATACGACCTCGGATTGTGGAGCACTAAAAACAAAACGAAAAAGTGACTACAACACTTGGTATTCCTAGGCGGTCACCCATCCAAGTACTGACCAAGCCCGAGGTTGCTCAACTTGAGAGATCGAACGAGATCGGGTGCTTTCAACCCGGTGTGGTCGTAGTCCACAACGTCAATGCAAATTGAAACTATGAGCGATACGACATTGGATTGTGGAGCACTAAAAACAAAACAAAAAAGTGACTACAACACTTGGTATTCCTAGGCGGTCACCCATCCAAGTACTGACCAAGCCCGAGGTTGCTTAACTTCCGAGATCGGGTGCTTTCAATCTGGTGTACCACAACGTCAATGCAAATTGAAACTTTGAGCGATACGACCTCGGATTGTGAAGCACTAAAACCAAAACAAAAAAGAGACTACAACACTTGGTATTCCTAGGCGGTCACCCATCCAAGTACTGACCAAGCCCGAGGATGCTTAACTTCCGAGATCGAACGAGATCGGGTGCTTTCAACCTGGTGTGGTCGTAGTACACAACGTCAATGCAAATTCAAAGTTTGGGCGATACGCCCTCGGATTGTGAAGCACTAAAAACAAAACAAAAAAGAGACTACAACACTTGGTATTCCTAGGCGGTCACCCATCCAAGCACTGACCAAGCCCGAGGTTGCTTAACTGCCGAGATCGAACGAGATTGGGTGCTTTCAACCTGGTGTGGTCGTAGTACACAACGTCAATGCAAATTCAAAGTTTGGGCGATACGCCCTCGGATTGTGAAGCACTAAAAACAAAACAAAAAAGAGACTACAACACTTGGTATTCCTAGGCGGTCACCCATCCAAGTACTGACCAAGCCCGAGGTTGCTTAACTTCCGAGATCAAACGAGATCGGTTGCTTTCAACCTGGTGTGGTTGTAGTCCAGACCGTCAAGGCAAATTCAAACTTTGAGTGATACGACCTCGGAATGTGGAGCACTAACAGTGAATACAACACTTGGTATTCCTAGGCGGTCACCCATCCAAGTATTGACCAAGCCCGAGGTTGCTTAACTTCCGAGATCGGTTGCTTTCAACCTGGTGTGGTCGTAGTTAAGAACCTGTCTGCAAATTCAAACTTTGATCGATACGACCTCGGATTGTGGAGCACTAAAAACAAAACAAAATACTGATTACAACACTTGGCATTCCTAGGCGGTCACCCATCCAAGCACTGACCAAGCCCGAGGTTGCTTAACTGCCGAGATCGAACGAGATTGGGTGCTTTCAACCTGGTGTGGTCGTAGTACACAACGTCAATGCAAATTCAAAGTTTGGGCGATACGCCCTCGGATTGTGAAGCACTAAAAACAAAACAAAAAAGAGACTACAACACTTGGTATTCCTAGGCGGTCACCCATCCAAGTACTGACCAAGCCCGAGGTTGCTTAACTTCCGAGATCAAACGAGATCGGTTGCTTTCAACCTGGTGTGGTTGTAGTCCAGACCGTCAAGGCAAATTCAAACTTTGAGTGATACGACCTCGGAATGTGGAGCACTAACAGTGAATACAACACTTGGTATTCCTAGGCGGTCACCCATCCAAGTATTGACCAAGCCCGAGGTTGCTTAACTTCCGAGATCGGGTGCTTTCAACACGGTGTGGTCGTAGTCCACAACGTCAATGCAAATTGAAACTATGAGCGATACGACATTGGATTGTGGAGCACTAAAAACAAAACAAAAAAGAGACTACAACACTTGGTATTCCTAGGCGGTCACCCATCCAAGTACTGACCAAGCCCGAGGATGCTTAACTTCCGAGATCAAACGAGATCGGGTGCTTTCAACCTGGTGTGGTCGTAGTCCACAACGTCAATGCAAATTCAAACTTTGAGCGATACGCCCTCGGATTGTGGAGCACTAAAAACAAAACAAAAAAGTGACTACAACACTTGGTATTCCTAGGCGGTCACCCATCCAAGTACTGACCAAGCCCGAGGTTGCACAACTTGAGAGATCGAACGAGATCGGGTGCTTTCAACCTGGTGTGGTCGTAGTCCACAACGTCAATGCAAATTGAAACTTTGAGCGATACGCCCTCGGATTGTGGAGCACTAAAGAAAACAAACAAAAAAAGTGACCACAACACGTGGTATTCCTAGGCGGACACAAATCCAAGTAATGACCAAGCCTAAGGTTGCGTAACTTCCGAGATCGAACGAGATCGGGTGCCTTCCACTTGGTGTGGTCGTAATCCACAACGTCACTGCAAATTCAAACTTTGAGCGATACGACCTCGGATTGTGGAGCACTAAAAACAAAACAAAAAAGTGACTACAACACTTGGTATTCCTAGGCGGTCACCCATCCAAGTACTGACCAAGCCCGAGGTTGCTTAACTTCCGAGATCGAACGAGATCGGGTGCTTTCAACCTGGTGTGGTTGTAGTGCAGACCGTCAAGGCAAATTCAAACTTTGAGTGATACGACCTCGGATTGTGGAGCACTAAAAACAAAACAAAAAAGTGACTACAACAATTGGTATTCGTAGGCGGTCACCCATCCAAGTACTGACCAAGCCCGAGGTTGCTTAACTTCCGAGATCGAACGAGATCGGGTGCTTTCAATCTGGTGTGGTCGTAGTCCACAACGTCAATGCAAATTGAAACTATGAGCGATACGACCTCGGATTGTGAAGCACTAAAAACAAAACCAAAAAGTGACTACAACACTTGGTATTCCTAGGCGGTCACCCAACCTATCCAAGTACTGACCAAGCCAAAGGATGCATAACTTCCGAGATCGAACGAGATCGGGTGCTTTCAACCTGGTGTGGTCGTAGTTGAGAAACTGTCTGCAAATTCAAACTTTGATCGATACGACCTCGGATTGTGGAGCACTAAAAACAAAACGAAAAAGTGACTACAACACTTGGTATTCCTAGGCGGTCACCCATCCAAGTACTGACCAAGCCTGAGGTTGCTCAACTTGAGAGATCGAACGAGATCGGGTGCTTTCAACCTGGTGTGGTCGTAGTCCACAACGTCAATGCAAATTCAAACTTTGAGCGATACGCCCTCGGATTGTGGAGCACTAAAAACAAAACAAAAAAGTGACTACAACACTTGGTATTCCTAGGCGGTCACCCATCCAAGTACTGATCAAGCCCGAGGGTGCTTAACTTCCGAGATCGAACGAGATCGGGTGCTTTCAACCTGGTGTGGTCGTAGTCCAGAACGTCAATGCAAATTCAAACTTTGGGCGATACGACCTCGGATTGTGGAGCACTAAAAACGAAACAAAAAAGTGACTACAACACTTGGTATTCCTAGGCGGTCACCCATCCAAGTACTGACCAAGCCCGAGGTTGCTCAACTTAAGAGATCGAACGAGATCGGGTGCTTTCAACCTGGTGTGGTCGTAGTCCACAACGTCAATGCAAATTGAAACTTTGAGCGATACGCCCTCGGATTGTGGAGCACTAAAAACGAAACGAAAAAGTGACTACAACACTTGGTATTCCTAGGCGGTCACCCATCCAAGTACTGACCAAGCCCGAGGTTGCTTAACTTCCGAGATCGAACGAGATCGGGTGCTTTCAACCTGGTGTGGTCGTAGTCCAGAACCTCAATGCAAATTCAAACTTTGGGCGATACGACCTCGGATTGTGGAGCACTAAAAACAAAACAAAAAAGTGACTACAACACTTGGTATTCCTAGGCGGTCACCCATCCAAGTACTGACCAAGCCCGAGGTTGCTTAACTTCCGAGATCGGGTGCTTTCAATCTGGTGTACCACAACGTCAATGCAAATTGAAACTTTGAGCGATACGACCTCGGATTGTGAAGCACTAAAACCAAAACAAAAAAGAGACTACAACACTTGGTATTCCTAGGCGGTCACCCATCCAAGTACTGACCAAGCCCGAGGATGCTTAACTTCCGAGATCGAACGAGATCGGGTGCTTTCAACCTGGTGTGGTCGTAGTTAAGAAACTGTCTGCAAATTCAAACTTTGATCGATACGACCTCGGATTGTGGAGCACTAAAAACAAAACGAAAAAGTGACTACAACACTTGGTATTCCTAGGCGGTCACCCATCCAAGTACTGACCAAGCCCGAGGTTGCTCAACTTGAGAGATCGAACGAGATCGGGTGCTTTCAACCCGGTGTGGTCGTAGTCCACAACGTCAATGCAAATTGAAACTATGAGCGATACGACATTGGATTGTGGAGCACTAAAAACAAAACAAAAAAGTGACTACAACACTTGGTATTCCTAGGCGGTCACCCATCCAAGTACTGACCAAGCCCGAGGTTGCTTAACTTCCGAGATCGGGTGCTTTCAATCTGGTGTACCACAACGTCAATGCAAATTGAAACTTTGAGCGATACGACCTCGGATTGTGAAGCACTAAAAACAAAACAAAAAAGAGACTACAACACTTGGTATTCCTAGGCGGTCACCCATCCAAGTACTGACCAAGCCCGAGGATGCTTAACTTCCGAGATCGAACGAGATCGGGTGCTTTCAACCTGGTGTGGTCGTAGTTAAGAAACTGTGTGCAAATTCAAACTTTGATCGATACGACCTCGGATTGTGGAGCACTAAAAACAAAACGAAAAAGTGACTACAACACTTGGTATTCCTAGGCGGTCACCCATCCAAGTACTGACCAAGCCCGAGGTTGCTCAACTTGAGAGATCGAACGAGATCGGGTGCTTTCAACCTGGTGTGGTCGTAGTCCACAACGTCAATGCAAATTGAAACTTTGAGCGATACGCCCTCGGATTGTGGAGCACTAAAAACAAAACAAAAAAGTGACTACAACACTTGGTATTCCTAGGCGGTCACCCATCCAAGTACTGATCAAGCCCGAGGTTGCTTAACTTCCGAGATCGAACGAGATCGGGTGCTTTCAACCTGGTGTGGTCGTAGTCCACAACGTCAATGCAAATTCAAACTTTGATCGATACGACCTCGGATTGTGGAGCACTAAAAACGAAACAAAAAACTGACTACAACACTTGGTATTCCTGGGCGGTCACCCATCCAAGTACTGACCAAGCCCGAGGTTGCTCAACTTAAGAGATCGAACGAGATCGGGTGCTTTCAACCTGGTGTGGTCGTAGTCCACAACGTCAATGCAAATTGAAACTTTGAGCGATACGCCCTCGGATTGTGGAGCACTAAAAACGAAACGAAAAAGTGATCGGGTGCTTTCAACCTGGCGTGGTCGTAGTCCACAACGTTAATGCAAATTCAAAGTTTGATCGATACGACCTCGGATTGTGGAGCACTAAAAAAACAAAAATGTGACTACAACACTTGGTATTCCTAGGCGGTCACCCATCCAAGTACTGACCAAGCCCGAGGTTGCTTAACTTCCGAGATCGAACGAGATCGGGTGCTTTCAACCTGGTGTGGTCGTAGTTAAGAAACTGTCTGCAAATTCAAACTTTGATCGATACGACCTCGGATTGTGGAGCACTAAGAACAAAACGAAAAAGTGACTACAACACTTGGCATTCCTAGGCGGTCACCCATCCAAGCACTGACCAAGCCCGAGGTTGCTTAACTGCCGAGATCGAACGAGATCGGGTGCTTTCAACCTGGTGTGGTCGTAGTCCAGAACGTCAATGCAAATTCAAAGTTTGAGCGATACGCCCTCGGATTGTGAAGCACTAAAAACAAAACAAAAAAGAGACTACAACACTTGGTATTCCTAGGCGGTCACCCATCCAAGTACTGACCAAGCCCGAGGTTGCTTAACTTCCGAGATCGAACGAGATCGGGTGCTTTCAACCTGGTGTGGTCGTAGTCCAGAACCTCAATGCAAATTCAAACTTTGATCGATACGACCTCGGATTGTGGAGCACTAAAAACAAAACAAAAAACTGACTACAACACATGGCATTCCTAGGCGGTCACCCATCCAAGCACTGAACAAGCCCGAGGTTGCTTAACTTCCGAGATCGAACGAGATCGGGTGCTTTCAACCTGGTGTGGTCGCAGTTAAGAACCTGTCTGCAAATTCAAACTTTGATCGATACGACCTCGGATTGTGGAGCACTAAAAACAAAACAAAAAACTGACTACAACACATGGCATTCCTAGGCGGTCACCCATCCAAGCACTGACCAAGCCCGAGGTTGCTTAACTTCCGAGATCGAACGAGATCGGGTGCTTTCAACCTGGTGTGGTCGTAGTCCACAACGTCAATGCAAATTCAAAGTTTGAGCGATACGCCCTCGGATTGTGAAGCACTAAAAACAAAACAAAAAAGTGACTACAACACTTGTTATTCCTAGGCGGTCACCCATCCAAGTACTGACCAAGTCTGAGGTTGCTTAACTTCCGAGATAGAACGAGATCGGGTGCTTTCAACCTGGTGTGGTCGTAGTCCAGAACGTCAATGCAAATTCAAACTTTGAGCGATACGACCTCGGATTGTGGAGCACTAAAAACAAAACAAAAAAGTGACTACAACACTTGGTATTCCTAGGCGGTCACCCATCCAAGTACTGATCAAGCCCGAGGTTGCTTAACTTCCGAGATCGAACGAGATCGGGTGCTTTCAACCTGGTGTGGTCGTAGTCCACAACGTCAATGCAAATTCAAACTTTGAGCGATACGACCTCGGATTGTGGAGCACTAAAAACGAAACAAAAAACTGACTACAACACTTGGTATTCCTGGGCGGTCACCCATCCAAGTACTGACCAAGCCCGAGGTTGCTCAACTTAAGAGATCGAACGAGATCGGGTGCTTTCAACCTGGTGTGGTCGTAGTCCACAACGTCAATGCAAATTGAAACTTTGAGCGATACGCCCTCGGATTGTGGAGCACTAAAAACGAAACGAAAAAGTGATCGGGTGCTTTCAACCTGGCGTGGTCGTAGTCCACAACGTTAATGCAAATTCAAACTTTGATCGATACGACCTCGGATTGTGGAGCACTAAAAACAAAACAAAAAACTGACTACAACACATGGCATTCCTAGGCGGTCACCCATCCAAGCACTGACCAAGCCCGAGGTTGCTTAACTTCCGAGATCGAACGAGATCGGGTGCTTTCAACCTGGTGTGGTCGTAGTCCACAACGTCAATGCAAATTCAAAGTTTGAGCGATACGCCCTCGGATTGTGAAGCACTAAAAACAAAACAAAAAAGTGACTACAACACTTGTTATTCCTAGGCGGTCACCCATCCAAGTACTGACCAAGTCCGAGGTTGCTTAACTTCCGAGATAGAACGAGATCGGGTGCTTTCAACCTGGTGTGGTCGTAGTCCAGAACGTCAATGCAAATTCAAACTTTGAGCGATACGACCTCGGATTGTGGAGCACTAAAAACAAAACAAAAAAGTGACTACAACACTTGGTATTCCTAGGCGGTCACCCATCCAAGTACTGATCAAGCCCGAGGTTGCTTAACTTCCGAGATCGAACGAGATCGGGTGCTTTCAACCTGGTGTGGTCGTAGTCCACAACGTCAATGCAAATTCAAACTTTGAGCGATACGACCTCGGATTGTGGAGCACTAAAAACGAAACAAAAAACTGACTACAACACTTGGTATTCCTGGGCGGTCACCCATCCAAGTACTGACCAAGCCCGAGGTTGCTCAACTTAAGAGATCGAACGAGATCGGGTGCTTTCAACCTGGTGTGGTCGTAGTCCACAACGTCAATGCAAATTGAAACTTTGAGCGATACGCCCTCGGATTGTGGAGCACTAAAAACGAAACAAAAAAGTGATCGGGTGCTTTCAACCTGGCGTGGTCGTAGTCCACAACGTTAATGCAAATTCAAAGTTTGATCGATACGACCTCGGATTGTGGAGCACTAAAAAAACAAAAATGTGACTACAACACTTGGTATTCCTAGGCGGTCACCCATCCAAGTACTGACCAAGCCCGAGGTTGCTTAACTTCCGAGATCGAACGAGATCGGGTGCTTTCAACCTGGTGTGGTCGTAGTTAAGAAACTGTCTGCAAATTCAAACTTTGATCGATACGACCTCGGATTGTGGAGCACTAAGAACAAAACGAAAAAGTGACTACAACACTTGGCATTCCTAGGCGGTCACCCATCCAAGCACTGACCAAGCCCGAGGTTGCTTAACTGCCGAGATCGAACGAGATCGGGTGCTTTCAACCTGGTGTGGTCGTAGTCCAGAACGTCAATGCAAATTCAAAGTTTGAGCGATACGCCCTCGGATTGTGAAGCACTAAAAACAAAACAAAAAAGAGACTACAACACTTGGTATTCCTAGGCGGTCACCCATCCAAGTACTGACCAAGCCCGAGGTTGCTTAACTTCCGAGATCGAACGAGATCGGGTGCTTTCAACCTGGTGTGGTCGTAGTCCAGAACGTCAATGCAAATTCAAACTTTGGGCGATACGACCTCGGATTGTGGAGCACTAAAAACAAAACAAAAAAGCGACTACAACACTTGGTATTCCTAGGCGGTCACCCATCCAAGTACTGAACAAGCCCGAGGTTGCTTAACTTCCGAGATCGAACGAGATCGGGTGCTTTCAACCTGGTGTGGTCGCAGTTAAGAACCTGTCTGCAAATTCAAACTTTGATCGATACGACCTCGGATTGTGGAGCACTAAAAACAAAACAAAAAACTGACTACAACACATGGCATTCCTAGGCGGTCACCCATCCAAGCACTGACCAAGCCCGAGGTTGCTTAACTTCCGAGATCGAACGAGATCGGGTGCTTTCAACCTGGTGTGGTCGTAGTCCACAACGTCAATGCAAATTCAAAGTTTGAGCGATACGCCCTCGGATTGTGAAGCACTAAAAACAAAACAAAAAAGTGACTACAACACTTGTTATTCCTAGGCGGTCACCCATCCAAGTACTGACCAAGTCTGAGGTTGCTTAACTTCCGAGATAGAACGAGATCGGGTGCTTTCAACCTGGTGTGGTCGTAGTCCAGAACGTCAATGCAAATTCAAACTTTGAGCGATACGACCTCGGATTGTGGAGCACTAAAAACAAAACAAAAAAGTGACTACAACACTTGGTATTCCTAGGCGGTCACCCATCCAAGTACTGATCAAGCCCGAGGTTGCTTAACTTCCGAGATCGAACGAGATCGGGTGCTTTCAACCTGGTGTGGTCGTAGTCCAGAACGTCAATGCAAATTCAAACTTTGAGCGATACGACCTCGGATTGTGGAGCACTAAAAACAAAACAAAAAAGTGACTACAACACTTGGTATTCCTGGGCGGTCACCCATCCAAGTACTGACCAAGCCCGAGGTTGCTCAACTTAAGAGATCGAACGAGATCGGGTGCTTTCAACCTGGTGTGGTCGTAGTCCACAACGTCAATGCAAATTGAAACTTTGAGCGATACGCCCTCGGATTGTGGAGCACTAAAAACGAAACGAAAAAGTGATCGGGTGCTTTCAACCTGGCGTGGTCGTAGTCCACAACGTTAATGCAAATTCAAACTTTGATCGATACGACCTCGGATTGTGGAGCACTAAAAACAAAACAAAAAACTGACTACAACACATGGCATTCCTAGGCGGTCACCCATCCAAGCACTGACCAAGCCCGAGGTTGCTTAACTTCCGAGATCGAACGAGATCGGGTGCTTTCAACCTGGTGTGGTCGTAGTCCACAACGTCAATGCAAATTCAAAGTTTGAGCGATACGCCCTCGGATTGTGAAGCACTAAAAACAAAACAAAAAAGTGACTACAACACTTGTTATTCCTAGGCGGTCACCCATCCAAGTACTGACCAAGTCCGAGGTTGCTTAACTTCCGAGATAGAACGAGATCGGGTGCTTTCAACCTGGTGTGGTCGTAGTCCAGAACGTCAATGCAAATTCAAACTTTGAGCGATACGACCTCGGATTGTGGAGCACTAAAAACAAAACAAAAAAGTGACTACAACACTTGGTATTCCTAGGCGGTCACCCATCCAAGTACTGATCAAGCCCGAGGTTGCTTAACTTCCGAGATCGAACGAGATCGGGTGCTTTCAACCTGGTGTGGTCGTAGTCCACAACGTCAATGCAAATTCAAACTTTGAGCGATACGACCTCGGATTGTGGAGCACTAAAAACGAAACAAAAAACTGACTACAACACTTGGTATTCCTGGGCGGTCACCCATCCAAGTACTGACCAAGCCCGAGGTTGCTCAACTTAAGAGATCGAACGAGATCGGGTGCTTTCAACCTGGTGTGGTCGTAGTCCACAACGTCAATGCAAATTGAAACTTTGAGCGATACGCCCTCGGATTGTGGAGCACTAAAAACGAAACAAAAAAGTGATCGGGTGCTTTCAACCTGGCGTGGTCGTAGTCCACAACGTTAATGCAAATTCAAAGTTTGATCGATACGACCTCGGATTGTGGAGCACTAAAAAAACAAAAATGTGACTACAACACTTGGTATTCCTAGGCGGTCACCCATCCAAGTACTGACCAAGCCCGAGGTTGCTTAACTTCCGAGATCGAACGAGATCGGGTGCTTTCAACCTGGTGTGGTCGTAGTTAAGAAACTGTCTGCAAATTCAAACTTTGATCGATACGACCTCGGATTGTGGAGCACTAAGAACAAAACGAAAAAGTGACTACAACACTTGGCATTCCTAGGCGGTCACCCATCCAAGCACTGACCAAGCCCGAGGTTGCTTAACTGCCGAGATCGAACGAGATCGGGTGCTTTCAACCTGGTGTGGTCGTAGTCCAGAACGTCAATGCAAATTCAAAGTTTGAGCGATACGCCCTCGGATTGTGAAGCACTAAAAACAAAACAAAAAAGAGACTACAACACTTGGTATTCCTAGGCGGTCACCCATCCAAGTACTGACCAAGCCCGAGGTTGCTTAACTTCCGAGATCGAACGAGATCGGGTGCTTTCAACCTGGTGTGGTCGTAGTCCAGAACGTCAATGCAAATTCAAACTTTGGGCGATACGACCTCGGATTGTGGAGCACTAAAAACAAAACAAAAAAGCGACTACAACACTTGGTATTCCTAGGCGGTCACCCATCCAAGTACTGAACAAGCCCGAGGTTGCTTAACTTCCGAGATCGAACGAGATCGGGTGCTTTCAACCTGGTGTGGTCGCAGTTAAGAACCTGTCTGCAAATTCAAACTTTGATCGATACGACCTCGGATTGTGGAGCACTAAAAACAAAACAAAAAACTGACTACAACACATGGCATTCCTAGGCGGTCACCCATCCAAGCACTGACCAAGCCCGAGGTTGCTTAACTTCCGAGATCGAACGAGATCGGGTGCTTTCAACCTGGTGTGGTCGTAGTCCAGAACGTCAATGCAAATTCAAACTTTGAGCGATACGACCTCGGATTGTGGAGCACTAAAAACAAAACAAAAAAGTGACTACAACACTTGGTATTCCTAGGCGGTCACCCATCCAAGTACTGACCAAGCCCGAGGTTGCTTAACTTCCGAGATCGAACGAGATCGGGTGCTTTCAACCTGTTGTGGTCATAGTCCACAACGTCAATGCAAATTCAAACTTTTGGCGATACGACCTCGGATTCTGGAGCACTAAAAAAACAAAAAAGTGACTACAACACTTGGTATTTCTAGGCGGTCACCCATCCAAGTACTGACCAAGCCCGAGGTTGCTTAACTTCCGAGATCGAACGAGATCGGGTGCTTTCAACCTGGCGCGGTCGTAGTCCACAACGTCAATGCAAATACGCCCTCGGATTGTGAAGCACTAAAAACAAAACGAAAAAGAGACTACAACACTTGGTATTCCTAGGCGGTCACCCATCCAAGTACTGACCAAGCCCGAGGTTGCTTAACTTCCGAGATCGAACGAGATCGGGTGCTTTTAACCTGGTGTGGTCGTAGTTAAGAACCTGTCTGCAAATTTAAACTTTGATCGATACGACCTCGGATTGTGGAGCACTAAAAACAAAACAAAATACTGATTACAACACTTGGCATTCCTAGGCGGTCACCCATCCAAGCACTGACCAAGCCCGAGGTTGCTTAACTGCCGAGATCGAACGAGATTGGGTGCTTTAAACCTGGTGTGGTCGTAGTACACAACGTCAATGCAAATTCAAAGTTTGGGCGATACGCCCTCGGATTGTGGAGCACTAAAAACAAAACAAAAAAGTGACTACAACACTTGGTATTCCTAGGCGGTCACCCATCCAAGTACTGACCAAGCCCGAGGTTGCTTAACTTCCGAGATCGAACGAGATCGGGTGCTTTTAACCTGGTGTGGTCGTAGTTAAGAACCTGTCTGCAAATTTAAACTTTGATCGATACGACCTCGGATTGTGGAGCACTAAAAACAAAACAAAATACTGATTACAACACTTGGCATTCCTAGGCGGTCACCCATCCAAGCACTGACCAAGCCCGAGGTTGCTTAACTGCCGAGATCGAACGAGATTGGGTGCTTTAAACCTGGTGTGGTCGTAGTACACAACGTCAATGCAAATTCAAAGTTTGGGCGATACGCCCTCGGATTGTGAAGCACTAAAAACAAAACAAAAAAGAGACTACAACACTTGGTATTCCTAGGCGGTCACCCATCCAAGTACTGACCAAGCCCGAGGTTGCTTAACTTCCGAGATCAAACGAGATCGGTTGCTTTCAACCTGGTGTCGTTGTAGTCCAGACCGTCAAGGCAAATTCAAACTTTGAGTGATACGACCTCGGAATGTGGAGCACTAACAGTGAATACAACACTTGGTATTCCTAGGCGGTCACCCATCCAAGTATTGACCAAGCCCGAGGTTGCTTAACTTCCGAGATCGGGTGCTTTCAACACGGTGTGGTCGTAGTCCACAACGTCAATGCAAATTGAAACTATGAGCGATACGACATTGGATTGTGGAGCACTAAAAACAAAACAAAAAAGAGACTACAACACTTGGTATTCCTAGGCGGTCACCCATCCAAGTACTGACCAAGCCCGAGGATGCTTAACTTCCGAGATCAAACGAGATCGGGTGCTTTCAACCTGGTGTGGTCGTAGTCCACAACGTCAATGCAAATTCAAACTTTGAGCGATACGCCCTCGGATTGTGGAGCACTAAAAACAAAACAAAAAAGTGACTACAACACTTGGTATTCCTAGGCGGTCACCCATCCAAGTACTGACCAAGCCCGAGGTTGCTCAACTTGAGAGATCGAACGAGATCGGGTGCTTTCAACCTGGTGTGGTCGTAGTCCACAACGTCAATGCAAATTGAAACTTTGAGCGATACGCCCTCGGATTGTGGAGCACTAAAGAAAACAAACAAAAAAAGTGACCACAACACGTGGTATTCCTAGGCGGACAAAAATCCAAGTAATGACCAAGCCTAAGGTTGCTTAACTTCCGAGATCGAACGAGATCGGGTGCTTTCAACCTGGTGTGGTCGTAGTCCAGAACCTCAATGCAAATTCAAACTTTGGGCGATACGACCTCGGATTGTGGAGCACTAAAAACAAAACAAAAAAGCGACTACAACACTTGGTATTCCTAGGCGGTCACCCATCCAAGTACTGAACAAGCCCGAGGTTGCTTAACTTCCGAGATCGAACGAGATCGGGTGCTTTCAACCTGGTGTGGTCGCAGTTAAGAACCTGTCTGCAAATTCAAACTTTGATCGATACGACCTCGGATTGTGGAGCACTAAAAACAAAACAAAAAACTGACTACAACACATGGCATTCCTAGGCGGTCACCCATCCAAGCACTGACCAAGCCCGAGGTTGCTTAACTTCCGAGATCGAACGAGATCGGGTGCTTTCAACCTGGTGTGGTCGTAGTCCACAACGTCAATGCAAATTCAAAGTTTGAGCGATACGCCCTCGGATTGTGAAGCACTAAAAACAAAACAAAAAAGTGACTACAACACTTGTTATTCCTAGGCGGTCACCCATCCAAGTACTGACCAAGTCTGAGGTTGCTTAACTTCCGAGATAGAACGAGATCGGGTGCTTTCAACCTGGTGTGGTCGTAGTCCAGAACGTCAATGCAAATTCAAACTTTGAGCGATACGACCTCGGATTGTGGAGCACTAAAAACAAAACAAAAAAGTGACTACAACACTTGGTATTCCTAGGCGGTCACCCATCCAAGTACTGATCAAGCCCGAGGTTGCTTAACTTCCGAGATCGAACGAGATCGGGTGCTTTCAACCTGGTGTGGTCGTAGTCCACAACGTCAATGCAAATTCAAACTTTGAGCGATACGACCTCGGATTGTGGAGCACTAAAAACGAAACAAAAAACTGACTACAACACTTGGTATTCCTGGGCGGTCACCCATCCAAGTACTGACCAAGCCCGAGGTTGCTCAACTTAAGAGATCGAACGAGATCGGGTGCTTTCAACCTGGTGTGGTCGTAGTCCACAACGTCAATGCAAATTGAAACTTTGAGCGATACGCCCTCGGATTGTGGAGCACTAAAAACGAAACGAAAAAGTGATCGGGTGCTTTCAACCTGGCGTGGTCGTAGTCCACAACGTTAATGCAAATTCAAACTTTGATCGATACGACCTCGGATTGTGGAGCACTAAAAACAAAACAAAAAACTGACTACAACACATGGCATTCCTAGGCGGTCACCCATCCAAGCACTGACCAAGCCCGAGGTTGCTTAACTTCCGAGATCGAACGAGATCGGGTGCTTTCAACCTGGTGTGGTCGTAGTCCACAACGTCAATGCAAATTCAAAGTTTGAGCGATACGCCCTCGGATTGTGAAGCACTAAAAACAAAACAAAAAAGTGACTACAACACTTGTTATTCCTAGGCGGTCACCCATCCAAGTACTGACCAAGTCCGAGGTTGCTTAACTTCCGAGATAGAACGAGATCGG
The DNA here is from genome assembly GCF_965637545.1 of Phallusia mammillata. Lineage (NCBI taxonomy): Eukaryota > Metazoa > Chordata > Ascidiacea > Phlebobranchia > Ascidiidae > Phallusia > Phallusia mammillata. The sequence continues at coordinate 18,511,399 of NC_137252.1, read as the reverse complement.
GTGCTTTCAACCTGGTGTGGTCGTAGTCCAGAACGTCAATGCAAATTCAAACTTTGAGCGATACGACCTCGGATTGTGGAGCACTAAAAACAAAACAAAAAAGTGACTACAACACTTGGTATTCCTAGGCGGTCACCCATCCAAGTACTGATCAAGCCCGAGGTTGCTTAACTTCCGAGATCGAACGAGATCGGGTGCTTTCAACCTGGTGTGGTCGTAGTCCACAACGTCAATGCAAATTCAAACTTTGAGCGATACGACCTCGGATTGTGGAGCACTAAAAACGAAACAAAAAACTGACTACAACACTTGGTATTCCTGGGCGGTCACCCATCCAAGTACTGACCAAGCCCGAGGTTGCTCAACTTAAGAGATCGAACGAGATCGGGTGCTTTCAACCTGGTGTGGTCGTAGTCCACAACGTCAATGCAAATTGAAACTTTGAGCGATACGCCCTCGGATTGTGGAGCACTAAAAACGAAACAAAAAAGTGATCGGGTGCTTTCAACCTGGCGTGGTCGTAGTCCACAACGTTAATGCAAATTCAAAGTTTGATCGATACGACCTCGGATTGTGGAGCACTAAAAAAACAAAAATGTGACTACAACACTTGGTATTCCTAGGCGGTCACCCATCCAAGTACTGACCAAGCCCGAGGTTGCTTAACTTCCGAGATCGAACGAGATCGGGTGCTTTCAACCTGGTGTGGTCGTAGTTAAGAAACTGTCTGCAAATTCAAACTTTGATCGATACGACCTCGGATTGTGGAGCACTAAGAACAAAACGAAAAAGTGACTACAACACTTGGCATTCCTAGGCGGTCACCCATCCAAGCACTGACCAAGCCCGAGGTTGCTTAACTGCCGAGATCGAACGAGATCGGGTGCTTTCAACCTGGTGTGGTCGTAGTCCAGAACGTCAATGCAAATTCAAAGTTTGAGCGATACGCCCTCGGATTGTGAAGCACTAAAAACAAAACAAAAAAGAGACTACAACACTTGGTATTCCTAGGCGGTCACCCATCCAAGTACTGACCAAGCCCGAGGTTGCTTAACTTCCGAGATCGAACGAGATCGGGTGCTTTCAACCTGGTGTGGTCGTAGTCCAGAACCTCAATGCAAATTCAAACTTTGGGCGATACGACCTCGGATTGTGGAGCACTAAAAACAAAACAAAAAAGCGACTACAACACTTGGTATTCCTAGGCGGTCACCCATCCAAGTACTGAACAAGCCCGAGGTTGCTTAACTTCCGAGATCGAACGAGATCGGGTGCTTTCAACCTGGTGTGGTCGCAGTTAAGAACCTGTCTGCAAATTCAAACTTTGATCGATACGACCTCGGATTGTGGAGCACTAAAAACAAAACAAAAAACTGACTACAACACATGGCATTCCTAGGCGGTCACCCATCCAAGCACTGACCAAGCCCGAGGTTGCTTAACTTCCGAGATCGAACGAGATCGGGTGCTTTCAACCTGGTGTGGTCGTAGTCCAGAACGTCAATGCAAATTCAAACTTTGAGCGATACGACCTCGGATTGTGGAGCACTAAAAACAAAACAAAAAAGTGACTACAACACTTGGTATTCCTAGGCGGTCACCCATCCAAGTACTGACCAAGCCCGAGGTTGCTTAACTTCCGAGATCGAACGAGATCGGGTGCTTTCAACCTGGTGTGGTCATAGTCCACAACGTCAATGCAAATTCAAACTTTTGGCGATACGACCTCGGATTCTGGAGCACTAAAAAAACAAAAAAGTGACTACAACACTTGGTATTTCTAGGCGGTCACCCATCCAAGTACTGACCAAGCCCGAGGTTGCTTAACTTCCGAGATCGAACGAGATCGGGTGCTTTCAACCTGGCGCGGTCGTAGTCCACAACGTCAATGCAAATACGCCCTCGGATTGTGAAGCACTAAAAACAAAACGAAAAAGAGACTACAACACTTGGTATTCCTAGGCGGTCACCCATCCAAGTACTGACCAAGCCCGAGGTTGCTTAACTTCCGAGATCGAACGAGATCGGGTGCTTTTAACCTGGTGTGGTCGTAGTTAAGAACCTGTCTGCAAATTTAAACTTTGGTCGATACGACCTCGGATTGTGGAGCACTAAAAACAAAACAAAATACTGATTACAACACTTGGCATTCCTAGGCGGTCACCCATCCAAGCACTGACCAAGCCCGAGGTTGCTTAACTGCCGAGATCGAACGAGATTGGGTGCTTTAAACCTGGTGTGGTCGTAGTACACAACGTCAATGCAAATTCAAAGTTTGGGCGATACGCCCTCGGATTGTGGAGCACTAAAAACAAAACAAAAAAGTGACTACAACACTTGGTATTCCTAGGCGGTCACCCATCCAAGTACTGACCAAGCCCGAGGTTGCTTAACTTCCGAGATCGAACGAGATCGGGTGCTTTTAACCTGGTGTGGTCGTAGTTAAGAACCTGTCTGCAAATTTAAACTTTGATCGATACGACCTCGGATTGTGGAGCACTAAAAACAAAACAAAATACTGATTACAACACTTGGCATTCCTAGGCGGTCACCCATCCAAGCACTGACCAAGCCCGAGGTTGCTTAACTGCCGAGATCGAACGAGATTGGGTGCTTTAAACCTGGTGTGGTCGTAGTACACAACGTCAATGCAAATTCAAAGTTTGGGCGATACGCCCTCGGATTGTGAAGCACTAAAAACAAAACAAAAAAGAGACTACAACACTTGGTATTCCTAGGCGGTCACCCATCCAAGTACTGACCAAGCCCGAGGTTGCTTAACTTCCGAGATCAAACGAGATCGGTTGCTTTCAACCTGGTGTCGTTGTAGTCCAGACCGTCAAGGCAAATTCAAACTTTGAGTGATACGACCTCGGAATGTGGAGCACTAACAGTGAATACAACACTTGGTATTCCTAGGCGGTCACCCATCCAAGTATTGACCAAGCCCGAGGTTGCTTAACTTCCGAGATCGGGTGCTTTCAACACGGTGTGGTCGTAGTCCACAACGTCAATGCAAATTGAAACTATGAGCGATACGACATTGGATTGTGGAGCACTAAAAACAAAACAAAAAAGAGACTACAACACTTGGTATTCCTAGGCGGTCACCCATCCAAGTACTGACCAACCCCGAGGATGCTTAACTTCCGAGATCAAACGAGATCGGGTGCTTTCAACCTGGTGTGGTCGTAGTCCACAACGTCAATGCAAATTCAAACTTTGAGCGATACGCCCTCGGATTGTGGAGCACTAAAAACAAAACAAAAAAGTGACTACAACACTTGGTATTCCTAGGCGGTCACCCATCCAAGTACTGACCAAGCCCGAGGTTGCTCAACTTGAGAGATCGAACGAGATCGGGTGCTTTCAACCTGGTGTGGTCGTAGTCCACAACGTCAATGCAAATTGAAACTTTGAGCGATACGCCCTCGGATTGTGGAGCACTAAAGAAAACAAACAAAAAAAGTGACCACAACACGTGGTATTCCTAGGCGGACACAAATCCAAGTAATGACCAAGCCTAAGGTTGCGTAACTTCCGAGATCGAACGAGATCGGGTGCCTTCCACTTGGTGTGGTCGTAATCCACAACGTCACTGCAAATTCAAACTTTGAGCGATACGACCTCGGATTGTGGAGCACTAAAAACAAAACAAAAAAGTGACTACAACACTTGGTATTCCTAGGCGGTCACCCATCCAAGTACTGACCAAGCCCGAGGTTGCTTAACTTCCGAGATCGAACGAGATCGGGTGCTTTCAACCTGGTGTGGTTGTAGTGCAGACCGTCAAGGCAAATTCAAACTTTGAGTGATACGACCTCGGATTGTGGAGCACTAAAAACAAAACAAAAAAGTGACTACAACAATTGGTATTCGTAGGCGGTCACCCATCCAAGTACTGACCAAGCCCGAGGTTGCTTAACTTCCGAGATCGAACGAGATCGGGTGCTTTCAATCTGGTGTGGTCGTAGTCCACAACGTCAATGCAAATTGAAACTATGAGCGATACGACCTCGGATTGTGAAGCACTAAAAACAAAACCAAAAAGAGACTACAACACTTGGTATTCCTAGGCGGTCACCCAACCTATCCAAGTACTGACCAAGCCAAAGGATGCATAACTTCCGAGATCGAACGAGATCGGGTGCTTTCAACCTGGTGTGGTCGTAGTTGAGAAACTGTCTGCAAATTCAAACTTTGATCGATACGACCTCGGATTGTGGAGCACTAAAAACAAAACGAAAAAGTGACTACAACACTTGGTATTCCTAGGCGGTCACCCATCCAAGTACTGACCAAGCCTGAGGTTGCTCAACTTGAGAGATCGAACGAGATCGGGTGCTTTCAACCTGGTGTGGTCGTAGTCCACAACGTCAATGCAAATTCAAACTTTGAGCGATACGCCCTCGGATTGTGGAGCACTAAAAACAAAACAAAAAAGTGACTACAACACTTGGTATTCCTAGGCGGTCACCCATCCAAGTACTGATCAAGCCCGAGGGTGCTTAACTTCCGAGATCGAACGAGATCGGGTGCTTTCAACCTGGTGTGGTCGTAGTCCAGAACCTCAATGCAAATTCAAACTTTGGGCGATACGACCTCGGATTGTGGAGCACTAAAAACAAAACAAAAAAGTGACTACAACACTTGGTATTCCTAGGCGGTCACCCATCCAAGTACTGACCAAGCCCGAGGTTGCTTAACTTCCGAGATCGGGTGCTTTCAATCTGGTGTACCACAACGTCAATGCAAATTGAAACTTTGAGCGATACGACCTCGGATTGTGAAGCACTAAAACCAAAACAAAAAAGAGACTACAACACTTGGTATTCCTAGGCGGTCACCCATCCAAGTACTGACCAAGCCCGAGGATGCTTAACTTCCGAGATCGAACGAGATCGGGTGCTTTCAACCTGGTGTGGTCGTAGTTAAGAAACTGTCTGCAAATTCAAACTTTGATCGATACGACCTCGGATTGTGGAGCACTAAAAACAAAACGAAAAAGTGACTACAACACTTGGTATTCCTAGGCGGTCACCCATCCAAGTACTGACCAAGCCCGAGGTTGCTCAACTTGAGAGATCGAACGAGATCGGGTGCTTTCAACCCGGTGTGGTCGTAGTCCACAACGTCAATGCAAATTGAAACTATGAGCGATACGACATTGGATTGTGGAGCACTAAAAACAAAACAAAAAAGTGACTACAACACTTGGTATTCCTAGGCGGTCACCCATCCAAGTACTGACCAAGCCCGAGGTTGCTTAACTTCCGAGATCGGGTGCTTTCAATCTGGTGTACCACAACGTCAATGCAAATTGAAACTTTGAGCGATACGACCTCGGATTGTGAAGCACTAAAACCAAAACAAAAAAGAGACTACAACACTTGGTATTCCTAGGCGGTCACCCATCCAAGTACTGACCAAGCCCGAGGATGCTTAACTTCCGAGATCGAACGAGATCGGGTGCTTTCAACCTGGTGTGGTCGTAGTTAAGAAACTGTCTGCAAATTCAAACTTTGATCGATACGACCTCGGATTGTGGAGCACTAAAAACAAAACGAAAAAGTGACTACAACACTTGGTATTCCTAGGCGGTCACCCATCCAAGTACTGACCAAGCCCGAGGTTGCTCAACTTGAGAGATCGAACGAGATCGGGTGCTTTCAACCCGGTGTGGTCGTAGTCCACAACGTCAATGCAAATTGAAACTATGAGCGATACGACATTGGATTGTGGAGCACTAAAAACAAAACGAAAAAGTGACTACAACACTTGGTATTCCTAGGCGGTCACCCATCCAAGTACTGATCAAGCCCGAGGTTGCTTAACTTCCGAGATCGAACGAGATCGGGTGCTTTCAACCTGGTGTGGTCGTAGTCCACAACGTCAATGCAAATTCAAACTTTGAGCGATACGACCTCGGATTGTGGAGCACTAAAAACGAAACAAAAAACTGACTACAACACTTGGTATTCCTGGGCGGTCACCCATCCAAGTACTGACCAAGCCCGAGGTTGCTCAACTTAAGAGATCGAACGAGATCGGGTGCTTTCAACCTGGTGTGGTCGTAGTCCACAACGTCAATGCAAATTGAAACTTTGAGCGATACGCCCTCGGATTGTGGAGCACTAAAAACGAAACGAAAAAGTGATCGGGTGCTTTCAACCTGGCGTGGTCGTAGTCCACAACGTTAATGCAAATTCAAAGTTTGATCGATACGACCTCGGATTGTGGAGCACTAAAAAAACAAAAATGTGACTACAACACTTGGTATTCCTAGGCGGTCACCCATCCAAGTACTGACCAAGCCCGAGGTTGCTTAACTTCCGAGATCGAACGAGATCGGGTGCTTTCAACCTGGTGTGGTCGTAGTTAAGAAACTGTCTGCAAATTCAAACTTTGATCGATACGACCTCGGATTGTGGAGCACTAAGAACAAAACGAAAAAGTGACTACAACACTTGGCATTCCTAGGCGGTCACCCATCCAAGCACTGACCAAGCCCGAGGTTGCTTAACTGCCGAGATCGAACGAGATCGGGTGCTTTCAACCTGGTGTGGTCGTAGTCCAGAACGTCAATGCAAATTCAAAGTTTGAGCGATACGCCCTCGGATTGTGAAGCACTAAAAACAAAACAAAAAAGAGACTACAACACTTGGTATTCCTAGGCGGTCACCCATCCAAGTACTGACCAAGCCCGAGGTTGCTTAACTTCCGAGATCGAACGAGATCGGGTGCTTTCAACCTGGTGTGGTCGTAGTCCAGAACCTCAATGCAAATTCAAACTTTGGGCGATACGACCTCGGATTGTGGAGCACTAAAAACAAAACAAAAAAGTGACTACAACACTTGGTATTCCTAGGCGGTCACCCATCCAAGTACTGAACAAGCCCGAGGTTGCTTAACTTCCGAGATCGAACGAGATCGGGTGCTTTCAACCTGGTGTGGTCGCAGTTAAGAACCTGTCTGCAAATTCAAACTTTGATCGATACGACCTCGGATTGTGGAGCACTAAAAACAAAACAAAAAACTGACTACAACACATGGCATTCCTAGGCGGTCACCCATCCAAGCACTGACCAAGCCCGAGGTTGCTTAACTTCCGAGATCGAACGAGATCGGGTGCTTTCAACCTGGTGTGGTCGTAGTCCACAACGTCAATGCAAATTCAAAGTTTGAGCGATACGCCCTCGGATTGTGAAGCACTAAAAACAAAACAAAAAAGTGACTACAACACTTGTTATTCCTAGGCGGTCACCCATCCAAGTACTGACCAAGTCCGAGGTTGCTTAACTTCCGAGATAGAACGAGATCGGGTGCTTTCAACCTGGTGTGGTCGTAGTCCAGAACGTCAATGCAAATTGAAACTTTGAGCGATACGACCTCGGATTGTGGAGCACTAAAAACAAAACAAAAAAGTGACTACAACACTTGGTATTCCTAGGCGGTCACCCATCCAAGTACTGATCAAGCCCGAGGTTGCTTAACTTCCGAGATCGAACGAGATCGGGTGCTTTCAACCTGGTGTGGTCGTAGTCCACAACGTCAATGCAAATTCAAACTTTGAGCGATACGACCTCGGATTGTGGAGCACTAAAAACGAAACAAAAAACTGACTACAACACTTGGTATTCCTGGGCGGTCACCCATCCAAGTACTGACCAAGCCCGAGGTTGCTCAACTTAAGAGATCGAACGAGATCGGGTGCTTTCAACCTGGTGTGGTCGTAGTCCACAACGTCAATGCAAATTGAAACTTTGAGCGATACGCCCTCGGATTGTGGAGCACTAAAAACGAAACGAAAAAGTGATCGGGTGCTTTCAACCTGGCGTGGTCGTAGTCCACAACGTTAATGCAAATTCAAACTTTGATCGATACGACCTCGGATTGTGGAGCACTAAAAAAACAAAAATGTGACTACAACACTTGGTATTCCTAGGCGGTCACCCATCCAAGTACTGACCAAGCCCGAGGTTGCTTAACTTCCGAGATCGAACGAGATCGGGTGCTTTCAACCTGGTGTGGTCGTAGTTAAGAAACTGTCTGCAAATTCAAACTTTGATCGATACGACCTCGGATTGTGGAGCACTAAGAACAAAACGAAAAAGTGACTACAACACTTGGCATTCCTAGGCGGTCACCCATCCAAGCACTGACCAAGCCCGAGGTTGCTTAACTGCCGAGATCGAACGAGATCGGGTGCTTTCAACCTGGTGTGGTCGTAGTCCAGAACGTCAATGCAAATTCAAAGTTTGAGCGATACGCCCTCGGATTGTGAAGCACTAAAAACAAAACAAAAAAGAGACTACAACACTTGGTATTCCTAGGCGGTCACCCATCCAAGTACTGACCAAGCCCGAGGTTGCTTAACTTCCGAGATCGAACGAGATCGGGTGCTTTCAACCTGGTGTGGTCGTAGTCCAGAACCTCAATGCAAATTCAAACTTTGGGCGATACGACCTCGGATTGTGGAGCACTAAAAACAAAACAAAAAAGTGACTACAACACTTGGTATTCCTAGGCGGTCACCCATCCAAGTACTGAACAAGCCCGAGGTTGCTTAACTTCCGAGATCGAACGAGATCGGGTGCTTTCAACCTGGTGTGGTCGCAGTTAAGAACCTGTCTGCAAATTCAAACTTTGATCGATACGACCTCGGATTGTGGAGCACTAAAAACAAAACAAAAAACTGACTACAACACATGGCATTCCTAGGCGGTCACCCATCCAAGCACTGACCAAGCCCGAGGTTGCTTAACTTCCGAGATCGAACGAGATCGGGTGCTTTCAACCTGGTGTGGTCGTAGTCCACAACGTCAATGCAAATTCAAAGTTTGAGCGATACGCCCTCGGATTGTGAAGCACTAAAAACAAAACAAAAAAGTGACTACAACACTTGTTATTCCTAGGCGGTCACCCATCCAAGTACTGACCAAGTCCGAGGTTGCTTAACTTCCGAGATAGAACGAGATCGGGTGCTTTCAACCTGGTGTGGTCGTAGTCCAGAACGTCAATGCAAATTCAAACTTTGAGCGATACGACCTCGGATTGTGGAGCACTAAAAACCAAACAAAAAAGTGACTACAACACTTGGTATTCCTAGGCGGTCACCCATCCAAGTACTGATCAAGCCCGAGGTTGCTTAACTTCCGAGATCGAACGAGATCGGGTGCTTTCAACCTGGTGTGGTCGTAGTCCACAACGTCAATGCAAATTCAAACTTTGAGCGATACGACCTCGGATTGTGGAGCACTAAAAACGAAACAAAAAACTGACTACAACACTTGGTATTCCTGGGCGGTCACCCATCCCAGTACTGACCAAGCCCGAGGTTGCTCAACTTAAGAGATCGAACGAGATCGGGTGCTTTCAACCTGGTGTGGTCGTAGTCCACAACGTCAATGCAAATTGAAACTTTGAGCGATACGCCCTCGGATTGTGGAGCACTAAAAACGAAACGAAAAAGTGATCGGGTGCTTTCAACCTGGCGTGGTCGTAGTCCACAACGTTAATGCAAATTCAAACTTTGATCGATACGACCTCGGATTGTGGAGCACTAAAAACAAAACAAAAAACTGACTACAACACATGGCATTCCTAGGCGGTCACCCATCCAAGCACTGACCAAGCCCGAGGTTGCTTAACTTCCGAGATCGAACGAGATCGGGTGCTTTCAACCTGGTGTGGTCGTAGTCCACAACGTCAATGCAAATTCAAAGTTTGAGCGATACGCCCTCGGATTGTGAAGCACTAAAAACAAAACAAAAAAGTGACTACAACACTTGTTATTCCTAGGCGGTCACCCATCCAAGTACTGACCAAGTCCGAGGTTGCTTAACTTCCGAGATAGAACGAGATCGGGTGCTTTCAACCTGGTGTGGTCGTAGTCCAGAACGTCAATGCAAATTCAAACTTTGAGCGATACGACCTCGGATTGTGGAGCACTAAAAACAAAACAAAAAAGTGACTACAACACTTGGTATTCCTAGGCGGTCACCCATCCAAGTACTGATCAAGCCCGAGGTTGCTTAACTTCCGAGATCGAACGAGATCGGGTGCTTTCAACCTGGTGTGGTCGTAGTCCACAACGTCAATGCAAATTCAAACTTTGAGCGATACGACCTCGGATTGTGGAGCACTAAAAACGAAACAAAAAACTGACTACAACACTTGGTATTCCTGGGCGGTCACCCATCCAAGTACTGACCAAGCCCGAGGTTGCTCAACTTAAGAGATCGAACGAGATCGGGTGCTTTCAACCTGGTGTGGTCGTAGTCCACAACGTCAATGCAAATTGAAACTTTGAGCGATACGCCCTCGGATTGTGGAGCACTAAAAACGAAACAAAAAAGTGATCGGGTGCTTTCAACCTGGCGTGGTCGTAGTCCACAACGTTAATGCAAATTCAAAGTTTGATCGATACGACCTCGGATTGTGGAGCACTAAAAAAACAAAAATGTGACTACAACACTTGGTATTCCTAGGCGGTCACCCATCCAAGTACTGACCAAGCCCGAGGTTGCTTAACTTCCGAGATCGAACGAGATCGGGTGCTTTCAACCTGGTGTGGTCGTAGTTAAGAAACTGTCTGCAAATTCAAACTTTGATCGATACGACCTCGGATTGTGGAGCACTAAGAACAAAACGAAAAAGTGACTACAACACTTGGCATTCCTAGGCGGTCACCCATCCAAGCACTGACCAAGCCCGAGGTTGCTTAACTGCCGAGATCGAACGAGATCGGGTGCTTTCAACCTGGTGTGGTCGTAGTCCAGAACGTCAATGCAAATTCAAAGTTTGAGCGATACGCCCTCGGATTGTGAAGCACTAAAAACAAAACAAAAAAGAGACTACAACACTTGGTATTCCTAGGCGGTCACCCATCCAAGTACTGACCAAGCCCGAGGTTGCTTAACTTCCGAGATCGAACGAGATCGGGTGCTTTCAACCTGGTGTGGTCGTAGTCCAGAACCTCAATGCAAATTCAAACTTTGGGCGATACGACCTCGGATTGTGGAGCACTAAAAACAAAACAAAAAAGCGACTACAACACTTGGTATTCCTAGGCGGTCACCCATCCAAGTACTGACCAAGCCCGAGGTTGCTTAACTTCCGAGATCGAACGAGATCGGGTGCTTTCAACCTGGTGTGGTCGCAGTTAAGAACCTGTCTGCAAATTCAAACTTTGATCGATACGACCTCGGATTGTGGAGCACTAAAAACAAAACAAAAAACTGACTACAACACATGGCATTCCTAGGCGGTCACCCATCCAAGCACTGACCAAGCCCGAGGTTGCTTAACTTCCGAGATCGAACGAGATCGGGTGCTTTCAACCTGGTGTGGTCGTAGTCCAGAACGTCAATGCAAATTCAAACTTTGAGCGATACGACCTCGGATTGTGGAGCACTAAAAACAAAACAAAAAAGTGACTACAACACTTGGTATTCCTAGGCGGTCACCCATCCAAGTACTGACCAAGCCCGAGGTTGCTTAACTTCCGAGATCGAACGAGATCGGGTGCTTTCAACCTGGTGTGGTCGTAGTCCACAACGTCAATGCAAATTCAAACTTTTGGCGATACGACCTCGGATTCTGGAGCACTAAAAAAACAAAAAAGTGACTACAACACTTGGTATTTCTAGGCGGTCACCCATCCAAGTACTGACCAAGCCCGAGGTTGCTTAACTTCCGAGATCGAACGAGATCGGGTGCTTTCAACCTGGCGCGGTCGTAGTCCACAACGTCAATGCAAATACGCCCTCGGATTGTGAAGCACTAAAAACAAAACGAAAAAGAGACTACAACACTTGGTATTCCTAGGCGGTCACCCATCCAAGTACTGACCAAGCCCGAGGTTGCTTAACTTCCGAGATCGAACGAGATCGGGTGCTTTTAACCTGGTGTGGTCGTAGTTAAGAACCTGTCTGCAAATTTAAACTTTGATCGATACGACCTCGGATTGTGGAGCACTAAAAACAAAACAAAATACTGATTACAACACTTGGCATTCCTAGGCGGTCACCCATCCAAGCACTGACCAAGCCCGAGGTTGCTTAACTGCCGAGATCGAACGAGATTGGGTGCTTTAAACCTGGTGTGGTCGTAGTACACAACGTCAATGCAAATTCAAAGTTTGGGCGATACGCCCTCGGATTGTGGAGCACTAAAAACAAAACAAAAAAGTGACTACAACACTTGGTATTCCTAGGCGGTCACCCATCCAAGTACTGACCAAGCCCGAGGTTGCTTAACTTCCGAGATCGAACGAGATCGGGTGCTTTTAACCTGGTGTGGTCGTAGTTAAGAACCTGTCTGCAAATTTAAACTTTGATCGATACGACCTCGGATTGTGGAGCACTAAAAACAAAACAAAATACTGATTACAACACTTGGCATTCCTAGGCGGTCACCCATCCAAGCACTGACCAAGCCCGAGGTTGCTTAACTGCCGAGATCGAACGAGATTGGGTGCTTTAAACCTGGTGTGGTCGTAGTACACAACGTCAATGCAAATTCAAAGTTTGGGCGATACGCCCTCGGATTGTGAAGCACTAAAAACAAAACAAAAAAGAGACTACAACACTTGGTATTCCTAGGCGGTCACCCATCCAAGTACTGACCAAGCCCGAGGTTGCTTAACTTCCGAGATCAAACGAGATCGGTTGCTTTCAACCTGGTGTCGTTGTAGTCCAGACCGTCAAGGCAAATTCAAACTTTGAGTGATACGACCTCGGAATGTGGAGCACTAACAGTGAATACAACACTTGGTATTCCTAGGCGGTCACCCATCCAAGTATTGACCAAGCCCGAGGTTGCTTAACTTCCGAGATCGGGTGCTTTCAACACGGTGTGGTCGTAGTCCACAACGTCAATGCAAATTGAAACTATGAGCGATACGACATTGGATTGTGGAGCACTAAAAACAAAACAAAAAAGAGACTACAACACTTGGTATTCCTAGGCGGTCACCCATCCAAGTACTGACCAAGCCCGAGGATGCTTAACTTCCGAGATCAAACGAGATCGGGTGCTTTCAACCTGGTGTGGTCGTAGTCCACAACGTCAATGCAAATTCAAACTTTGAGCGATACGCCCTCGGATTGTGGAGCACTAAAAACAAAACAAAAAAGTGACTACAACACTTGGTATTCCTAGGCGGTCACCCATCCAAGTACTGACCAAGCCCGAGGTTGCTCAACTTGAGAGATCGAACGAGATCGGGTGCTTTCAACCTGGTGTGGTCGTAGTCCACAACGTCAATGCAAATTGAAACTTTGAGCGATACGCCCTCGGATTGTGGAGCACTAAAGAAAACAAACAAAAAAAGTGACCACAACACGTGGTATTCCTAGGCGGACACAAATCCAAGTAATGACCAAGCCTAAGGTTGCGTAACTTCCGAGATCGAACGAGATCGGGTGCCTTCCACCTGGTGTGGTCGTAATCCACAACGTCACTGCAAATTCAAACTTTGAGCGATACGACCTCGGATTGTGGAGCACTAAAAACAAAACAAAAAAGTGACTACAACACTTGGTATTCCTAGGCGGTCACCCATCCAAGTACTGACCAAGCCCGAGGTTGCTTAACTTCCGTGATCGAACGAGATCGGGTGCTTTCAACCTGGTGTGGTTGTAGTGCAGACCGTCAAGGCAAATTCAAACTTTGAGTGATACGACCTCGGATTGTGGAGCACTAAAAACAAAACAAAAAAGTGACTACAACAATTGGTATTCGTAGGCGGTCACCCATCCAAGTACTGACCAAGCCCGAGGTTGCTTAACTGCCGAGATCGAACGAGATCGGGTGCTTTCAATCTGGTGTGGTCGTAGTCCACAACGTCAATGCAAATTGAAACTATGAGCGATACGACCTCGGATTGTGAAGCACTAAAAACAAAACAAAAAAGAGACTACAACACTTGGTATTCCTAGGCGGTCACCCAACCCATCCAAGTACTGACCAAGCCCGAGGATGCATAACTTCCGAGATCGAACGAGATCGGGTGCTTACCTGGTGTGGTCGTAGTTAAGAAACTGTCTGCAAATTCAAACTTTGATCGATACGACCTCGGATTGTGGAGCACTAAAAACAAAACGAAAAAGTGACTACAACACTTGGTATTCCTAGGCGGTCACCCATCCAAGTACTGACCAAGCCCGAGGTTGCTCAACTTGAGAGATCGAACGAGATCGGGTGCTTTCAACCTGGTGTGGTCGTAGTCCACAACGTCAATGCAAATTGAAACTTTGAGCGATACGCCCTCGGATTGTGGAGCACTAAAAACAAAACAAAAAAGTGACTACAACACTTGGTATTCCTAGGCGGTCACCCATCCAAGTACTGATCAAGCCCGAGGCTGCTTAACTTCCGAGATCGAACGAGATCGGGTGCTTTCAACCTGGTGTGGTCGTAGTCCACAACGTCAATGCAAATTCAAACTTTGGGCGATACGACCTCGGATTGTGGAGCACTAAAAACGAAACAAAAAAGTGACTACAACACTTGGTATTCGTAGGCGGTCACCCATCCAAGTACTGACCAAGCCCGAGGTTGCTCAACTTAAGAGATCGAACGAGATCGGATGCTTTCAACCTGGTGTGGTCGTAGTCCACAACGTCAATGCAAATTGAAACTTTGAGCGATACGCCCTCGGATTGTGGAGCACTAAAAACGAAACGAAAAAGTGACTACAACACTTGGTATTCCTAGGCGGTCACCCATCCAAGTACTGACCAAGCCCGAGGTTGCTTAACTTCCGAGATCGAACGAGATCGGGTGCTTTCAACCTGGTGTGGTCGTAGTCCAGAACCTCAATGCAAATTCAAACTTTGGGCGATACGACCTCGGATTGTGGAGCACTAAAAACAAAACAAAAAAGTGACTACAACACTTGGTATTCCTAGGCGGTCACCCATCCAAGTACTGACCAAGCCCGAGGTTGCTTAACTTCCGAGATCGAACGAGATCGGGTGCTTTCAACCTGGTGTGGTCGTAGTTAAGAACCTGTCTGCAAATTCAAACTTTGATCGATACGACCTCGGATTGTGGAGCACTAAAAACAAAACAAAATACTGACTACAACACTTGGCATTCCTAGGCGGTCACCCATCCAAGCACTGACCAAGCCCGAGGTTGCTTAACTGCCGAGATCGAACGAGATCGGGTGCTTTCAACCTGGTGTGGTCGTAGTCCACAACGTCAATGCAAATTCAAACTTTGGGCGATACGCCCTCGGATTGTGAAGCATTAAAACAAAACAAAAAAGAGACTACAACACTTGGTATTCCTAGGCGGTCACCCATCCAAGTACTGACCGAGCCCGAGGTTGCTTAACTTCCGAGATCAAACGAGATCGGTTGCTTTCAACCTGGTGTGGTTGTAGTCCAGACCGTCAAGGCAAATTCAAACTTTGAGTGATACGACCTCGGAATGTGGAGCACTAAAAACAAAACAAAAAAGTGACTACAACACTTGGTATTCCTAGGCGGTCACCCATCCAAGTATTGACCAAGCCCGAGGTTGCTTAACTTCCGAGATCGGGTGCTTTCAACACGGTGTGGTCGTAGTCCACAACGTCAATGCAAATTGAAACTATGAGCGATACGACATTGGATTGTGGAGCACTAAAAACAAAACAAAAAAGTGACTACAACACTTGGTATTCCTAGGCGGTCACCCATCCAAGTACTGACCAAGCCCGAGGTTGCTTAACTTCCGAGATCGGGTGCTTTCAACCTGGTGTGGTTGTAGTCCAGACCGTCAAGGCAAATTCAAACTTTGAGTGATACGACCTCGGAATGTGGAGCACTAACAGTGAATACAACACTTGGTATTCCTAGGCGGTCACCCATCCAAGTATTGAGCAAGCCCGAGGTTGCTTAACTTCCGAGATCGGGTGCTTTCAACACGGTGTGGTCGTAGTCCACAACGTCAATGCAAATTGAAACTATGAGCGATACGACATTGGATTGTGGAGCACTAAAAACAAAACAAAAAAGAGACTACAACACTTGGTATTCCTAGGCGGTCACCCATCCAAGTACTGACCAAGCCCGAGGATGCTTAACTTCCGAGATCAAACGAGATCGGGTGCTTTCAACCTGGTGTGGTCGTAGTCCACAACGTCAATGCAAATTCAAACTTTGGGCGATACGCCCTCGGATTGTGGAGCACTAAAAACAAAACAAAAAAGTGACTACAACACTTGGTATTCCTAGGCGGTCACCCATCCAAGTACTGATCAAGCCCGAGGTTGCTTAACTTCCGAGATCGAACGAGATCGGGTGCTTACCTGGTGTGGTCGTAGTTAAGAAACTGTCTGCAAATTCAAACTTTGATCGATACGACCTCGGATTGTGGAGCACTAAAAACAAAACGAAAAAGTGACTACAACACTTGGTATTCCTAGGCGGTCACCCATCCAAGTACTGACCAAGCCCGAGGTTGCTCAACTTGAGAGATCGAACGAGATCGGGTGCTTTCAACCTGGTGTGGTCGTAGTCCACAACGTCAATGCAAATTGAAACTTTGAGCGATACGCCCTCGGATTGTGGAGCACTAAAAACAAAACAAAAAAGTGACTACAACACTTGGTATTCCTAGGCGGTCACCCATCCAAGTACTGATCAAGCCCGAGGTTGCTTAACTTCCGAGATCGAACGAGATCGGGTGCTTTCAACCTGGTGTGGTCGTAGTCCACAACGTCAATGCAAATTCAAACTTTGGGCGATACGACCTCGGATTGTGGAGCACTAAAAACGAAACAAAAAAGTGACTACAACACTTGGTATTCCTAGGCGGTCACCCATCCAAGTACTGACCAAGCCCGAGGTTGCTTAACTTCCGAGATCGAACGAGATCGGGTGCTTTCAACCTGGTGTGGTCGTAGTCCAGAACCTCAATGCAAATTCAAACTTTGGGCGATACGACCTCGGATTGTGGAGCACTAAAAACAAAACAAAAAAGTGACTACAACACTTGGTATTCCTAGGCGGTCACCCATCCAAGTACTGACCAAGCCCGAGGTTGCTTAACTTCCGAGATCGAACGAGATCGGGTGCTTTCAACCTGGTGTGGTCGTAGTCCACAACGTCAATGCAAATTCAAACTTTGGGCGATACGCCCTCGGATTGTGGAGCACTAAAAACGAAACGAAAAAGTGACTACAACACTTGGTATTCCTAGGCGGTCACCCATCCAAGTACTGACCAAGCCCGAGGTTGCTTAACTTCCGAGATCGAACGAGATCGGGTGCTTTCAACCTGGTGTGGTCGTAGTCCAGAACCTCAATGCAAATTCAAACTTTGGGCGATACGACCTCGGATTGTGGAGCACTAAAAACAAAACAAAAAAGTGACTACAACACTTGGTATTCCTAGGCGGTCACCCATCCAAGTACTGACCAAGCCCGAGGTTGCTTAACTTCCGAGATCGAACGAGATCGGGTGCTTTCAACCTGGTGTGGTCGTAGTTAAGAACCTGTCTGCAAATTCAAACTTTGATCGATACGACCTCGGATTGTGGAGCACTAAAAACAAAACAAAATACTGACTACAACACTTGGCATTCCTAGGCGGTCACCCATCCAAGCACTGACCAAGCCCGAGGTTGCTTAACTGCCGAGATCGAACGAGATCGGGTGCTTTCAACCTGGTGTGGTCGTAGTCCACAACGTCAATGCAAATTCAAACTTTGGGCGATACGCCCTCGGATTGTGAAGCATTAAAACAAAACAATAAAGAGACTACAACACTTGGTATTCCTAGGCGGTCACCCATCCAAGTACTGACCAAGCCCGAGGTTGCTTAACTTCCGAGATCAAACGAGATCGGTTGCTTTCAACCTGGTGTGGTTGTAGTCCAAACCGTCAAGGCAAATTCAAACTTTGAGTGATACGACCTCGGAATGTGGAGCACTAAAAACAAAACAAAAAAGTGACTACAACACTTGGTATTCCTAGGCGGTCACCCATCCAAGTATTGACCAAGCCCGAGGTTGCTTAACTTCCGAGATCGGGTGCTTTCAACACGGTGTGGTCGTAGTCCACAACGTCAATGCAAATTGAAACTATGAGCGATACGACATTGGATTGTGGAGCACTAAAAACAAAACAAAAAAGTGACTACAACACTTGGTATTCCTAGGCGGTCACCCATCCAAGTACTGACCAAGCCCGAGGTTGCTTAACTTCCGAGATCGGGTGCTTTCAATCTGGTGTGGTCGTAGACCACAACGTCAATGCAAATTGAAACTTTGAGCGATACGACATTGGATTGTGAAGCACTAAAAACAAAACAAAAAAGAGACTACAACACTTGGTATTCCTAGGCGGTCACCCATCCAAGTACTGACCAAGCCCGAGGATGCTTAACTTCCGAGATCGAACGAGATCGGGTGCTTTCAACCTGGTGTGGTCGTAGTCCACAACGTCAATGCAAATTCAAACTTTGAGCGATACGCCCTCGGATTGTGGAGCACTAAAAACAAAACAAAAAAGTGACTACAACACTTGGTATTCCTAGGCGGTCACCCATCCAAGTACTGACCAAGCCCGAGGTTGCTCAACTTGAGAGATCGAACGAGATCGGGTGCTTTCAACCTGGTGTGGTCGTAGTCCACAACGTCAATGCAAATTGAAACTTTGAGCGATACGCCCTCGGATTGTGGAGCACTAAAGAAAACAAACAAAAAAAGTGACCACAACACGTGGTATTCCTAGGCGGACACAAATCCAAGTAATGACCAAGCCTAAGGTTGCATAACTTCCGAGATCGAACGAGATCGGGTGCCTTCCACCTGGTGTGGTCGTAATCCACAACGTCACTGCAAATTCAAACTTTGAGCGATACGACCTCGGATTGTGGAGCACTAAAAACAAAACAAAAAAGTGACTACAACACTTGGTATTCCTAGGCGGTCACCCATCCAAGTACTGACCAAGCCCGAGGTTGCTTAACTTCCGAGATCGAACGAGATCGGGTGCTTTCAACCTGGTGTGGTTGTAGTCCAGACCGCCAAGGCAAATTCAAACTTTGGGTGATACGACCTCGGATTGTGGAGCACTAAAAACAAAACAAAAAAGTGACTACAACAATTGGTATCCGTAGGCGGTCACCCATCCAAGTACTGACCAAGCCCGAGGTTGCTTAACTTCCGAGATCGAACGAGATCGGGTGCTTTCAATCTGGTGTGGTCGTAGTTAAGAAACTGTCTGCAAATTCAAACTTTGATCGATACGACCTCGGATTGTGGAGCACTAAAAACAAAACGAAAAAGTGACTACAACACTTGGTATTCCTAGGCGGTCACCCATCCAAGTACTGACCAAGCCCGAGGTTGCTCAACTTGAGAGATCGAACGAGATCGGGTGCTTTCAACCTGGTGTGGTCGTAGTCCACAACGTCAATGCAAATTCAAACTTTGAGCGATACGCCCTCGGATTGTGGAGCACTAAAAACAAAACAAAAAAGTGACTACAACACTTGGTATTCCTAGGCGGTCACCCATCCAAGTACTGATCAAGCCCGAGGTTGCTTAACTTCCGAGATCGAACGAGATCGGGTGCTTTCAACCTGGTGTGGTCGTAGTCCACAAAGTCAATGCAAATTCAAACTTTGAGCGATACGACCTCGGATTGTGGAGCACTAAAAACGAAACAAAAAAGTGACTACAACACTTGGTATTCCTAGGCGGTCACCCATCCAAGTACTGACCAAGCCCGAGGTTGCTCAACTTAAGAGATCGAACGAGATCGGGTGCTTTCAACCTGGTGTGGTCGTAGTCCACAACGTCAATGCAAATTCAAACTTTGAGCGATACGCCCTCGGATTGTGGAGCACTAAAAACGAAACGAAAAAGTGACTACAACACTTGGTATTCCTAGGCGGTCACCCATCCAAGTACTGACCAAGCCCGAGGTTGCTTAACTTCCGAGATCGAACGAGATCGGGTGCTTTCAACCTGGCGTGGTCGTAGTCCACAACGTTAATGCAAATTCAAAGTTTGATCGATACGACCTCGGATTGTGGAGCACTAAAAACAAAACAAAAAAGTGACTACAACACTTGGTATTCCTAGGCGGTCACCCATCCAAGTACTGACCAAGCCCGAGGTTGCTTAACTTCCGAGATCGAACGAGATCGGGTGCTTTCAACCTGGTGTGGTCGTAGTTAAGAAACTGTCTGCAAATTCAAACTTTGATCGATACGACCTCGGATTGTAGAGCACTAAAAACAAAACGAAAAAGTGACTACAACACTTGGCATTCCTAGGCGGTCACCCATCCAAGCACTGACCAAGCCCGAGGTTGCTTGACTTCCGAGATCGAACGAGATCGGGTGCTTTCAACCTGGTGTGGTCGTAGTCCAGAACGTCAATGCAAATTCAAAGTTTGAGCGATACGCCCTCGGATTGTGAAGCACTAAAAACAAAACAAAAAAGAGACTACAACACTTGGTATTCCTAGGCGGTCACCCATCCAAGTACTGACCAAGCCCGAGGTTGCTTAACTTCCGAGATCGAACGAGATCGGGTGCTTTCAACCTGGTGTGGTCGTAGTCCAGAACCTCAATGCAAATTCAAACTTTGGGCGATACGACCTCGGATTGTGGAGCACTAAAAACAAAACAAAAAAGTGACTACAACACTTGGTATTCCTAGGCGGTCACCCATCCAAGTACTGACCAAGCCCGAGGTTGCTTAACTTCCGAGATCGAACGAGATCGGGTGCTTTCAACCTGGTGTGGTCGTAGTTAAGAACCTGTCTGCAAATTCAAATTTTGATCGATACGACCTCGGATTGTGGAGCACTAAAAACAAAACAAAAAACTGACTACAACACTTGGCATTCCTAGGCGGTCACCCATCCAAGTACTGACCAAGCCCGAGGTTGCTTAACTTCCGAGATCGAACGAGATCGGGTGCTTTCAACCTGGCGCGGTCGTAGTCCACAACGTCAATGCAAATTCAAAGTTTGAGCGATACGCCCTCGGATTGTGAAGCACTAAAAACAAAACAAAAAAGAGACTACAACACTTGGTATTCCTAGGCGGTCACCCATCCAAGTACTGACCAAGCCCGAGGTTGCTTAACTTCCGAGATCGAACGAGATCGGGTGCTTTCAACCTGGTGTGGTCGTAGTCCACAACGTCAATGCAAATTGAAACTTTGAGCGATACGACCTCGGATTGTGGAGCACTAAAAACAAAACAAAAAAGTGACTACAACACTTGGTATTCCTAGGCGGTCACCCATCCAAGTACTGACCAAGCCCGAGGTTGCTTAACTTCGGGGATCGAACGAGATCGGGTGCTTTCAACCTGGTGTGGTCGTAGTCCAGAACGTCAATGCAAATTCAAACTTTGAGCGATACGACCTCGGATTGTGGAGCACTAAAAACAAAACAAAAAAGTGACTACAACACTTGGTATTCCTAGGCGGTCACCCATCCAAGTACTGACCAAGCCCGAGGTTGCTTAACTTCCGAGATCGAACGAGATCGGGTGCTTTCAACCTGGTGTGGTCGTAGTCCACAACGTCAATGCAAATTCAAACTTTGGGCGATACGACCTCGGATTCTGGAGCACAAAAAACATTACAAAAAAGTGACTACAACACTTGGTATTCCTAGGCGGTCACCCATCCAAGTACTGACCAAGCCCGAGGCTGCTTAACTTCCGAGATCGAACGAGATCGGGTGCTTTCAACCTGGCGCGGTCGTAGTCCACAACGTCAATGCAAATACGCCCTCGGATTGTGAAGCACTAAAAACAAAACGAAAAAGAGACTACAACACTTGGTATTCCTAGGCGGTCACCCATCCAAGTACTGACCAAGCCCGAGGTTGCTTAACTTCCGAGATCGAACGAGATCGGGTGCTTTCAACCTGGTGTGGTCGTAGTCCAGAACCTCAATGCAAATTCAAACTTTGGGCGATACGACCTCGGATTGTGGAGCACTAAAAACAAAACAAAAAAGTGACTACAACACTTGGTATTCCTAGGCGGTCACCCATCCAAGTACTGACCAAGCCCGAGGTTGCTTAACTTCCGAGATCGAACGAGATCGGGTGCTTTCAACCTGGTGTGGTCGTAGTTAAGAACCTGTCTGCAAATTCAAACTTTGATCGATACGACCTCGGATTGTGGAGCACTAAAAACAAAACAAAAAACAGACTACAACACTTGGCATTCCTAGGCGGTCACCCATCCAAGCACTGACCAAGCCCGAGGTTGCTTAACTTCCGAGATCGAACGAGATCGGGTGCTTTCAACCTGGTGTGGTCGTAGTCCAGAACGTCAATGCAAATTCAAAGTTTGAGCGATACGCCCTCGGATTGTGGAGCACTAAAAACGAAACGAAAAAGTGACTACAACACTTGGTATTCCTAGGCGGTCACCCATCCAAGTACTGACCAAGCCCGAGGTTGCTTAACTGCCGAGATCGAACGAGATCGGGTGCTTTCAACCTGGCGTGGTCGTAGTCCACAACGTTAATGCAAATTCAAAGTTTGATCGATACGCCCTCGGATTGTGGAGCACTAAAAACGAAACGAAAAAGTGACTACAACACTTGGTATTCCTAGGCGGTCACCCATCCAAGTACTGACCAAGCCCGAGGTTGCTTAACTTCCGAGATCGAACGAGATCGGGTGCTTTCAACCTGGTGTGGTCGTAGTTAAGAAACTGTCTGCAAATTCAAACTTTGATCGATACGACCTCGGATTGTGGAGCACTAAAAACAAAACGAAAAAGTGACTACAACACTTGGCATTCCTAGGCGGTCACCCATCCAAGCACTGACCAAGCCCGAGGTTGCTTAACTGCCGAGATCGAACGAGATCGGGTGCTTTCAACCTGGTGTGGTCGTAGTCCAGAACGTCAATGCAAATTCAAAGTTTGAGCGATACGCCCTCGGATTGTGAAGCACTAAAAACAAAACAAAAAAGAGACTACAACACTTGGTATTCCTAGGCGGTCACCCATCCAAGTACTGACCAAGCCGGAGGTTGCTTAACTTCCGAGATCGAACGAGATCGGGTGCTTTCAACCTGGTGTGGTCGTAGTCCAGAACCTCAATGCAAATTCAAAGTTTGAGCGATACGACCTCGGATTGTGGAGCACTAAAAACAAAAAAAAAAGTGACTACAACACTTGGTATTCCTAGGCGGTCACCCATCCAAGTACTGACCAAGCCCGAGGTTGCTTAACTTCCGAGATCGAACGAGATCGGGTGCTTTCAACCTGGTGTGGTCGTAGTTAAGAACCTGTCTGCAAATTCAAACTTTGATCGATACGACCTCGGATTGTGAAGCACTAAAAACAAAACAAAAAAGAGACTACAACACTTGGTATTCCTAGGCGGTCACCCATCCAAGTACTGACCAAGCCCGTGGTTGCTTAACTTCCGAGATCGAACGAGATCGGGTGCTTTCAACCTGGTGTGGTCGTAGTCCAGAACGTCAATGCAAATTCAAACTTTGAGCGATACGACCTCGGATTGTGGAGCACTAAAAACAAAACAAAAAAGTGACTACAACACTTGGTATTCCTAGGCGGTCACCCATCCAAGTACTGACCAAGCCCGAGGTTGCTTAACTTCCGAGATCGAACGAGATCGGGTGCTTTCAACCTGGTGTGGTCGTAGTCCACAACGTCAATGCAAATTCAAACATTGGGCGATACGACCTCGGATTCTGGAGCACTAAAAAAACAAAAAAGTGACTACAACACTTGGTATTCCTAGGCGGTCACCCATCCAAGTACTGACCAAGCCCGAGGTTGCTTAACTTCCGAGATCGAACGAGATCGGGTGCTTTCAACCTGGCGCGGTCGTAGTCCACAACGTCAATGCAAATACGCCCTCGGATTGTGAAGCACTAAAAACAAAACGAAAAAGAGACTACAACACTTGGTATTCCTAGGCGGTCACCCATCCAAGCACTGACCAAGCCCGAGGTTGCTTAACTGCCGAGATAGAACGAGATCGGGTGCTTTCAACCTGGTGTGGTCGTAGTCCAGAGCGTCAATGCAAATTCAAACTTGTGGCGATACGACCTCGGATTGTGGAGCACTAAAAACAAAACAAAAAAGTGACTACAACACTTGGTATTCCTAGGCGGTCACCCATCCAAGTACTGACCAAGTCCGAGGTTGCTTAACTTCCGAGATAGAACGAGATCGGGTGCTTTCAACCTGGTGTGGTCGTAGTTAAGAACCTGTCTGCAAATTCAAACTTTGATCGATACGACCTCGGATTGTGGAGCACTAAAAACAAAACAAAAAACTGACTACAACACTTGGCATTCCAAGGCGGTCACCCATCCAAGCACTGACCAAGACCGAGGTTGCTTAACTTCCGAGATCGAACGAGATCGGGTGCTTTCTACCTGGTGTGGTCGTAGTCCACAGCGTCAATGCAAATTCAAAGTTTGGGCGATACGACCTCGGATTGTGAAGCACTAAAAACAAAACAAAAAAGTGACTACAACACTTGGTATTCCTAGGCGGTCACCCATCCAAGTACTGACCAAGCCCGAGGTTGCTTAACTTCCGAGATCGAACGAGATCGGGTGCTTTCAACCTGGTGTGGTCGTAGTCCACAACGTCAATGCAAATTCAAACTTTGGGCGATACGACCTCGGATTGTGGAGCACTAAAAACGAAACAAAAAAGTGAATACAACACTTGGTATTCCTAGGCGGTCACCCATCCAAGTAATGACCAAGCCCGAGGCTGCTTAACTTCCGAGATCGAACGAGATAGGGTGATTCAACCTGGCGCGGTCGTAGTCCACAACGTCAATGCAAATACGCCCTCGGATTGTGAAGCACTAAAAACAAAACAAAAAAGAGACTACAACACTTGGTATTCCTAGGCGGTCACCCATCCAAACACTGACCAAGCCCGAGGTTGCTTAACTTCCGAGATCGAACGAGATCGGGTGCTTTTAACCTGGTGTGGTCATAGTCCAGAACCTCAATGCAAATTCAAACTTTGGGCGATACGACCTCGGATTGTGGAGCACTAAAAACAAAACAAAAAAGTGACTACAACACTTGGTATTCCTAGGCGGTCACCCATCCAAGTACTGACCAAGCCCGAGGTTGCTTAACTTCCGAGATCGAACGAGATCGGGTGCTTTCAACCTGGTGTGGTCGTAGTTAAGAACCTGTCTGCAAATTCAAACTTTGATCGATACGACCTCGGATTGTGGAGCACTAAAAATAAAACAAAAAACTGACTACAACACTTGGCATTCCTAGGCGGTCACCCATCCAAGCACTGACCAAGCCCGAGGTTGCTTAACTTCCGAGATCGAACGAGATCGGGTGCTTTCAACCTGGTGTGGTCGTAGTCCACAACGTCAATGCAAATTCAAAGTTTGAGCGATACGCCCTCGGATTGTGAAGCACTAAAAACAAAACAAAAAAGAGACTACAAAACTTGGTATTCCTAGGCGGTCACCCATCCAAGTACTGACCAAGTCCGAGGTTGCTTAACTTCCGAGATCGAACGAGATCGGGTGCTTTCAACCTGGTGTGGTCGCAGTCCAGAACGTCAATGCAAATTCAAACTTTGGGCGATACGACCTCGGATTGTGGAGCACTAAAAACAAAACAAAAAAGTGACTACAACACTTGTTATTCCTAGGCGGTCACCCATCCAAGTACTGACCAAGCCCGAGGTTGCTTAACTTCCGAGATCGAACGAGATCGGGTGCTTTCAACCTGATGTGGTCGTAGTCCACAACGTCAATGCAAATTCAAACTTTGGGCGATACGACCTCGGATTGTGGAGCACTAAAAACAAAACAAAAAACTGACTACAACACTTGTTATTCCTAGGCGGTCACCCATCCAAGTACTGACCAAGTCCGAGGTTGCTTAACTTCCGAGATCGAACGAGATCGGGTGCTTTCAACCTGGTGTGGTCATAGTCCAGAACGTCAATGCAAATTCAAACTGTGCGCGATACGACCTCGGATTGTGGAGCACTAAAAACAAAACAAAAAAGTGACTACAACACTTGGTATTCCTAGGCGGTCACCCATCCAAGTACTGACCAAGCCCGAGGTTGCTTAACTTCCGAGATCGAACGAGATCGGGTGCTTTCAACCTGGCGCGGTCGTAGTCCACAACGTCAATGCAAATACGCCCTCGGATTGTGAAGCACTAAAACAAAACAAAAAAGTGACTACAACACTTGGTATTCCTAGGCGGTCACCCATCCAAGTACTGACCAAGCCCGAGGTTGCTTAACTTCCGAGATCGAACGAGATCGGGTGCTTTCAACCTGGTGTGGTCGTAGTCCACAACGTCAATGCAAATTCAAACTTTGGGCGATACGCCCTCGGATTGTGGAGCACTAAAAACGAAACGAAAAAGTGACTACAACACTTGGTATTCCTAGGCGGTCACCCATCCAAGTACTGACCAAGCCCGAGGTTGCTTAACTTCCGAGATCGAACGAGATCGGGTGCTTTCAACCTGGTGTGGTCGTAGTCCAGAACCTCAATGCAAATTCAAACTTTGGGCGATACGACCTCGGATTGTGGAGCACTAAAAACAAAACAAAAAAGTGACTACAACACTTGGTATTCCTAGGCGGTCACCCATCCAAGTACTGACCAAGCCCGAGGTTGCTTAACTTCCGAGATCGAACGAGATCGGGTGCTTTCAACCTGGTGTGGTCGTAGTTAAGAACCTGTCTGCAAATTCAAACTTTGATCGATACGACCTCGGATTGTGGAGCACTAAAAACAAAACAAAATACTGACTACAACACTTGGCATTCCTAGGCGGTCACCCATCCAAGCACTGACCAAGCCCGAGGTTGCTTAACTGCCGAGATCGAACGAGATCGGGTGCTTTCAACCTGGTGTGGTCGTAGTCCACAACGTCAATGCAAATTCAAACTTTGGGCGATACGCCCTCGGATTGTGAAGCATTAAAACAAAACAATAAAGAGACTACAACACTTGGTATTCCTAGGCGGTCACCCATCCAAGTACTGACCAAGCCCGAGGTTGCTTAACTTCCGAGATCAAACGAGATCGGTTGCTTTCAACCTGGTGTGGTTGTAGTCCAGACCGTCAAGGCAAATTCAAACTTTGAGTGATACGACCTCGGAATGTGGAGCACTAAAAACAAAACAAAAAAGTGACTACAACACTTGGTATTCCTAGGCGGTCACCCATCCAAGTATTGACCAAGCCCGAGGTTGCTTAACTTCCGAGATCGGGTGCTTTCAACACGGTGTGGTCGTAGTCCACAACGTCAATGCAAATTGAAACTATGAGCGATACGACATTGGATTGTGGAGCACTAAAAACAAAACAAAAAAGTGACTACAACACTTGGTATTCCTAGGCGGTCACCCATCCAAGTACTGACCAAGCCCGAGGTTGCTTAACTTCCGAGATCGGGTGCTTTCAATCTGGTGTGGTCGTAGACCACAACGTCAATGCAAATTGAAACTTTGAGCGATACGACATTGGATTGTGAAGCACTAAAAACAAAACAAAAAAGAGACTACAACACTTGGTATTCCTAGGCGGTCACCCATCCAAGTACTGACCAAGTCCGAGGTTGCTTAACTTCCGAGATCGAACGAGATCGGGTGCTTTCAACCTGGTGTGGTTGTAGTCCAGACCGCCAAGGCAAATTCAAACTTTGGGTGATACGACCTCGGATTGTGGAGCACTAAAAACAAAACAAAAAAGTGACTACAACAATTGGTATCCGTAGGCGGTCACCCATCCAAGTACTGACCAAGCCCGAGGTTGCTTAACTTCCGAGATCGAACGAGATCGGGTGCTTTCAATCTGGTGTGGTCGTAGTCCACAACGTCAATGCAAATTGAAACTATGAGCGATACGACCTCGGATTGTGAAGCACTAAAAACAAAACAAAAAAGAGACTACAACACTTGGTATTCCTAGGCGGTCACCCAACCCATCCAAGTACTGACCAAGCCAGAGGATGCATAACTTCCGAGATCGAACGAGATCGGGTGCTTTCAACCTGGTGTGGTCGTAGTTAAGAAACTGTCTGCAAATTCAAACTTTGATCGATACGACCTCGGATTGTGGAGCACTAAAAACAAAACGAAAAAGTGACTACAACACTTGGTATTCCTAGGCGGTCACCCATCCAAGTACTGACCAAGCCCGAGGTTGCTCAACTTGAGAGATCGAACGAGATCGGGTGCTTTCAACCTGGTGTGGTCGTAGTCCACAACGTCAATGCAAATTCAAACTTTGAGCGATACGCCCTCGGATTGTGGAGCACTAAAAACAAAACAAAAAAGTGACTACAACACTTGTTATTCCTAGGCGGTCACCCATCCAAGTACTGATCAAGCCCGAGGTTGCTTAACTTCCGAGATCGAACGAGATCGGGTGCTTTCAACCTGGTGTGGTCGTAGTCCACAAAGTCAATGCAAATTCAAACTTTGAGCGATACGACCTCGGATTGTGGAGCACTAAAAACGAAACAAAAAAGTGACTACAACACTTGGTATTCCTAGGCGGTCACCCATCCAAGTACTGACCAAGCCCGAGGTTGCTCAACTTAAGAGATCGAACGAGATCGGGTGCTTTCAACCTGGTGTGGTCGTAGTCCACAACGTCAATGCAAATTGAAACTTTGAGCGATACGCCCTCGGATTGTGGAGCACTAAAAACGAAACGAAAAAGTGACTACAACACTTGGTATTCCTAGGCGGTCACCCATCCAAGTACTGACCAAGCCCGAGGTTGCTTAACTTCCGAGATCGAACGAGATCGGGTGCTTTCAACCTGGCGTGGTCGTAGTCCACAACGTTAATGCAAATTCAAAGTTTGATCGATACGACCTCGGATTGTGGAGCACTAAAAACAAAACAAAAAAGTGACTACAACACTTGGTATTCCTAGGCGGTCACCCATCCAAGTACTGACCAAGCCCGAGGTTGCTTAACTTCCGAGATCGAACGAGATCGGGTGCTTTCAACCTGGTGTGGTCGTAGTTAAGAAACTGTCTGCAAATTCAAACTTTGATCGATACGACCTCGGATTGTAGAGCACTAAAAACAAAACGAAAAAGTGACTACAACACTTGGCATTCCTAGGCGGTCACCCATCCAAGCACTGACCAAGCCCGAGGTTGCTTGACTTCCGAGATCGAACGAGATCGGGTGCTTTCAACCTGGTGTGGTCGTAGTCCAGAACGTCAATGCAAATTCAAAGTTTGAGCGATACGCCCTCGGATTGTGAAGCACTAAAAACAAAACAAAAAAGAGACTACAACACTTGGTATTCCTAGGCGGTCACCCATCCAAGTACTGACCAAGCCCGAGGTTGCTTAACTTCCGAGATCGAACGAGATCGGGTGCTTTCAACCTGGTGTGGTCGTAGTCCAGAACCTCAATGCAAATTCAAACTTTGGGCGATACGACCTCGGATTGTGGAGCACTAAAAACAAAACAAAAAAGTGACTACAACACTTGGTATTCCTAGGCGGTCACCCATCCAAGTACTGACCAAGCCCGAGGTTGCTTAACTTCCGAGATCGAACGAGATCGGGTACTTTCAACCTGGTGTGGTCGTAGTTAAGAACCTGTCTGCAAATTCAAATTTTGATCGATACGACCTCGGATTGTGGAGCACTAAAAACAAAACAAAAAACTGACTACAACACTTGGCATTCCTAGGCGGTCACCCATCCAAGTACTGACCAAGCCCGAGGTTGCTTAACTTCCGAGATCGAACGAGATCGGGTGCTTTCAACCTGGCGCGGTCGTAGTCCACAACGTCAATGCAAATTCAAAGTTTGAGCGATACGCCCTCGGATTGTGAAGCACTAAAAACAAAACAAAAAAGAGACTACAACACTTGGTATTCCTAGGCGGTCACCCATCCAAGTACTGACCAAGCCCGAGGTTGCTTAACTTCCGAGATCGAACGAGATCGGGTGCTTTCAACCTGGTGTGGTCGTAGTCCACAACGTCAATGCAAATTCAAACTTTGAGCGATACGACCTCGGATTGTGGAGCACTAAAAACAAAACAAAAAAGTGACTACAACACTTGGTATTCCTAGGCGGTCACCCATCCAAGTACTGACCAAGCCCGAGGTTGCTTAACTTCCGGGATCGAACGAGATCGGGTGCTTTCAACCTGGTGTGGTCGTAGTCCAGAACGTCAATGCAAATTCAAACTTTGAGCGATACGACCTCGGATTGTGGAGCACTAAAAACAAAACAAAAAAGTGACTACAACACTTGGTATTCCTAGGCGGTCACCCATCCAAGTACTGACCAAGCCCGAGGTTGCTTAACTTCCGAGATCGAACGAGATCGGGTGCTTTCAACCTGGTGTGGTCGTAGTCCACAACGTCAATGCAAATTCAAACTTTGGGCGATACGACCTCGGATTCTGGAGCACAAAAAACATTACAAAAAAGTGACTACAACACTTGGTATTCCTAGGCGGTCACCCATCCAAGTACTGACCAAGCCCGAGGCTGCTTAACTTCCGAGATCGAACGAGATCGGGTGCTTTCAACCTGGCGCGGTCGTAGTCCACAACGTCAATGCAAATACGCCCTCGGATTGTGAAGCACTAAAAACAAAACGAAAAAGAGACTACAACACTTGGTATTCCTAGGCGGTCACCCATCCAAGTACTGACCAAGCCCGAGGTTGCTTAACTTCCGAGATCGAACGAGATCGGGTGCTTTCAACCTGGTGTGGTCGTAGTCCAGAACCTCAATGCAAATTCAAACTTTGGGCGATACGACCTCGGATTGTGGAGCACTAAAAACATTACAAAAAAGTGACTACAACACTTGGTATTCCTAGGCGGTCACCCATCCAAGTACTGACCAAGCCCGAGGCTGCTTAACTTCCGAGATCGAACGAGATCGGGTGCTTTCAACCTGGCGCGGTCGTAGTCCACAACGTCAATGCAAATACGCCCTCGGATTGTGAAGCACTAAAAACAAAACGAAAAAGAGACTACAACACTTGGTATTCCTAGGCGGTCACCCATCCAAGTACTGACCAAGCCCGAGGTTGCTTAACTTCCGAGATCGAACGAGATCGGGTGCTTTCAACCTGGTGTGGTCGTAGTCCAGAACCTCAATGCAAATTCAAACTTTGGGCGATACGACCTCGGATTGTGGAGCACTAAAAACAAAACAAAAAAGTGACTACAACACTTGGTATTCCTAGGCGGTCACCCATCCAAGTACTGACCAAGCCCGAGGTTGCTTAACTTCCGAGATCGAACGAGATCGGGTGCTTTCAACCTGGTGTGGTCGTAGTTAAGAACCTGTCTGCAAATTCAAACTTTGATCGATACGACCTCGGATTGTGGAGCACTAAAAACAAAACAAAAAACAGACTACAACACTTGGCATTCCTAGGCGGTCACCCATCCAAGCACTGACCAAGCCCGAGGTTGCTTAACTTCCGAGATCGAACGAGATCGGGTGCTTTCAACCTGGTGTGGTCGTAGTCCAGAACGTCAATGCAAATTCAAAGTTTGAGCGATACGCCCTCGGATTGTGGAGCACTAAAAACGAAACGAAAAAGTGACTACAACACTTGGTATTCCTAGGCGGTCACCCATCCAAGTACTGACCAAGACCGAGGTTGCTTAACTGCCGAGATCGAACGAGATCGGGTGCTTTCAACCTGGCGTGGTCGTAGTCCACAACGTTAATGCAAATTCAAAGTTTGATCGATACGCCCTCGGATTGTGGAGCACTAAAAACGAAACGAAAAAGTGACTACAACACTTGGTATTCCTAGGCGGTCACCCATCCAAGTACTGACCAAGCCCGAGGTTGCTTAACTTCCGAGATCGAACGAGATCGGTTGCTTTCAACCTGGTGTGGTCGTAGTTAAGAAACTGTCTGCAAATTCAAACTTTGATCGATACGACCTCGGATTGTGGAGCACTAAAAACAAAACGAAAAAGTGACTACAACACTTGGCATTCCTAGGCGGTCACCCATCCAAGCACTGACCAAGCCCGAGGTTGCTTAACTGCCGAGATCGAACGAGATCGGGTGCTTTCAACCTGGTGTGGTCGTAGTCCAGAACGTCAATGCAAATTCAAAGTTTGAGCGATACGCCCTCGGATTGTGAAGCACTAAAAACAAAACAAAAAAGAGACTACAACACTTGGTATTCCTAGGCGGTCACCCATCCAAGTACTGACCAAGCCGGAGGTTGCTTAACTTCCGAGATCGAACGAGATCGGGTGCTTTCAACCTGGTGTGGTCGTAGTCCAGAACCTCAATGCAAATTCAAAGTTTGAGCGATACGACCTCGGATTGTGGAGCACTAAAAACAAAAAAAAAAGTGACTACAACACTTGGTATTCCTAGGCGGTCACCCATCCAAGTACTGACCAAGCCCGAGGTTGCTTAACTTCCGAGATCGAACGAGATCGGGTGCTTTCAACCTGGTGTGGTCGTAGTTAAGAACCTGTCTGCAAATTCAAACTTTGATCGATACGACCTCGGATTGTGAAGCACTAAAAACAAAACAAAAAAGAGACTACAACACTTGGTATTCCTAGGCGGTCACCCATCCAAGTACTGACCAAGCCCGTGGTTGCTTAACTTCCGAGATCGAACGAGATCGGGTGCTTTCAACCTGGTGTGGTCGTAGTCCAGAACGTCAATGCAAATTCAAACTTTGAGCGATACGACCTCGGATTGTGGAGCACTAAAAACAAAACAAAAAAGTGACTACAACACTTGGTATTCCTAGGCGGTCACCCATCCAAGTACTGACCAAGCCCGAGGTTGCTTAACTTCCGAGATCGAACGAGATCGGGTGCTTTCAACCTGGTGTGGTCGTAGTCCACAACGTCAATGCAAATTCAAACTTTGGGCGATACGACCTCGGATTCTGGAGCACTAAAAAAACAAAAAAGTGACTACAACACTTGGTATTCCTAGGCGGTCACCCATCCAAGTACTGACCAAGCCCGAGGCTGCTTAACTTCCGAGATCGAACGAGATCGGGTGCTTTCAACCTGGCGCGGTCGTAGTCCACAACGTCAATGCAAATACGCCCTCGGATTGTGAAGCACTAAAAACAAAACGAAAAAGAGACTACAACACTTGGTATTCCTAGGCGGTCACCCATCCAAGCACTGACCAAGCCCGAGGTTGCTTAACTGCCGAGATAGAACGAGATCGGGTGCTTTCAACCTGGTGTGGTCGTAGTCCAGAGCGTCAATGCAAATTCAAACTTGTGGCGATACGACCTCGGATTGTGGAGCACTAAAAACAAAACAAAAAAGTGACTACAACACTTGGTATTCCTAGGCGGTCACCCATCCAAGTACTGACCAAGTCCGAGGTTGCTTAACTTCCGAGATAGAACGAGATCGGGTGCTTTCAACCTGGTGTGGTCGTAGTTAAGAACCTGTCTGCAAATTCAAACTTTGATCGATACGACCTCGGATTGTGGAGCACTAAAAACAAAACAAAAAACTGACTACAACACTTGGCATTCCAAGGCGGTCACCCATCCAAGCACTGACCAAGACCGAGGTTGCTTAACTTCCGAGATCGAACGAGATCGGGTGCTTTCTACCTGGTGTGGTCGTAGTCCACAGCGTCAATGCAAATTCAAAGTTTGGGCGATACGACCTCGGATTGTGAAGCACTAAAAACAAAACAAAAAAGTGACTACAACACTTGGTATTCCTAGGCGGTCACCCATCCAAGTACTGACCAAGCCCGAGGTTGCTTAACTTCCGAGATCGAACGAGATCGGGTGCTTTCAACCTGGTGTGGTCGTAGTCCACAACGTCAATGCAAATTCAAACTTTGGGCGATACGACCTCGGATTGTGGAGCACTAAAAACGAAACAAAAAAGTGAATACAACACTTGGTATTCCTAGGCGGTCACCCATCCAAGTAATGACCAAGCCCGAGGCTGCTTAACTTCCGAGATCGAACGAGATAGGGTGATTCAACCTGGCGCGGTCGTAGTCCACAACGTCAATGCAAATACGCCCTCGGATTGTGAAGCACTAAAAACAAAACAAAAAAGAGACTACAACACTTGGTATTCCTAGGCGGTCACCCATCCAAACACTGACCAAGCCCGAGGTTGCTTAACTTCCGAGATCGAACGAGATCGGGTGCTTTTAACCTGGTGTGGTCATAGTCCAGAACCTCAATGCAAATTCAAACTTTGGGCGATACGACCTCGGATTGTGGAGCACTAAAAACAAAACAAAAAAGTGACTACAACACTTGGTATTCCTAGGCGGTCACCCATCCAAGTACTGACCAAGCCCGAGGTTGCTTAACTTCCGAGATCGAACGAGATCGGGTGCTTTCAACCTGGTGTGGTCGTAGTTAAGAACCTGTCTGCAAATTCAAACTTTGATCGATACGACCTCGGATTGTGGAGCACTAAAAATAAAACAAAAAACTGACTACAACACTTGGCATTCCTAGGCGGTCACCCATCCAAGCACTGACCAAGCCCGAGGTTGCTTAACTTCCGAGATCGAACGAGATCGGGTGCTTTCAACCTGGTGTGGTCGTAGTCCACAACGTCAATGCAAATTCAAAGTTTGAGCGATACGCCCTCGGATTGTGAAGCACTAAAAACAAAACAAAAAAGAGACTACAAAACTTGGTATTCCTAGGCGGTCACCCATCCAAGTACTGACCAAGTCCGAGGTTGCTTAACTTCCGAGATCGAACGAGATCGGGTGCTTTCAACCTGGTGTGGTCGCAGTCCAGAACGTCAATGCAAATTCAAACTTTGGGCGATACGACCTCGGATTGTGGAGCACTAAAAACAAAACAAAAAAGTGACTACAACACTTGTTATTCCTAGGCGGTCACCCATCCAAGTACTGACCAAGCCCGAGGTTGCTTAACTTCCGAGATCGAACGAGATCGGGTGCTTTCAACCTGATGTGGTCGTAGTCCAGAACGTCAATGCAAATTCAAACTTTGGGCGATACGACCTCGGATTGTGGAGCACTAAAAACAAAACAAAAAACTGACTACAACACTTGTTATTCCTAGGCGGTCACCCATCCAAGTACTGAACAAGTCCGAGGTTGCTTAACTTCCGAGATCGAACGAGATCGGGTGCTTTCAACCTGGTGTGGTCATAGTCCAGAACGTCAATGCAAATTCAAACTGTGCGCGATACGACCTCGGATTGTGGAGCACTAAAAACAAAACAAAAAAGTGACTACAACACTTGGTATTCCTAGGCGGTCACCCATCCAAGTACTGACCAAGCCCGAGGTTGCTTAACTTCCGAGATCGAACGAGATCGGGTGCTTTCAACCTGGCGCGGTCGTAGTCCACAACGTCAATGCAAATACGCCCTCGGATTGTGAAGCACTAAAACAAAACAAAAAAGTGACTACAACACTTGGTATTCCTAGGCGGTCACCCATCCAAGTACTGACCAAGCCCGAGGTTGCTGATCTTCCGAGATCGGGTGCTTTCAACCTGGTGTGGTCGTAGTCCAGAACGTCTCTGCAAATTCAAACTTTGGGCGATACGCCCTCGGATTGTGGAGCACTAAAAACGAAACGAAAAAGTGACTACAACACTTGGTATTCCTAGGCGGTCACCCATCCAAGTACTGACCAAGCCGGAGGTTGCTTAACTTCCGAGATCGAACGAGATCGGGTGCTTTCAACCTGGTGTGGTCGTAGTCCAGAACGTCAATGCAAATTCAAAGTTTGAGCGATACGCCCTCGGATTGTGAAGCACTAAAAACAAAACAAAAAAGAGACTACAACACTTGGTATTCCTAGGCGGTCACCCATCCAAGTACTGTCCAAGCCGGAGGTTGCTTAACTTCCGAGATCGAACGAGATCGGGTGCTTTCAACCTGGTGTGGTCGTAGTCCAGAACCTCAATGCAAATTCAAACTTTGAGCGATACGACCTCGGATTGTGGAGCACTAAAAACAAAAAAAAAAGTGACTACAACACTTGGTATTCCTAGGCGGTCACCCATCCAAGTACTGACCAAGCCCGAGGTTGCTTAACTTCCGAGATCGAACGAGATCGGGTGCTTTCAACCTGGTGTGGTCGTAGTTAAGAACCTGTCTGCAAATTCAAACTTTGATCGATACGACCTCGGATTGTGAAGCACTAAAAACAAAACAAAAAAGAGACTACAACACTTGGTATTCCTAGGCGGTCACCCATCCAAGTACTGACCAAGCCCGAGGTTGCTTAACTTCCGAGATCGAACGAGATCGGGTGCTTTCAACCTGGTGTGGTCGTAGTTAAGAACCTGTCTGCAAATTCAAACTTTGATCGATACGACCTCGGATTGTGGAGCACTAAAAATAAAACAAAAAACTGACTACAACACTTGGCATTCCTAGGCGGTCACCCATCCAAGCACTGACCAAGCCCGAGGTTGCTTAACTTCCGAGATCGAACGAGATCGGGTGCTTTCAACCTGGTGTGGTCGTAGTCCACAACGTCAATGCAAATTCAAAGTTTGAGCGATACGCCCTCGGATTGTGAAGCACTAAAAACAAAACAAAAAAGAGACTACAAAACTTGGTATTCCTAGGCGGTCACCCATCCAAGTACTGACCAAGTCCGAGGTTGCTTAACTTCCGAGATCGAACGAGATCGGGTGCTTTCAACCTGGTGTGGTCGCAGTCCAGAACGTCAATGCAAATTCAAACTTTGGGCGATACGACCTCGGATTGTGGAGCACTAAAAACAAAACAAAAAAGTGACTACAACACTTGTTATTCCTAGGCGGTCACCCATCCAAGTACTGACCAAGCCCGAGGTTGCTTAACTTCCGAGATCGAACGAGATCGGGTGCTTTCAACCTGATGTGGTCGTAGTCCAGAACGTCAATGCAAATTCAAACTTTGGGCGATACGACCTCGGATTGTGGAGCACTAAAAACAAAACAAAAAACTGACTACAACACTTGTTATTCCTAGGCGGTCACCCATCCAAGTACTGACCAAGTCCGAGGTTGCTTAACTTCCGAGATCGAACGAGATCGGGTGCTTTCAACCTGGTGTGGTCATAGTCCAGAACGTCAATGCAAATTCAAACTGTGCGCGATACGACCTCGGATTGTGGAGCACTAAAAACAAAACAAAAAAGTGACTACAACACTTGGTATTCCTAGGCGGTCACCCATCCAAGTACTGACCAAGCCCGAGGTTGCTTAACTTCCGAGATCGAACGAGATCGGGTGCTTTCAACCTGGCGCGGTCGTAGTCCACAACGTCAATGCAAATACGCCCTCGGATTGTGAAGCACTAAAACAAAACAAAAAAGTGACTACAACACTTGGTATTCCTAGGCGGTCACCCACCCAAGTACTGACCAAGCCCGAGGTTGCTGATCTTCCGAGATCGGGTGCTTTCAACCTGGTGTGGTCGTAGTCCAGAACGTCTCTGCAAATTCAAACTTTGGGCGATACGCCCTCGGATTGTGGAGCACTAAAAACGAAACGAAAAAGTGACTACAACACTTGGTATTCCTAGGCGGTCACCCATCCAAGTACTGACCAAGCCGGAGGTTGCTTAACTTCCGAGATCGAACGAGATCGGGTGCTTTCAACCTGGTGTGGTCGTAGTCCAGAACGTCAATGCAAATTCAAAGTTTGACCGATACGCCCTCGGATTGTGAAGCACTAAAAACAAAACAAAAAAGAGACTACAACACTTGGTATTCCTAGGCGGTCACCCATCCAAGTACTGTCCAAGCCGGAGGTTGCTTAACTTCCGAGATCGAACGAGATCGGGTGCTTTCAACCTGGTGTGGTCGTAGTCCAGAACCTCAATGCAAATTCAAACTTTGAGCGATACGACCTCGGATTGTGGAGCACTAAAAACAAAAAAAAAAGTGACTACAACACTTGGTATTCCTAGGCGGTCACCCATCCAAGTACTGACCAAGCCCGAGGTTGCTTAACTTCCGAGATCGAACGAGATCGGGTGCTTTCAACCTGGTGTGGTCGTAGTTAAGAACCTGTCTGCAAATTCAAACTTTGATCGATACGACCTCGGATTGTGAAGCACTAAAAACAAAACAAAAAAGAGACTACAACACTTGGTATTCCTAGGCGGTCACCCATCCAAGTACTGACCAAGCCCGTGGTTGCTTAACTTCCGAGATCGAACGAGATCGGGTGCTTTCAACCTGGTGTGGTCGTAGTCTAGAACGTCAATGCAAATTCAAACTTTGAGCGATACGACCTCGGATTGTGGAGCACTAAAAACAAAACAAAAAAGTGACTACAACACTTGGTATTCCTAGGCGGTCACCCATCCAAGTACTGACCAAGCCCGAGGTTGCTTAACTTCCGAGATCGAACGAGATCGGGTGCTTTCAACCTGGTGTGGTCGTAGTCCACAACGTCAATGCAAATTCAAACTTTGGGCGATACGACCTCGGATTCTGGAGCACTAAAAAGCAAAAAAGTGACTACAACACTTGGTATTCCTAGGCGGTCACCCATCCAAGTACTGACCAAGCCCGAGGCTGCTTAACTTCCGAGATCGAACGAGATCGGGTGCTTTCAACCTTGCGCGGTCGTAGTCCACAACGTCAATGCAAATACGCCCTCGGATTGTGAAGCACTAAAAACAAAACGAAAAAGAGACTACAACACTTGGTATTCCTAGGCGGTCACCCATCCAAGCACTGACCAAGCCCGAGGTTGCTTAACTGCCGAGATAGAACGAGATCGGGTGCTTTCAACCTGGTGTGGTCGTAGTCCAGAGCGTCAATGCAAATTCAAACTTGTGGCGATACGACCTCGGATTGTGGAGCACTAAAAACAAAACAAAAAAGTGACTACAACACTTGGTATTCCTAGGCGGTCACCCATCCAAGTACTGACCAAGTCCGAGGTTGCTTAACTTCCGAGATAGAACGAGATCGGGTGCTTTCAACCTGGTGTGGTCGTAGTTAAGAACCTGTCTGCAAATTCAAACTTTGATCGATACGACCTCGGATTGTGGAGCACTAAAAACAAAACAAAAAACTGACTACAACACTTGGCATTCCAAGGCGGTCACCCATCCAAGCACTGACCAAGACCGAGGTTGCTTAACTTCCGAGATCGAACGAGATCGGGTGCTTTCTACCTGGTGTGGTCGTAGTCCACAGCGTCAATGCAAATTCAAAGTTTGGGCGATACGACCTCGGATTGTGAAGCACTAAAAACAAAACAAAAAAGAGACTACAACACTTGGTATTCCTAGGCGGTCACCCATCCAAGTACTGACCAAGTCCGAGGTTGCTTAACTTCCGAGATCGAACGAGATCGGGTGCTTTCAACCTGGTGTGGTCGTAGTCCAGAACGTCAATGAAAATTCAAATTTTGAGCGATACGACCTCGGATTGTGGAGCACAAAAAACATTACAAAAAAGTGACTACAACACTTGGTATTCCTAGGCGGTCACCCATCCAAGTACTGACCAAGCCCGAGGTTGCTTAACTTCCGAGATCGAACGAGATCGGGTGCTTTCAACCTGGTGTGGTCGTAGTCCACAACGTCAATGCAAATTCAAACTTTGGGCGATACGACCTCGGATTGTGGAGCACTAAAAACGAAACAAAAAAGTGAATACAACACTTGGTATTCCTAGGCGGTCACCCATCCAAGTACTGACCAAGCCCGAGGCTGCTTAACTGCCGAGATCGAACGAGATAGGGTGATTCAACCTGGCGCGGTCGTAGTCCACAACGTCAATGCAAATACGCCCTCGGATTGTGAAGCACTAAAAACAAAACAAAAAAGAGACTACAACACTTGGTATTCCTAGGCGGTCACCCATCCAAACACTGACCAAGCCCGAGGTTGCTTAACTTCCGAGATCGAACGAGATCGGGTGCTTTTAACCTGGTGTGGTCATAGTCCAGAACCTCAATGCAAATTCAAACTTTGGGCGATACGACCTCGGATTGTGGAGCACTAAAAACAAAACAAAAAAGTGACTACAACACTTGGTATTCCTAGGCGGTCACCCATCCAAGTACTGACCAAGCCCGAGGTTGCTTAACTTCCGAGATCGAACGAGATCGGGTGCTTTCAACCTGGTGTGGTCGTAGTTAAGAACCTGTCTGCAAATTCAAACTTTGATCGATACGACCTCGGATTGTGGAGCACTAAAAATAAAACAAAAAACTGACTACAACACTTGGCATTCCTAGGCGGTCACCCATCCAAGCACTGACCAAGCCCGAGGTTGCTTAACTTCCGAGATCGAACGAGATCGGGTGCTTTCAACCTGGTGTGGTCGTAGTCCACAACGTCAATGCAAATTCAAAGTTTGAGCGATACGCCCTCGGATTGTGAAGCACTAAAAACCAAACAAAAAAGAGACTACAAAACTTGGTATTCCTAGGCGGTCACCCATCCAAGTACTGACCAAGTCCGAGGTTGCTTAACTTCCGAGATCGAACGAGATCGGGTGCTTTCAACCTGGTGTGGTCGCATTCCAGAACGTCAATGCAAATTCAAACTTTGGGCGATACGACCTCGGATTGTGGAGCACTAAAAACAAAACAAAAAAGTGACTACAACACTTGTTATTCCTAGGCGGTCACCCATCCAAGTACTGACCAAGCCCGAGGTTGCTTAACTTCCGAGATAGAACGAGATCGGTTGCTTTCAACCTGGTGTGGTCGTAGTCCACAACGTCAATGCAAATTCAAACTTTGGGCGATACGACCTCGGATTGTGGAGCACTAAAAACAAAACAAAAAAGTGACTACAACACTGGTTATTCCTAGGCGGTCACCCATCCAAGTACTGACCAAGTCCGAGGTTGCTTAACTTCCGAGATCGAACGAGATCGGGTGCTTTCAACCTGGTGTGGTCATAGTCCAGAACGTCAATGCAAATTCAAACTGTGCGCGATACGACCTCGGATTGTGGAGCACTAAAAACAAAACAAAAAAGTGACTACAACACTTGGTATTCCTAGGCGGTCACCCATCCAAGTACTGACCAAGCCCGAGGTTGCTTAACTTCCGAGATCGAACGAGATCGGGTGCTTTCAACCTGGCGCGGTCGTAGTCCACAACGTCAATGCAAATACGCCCTCGGATTGTGAAGCACTAAAACAAAACAAAAAAGTGACTACAACACTTGGTATTCCTAGGCGGTCACCCATCCAAGTACTGACCAAGCCCGAGGTTGCTGATCTTCCGAGATCGGGTGCTTTCAACCTGGTGTGGTCGTAGTCCAGAACGTCTCTGCAAATTCAAACTTTGGGCGATACGACCTCGGATTGTGGAGCACTAAAAACAAAACGAAAAAGAGACTACAACACTTGGTATTCCTAGGCGGTCACCCATCCAAGTACTGACCAAGCCCGAGGTTGCTTAACTGCCGAGATAGAACGAGATAGGGTGCTTTCAACCTGGTATGGTCGTAGTTAAGAACCTGTCTGCAAATTCAAACTTTGATCGATACGACCTCGGATTGTGGAGCACTAAAAACAAAACAAAAAACTGACTACAACACTTGGCATTCCTAGGCGGTCACCCATCCAAGCACTGACCAAGCCCGAGGTTGCTTAACTTCCGAGATAGAACGAGATCGGGTGCTTTCAACCTGGTGTGGTCGTAGTCCACAACGTCAATGCAAATTCAAAGTTTGAGCGATACGCCCTCGGATTGTGAAGCACTAAAAACAAAACAAAAAAGAGACTACAACACTTGGTATTCCTAGGCGGTCACCCATCCAAGTACTGACCAAGCCCGAGGTTGCTTAACTTCCGAGATCGAACGAGATCGGGTGCTTTCAACCTGGTGTGGTCGTAGTCCAGAACGTCTTTGCAAATTCAAACTTTGAGCGATACGCCCTCGGATTGTGGAGCACTAAAAACAAAACAAAAAAGAGACTACAACACTTGGTATTCCTAGGCGGTCACCCAACCCATCCAAGTACTGACCAAGCCCGAGGTTGCTTAACTTCCGAGATCGAACGAGATCGGGTGCTTTCAACCTGGTGTGGTCGTAGTCCACAACGTCAATGCAAATTCAAACTTTGATCGATACGACCTCGGATTCTGGAGCACTAAAAACCAAACCAAAAAGAGACTACAACACTTGGTATTCCTAGGCGGTCACCCATCCAAGTAGTGACCAAGCCCGTGGCTGCTTAACTTCCGAGATCGAACGAGATCGGGTGCTTTCAACCTGGCGCGGTCGTAGTCCACAACGTCAATGCAAATACGCCCTCGGATTGAGAAGCACTAAAACAAAACAAAAAAGTGACTACAACACT
Source organism: Phallusia mammillata (assembly GCF_965637545.1). NCBI lineage: Eukaryota > Metazoa > Chordata > Ascidiacea > Phlebobranchia > Ascidiidae > Phallusia > Phallusia mammillata. Next base: position 18,469,106 of record NC_137252.1, on the reverse strand, counting down.
TGGTATTCCTGGGCGGTCACCCATCCAAGTACTGACCAAGCCCGAAGTTGCTGATCTTCCGAGATCGGGTGCTTTCAACCTGGTGTGGTCGTAGTCCAGAACGTCTCTGCAAATTCAAACTTTGGGCGATACGACCTCGGATTGTGGAGCACTAAAAACAAAACAAAAAAGTGACTACAACACTTGGTATTCCTAGGCGGTCACCCATCCAAGTACTGACCAAGCCCGAGGTTGCTTAACTGCCGAGATCGAACGAGATCGGGTGCTTTCAACGTGGTGTGGTCGTAGTCCAGAACGTCAATGCAAATTGAAACTTTGAGCGATACGCCCTCGGATTGTGGAGCACTAAAAACAAAACAAAAAAGTGAATACAACACTTGGTATTCCTAGGCGGTCACCCATCCAAGTACTGACCAAGCCCGAGGTTGCTTAACTTCCGAGATCGAACGAGATCGGGTGATTTCAACCTGGTGTGGTCGTAGTCCACAACGTCAATGCAAATTCAAACTTTGATCGAAGCGACCTCGGTTTCTCATCCACTAAAAAAACGAGACTACAACACTTGGTATTCCTAGGCGGTCACCCATCCAAGCACTGACCAAGCCCGAGGTTGCTTAACTTCCGAGATCGAACGAGATCGGGTGCTTTCAACCTGGTGTGGTCGTAGTCCAGAACGTCAATGCAAATTCAAAGTTTGAGCGATAAGCCCTCGGATTGTGAAGCACTAAAAACAAAACAAAAAACTGACTACAACACTTGGTATTCCTGGGCGGTCACCCATCCAAGTACTGACCAAGCCCGAGGTTGCTCAACTTCCGAGATCGAACGAGATCGAGTGCTTTCAACCTGGTGTGGTCGTAGTCCAGAACGTCTCTGCAAATTCAAACTTTGAGCGATACGCCCTCGGATTGTGGAGCACTAAAAACAAAACAAAAAAGAGACTACAACACTTGGTATTCCTAGGCGGTCACCCATCCAAGTACTGACCAAGCCCGAGGTTGCTTAACTTCCGAGATCGAACGAGATCGGGTGCTTTCCACCTGGTGTGGTCGTAGTCCACAACGTCAATGCAAATTCAAACTTTGATCGATACGACCTCGGATTCTGGAGCACTAAAAACAAAACAAAAAAGAGACTACAACACTTGGTATTCCTAGGCGGTCACCCATCCAAGTACTGACCAAGCCCGAGGCTGCTTAACTTCCGAGATCGAACGAGATCGGGTGCTTTCAACCTGGCGCGGTCGTAGTCCACAACGTCAATGCAAATACGCCCTCGGATTGTGAAGCACTAAAACAAAACAAAAAAGTGACTACAACACTTGGTATTCCTAGGCGGTCACCCATCCAAGTACTGACCAAGCCCGAAGTTGCTGATTTTCCGAGATCGGGTGCTTTCAACCTGGTGTGGTCGTAGTCCAGAACGTCTCTGCAAATTCAAACTTTGGGCGATACGACCTCGGATTGTGGAGCACTAAAAACAAAACGAAAAAGTGACTACAACACTTGGTATTCCTAGGCGGTCACCCATCCAAGTACTGACCAAGCCCGAGGTTGCTTAACTGCCGAGATCGAACGAGATCGGGTGCTTTCAACGTGGTGTGGTCGTAGTCCAGAACGTCAATGCAAATTGAAACTTTGAGCGATACGCCCTCGGATTGTGGAGCACTAAAAACAAAACGAAAAAGTGAATACAACACTTGGTATTCCTAGGCGGTCACCCATCCAAGTACTGACCAAGCCCGAGGTTGCTTAACTTCCGAGATCGAACGAGATCGGGTGATTTCAACCTGGTGTGGTCGTAGTCCACAACGTCAATGCAAATTCAAACTTTGATCGAAGCGACCTCGGTTTCTCATCCACTAAAAAAACGAGACTACAACACTTGGTATTCCTAGGCGGTCACCCATCCAAGCACTGACCAAGCCCGAGGTTGCTTAACTTCCGAGATCGAACGAGATCGGGTGCTTTCAACCTGGTGTGGTCGTAGTCCAGAACGTCAATGCAAATTCAAAGTTTGAGCGATAAGCCCTCGGATTGTGAAGCACTAAAAACAAAACAAAAAACTGACTACAACACTTGGTATTCCTGGGCGGTCACCCATCCAAGTACTGACCAAGCCCGAGGTTGCTCAACTTCCGAGATCGAACGAGATCGAGTGCTTTCAACCTGGTGTGGTCGTAGTCCAGAACGTCTTTGCAAATTCAAACTTTGAGCGATACGCCCTCGGATTGTGGAGCACTAAAAACAAAACAAAAAAGAGACTACAACACTTGGTATTCCTAGGCGGTCACCCAACCAAGTACTGACCAAGCCCGAGGTTGCTTAACTTCCGAGATCGAACGAGATCGGGTGCTTTCAACCTGGTGTGGTCGTAGTCCACAACGTCAATGCAAATTCAAACTTTGATCGATACGACCTCGGATTCTGGAGCACTAAAAACAAAACAAAAAAGAGACTACAACACTTGGTATTCCTAGGCGGTCACCCATCCAAGTACTGACCAAGCCCGTGGCTGCTTAACTTCCGAGATCGAACGAGATCGGGTGCTTTCAACCTGGCGCGGTCGTAGTCCACAACGTCAATGCAAATACGCCCTCGGATTGAGAAGCACTAAAACAAAACAAAAAAGTGACTACAACACTTGGTATTCCTGGGCGGTCACCCATCCAAGTACTGACCAAGCCCGAAGTTGCTGATCTTCCGAGATCGGGTGCTTTCAACCTGGTGTGGTCGTAGTCCAGAACGTCTCTGCAAATTCAAACTTTGGGCGATACGACCTCGGATTGTGGAGCACTAAAAACAAAACAAAAAAGAGACTACAACACTTGGTATTCCTAGGCGGTCACCCATCCAAGTACTGACCAAGCCCGTGGCTGCTTAACTTCCGAGATCGAACGAGATCGGGTGCTTTCAACCTGGCGCGGTCGTAGTCCACAACGTCAATGCAAATACGCCCTCGGATTGAGAAGCACTAAAACAAAACAAAAAAGTGACTACAACACTTGGTATTCCTGGGCGGTCACCCATCCAAGTACTGACCAAGCCCGAAGTTGCTGATCTTCCGAGATCGGGTGCTTTCAACCTGGTGTGGTCGTAGTCCAGAACGTCTCTGCAAATTCAAACTTTGGGCGATACGACCTCGGATTGTGGAGCACTAAAAACAAAACGAAAAAGTGACTACAACACTTGGTATTCCTAGGCGGTCACCCATCCAAGTACTGACCAAGCCCGAGGTTGCTTAACTGCCGAGATCGAACGAGATCGGGTGCTTTCAACGTGGTGTGGTCGTAGTCCAGAACGTCAATGCAAATTGAAACTTTGAGCGATACGCCCTCGGATTGTGGAGCACTAAAAACAAAACAAAAAAGTGAATACAACACTTGGTATTCCTAGGCGGTCACCCATCCAAGTACTGACCAAGCCCGAGGTTGCTTAACTTCCGAGATCGAACGAGATCGGGTGATTTCAACCTGGTGTGGTCGTAGTCCACAACGTCAATGCAAATTCAAACTTTGATCGAAGCGACCTCGGTTTCTCATCCACTAAAAAAACGAGACTACAACACTTGGTATTCCTAGGCGGTCACCCATCCAAGCACTGACCAAGCCCGAGGTTGCTTAACTGCCGAGATCGAACGAGATCGGGTGCTTTCAACCTGGTGTGGTCGTAGTCCAGAACGTCAATGCAAATTCAAAGTTTGAGCGATAAGCCCTCGGATTGTGAAGCACTAAAAACAAAACAAAAAACTGACTACAACACTTGGTATTCCTGGGCGGTCACCCATCCAAGTACTGACCAAGCCCGAGGTTGCTCAACTTCCGAGATCGAACGAGATCGAGTGCTTTCAACCTGGTGTGGTCGTAGTCCAGAACGTCTCTGCAAATTCAAACTTTGAGCGATACGCCCTCGGATTGTGGAGCACTAAAAACAAAACAAAAAAGAGACTACAACACTTGGTATTCCTAGGCGGTCACCCATCCAAGTACTGACCAAGCCCGAGGTTGCTTAACTTCCGAGATCGAACGAGATCGGGTGCTTTCCACCTGGTGTGGTCGTAGTCCACAACGTCAATGCAAATTCAAACTTTGATCGATACGACCTCGGATTCTGGAGCACTAAAAACAAAACAAAAAAGAGACTACAACACTTGGTATTCCTAGGCGGTCACCCATCCAAGTACTGACCAAGCCCGAGGCTGCTTAACTTCCGAGATCGAACGAGATCGGGTGCTTTCAACCTGGCGCGGTCGTAGTCCACAACGTCAATGCAAATACGCCCTCGGATTGTGAAGCACTAAAACAAAACAAAAAAGTGACTACAACACTTGGTATTCCTAGGCGGTCACCCATCCAAGTACTGACCAAGCCCGAAGTTGCTGATTTTCCGAGATCGGGTGCTTTCAACCTGGTGTGGTCGTAGTCCAGAACGTCTCTGCAAATTCAAACTTTGGGCGATACGACCTCGGATTGTGGAGCACTAAAAACAAAACGAAAAAGTGACTACAACACTTGGTATTCCTAGGCGGTCACCCATCCAAGTACTGACCAAGCCCGAGGTTGCTTAACTGCCGAGATCGAACGAGATCGGGTGCTTTCAACGTGGTGTGGTCGTAGTCCAGAACGTCAATGCAAATTGAAACTTTGAGCGATACGCCCTCGGATTGTGGAGCACTAAAAACAAAACAAAAAAGTGACTACAACACTTGGTATTCCTAGGCGGTCACCCATCCAAGTACTGACCAAGCCCGAGGTTGCTTAACTTCCGAGATCGAACGAGATCGGGTGATTTCAACCTGGTGTGGTCGTAGTCCACAACGTCAATGCAAATTCAAACTTTGATCGATACGACCTCGGATTCTGGAGCACTAAAAACAAAACAAAAAAGAGACTACAACACTTGGTATTCCTAGGCGGTCACCCATCCAAGTACTGACCAAGCCCGAGGCTGCTTAACTTCCGAGATCGAACGAGATCGGGTGCTTTCAACCTGGCGCGGTCGTAGTCCACAACGTCAATGCAAATACGCCCTCGGATTGTGAAGCACTAAAACAAAACAAAAAAGTGACTACAACACTTGGTATTCCTAGGCGGTCACCCATCCAAGTACTGACCAAGCCCGAAGTTGCTGATTTTCCGAAATCGGGTGCTTTCAACCTGGTGTGGTCGTAGTCCAGAACGTCTCTGCAAATTCAAACTTTGGGCGATACGACCTCGGATTGTGGAGCACTAAAAACAAAACGAAAAAGTGACTACAACACTTGGTATTCCTAGGCGGTCACCCATCCAAGTACTGACCAAGCCCGAGGTTGCTTAACTGCCGAGATCGAACGAGATCGGGTGCTTTCAACGTGGTGTGGTCGTAGTCCAGAACGTCAATGCAAATTGAAACTTTGAGCGATACGCCCTCGGATTGTGGAGCACTAAAAACAAAACGAAAAAGTGAATACAACACTTGGTATTCCTAGGCGGTCACCCATCCAAGTACTGACCAAGCCCGAGGTTGCTTAACTTCCGAGATCGAACGAGATCGGGTGATTTCAACCTGGTGTGGTCGTAGTCCACAACGTCAATGCAAATTCAAACTTTGATCGAAGCGACCTCGGTTTCTCATCCACTAAAAAAACGAGACTACAACACTTGGTATTCCTAGGCGGTCACCCATCCAAGCACTGACCAAGCCCGAGGTTGCTTAACTTCCGAGATCGAACGAGATCGGGTGCTTTCAACCTGGTGTGGTCGTAGTCCAGAACGTCAATGCAAATTCAAAGTTTGAGCGATAAGCCCTCGGATTGTGAAGCACTAAAAACAAAACAAAAAACTGACTACAACACTTGGTATTCCTGGGCGGTCACCCATCCAAGTACTGACCAAGCCCGAGGTTGCTCAACTTCCGAGATCGAACGAGATCGAGTGCTTTCAACCTGGTGTGGTCGTAGTCCAGAACGTCTTTGCAAATTCAAACTTTGAGCGATACGCCCTCGGATTGTGGAGCACTAAAAACAAAACAAAAAAGAGACTACAACACTTGGTATTCCTAGGCGGTCACCCAACCAAGTACTGTCCAAGCCCGAGGTTGCTTAACTTCCGAGATCGAACGAGATCGGGTGCTTTCAACCTGGTGTGGTCGTAGTCCACAACGTCAATGCAAATTCAAACTTTGATCGATACGACCTCGGATTCTGGAGCACTAAAAACAAAACAAAAAAGAGACTACAACACTTGGTATTCCTAGGCGGTCACCCATCCAAGTACTGACCAAGCCCGTGGCTGCTTAACTTCCGAGATCGAACGAGATCGGGTGCTTTCAACCTGGCGCGGTCGTAGTCCACAACGTCAATGCAAATACGCCCTCGGATTGAGAAGCACTAAAACAAAACAAAAAAGTGACTACAACACTTGGTATTCCTGGGCGGTCACCCATCCAAGTACTGACCAAGCCCGAAGTTGCTGATCTTCCGAGATCGGGTGCTTTCAACCTGGTGTGGTCGTAGTCCAGAACGTCTCTGCAAATTCAAACTTTGGGCGATACGACCTCGGATTGTGGAGCACTAAAAACAAAACAAAAAAGAGACTACAACACTTGGTATTCCTAGGCGGTCACCCATCCAAGTACTGACCAAGCCCGTGGCTGCTTAACTTCCGAGATCGAACGAGATCGGGTGCTTTCAACCTGGCGCGGTCGTAGTCCACAACGTCAATGCAAATACGCCCTCGGATTGAGAAGCACTAAAACAAAACAAAAAAGTGACTACAACACTTGGTATTCCTGGGCGGTCACCCATCCAAGTACTGACCAAGCCCGAAGTTGCTGATCTTCCGAGATCGGGTGCTTTCAACCTGGTGTGGTCGTAGTCCAGAACGTCTCTGCAAATTCAAACTTTGGGCGATACGACCGCGGATTGTGGAGCACTAAAAACAAAACGAAAAAGTGACTACAACACTTGGTATTCCTAGGCGGTCACCCATCCAAGTACTGACCAAGCCCGAGGTTGCTTAACTGCCGAGATCGAACGAGATCGGGTGCTTTCAACGTGGTGTGGTCGTAGTCCAGAACGTCAATGCAAATTGAAACTTTGAGCGATACGCCCTCGGATTGTGGAGCACTAAAAACAAAACAAAAAAGTGAATACAACACTTGGTATTCCTAGGCGGTCACCCATCCAAGTACTGACCAAGCCCGAGGTTGCTTAACTTCCGAGATCGAACGAGATCGGGTGATTTCAACCTGGTGTGGTCGTAGTCCACAACGTCAATGCAAATTCAAACTTTGATCGAAGCGACCTCGGTTTCTCATCCACTAAAAAAACGAGACTACAACACTTGGTATTCCTAGGCGGTCACCCATCCAAGCACTGACCAAGCCCGAGGTTGCTTAACTGCCGAGATCGAACGAGATCGGGTGCTTTCAACCTGGTGTGGTCGTAGTCCAGAACGTCAATGCAAATTCAAAGTTTGAGCGATAAGCCCTCGGATTGTGAAGCACTAAAAACAAAACAAAAAACTGACTACAACACTTGGTATTCCTGGGCGGTCACCCATCCAAGTACTGACCAAGCCCGAGGTTGCTCAACTTCCGAGATCGAACGAGATCGAGTGCTTTCAACCTGGTGTGGTCGTAGTCCAGAACGTCTCTGCAAATTCAAACTTTGAGCGATACGCCCTCGGATTGTGGAGCACTAAAAACAAAACAAAAAAGAGACTACAACACTTGGTATTCCTAGGCGGTCACCCATCCAAGTACTGACCAAGCCCGAGGTTGCTTAACTTCCGAGATCGAACGAGATCGGGTGCTTTCCACCTGGTGTGGTCGTAGTCCACAACGTCAATGCAAATTCAAACTTTGATCGATACGACCTCGGATTCTGGAGCACTAAAAACAAAACAAAAAAGAGACTACAACACTTGGTATTCCTAGGCGGTCACCCATCCAAGTACTGACCAAGCCCGAGGCTGCTTAACTTCCGAGATCGAACGAGATCGGGTGCTTTCAACCTGGCGCGGTCGTAGTCCACAACGTCAATGCAAATACGCCCTCGGATTGTGAAGCACTAAAACAAAACAAAAAAGTGACTACAACACTTGGTATTCCTAGGCGGTCACCCATCCAAGTACTGACCAAGCCCGAAGTTGCTGATTTTCCGAGATCGGGTGCTTTCAACCTGGTGTGGTCGTAGTCCAGAACGTCTCTGCAAATTCAAACTTTGGGCGATACGACCTCGGATTGTGGAGCACTAAAAACAAAACGAAAAAGTGACTACAACACTTGGTATTCCTAGGCGGTCACCCATCCAAGTACTGACCAAGCCCGAGGTTGCTTAACTGCCGAGATCGAACGAGATCGGGTGCTTTCAACGTGGTGTGGTCGTAGTCCAGAACGTCAATGCAAATTGAAACTTTGAGCGATACGCCCTCGGATTGTGGAGCACTAAAAACAAAACAAAAAAGTGAATACAACACTTGGTATTCCTAGGCGGTCACCCATCCAAGTACTGACCAAGCCCGAGGTTGCTTAACTTCCGAGATCGAACGAGATCGGGTGATTTCAACCTGGTGTGGTCGTAGTCCACAACGTCAATGCAAATTCAAACTTTGATCGAAGCGACCTCGGTTTCTCATCCACTAAAAAAACGAGACTACAACACTTGGTATTCCTAGGCGGTCACCCATCCAAGCACTGACCAAGCCCGAGGTTGCTTAACTTCCGAGATCGAACGAGATCGGGTGCTTTCAACCTGGTGTGGTCGTAGTCCACAACGTCAATGCAAATTCAAAGTTTGAGCGATAAGCCCTCGGATTGTGAAGCACTAAAAACAAAACAAAAAACTGACTACAACACTTGGTATTCCTGGGCGGTCACCCATCCAAGTACTGACCAAGCCCGAGGTTGCTCAACTTCCGAGATCGAACGAGATCGAGTGCTTTCAACCTGGTGTGGTCGTAGTCCAGAACGTCTCTGCAAATTCAAACTTTGAGCGATACGCCCTCGGATTGTGGAGCACTAAAAACAAAACAAAAAAGAGACTACAACACTTGGTATTCCTAGGCGGTCACCCATCCAAGTACTGACCAAGCCCGAGGTTGCTTAACTTCCGAGATCGAACGAGATCGGGTGCTTTCCACCTGGTGTGGTCGTAGTCCACAACGTCAATGCAAATTCAAACTTTGATCGATACGACCTCGGATTCTGGAGCACTAAAAACAAAACAAAAAAGAGACTACAACACTTGGTATTCCTAGGCGGTCACCCATCCAAGTACTGACCAAGCCCGAGGCTGCTTAACTTCCGAGATCGAACGAGATCGGGTGCTTTCAACCTGGCGCGGTCGTAGTCCACAACGTCAATGCAAATACGCCCTCGGATTGTGAAGCACTAAAACAAAACAAAAAAGTGACTACAACACTTGGTATTCCTAGGCGGTCACCCATCCAAGTACTGACCAAGCCCGAAGTTGCTGATTTTCCGAGATCGGGTGCTTTCAACCTGGTGTGGTCGTAGTCCAGAACGTCTCTGCAAATTCAAACTTTGGGCGATACGACCTCGGATTGTGGAGCACTAAAAACAAAACGAAAAAGTGACTACAACACTTGGTATTCCTAGGCGGTCACCCATCCAAGTACTGACCAAGCCCGAGGTTGCTTAACTGCCGAGATCGAACGAGATCGGGTGCTTTCAACCTGGTGTGGTCGTAGTCCACAACGTCAATGCAAATTCAAACTTTGATCGATGCGACCTGGGTTTCTCATACACTAAAAAAACGAGACTACAACACTTGGTATTCCTAGGCGGTCACCCATCCAAGCACTGACCAAGCCCGAGGTTGCTTAACTGCCGAGATCGAACGAGATCGGGTGCTTTCAACCTGGTGTGGTCGTAGTCCAGAACGTCAATGCAAATTCAAAGTTTGAGCGATAAGCCCTCGGATTGTGAAGCACTAAAAACAAAACAAAAAAGTGACTACAACACTTGGTATTCCTAGGCGGTCACCCATCCAAGTACTGACCAAGCCCGAGGTTGCTTAACTGCCGAGATCGAACGAGATCGGGTGCTTTCAACGTGGTGTGGTCGTAGTCCAGAACGTCAATGCAAATTGAAACTTTGAGCGATACGCCCTCGGATTGTGGAGCACTAAAAACAAAACAAAAAAGTGAATACAACACTTGGTATTCCTAGGCGGTCACCCATCCAAGTACTGACCAAGCCCGAGGTTGCTTAACTTCCGAGATCGAACGAGATCGGGTGATTTCAACCTGGTGTGGTCGTAGTCCACAACGTCAATGCAAATTCAAACTTTGATCGAAGCGACCTCGGTTTCTCATCCACTAAAAAAACGAGACTACAACACTTGGTATTCCTAGGCGGTCACCCATCCAAGCACTGACCAAGCCCGAGGTTGCTTAACTGCCGAGATCGAACGAGATCGGGTGCTTTCAACCTGGTGTGGTCGTAGTCCAGAACGTCAATGCAAATTCAAAGTTTGAGCGATAAGCCCTCGGATTGTGAAGCACTAAAAACAAAACAAAAAACTGACTACAACACTTGGTATTCCTGGGCGGTCACCCATCCAAGTACTGACCAAGCCCGAGGTTGCTCAACTTCCGAGATCGAACGAGATCGAGTGCTTTCAACCTGGTGTGGTCGTAGTCCAGAACGTCTCTGCAAATTCAAACTTTGAGCGATACGCCCTCGGATTGTGGAGCACTAAAAACAAAACAAAAAAGAGACTACAACACTTGGTATTCCTAGGCGGTCACCCATCCAAGTACTGACCAAGCCCGAGGTTGCTTAACTTCCGAGATCGAACGAGATCGGGTGCTTTCCACCTGGTGTGGTCGTAGTCCACAACGTCAATGCAAATTCAAACTTTGATCGATACGACCTCGGATTCTGGAGCACTAAAAACAAAACAAAAAAGAGACTACAACACTTGGTATTCCTAGGCGGTCACCCATCCAAGTACTGACCAAGCCCGAGGCTGCTTAACTTCCGAGATCGAACGAGATCGGGTGCTTTCAACCTGGCGCGGTCGTAGTCCACAACGTCAATGCAAATACGCCCTCGGATTGTGAAGCACTAAAACAAAACAAAAAAGTGACTACAACACTTGGTATTCCTAGGCGGTCACCCATCCAAGTACTGACCAAGCCCGAAGTTGCTGATTTTCCGAGATCGGGTGCTTTCAACCTGGTGTGGTCGTAGTCCAGAACGTCTCTGCAAATTCAAACTTTGGGCGATACGACCTCGGATTGTGGAGCACTAAAAACAAAACGAAAAAGTGACTACAACACTTGGTATTCCTAGGCGGTCACCCATCCAAGTACTGACCAAGCCCGAGGTTGCTTAACTGCCGAGATCGAACGAGATCGGGTGCTTTCAACGTGGTGTGGTCGTAGTCCAGAACGTCAATGCAAATTGAAACTTTGAGCGATACGCCCTCGGATTGTGGAGCACTAAAAACAAAACAAAAAAGTGAATACAACACTTGGTATTCCTAGGCGGTCACCCATCCAAGTACTGACCAAGCCCGAGGTTGCTTAACTTCCGAGATCGAACGAGATCGGGTGATTTCAACCTGGTGTGGTCGTAGTCCACAACGTCAATGCAAATTCAAACTTTGATCGAAGCGACCTCGGTTTCTCATCCACTAAAAAAACGAGACTACAACACTTGGTATTCCTAGGCGGTCACCCATCCAAGCACTGACCAAGCCCGAGGTTGCTTAACTTCCGAGATCGAACGAGATCGGGTGCTTTCAACCTGGTGTGGTCGTAGTCCACAACGTCAATGCAAATTCAAAGTTTGAGCGATAAGCCCTCGGATTGTGAAGCACTAAAAACAAAACAAAAAACTGACTACAACACTTGGTATTCCTGGGCGGTCACCCATCCAAGTACTGACCAAGCCCGAGGTTGCTCAACTTCCGAGATCGAACGAGATCGAGTGCTTTCAACCTGGTGTGGTCGTAGTCCAGAACGTCTCTGCAAATTCAAACTTTGAGCGATACGCCCTCGGATTGTGGAGCACTAAAAACAAAACAAAAAAGAGACTACAACACTTGGTATTCCTAGGCGGTCACCCATCCAAGTACTGACCAAGCCCGAGGTTGCTTAACTTCCGAGATCGAACGAGATCGGGTGCTTTCCACCTGGTGTGGTCGTAGTCCACAACGTCAATGCAAATTCAAACTTTGATCGATACGACCTCGGATTCTGGAGCACTAAAAACAAAACAAAAAAGAGACTACAACACTTGGTATTCCTAGGCGGTCACCCATCCAAGTACTGACCAAGCCCGAGGCTGCTTAACTTCCGAGATCGAACGAGATCGGGTGCTTTCAACCTGGCGCGGTCGTAGTCCACAACGTCAATGCAAATACGCCCTCGGATTGTGAAGCACTAAAACAAAACAAAAAAGTGACTACAACACTTGGTATTCCTAGGCGGTCACCCATCCAAGTACTGACCAAGCCCGAAGTTGCTGATTTTCCGAGATCGGGTGCTTTCAACCTGGTGTGGTCGTAGTCCAGAACGTCTCTGCAAATTCAAACTTTGGGCGATACGACCTCGGATTGTGGAGCACTAAAAACAAAACGAAAAAGTGACTACAACACTTGGTATTCCTAGGCGGTCACCCATCCAAGTACTGACCAAGCCCGAGGTTGCTTAACTGCCGAGATCGAACGAGATCGGGTGCTTTCAACCTGGTGTGGTCGTAGTCCACAACGTCAATGCAAATTCAAACTTTGATCGATGCGACCTGGGTTTCTCATACACTAAAAAAACGAGACTACAACACTTGGTATTCCTAGGCGGTCACCCATCCAAGCACTGACCAAGCCCGAGGTTGCTTAACTGCCGAGATCGAACGAGATCGGGTGCTTTCAACCTGGTGTGGTCGTAGTCCAGAACGTCAATGCAAATTCAAAGTTTGAGCGATAAGCCCTCGGATTGTGAAGCACTAAAAACAAAACAAAAAAGTGACTACAACACTTGGTATTCCTACGCGGTCACCCATCCAAGTACTGACCAAGCCCGAGGTTGCTTAACTTCCGAGATCGAACGAGATCGGGTGCTTTCAACCTGGTGTGGTCGTAGTCCAGAACCTCAATGCAAATTCAAACTTTGAGCGATACGCCCTCGGATTGTGGAGCACTAAAAACAAAACAAAAAAGAGACTACAACACTTGGTATTCCTAGGCGGTCACCCATCCAAGTACTGACCAAGCCCGAGGTTGCTTAACTTCCGAGATCGAACGAGATCGGGTGCTTTCAACCTGGTGTGGTCGTAGTCCACAACGTCAATGCAAATTCAAACTTTGATCGATACGACCTCGAATTGTGGAGCACTAAAAAAACAAAAAAATGACTACAACACTTGGTATTCCTAGGCGGTCACCCATCCAAGTACTGACCAAGCCCGAGGCTGCTTAACTTCCGAGATCGAACGAGATCGGGTGCTTTCAACCTGGCGCGGTCGTAGTCCACAACGTCAATGCAAATACGCCATCGGATTGTGAAGCACTAAAAACAAAACAAAAAAGAGACTACAACACTTGGTATTCCTAGGCGGTCACCCATCCAAGTACTGACCAAGTCCGAGGTTGCTTAACTGCCGAGATCGAACGAGATCGGGTGCTTTCAACCTGGTGTGGTCGTAGTCCAGAACGTCAATGCAAATTCAAAGTTTGAGCGATAAGCCCTCGGATTGTGAAGCACTAAAAACAAAACAAAAAAGTGACTACAACACTTGGTATTCCTGGGCGGTCACCCATCCAAGTACTGACCAAGCCCGAGGTTGCTCAACTTCCGAGATCGAACGAGATCGAGTGCTTTCAACCTGGTGTGGTCGTAGTCCAGAACGTCTCTGCAAATTCAAACTTTGAGCGATACGCCCTCGGATTGTGGAGCACTAAAAACAAAACAAAAAAGAGACTACAACACTTGGTATTCCTAGGCGGTCACCCATCCAAGTACTGACCAAGCCCGAGGTTGCTTAACTTCCGAGATCGAACGAGATCGGGTGCTTTCAACCTGGTGTGGTCGTAGTCCACAACGTCAATGCAAATTCAAACTTTGATCGATACGACCTCGGATTCTGGAGCACTAAAAACAAAACAAAAAAGAGACTACAACACTTGGTATTCCTAGGCGGTCACCCATCCAAGTACTGACCAAGCCCGAGGCTGCTTAACTTCCGAGATCGAACGAGATCGGGTGCTTTCAACCTGGCGCGGTCGTAGTCCACAACGTCAATGCAAATACGCCTTCGGATTGTGAAGCACTAAAACAAAACAAAAAAGTGACTACAACACTTGGTATTCCTAGGCGGTCACCCATCCAAGTACTGACCAAGCCCGAAGTTGCTGATTTTCCGAGATCGGGTGCTTTCAACCTGGTGTGGTCGTAGTCCAGAACGTCTCTGCAAATTCAAACTTTGGGCGATACGACCTCGGATTGTGGAGCACTAAAAACAAAACGAAAAAGTGACTACAACACTTGGTATTCCTAGGCGGTCACCCATCCAAGTACTGACCAAGCCCGAGGTTGCTTAACTGCCGAGATCGAACGAGATCGGGTGCTTTCAACCTGGTGTGGTCGTAGTCCACAACGTCAATGCAAATTGAAACTTTGAGCAATACGCCCTCGGATTGTGGAGCACTAAAAACAAAACAAAAAAGTGAATACAACACTTGGTATTCCTAGGCGGTCACCCATCCAAGTACTGACCAAGCCCGAGGTTGCTTAACTTCCGAGATCGAACGAGATCGGGTGATTTCAACCTGGTGTGGTCGTAGTCCACAACGTCAATGCAAATTCAAACTTTGATCGATGCGACCTGGGTTTCTCATCCACTAAAAAAACGAGACTACAACACTTGGTATTCCTAGGCGGTCACCCATCCAAGCACTGACCAAGCCCGAGGTTGCTTAACTGCCGAGATCGAACGAGATCGGGTGCTTTCAACCTGGTGTGGTCGTAATCCAGAACGTCAATGCAAATTCAAAGTTTGAGCGATAAGCCCTCGGATTGTGAAGCACTAAAAACAAAACAAAAAAGAGACTACAACACTTGGTATTCCTACGCGGTCACCCATCCAAGTACTGACCAAGCCCGAGGTTGCTTAACTTCCGAGATCGAACGAGATCGGGTGCTTTCAACCTGGTGTGGTCGTAGTCCAGAACCTCAATGCAAATTCAAACTTTGAGCGATACGCCCTCGGATTGTGGAGCACTAAAAACAAAACAAAAAACGAGACTACAACACTTGGTATTCCTAGGCGGTCACCCATCCAAGTACTGACCAAGCCCGAGGTTGCTTAACTTCCGAGATCGAACGAGATCGGGTGCTTTCAACCTGGTGTGGTCGTAGTCCACAACGTCAATGCAAATTCAAACTTTCATCGATACGACCTCGGATTGTGAAGCACTAAAAACAAAACAAAAAAGTGACTACAACACTTGGTATTCCTAGGCGGTCACCCATCCAAGTACTGACCAAGCCCGAGGCTGCTTAACTTCCGAGATCGAACGAGATCGGGTGCTTTCAACCTGGCGCGGTCGTAGTCCACAACGTCAATGCAAATACGCCATCGGATTGTGAAGCACTAAAAACAAAACAAAAAAGAGACTACAACACTTGGTATTCCTAGGCGGTCACCCATCCAAGTACTGACCAAGCCCGAGGTTGCTTAACTTCCGAGATCGAACGAGATCGGGTGCTTTCAACCTGGTGTGGTCGTAGTTAAGAACCTGTCTGCAAATTCAAACTTTGATCGATAAGCCCTCGGATTGTGGAGCACTAAAAACAAAACAAAAAACTGACTACAACACTTGGCATTCCTAGGCGGTCACCCATCCAAGCACTGACCAAGCCCGAGGTTTCTTAACTTCCGAGAGAGAACGAGATCGGGTGCTTTCAACCTGGTGTGGTCGTAGTCCAGAACGTCAATGCAAATTCAAACTTTGAGCGATACGCCCTCGGAATGTGAAGCACTAAAAACAAAACAAAAAAGAGACTACAACACTTGGTATTCCTAGGCGGTCACCCATCCAAGTACTAACCAAGCCCGAGGTTGCTTAACTTCCGAGATCGAACGAGATCGGGTGCTTTCAACCTGGTGTGGTCGTAGTCCACAACGTCAATGCAAATTCAAACATTGATCGATACGACCTCGGATTCTGGAGCACTAAAAAAACAAAAAAGTGACTACAACACTTGGTATTCCTAGGCGGTCACCCATCCAAGTACTGACCAAGCCCGAGGCTGCTTAACTTCCGAGATCGAACGAGATCGGGTGCTTTCAACCTGGCGCGGTCGTAGTCCACAACGTCAATGCAAATACGCCCTCGGATTGTGAAGCACTAAAACAAAACAAAAAAGTGACTACAACACTTGGTATTCCTAGGCGGTCACCCATCCAAGTACTGACCAAGCCCGAGGTTGCTGATCTTCCGAGATCGGGTGCTTTCAACCTGGTGTGGTCGTAGTCCAGAACGTCTCTGCAAATTCAAACTTTGGGCGATACGACCTCGGATTGTGGAGCACTAAAAACAAAACGAAAAAGTGACTACAACACTTAGTATTCCTAGGCGGTCACCCATCCAAGTACTGACCAAGCCCGAGGCTGCTTAACTGCCGAGATCGAACGAGATCAGGTGCTTTCAACCTGGTGTGGTCGTAGTTAAGAACCTGTCTGCAAATTCAAACTTTGATCGATACGACCTCGGATTGTGGAGCACTAAAAACAAAACAAAAAACTGACTACAACACTTGGCATTCCTAGGCGGTCACCCATCCAAGCACTGACCAAGCCCGAGGTTGCTTAACTTCCGAGATCGAACGAGATCGGGTGCTTTCAACCTGGTGTGGTCGTAGTGCAGAACGTCAATGCAAATTCAAACTTTGGGCGATACGACCTCGGATTGTGGAACACTAAAAAAACAAAAAAGTGACTACAACACTTGGTATTCCTAGGCGGTCACCCATCCAAGTACTGACCAAGCCCGAGGGTGCTTAACTTCCGAGATCGAACGAGATCGGGTGCTTTCAACCTGGTGTGGTCGTAGTCCAGAACGTCTCTTCAAATTATAGCTTCGGTCGATACGACCTCGGATTGTGGACTACTAAAAACAAAACAAAAAAGTGACTACAACACTTGGTATTCCTAGGCGGTCACCCATCCAAGTACTGACCAAGCCGGAGGTTGCTTAACTTCCGAGATCGAACGAGATAGGGTGCTTTCGACCTGGTGTGGTCGTAGTCCAGAACGTCTCTTCAAATTGAAGGTTTGATCGATATGACCTCGGATTGTGGACTACTAAAAACAAAACAAAAAAGAGACTACAACACTTGGTATTCCTAGGCGGTCACCCATCCAAGTACTGACCAAGCCCGAGGTTGCTTAACTTCCGAGATCGAACGAGATCGGGTGCTTTCAACCTGGTGTGGTCGTAGTCCACAACGTCAATGCAAATTGAAACTTTGATCGATACGACCTCGGATTGTGAAGCACTAAAAACAAAACAAAAAAGAGACTACAACACTTGGTATTCCTAGGCGGTCACCCATCCAAGTACTGACCAAGCCCGAGGTTGCTTAACTTCCGAGATCGAACGAGATCGGGTGCTTTCAACCTGGTGTGGTCGTAGTCCAGAACGTCTCTGCAAATTCAAACTTTGGGCGATACGACCTCGGAATGTGGAGCACTAAAAACAAAACAAAAAAGTGACTACAACACTTGGTATTCCTAGGCGGTCACCCATCCAAGTACTGACCAAGCCCGAGGGTGCTTAACTTCCGAGATCGAACGAGATCGGGTGCTTTCAACCTGGTGTGGTCGTAGTCCAGAACGTCTCTGTAAATTCAAACTTTGGGCGATACGACCTCGGATTGTGGAGCACTAAAAACAAAACAAAAAAGTGAATACAACACTTGGTATTCCTAGGCGGTCACCCATCCAAGTACTGACCAAGCCCGAGGTTGCTTAACTGCCGAGATCGAACGAGATCGGGTGCTTTCAACGTGGTGTGGTCGTAGTCCAGAACGTCAATGCAAATTGAAACTTTGAGCGATACGACCTCGGATTGTGAAGCACTAAAAACAAAACAAAAAAGAGACTACAACACTTGGTATTCCTAGGCGGTCACCCATCCAAGTACTGACCAAGCCCGAGGTTGCTTAACTTCCGAGATCGAACGAGATCGGGTGCTTTCAACCTGGTGTGGTCGTAGTCCAGAACGTCTCTGCAAATTCAAACTTTGGGCGATACGACCTCGGAATGTGGAGCACTAAAAACAAAACAAAAAAGTGACTACAACACTTGGTATTCCTAGGCGGTCACCCATCCAAGTACTGACCAAGCCCGAGGGTGCTTAACTTCCGAGATCGAACGAGATCGGGTGCTTTCAACCTGGTGTGGTCGTAGTCCAGAACGTCTCTGTAAATTCAAACTTTGGGCGATACGACCTCGGATTGTGGAGCACTAAAAACAAAACAAAAAAGTGACTACAACACTTGGTATTCCTAGGCGGTCACCCATCCAAGTACTGACCAAGCCCGAGGTTGCTTAACTGCCGAGATCGAACGAGATCGGGTGCTTTCAACGTGGTGTGGTCGTAGTCCAGAACGTCAATGCAAATTGAAACTTTGAGCGATACGACCTCGGATTGTGGAGCACTAAAAACAAAACAAAAAAGTGACTACAACACTTGGCATTCCTAGGCGGTCACCCATCCAAGTACTGACCAAGCCCGAGGTTGCTTAACTTCCGAGATCGAACGAGATCGGGTGCTTTCAACCTGGTGTGGTGGTGGTCCATAAGGTCAATGCAAATTCAAACTTTGATCGATACGACCTCGGATTGTGGAGCACTAAAAAAACAAAAAAGTGACTACAACACTTGGTATTCCTAGGCGGTCACCCATCCAAGTACTGACCAAGCCCGAGGTTGCTTAACTTCCGAGATCGAACGAGATCGGGTGCTTTCAACCTGGTGTGGTCGTAGTCCACAACGTCAATGCAAATTGAAACTTTGATCGATACGACCTCGGATTGTGAAGCACTAAAAACAAAACAAAAAAGAGACTACAACACTTGGTATTCCTAGGCGGTCACCCATCCAAGTACTGACCAAGCCCGAGGTTGCTTAACTTCCGAGATCGAACGAGATCGGGTGCTTTCAACCTGGTGTGGTCGTAGTCCAGAACGTCTCTGCAAATTCAAACTTTGGGCGATACGACCTCGGAATGTGGAGCACTAAAAACAAAACAAAAAAGTGACTACAACACTTGGTATTCCTAGGCGGTCACCCATCCAAGTACTGACCAAGCCCGAGGGTGCTTAACTTCCGAGATCGAACGAGATCGGGTGCTTTCAACCTGGTGTGGTCGTAGTCCAGAACGTCTCTGTAAATTCAAACTTTGGGCGATACGACCTCGGATTGTGGAGCACTAAAAACAAAACAAAAAAGTGAATACAACACTTGGTATTCCTAGGCGGTCACCCATCCAAGTACTGACCAAGCCCGAGGTTGCTTAACTGCCGAGATCGAACGAGATCGGGTGCTTTCAACGTGGTGTGGTCGTAGTCCAGAACGTCAATGCAAATTGAAACTTTGAGCGATACGACCTCGGATTGTGAAGCACTAAAAACAAAACAAAAAAGAGACTACAACACTTGGTATTCCTAGGCGGTCACCCATCCAAGTACTGACCAAGCCCGAGGTTGCTTAACTTCCGAGATCGAACGAGATCGGGTGCTTTCAACCTGGTGTGGTCGTAGTCCAGAACGTCTCTGCAAATTCAAACTTTGGGCGATACGACCTCGGAATGTGGAGCACTAAAAACAAAACAAAAAAGTGACTACAACACTTGGTATTCCTAGGCGGTCACCCATCCAAGTACTGACCAAGCCCGAGGGTGCTTAACTTCCGAGATCGAACGAGATCGGGTGCTTTCAACCTGGTGTGGTCGTAGTCCAGAACGTCTCTGTAAATTCAAACTTTGGGCGATACGACCTCGGATTGTGGAGCACTAAAAACAAAACAAAAAAGTGACTACAACACTTGGTATTCCTAGGCGGTCACCCATCCAAGTACTGACCAAGCCCGAGGTTGCTTAACTGCCGAGATCGAACGAGATCGGGTGCTTTCAACGTGGTGTGGTCGTAGTCCAGAACGTCAATGCAAATTGAAACTTTGAGCGATACGACCTCGGATTGTGGAGCACTAAAAACAAAACAAAAAAGTGACTACAACACTTGGCATTCCTAGGCGGTCACCCATCCAAGTACTGACCAAGCCCGAGGTTGCTTAACTTCCGAGATCGAACGAGATCGGGTGCTTTCAACCTGGTGTGGTGGTGGTCCATAAGGTCAATGCAAATTCAAACTTTGATCGATACGACCTCGGATTGTGGAGCACTAAAAAAACAAAAAAGTGACTACAACACTTGGCATTCCTAGGCGGTCACCCATCCAAGTACTGACCAAGCCCGAGGTTGCTTAACTTCCGAGATCGAACGAGATCGGGTGATTTCAACCTGGTGTGGTCGTAGTCCATAACGTCAATGCAAATTCAAACTTTGATCGATGCGACCTCGGTTTCTCATCCACTAAAAAAACGAGACTACAACACTTGCTATTCCTAGGCGGTCACCCATCCAAGTACTGACCAAGCCCGAGGTTGCTTAACTTCCGAGATCGAACGAGATAGGGTGCTTTCAACCTGGTGTGGTCGTAGTCCACAAAGTCAATGCAAATTCAAACTTTGATCGAAGCGACCTCGGCTTCTCATGCACTAAAAAAACGAGACTACAACACTTGGTATTCCTAGGCGGTCACCCATCCAAGTACTGACCAAGCCCGAGGTTGCTTAACTTCCGAGATCGAACGAGATCGGGTGCTTTCAACCTGGTGTGGTCGTGGTCCATAAGGTCAATGCAAATTCAAATTTTGATCGATACGACCTCGGATTGTGGAGCACTAAAAAAACAAAAAAGTGACTACAACACTTGGTATTCCTAGGCGGTCACCCATCCAAGTACTGACCAAGCCCGAGGTTGCTTAACTTCCGAGATCGAACGAGATCGGGTGATTTCAACCTAGTGTGGTCGTAGTCCATAACGTCAATGCAAATTCAAACTTTGATCGATGCGACCTCGGTTTCTCATCCACTAAAAAAACGAGACTACAACACTTGGTATTCCTAGGCGGTCACCCATCCAAGCACTGACCAAGCCCGAGGTTGCTTAACTTCCGAGATCGAACGAGATCGGGTGCTTTCAACCTGGCGCGGTCGTAGTCCACAACGTCAATGCAAATACGCCCTCGGATTGTGAAGCACTAAAACAAAACAAAAAAGTGACTACAACACTTGGTATTCCTAGGCGGTCACCCATCCAAGTACTGACCAAGCCCGAGGTTGCTGATCTTCCGAGATCGGGTGCTTTCAACCTGGTGTGGTCGTAGTCCAGAACGTCTCTGCAAATTCAAACTTTGGGCGATACGACCTCGGATTGTGGAGCACTAAAAACAAAACGAAAAAGTGACTACAACACTTAGTATTCCTAGGCGGTCACCCATCCAAGTACTGACCAAGCCCGAGACTGCTTAACTGCCGAGATCGAACGAGATCAGGTGCTTTCAACCTGGTGTGGTCGTAGTTAAGAACCTGTCTGCAAATTCAAACTTTGATCGATACGACCTCGGATTGTGGAGCACTAAAAACAAAACAAAAAACTGACTACAACACTTGGCATTCCTAGGCGGTCACCCATCCAAGCACTGACCAAGCCCGAGGTTGCTTAACTTCCGAGATCGAACGAGATCGGGTGCTTTCAACCTGGTGTGGTCGTAGTGCAGAACGTCAATGCAAATTCAAACTTTGGGCGATACGACCTCGGATTGTGGAACACTAAAAAAACAAAAAAGTGACTACAACACTTGGTATTCCTAGGCGGTCACCCATCCAAGTACTGACCAAGCCCGAGGGTGCTTAACTTCCGAGATCGAACGAGATCGGGTGCTTTCAACCTGGTGTGGTCGTAGTCCAGAACGTCTCTGTAAATTCAAACTTTGGGCGATACGACCTCGGATTGTGGAGCACTAAAAACAAAACAAAAAAGTGACTACAACACTTGGTATTCCTAGGCGGTCACCCATCCAAGTACTGACCAAGCCCGAGGTTGCTTAACTGCCGAGATCGAACGAGATCGGGTGCTTTCAACGTGGTGTGGTCGTAGTCCAGAACGTCAATGCAAATTGAAACTTTGAGCGATACGACCTCGGATTGTGGAGCACTAAAAACAAAACAAAAAAGTGACTACAACACTTGGCATTCCTAGGCGGTCACCCATCCAAGTACTGACCAAGCCCGAGGTTGCTTAACTTCCGAGATCGAACGAGATCGGGTGCTTTCAACCTGGTGTGGTGGTGGTCCATAAGGTCAATGCAAATTCAAACTTTGATCGATACGACCTCGGATTGTGGAGCACTAAAAAAACAAAAAAGTGACTACAACACTTGGCATTCCTAGGCGGTCACCCATCCAAGTACTGACCAAGCCCGAGGTTGCTTAACTTCCGAGATCGAACGAGATCGGGTGATTTCAACCTGGTGTGGTCGTAGTCCATAACGTCAATGCAAATTCAAACTTTGATCGATGCGACCTCGGTTTCTCATCCACTAAAAAAACGAGACTACAACACTTGCTATTCCTAGGCGGTCACCCATCCAAGTACTGACCAAGCCCGAGGTTGCTTAACTTCCGAGATCGAACGAGATAGGGTGCTTTCAACCTGGTGTGGTCGTAGTCCACAAAGTCAATGCAAATTCAAACTTTGATCGAAGCGACCTCGGCTTCTCATGCACTAAAAAAACGAGACTACAACACTTGGTATTCCTAGGCGGTCACCCATCCAAGTACTGACCAAGCCCGAGGTTGCTTAACTTCCGAGATCGAACGAGATCGGGTGCTTTCAACCTGGTGTGGTCGTAGTCCACAACGTCAATGCAAATTGAAACTTTGATCGATACGACCTCGGATTGTGAAGCACTAAAAACAAAACAAAAAAGAGACTACAACACTTGGTATTCCTAGGCGGTCACCCATCCAAGTACTGACCAAGCCCGAGGTTGCTTAACTTCCGAGATCGAACGAGATCGGGTGCTTTCAACCTGGTGTGGTCGTAGTCCAGAACGTCTCTGCAAATTCAAACTTTGGGCGATACGACCTCGGAATGTGGAGCACTAAAAACAAAACAAAAAAGTGACTACAACACTTGGTATTCCTAGGCGGTCACCCATCCAAGTACTGACCAAGCCCGAGGGTGCTTAACTTCCGAGATCGAACGAGATCGGGTGCTTTCAACCTGGTGTGGTCGTAGTCCAGAACGTCTCTGTAAATTCAAACTTTGGGCGATACGACCTCGGATTGTGGAGCACTAAAAACAAAACAAAAAAGTGACTACAACACTTGGTATTCCTAGGCGGTCACCCATCCAAGTACTGACCAAGCCCGAGGTTGCTTAACTGCCGAGATCGAACGAGATCGGGTGCTTTCAACGTGGTGTGGTCGTAGTCCAGAACGTCAATGCAAATTGAAACTTTGAGCGATACGACCTCGGATTGTGAAGCACTAAAAACAAAACAAAAAAGAGACTACAACACTTGGTATTCCTAGGCGGTCACCCATCCAAGTACTGACCAAGCCCGAGGTTGCTTAACTTCCGAGATCGAACGAGATCGGGTGCTTTCAACCTGGTGTGGTCGTAGTCCAGAACGTCTCTGCAAATTCAAACTTTGGGCGATACGACCTCGGAATGTGGAGCACTAAAAACAAAACAAAAAAGTGACTACAACACTTGGTATTCCTAGGCGGTCACCCATCCAAGTACTGACCAAGCCCGAGGGTGCTTAACTTCCGAGATCGAACGAGATCGGGTGCTTTCAACCTGGTGTGGTCGTAGTCCAGAACGTCTCTGTAAATTCAAACTTTGGGCGATACGACCTCGGATTGTGGAGCACTAAAAACAAAATAAAAAAGTGACTACAACACTTGGTATTCCTAGGCGGTCACCCATCCAAGTACTGACCAAGCCCGAGGTTGCTTAACTGCCGAGATCGAACGAGATCGGGTGCTTTCAACGTGGTGTGGTCGTAGTCCAGAACGTCAATGCAAATTGAAACTTTGAGCGATACGACCTCGGATTGTGGAGCACTAAAAACAAAACAAAAAAGTGACTACAACACTTGGCATTCCTAGGCGGTCACCCATCCAAGTACTGACCAAGCCCGAGGTTGCTTAACTTCCGAGATCGAACGAGATCGGGTGCTTTCAACCTGGTGTGGTGGTGGTCCATAAGGTCAATGCAAATTCAAACTTTGATCGATACGACCTCGGATTGTGGAGCACTAAAAAAACAAAAAAGTGACTACAACACTTGGCATTCCTAGGCGGTCACCCATCCAAGTACTGACCAAGCCCGAGGTTGCTTAACTTCCGAGATCGAACGAGATCGGGTGATTTCAACCTGGTGTGGTCGTAGTCCATCACGTCAATGCAAATTCAAACTTTGATCGATGCGACCTCGGTTTCTCATCCACTAAAAAAACGAGACTACAACACTTGCTATTCCTAGGCGGTCACCCATCCAAGTACTGACCAAGCCCGAGGTTGCTTAACTTCCGAGATCGAACGAGATAGGGTGCTTTCAACCTGGTGTGGTCGTAGTCCACAAAGTCAATGCAAATTCAAACTTTGATCGAAGCGACCTCGGCTTCTCATGCACTAAAAAAACGAGACTACAACACTTGGTATTCCTAGGCGGTCACCCATCCAAGTACTGACCAAGCCCGAGGTTGCTTAACTTCCGAGATCGAACGAGATCGGGTGCTTTCAACCTGGTGTGGTCGTGGTCCATAAGGTCAATGCAAATTCAAATTTTGATCGATACGACCTCGGATTGTGGAGCACTAAAAAAACAAAAAAGTGACTACAACACTTGGTATTCCTAGGCGGTCACCCATCCAAGTACTGACCAAGCCCGAGGTTGCTTAACTTCCGAGATCGAACGAGATCGGGTGATTTCAACCTAGTGTGGTCGTAGTCCATAACGTCAATGCAAATTCAAACTTTGATCGATGCGACCTCGGTTTCTCATCCACTAAAAAAACGAGACTACAACACTTGGTATTCCTAGGCGGTCACCCATCCAAGCACTGACCAAGCCCGAGGTTGCTTAACTTCCGAGATCGAACGAGATCGGGTGCTTTCAACCTGGCGCGGTCGTAGTCCACAACGTCAATGCAAATACGCCCTCGGATTGTGAAGCACTAAAACAAAACAAAAAAGTGACTACAACACTTGGTATTCCTAGGCGGTCACCCATCCAAGTACTGACCAAGCCCGAGGTTGCTGATCTTCCGAGATCGGGTGCTTTCAACCTGGTGTGGTCGTAGTCCAGAACGTCTCTGCAAATTCAAACTTTGGGCGATACGACCTCGGATTGTGGAGCACTAAAAACAAAACGAAAAAGTGACTACAACACTTAGTATTCCTAGGCGGTCACCCATCCAAGTACTGACCAAGCCCGAGACTGCTTAACTGCCGAGATCGAACGAGATCAGGTGCTTTCAACCTGGTGTGGTCGTAGTTAAGAACCTGTCTGCAAATTCAAACTTTGATCGATACGACCTCGGATTGTGGAGCACTAAAAACAAAACAAAAAACTGACTACAACACTTGGCATTCCTAGGCGGTCACCCATCCAAGCACTGACCAAGCCCGAGGTTGCTTAACTTCCGAGATCGAACGAGATCGGGTGCTTTCAACCTGGTGTGGTCGTAGTGCAGAACGTCAATGCAAATTCAAACTTTGGGCGATACGACCTCGGATTGTGGAACACTAAAAAAACAAAAAAGTGACTACAACACTTGGTATTCCTAGGCGGTCACCCATCCAAGTACTGACCAAGCCCGAGGGTGCTTAACTTCCGAGATCGAACGAGATCGGGTGCTTTCAACCTGGTGTGGTCGTAGTCCAGAACGTCTCTGTAAATTCAAACTTTGGGCGATACGACCTCGGATTGTGGAGCACTAAAAACAAAACAAAAAAGTGACTACAACACTTGGTATTCCTAGGCGGTCACCCATCCAAGTACTGACCAAGCCCGAGGTTGCTTAACTGCCGAGATCGAACGAGATCGGGTGCTTTCAACGTGGTGTGGTCGTAGTCCAGAACGTCAATGCAAATTGAAACTTTGAGCGATACGACCTCGGATTGTGGAGCACTAAAAACAAAACAAAAAAGTGACTACAACACTTGGCATTCCTAGGCGGTCACCCATCCAAGTACTGACCAAGCCCGAGGTTGCTTAACTTCCGAGATCGAACGAGATCGGGTGCTTTCAACCTGGTGTGGTGGTGGTCCATAAGGTCAATGCAAATTCAAACTTTGATCGATACGACCTCGGATTGTGGAGCACTAAAAAAACAAAAAAGTGACTACAACACTTGGCATTCCTAGGCGGTCACCCATCCAAGTACTGACCAAGCCCGAGGTTGCTTAACTTCCGAGATCGAACGAGATCGGGTGATTTCAACCTGGTGTGGTCGTAGTCCATAACGTCAATGCAAATTCAAACTTTGATCGATGCGACCTCGGTTTCTCATCCACTAAAAAAACGAGACTACAACACTTGCTATTCCTAGGCGGTCACCCATCCAAGTACTGACCAAGCCCGAGGTTGCTTAACTTCCGAGATCGAACGAGATAGGGTGCTTTCAACCTGGTGTGGTCGTAGTCCACAAAGTCAATGCAAATTCAAACTTTGATCGAAGCGACCTCGGCTTCTCATGCACTAAAAAAACGAGACTACAACACTTGGTATTCCTAGGCGGTCACCCATCCAAGTACTGACCAAGCCCGAGGTTGCTTAACTTCCGAGATCGAACGAGATCGGGTGCTTTCAACCTGGTGTGGTCGTGGTCCATAAGGTCAATGCAAATTCAAATTTTGATCGATACGACCTCGGATTGTGGAGCACTAAAAAAACAAAAAAGTGACTACAACACTTGGTATTCCTAGGCGGTCACCCATCCAAGTACTGACCAAGCCCGAGGTTGCTTAACTTCCGAGATCGAACGAGATCGGGTGATTTCAACCTAGTGTGGTCGTAGTCCATAACGTCAATGCAAATTCAAACTTTGATCGATGCGACCTCGGTTTCTCATCCACTAAAAAAACGAGACTACAACACTTGGTATTCCTAGGCGGTCACCCATCCAAGTACTGACCAAGCCCGAGGCTGCTTAACTTCCGAGATCGAACGAGATCGGGTGCTTTCAACCTGGCGCGGTCGTAGTCCACAACGTCAATGCAAATACGCCCTCGGATTGTGAAGCACTAAAACAAAACAAAAAAGTGACTACAACACTTGGTATTCCTAGGCGGTCACCCATCCAAGTACTGACCAAGCCCGAGGTTGCTGATCTTCCGAGATCGGGTGCTTTCAACCTGGTGTGGTCGTAGTCCAGAACGTCTCTGCAAATTCAAACTTTGGGCGATACGACCTCGGATTGTGGAGCACTAAAAACAAAACGAAAAAGTGACTACAACACTTAGTATTCCTAGGCGGTCACCCATCCAAGTACTGACCAAGCCCGAGACTGCTTAACTGCCGAGATCGAACGAGATCAGGTGCTTTCAACCTGGTGTGGTCGTAGTTAAGAACCTGTCTGCAAATTCAAACTTTGATCGATACGACCTCGGATTGTGGAGCACTAAAAACAAAACAAAAAACTGACTACAACACTTGGCATTCCTAGGCGGTCACCCATCCAAGCACTGACCAAGCCCGAGGTTGCTTAACTTCCGAGATCGAACGAGATCGGGTGCTTTCAACCTGGTGTGGTCGTAGTGCAGAACGTCAATGCAAATTCAAACTTTGGGCGATACGACCTCGGATTGTGGAACACTAAAAAAACAAAAAAGTGACTACAACACTTGGTATTCCTAGGCGGTCACCCATCCAAGTACTGACCAAGCCCGAGGGTGCTTAACTTCCGAGATCGAACGAGATCGGGTGCTTTCAACCTGGTGTGGTCGTAGTCCAGAACGTCTCTTCAAATTAAAGCTTCGGTCGATACGACCTCGGATTGTGGACTACTAAAAACAAAACAAAAAAGTGACTACAACACTTGGTATTCCTAGGCGGTCACCCATCCAAGTACTGACCAAGCCGGAGGTTGCTTAACTTCCGAGATCGAACGAGATAGGGTGCTTTCGACCTGGTGTGGTCGTAGTCCAGAACGTCTCTTCAAATTGAAGGTTTGATCGATATGACCTCGGATTGTGGACTACTAAAAACAAAACAAAAAAGAGACTACAACACTTGGTATTCCTAGGCGGTCACCCATCCAAGTACTGACCAAGCCCGAGGTTGCTTAACTTCCGAGATCGAACGAGATCGGGTGCTTTCAACCTGGTGTGGTCGTAGTCCACAACGTCAATGCAAATTGAAACTTTGATCGATACGACCTCGGATTGTGAAGCACTAAAAACAAAACAAAAAAGAGACTACAACACTTGGTATTCCTAGGCGGTCACCCATCCAAGTACTGACCAAGCCCGAGGTTGCTTAACTTCCGAGATCGAACGACATCGGGTGCTTTCAACCTGCTGTGGTCGTAGTCCAGAACGTCTCTGCAAATTCAAACTTTGGGCGATACGACCTCGGAATGTGGAGCACTAAAAACAAAACAAAAAAGTGACTACAACACTTGGTATTCCTAGGCGGTCACCCATCCAAGTACTGACCAAGCCCGAGGGTGCTTAACTTCCGAGATCGAACGAGATCGGGTGCTTTCAACCTGGTGTGGTCGTAGTCCAGAACGTCTCTGTAAATTCAAACTTTGGGCGATACGACCTCGGAATGTGGAGCACTAAAAACAAAACAAAAAAGTGACTACAACACTTGGTATTCCTAGGCGGTCACCCATCCAAGTACTGACCAAGCCCGAGGGTGCTTAACTTCCGAGATCGAACGAGATCGGGTGCTTTCAACCTGGTGTGGTCGTAGTCCAGAACGTCTCTGTAAATTCAAACTTTGGGCGATACGACCTCGGATTGTGGAGCACTAAAAACAAAACAAAAAAGTGACTACAACACTTGGTATTCCTAGGCGGTCACCAATCCAAGTACTGACCAAGCCCGAGGTTGCTTAACTGCCGAGATCGAACGAGATCGGGTGCTTTCAACGTGGTGTTGTCGTAGTCCAGAACGTCAATGCAAATTGAAACTTTGAGCGATACGACCTCGGATTGTGGAGCACTAAAAACAAAACAAAAAAGTGACTACAACACTTGGCATTCCTAGGCGGTCACCCATCCAAGTACTGACCAAGCCCGAGGTTGCTTAACTTCCGAGATCGAACGAGATCGGGTGCTTTCAACCTGGTGTGGTCGTGGTCCATAAGGTCAATGCAAATTCAAACTTTGATCGATACGACCTCGGATTGTGGAGCACTAAAAAAACAAAAAAGTGACTACAACACTTGGCATTCCTAGGCGGTCACCCATCCAAGTACTGACCAAGCCCGAGGTTGCTTAACTTCCGAGATCGAACGAGATCGGGTGATTTCAACCTGGTGTGGTCGTAGTCCATAACGTCAATGCAAATTCAAACTTTGATCGATGCGACCTCGGTTTCTCATCCACTAAAAAAACGAGACTACAACACTTGCTATTCCTAGGCGGTCACCCATCCAAGTACTGACCAAGCCCGAGGTTGCTTAACTTCCGAGATCGAACGAGATAGGGTGCTTTCAACCTGGTGTGGTCGTAGTCCACAAAGTCAATGCAAATTCAAACTTTGATCGAAGCGACCTCGGCTTCTCATGCACTAAAAAAACGAGACTACAACACTTGGTATTCCTAGGCGGTCACCCATCCAAGTACTGACCAAGCCCGAGGTTGCTTAACTTCCGAGATCGAACGAGATCGGGTGCTTTCAACCTGGTGTGGTCGTGGTCCATAAGGTCAATGCAAATTCAAACTTTGATCGATACGACCTCGGATTGTGGAGCACTAAAAAAACAAAAAAGTGACTACAACACTTGGTATTCCTAGGCGGTCACCCATCCAAGTACTGACCAAGCCCGAGGTTGCTTAACTTCCGAGATCGAACGAGATCGGGTGATTTCAACCTAGTGTGGTCGTAGTCCATAACGTCAATGCAAATTCAAACTTTTATCGATGCGACCTCGGTTTCTCATCCACTAAAAAAACGAGACTACAACACTTGGTATTCCTAGGCGGTCACCTATCCAAGTACTGACCAAGCCCGAGGCTGCTTAACTTCCGAGATCGAACGAGATCGGGTGCTTTCAACCTGGCGCGGTCGTAGTCCACAACGTCAATGCAAATACGCCCTCGGATTGTGAAGCACTAAAACAAAACAAAAAAGTGACTTCAACACTTGGTATTCCTAGGCGGTCACCCATCCAAGTACTGACCAAGCCCGAAGTTGCTGATCTTCCGAGATCGGGTGCTTTCAACCTGGTGTGGTCGTAGTCCAGAACGTCTCTGCAAATTCAAACTTTGGGCGATACGCCCTCGGATTGTGGAGCACTAAAAACAAAACGAAAAAGTGACTACAACACTTGGTATTCCTAGGCGGTCACCCATCCAAGTACTGACCAAGCCCGAGGTTGCTTAACTGCCGAGATCGAACGAGATCGGGTGCTTTCAACGTGGTGTGGTCGTAGTCCAGAACGTCAATGCAAATTGAAACTTTGAGCGATACGCCCTCGGATTGTGGAGCACTAAAAACAAAACAAAAAAGTGAATACAACACTTGGTATTCCTAGGCGGTCACCCATCCAAGTACTGACCAAGCCCGAGGTTGCTTAACTTCCGAGATCGAACGAGATCGGGTGATTTCAACCTAGTGTGGTCGTAGTCCACAACGTCAATGCAAATTCAAACTTTGATCGAAGCGACCTCGGTTTCTCATCCACGAGATCGGGTGCTTTCAACCTGGTGTGGTCGTAGTCCAGAACGTCAATGCAAATTAAAGGTTTGAGCGATAAGCCCTCGGATTGTGGAGCACTAAAAACAAAACAAAAAAGAGACTACAACACTTGGTATTCCTAGGCGGTCACCCATCCAAGTACTGACCAAGCCCGAGGCTGCTTAACTTCCGAGATCGAACGAGATCGAGTGCTTTCAACCTGGTGTGGTCGTAGTCCACAACGTCAATGCAAATTCAAACTTTGATCGATACGACCTCGGATTGTGGAGCACTAAAAACAAAACAAAAAAGAGACTACAACACTTGGTATTCCTAGGCGGTCACCCATCCAAGTACTGACCGTGCCCGAGGCTGCTTAACTTCCGAGATCGAACGAGATCGGGTGCTTTCAACCTGGCGCGGTCGTAGTCCACAACGTCAATGCAAATACGCCCTCGGATTGTGAAGCACTAAAACAAAACAAAAAAGTGACTACAACACTTGGTATTCCTAGGCGGTCACCCATCCAAGTACTGACCAAGCCCGAAGTTGCTGATCTTCCGAGATCGGGTGCTTTCAACCTGGTGTGGTCGTAGTCCAGAACGTCTCTGCAAATTCAAACTTTGGGCGATACGACCTCGGATTGTGGAGCACTAAAAACAAAACGAAAAAGTGACTACAACACTTGGTATTCCTAGGCGGTCACCCATCCAAGTACTGACCAAGCCCGAGGTTGCTTAACTGCCGAGATCGAACGAGATCGGGTGCTTTCAACGTGGTGTGGTCGTAGTCCAGAACGTCAATGCAAATTGAAACTTTGAGCGATACGACCTCGGATTGTGGAGCACTAAAAACAAAACAAAAAAGTGAATACAACACTTGGTATTCCTAGGCGGTCACCCATCCAAGTACTGACCAAGCCCGAGGTTGCTTAACTTCCGAGATCGAACGAGATCGGGTGATTTCAACCTGGTGTGGTCGTAGTCCACAACGTCAATGCAAATTCAAACTTTGATCGAAGCGACCTCGGTTTCTCATCCACTAAAAAAACGAGACTACAACACTTGGTATTCCTAGGCGGTCACCCATCCAAGCACTGACCAAGCCCGAGGTTGCTTAACTTCCGAGATCGAACGAGATCGGGTGCTTTCAACCTGCTGTGGTCGTAGTCCACAACGTCAATGCAAATTCATAGTTTGAGCGATAAGCCCTCGGATTGTGAAGCACTAAAAACAAAACAAAAAAGAGACTACAACACTTGGTATTCCTAGGCGGTCACCCATCCAAGTACTGACCAAGCCCGAGGTTGCTTAACTTCCGAGATCGAACGAGATCGGGTGCTTTCAACCTGGTGTGGTCGTAGTCCAGAACCTCAATGCAAATTCAAACTTTGAGCGATACGCCCTCGGATTGTGGAGCACTAAAAACAAAACAAAAAAGTGACTACAACACTTGGTATTCCTAGGCGGTCACCCATCCAAGTACTGACCAAGCCCGAGGTTGCTTAACTTCCGAGATCGAACGAGATCGGGTGCTTTCAACCTGGTGTGGTCGTAGTCCACAACGTCAATGCAAATTCAAACTTTGAGCGATACGATCTCGGATTCTGGAGCACTAAAAAAAACAAAAAAGTGACTACAACACTTGGTATTCCTAGGCGGTCACCCATCCAAGTACTGACCAAGCCCGAGGCTGCTTAACTTCCGAGATCGAACGAGATCGGGTGCTTTCAACCTGGCGCGGTCGTAGTCCACAACGTCAATGCAAATACGCCCTCGGATTGTGGAGCACTAAAAACAAAACGAAAAAGTGACTACAACACTTGGTATTCCTAGGCGGTCACCCATCCAAGTACTGACCAAGCCCGAGGTTGCTTAACTGCCGAGATCGAACGAGATCGGGTGCTTTCAACGTGGTGTGGTCGTAGTCCACAACGTCAAAGCAAATTGAAACTTTGAGTGATACGCCCTCGGATTGTGGAGCACTAAAAACAAACCAAAAAAGTGAATACAACACTTGGTATTCCTAGGCGGTCACCCATCCAAGTACTGACCAAGCCCGAGGTTGCTTAACTTCCGAGATCGAACGAGATCGGGTGATTTCAACCTGGTGTGGTCGTAGTCCACAACGTCAATGCAAATTCAAACTTTGATCGATACGACCTCGGATTGTGGAGCACTAAAAACAAAACAAAAAAGTGAATACAACACTTGGTATTCCTACGCGGTCACCCATCCAAGTACTGACCAAGCCCGAGGCTGCTTAACTTCCGAGATCGAACGAGATCGGGTGCTTTCAACCTGGCGCGGTCGTAGTCCACAACGTCAATGCAAAGACACCCTCGGATTGTGAAGCACTAAAACAAAACAAAAAAGTGACTACAACACTTGGTATTCCTAGGCGGTCACCCATCCAAGTACTGACCAAGCCCGAATTTGCTGATCTTCCGAGATCGGGTGCTTTCAACCTGGTGTGGTCGTAGTCCAGAACGTCAATGCAAATTCAAACTTTGGGCGATACGACCTTGGATTGTGGAGCACTAAAAACAAAACGAAAAAGTGACTACAACACTTGGTATTCCTAGGCGGTCACCCATCCAAGTACTGACCAAGCCCGAGGTTGCTTAACTGCGGAGATCGAACGAGATCGGGTGCTTTCAACGTGGTGTGGTCGTAGTCCAGAA
The DNA here is from genome assembly GCF_965637545.1 of Phallusia mammillata. Taxonomy (NCBI): domain Eukaryota; kingdom Metazoa; phylum Chordata; class Ascidiacea; order Phlebobranchia; family Ascidiidae; genus Phallusia; species Phallusia mammillata. Next base: position 18,435,419 of record NC_137252.1, on the reverse strand, counting down.
CGTCAATGCAAATTCAAACTTTGATCGATACGACCTCGGATTGTGGAGCACTAAAAACAAAACAAAAAAGTGAATACAACACTTGGTATTCCTACGCGGTCACCCATCCAAGTACTGACCAAGCCCGAGGCTGCTTAACTTCCGAGATCGAACGAGATCGGGTGCTTTCAACCTGGCGCGGTCGTAGTCCACAACGTCAATGCAAATACGCCCTCGGATTGTGAAGCACTAAAACAAAACAAAAAAGTGACTACAACACTTGGTATTCCTAGGCGGTCACCCATCCAAGTACTGACCAAGCCCGAAGTTGCTGATCTTCCGAGATCGGGTGCTTTCAACCTGGTGTGGTCGTAGTCCAGAACGTCTCTGCAAATTCAAACTTTGGGCGATACGACCTCGGATTGTGGAGCACTAAAAACAAAACGAAAAAGTGACTACAACACTTGGTATTCCTAGGCGGTCACCCATCCAAGTACTGACCAAGCCCGAGGTTGCTTAACTTCCGAGATCGAACGAGATCGGGTGCTTTCAACGTGGTGTGGTCGTAGTCCAGAACGTCAATGCAAATTGAAACTTTGAGCGATACGACCTCGGATTGTGGAGCACTAAAAACAAAACAAAAAAGTGAATACAACACTTGGTATTCCTAGGCGGTCACCCATCCAAGTACTGACCAAGCCCGAGGTTGCTTAACTTCCGAGATCGAACGAGATCGGGTGATTTCAACCTGGTGTGGTCGTAGTCCACAACGTCAATGCAAATTCAAACTTTGATCGAAGCGACCTCGGTTTCTCATCCACTAAAAAAACGAGACTACAACACTTGGTATTCCTAGGCGGTCACCCATCCAAGCACTGACCAAGCCCGAGGTTGCTTAACTTCCGAGATCGAACGAGATCGGGTGCTTTCAACCTGCTGTGGTCGTAGTCCACAACGTCAATGCAAATTCATAGTTTGAGCGATAAGCCCTCGGATTGTGAAGCACTAAAAACAAAACAAAAAAGAGACTACAACACTTGGTATTCCTAGGCGGTCACCCATCCAAGTACTGACCAAGCCCGAGGTTGCTTAACTTCCGAGATCGAACGAGATCGGGTGCTTTCAACCTGGTGTGGTCGTAGTCCAGAACCTCAATGCAAATTCAAACTTTGAGCGATACGCCCTCGGATTGTGGAGCACTAAAAACAAAACAAAAAAGTGACTACAACACTTGGTATTCCTAGGCGGTCACCCATCCAAGTACTGACCAAGCCCGAAGTTGCTGATCTTCCGAGATCGGGTGCTTTCAACCTGGTGTGGTCGTAGTCCAGAACGTCTCTGCAAATTCAAACTTTGGGCGATACGACCTCGGATTGTGGAGCACTAAAAACAAAACGAAAAAGTGACTACAACACTTGGTATTCCTAGGCGGTCACCCATCCAAGTACTGACCAAGCCCGAGGTTGCTTAACTGCCGAGATCGAACGAGATCGGATGCTTTCAACGTGGTGTGGTCGTAGTCCAGAACGTCAATGCAAATTGAAACTTTGAGCGATACGACCTCGGATTGTGGAGCACTAAAAACAAAACAAAAAAGTGAATACAACACTTGGTATTCCTAGGCGGTCACCCATCCAAGTACTGACCAAGCCCGAGGTTGCTTAACTTCCGAGATCGAACGAGATCGGGTGATTTCAACCTGGTGTGGTCGTAGTCCACAACGTCAATGCAAATTCAAACTTTGATCGAAGCGACCTCGGTTTCTCATCCACTAAAAAAACGAGACTACAACACTTGGTATTCCTAGGCGGTCACCCATCCAAGCACTGACCAAGCCCGAGGTTGCTTAACTTCCGAGATCGAACGAGATCGGGTGCTTTCAACCTGGTGTGGTCGTAGTCCACAACGTCAATGCAAATTCATAGTTTGAGCGATAAGCCCTCGGATTGTGAAGCACTAAAAACAAAACAAAAAAGAGACTACAACACTTGGTATTCCTAGGCGGTCACCCATCCAAGTACTGACCAAGCCCGAGGTTGCTTAACTTCCGAGATCGAACGAGATCGGGTGCTTTCAACCTGGTGTGGTCGTAGTCCAGAACCTCAATGCAAATTCAAACTTTGAGCGATACGCCCTCGGATTGTGGAGCACTAAAAACAAAACAAAAAAGTGACTACAACACTTGGTATTCCTAGGCGGTCACCCATCCAAGTACTGACCAAGCCCGAGGTTGCTTAACTTCCGAGATCGAACGAGATCGGGTGCTTTCAACCTGGTGTGGTCGTAGTCCACAACGTCAATGCAAATTCAAACTTTGAGCGATACGATCTCGGATTCTGGAGCACTAAAAAAAACAAAAAAGTGACTACAACACTTGGTATTCCTAGGCGGTCACCCATCCAAGTACTGACCAAGCCCGAGGCTGCTTAACTTCCGAGATCGAACGAGATCGGGTGCTTTCAACCTGGCGCGGTCGTAGTCCACAACGTCAATGCAAATACGCCCTCGGATTGTGGAGCACTAAAAACAAAACGAAAAAGTGACTACAACACTTGGTATTCCTAGGCGGTCACCCATCCAAGTACTGACCAAGCCCGAGGTTGCTTAACTGCCGAGATCGAACGAGATCGGGTGCTTTCAACGTGGTGTGGTCGTAGTCCACAACGTCAAAGCAAATTGAAACTTTGAGTGATACGCCCTCGGATTGTGGAGCACTAAAAACAAACCAAAAAAGTGAATACAACACTTGGTATTCCTAGGCGGTCACCCATCCAAGTACTGACCAAGCCCGAGGTTGCTTAACTTCCGAGATCGAACGAGATCGGGTGATTTCAACCTGGTGTGGTCGTAGTCCACAACGTCAATGCAAATTCAAACTTTGATCGATACGACCTCGGATTGTGGAGCACTAAAAACAAAACAAAAAAGTGAATACAACACTTGGTATTCCTACGCGGTCACCCATCCAAGTACTGACCAAGCCCGAGGCTGCTTAACTTCCGAGATCGAACGAGATCGGGTGCTTTCAACCTGGCGCGGTCGTAGTCCACAACGTCAATGCAAATACACCCTCGGATTGTGAAGCACTAAAACAAAACAAAAAAGTGACTACAACACTTGGTATTCCTAGGCGGTCACCCATCCAAGTACTGACCAAGCCCGAATTTGCTGATCTTCCGAGATCGGGTGCTTTCAACCTGGTGTGGTCGTAGTCCAGAACGTCAATGCAAATTCAAACTTTGGGCGATACGACCTTGGATTGTGGAGCACTAAAAACAAAACGAAAAAGTGACTACAACACTTGGTATTCCTAGGCGGTCACCCATCCAAGTACTGACCAAGCCCGAGGTTGCTTAACTGCGGAGATCGAACGAGATCGGGTGCTTTCAACGTGGTGTGGTCGTAGTCCAGAACGTCAATGCAAATTCAAACTTTGATCGATACGACCTCGGATTGTGGAGCACTAAAAACAAAACAAAAAAGTGAATACAACACTTGGTATTCCTACGCGGTCACCCATCCAAGTACTGACCAAGCCCGAGGCTGCTTAACTTCCGAGATCGAACGAGATCGGGTGCTTTCAACCTGGCGCGGTCGTAGTCCACAACGTCAATGCAAATACGCCCTCGGATTGTGAAGCACTAAAACAAAACAAAAAAGAGACTACAACACTTGGTATTCCTAGGCGGTCACCCATCCAAGTACTGACCAAGCCCGAAGTTGCTGATCTTCCGAGATCGGGTGCTTTCAACCTGGTGTGGTCGTAGTCCAGAACGTCTCTGCAAATTCAAACTTTGGGCGATACGACCTCGGATTGTGGAGCACTAAAAACAAAACGAAAAAGTGACTACAACACTTGGTATTCCTAGGCGGTCACCCATCCAAGTACTGACCAAGCCCGAGGTTGCTTAACTTCCGAGATCGAACGAGATCGGGTGCTTTCAACGTGGTGTGGTCGTAGTCCAGAACGTCAATGCAAATTGAAACTTTGAGCGATACGACCTCGGATTGTGGAGCACTAAAAACAAAACAAAAAAGTGAATACAACACTTGGTATTCCTAGGCGGTCACCCATCCAAGTACTGACCAAGCCCGAGGTTGCTTAACTTCCGAGATCGAACGAGATCGGGTGATTTCAACCTGGTGTGGTCGTAGTCCACAACGTCAATGCAAATTCAAACTTTGATCGAAGCGACCTCGGTTTCTCATCCACTAAAAAAACGAGACTACAACACTTGGTATTCCTAGGCGGTCACCCATCCAAGCACTGACCAAGCCCGAGGTTGCTTAACTTCCGAGATCGAACGAGATCGGGTGCTTTCAACCTGCTGTGGTCGTAGTCCACAACGTCAATGCAAATTCATAGTTTGAGCGATAAGCCCTCGGATTGTGAAGCACTAAAAACAAAACAAAAAAGAGACTACAACACTTGGTATTCCTAGGCGGTCACCCATCCAAGTACTGACCAAGCCCGAGGTTGCTTAACTTCCGAGATCGAACGAGATCGGGTGCTTTCAACCTGGTGTGGTCGTAGTCCAGAACCTCAATGCAAATTCAAACTTTGAGCGATACGCCCTCGGATTGTGGAGCACTAAAAACAAAACAAAAAAGTGACTACAACACTTGGTATTCCTAGGCGGTCACCCATCCAAGTACTGACCAAGCCCGAGGTTGCTTAACTTCCGAGATCGAACGAGATCGGGTGCTTTCAACCTGGTGTGGTCGTAGTCCACAACGTCAATGCAAATTCAAACTTTGAGCGATACGATCTCGGATTCTGGAGCACTAAAAAAAACAAAAAAGTGACTACAACACTTGGTATTCCTAGGCGGTCACCCATCCAAGTACTGACCAAGCCCGAGGGTGCTTAACTTCCGAGATCGAACGAGATCGGGTGCTTTCAACCTGGCGCGGTCGTAGTCCACAACGTCAATGCAAATACGCCCTCGGATTGTGGAGCACTAAAAACAAAACGAAAAAGTGACTACAACACTTGGTATTCCTAGGCGGTCACCCATCCAAGTACTGACCAAGCCCGAGGTTGCTTAACTGCCGAGATCGAACGAGATCGGGTGCTTTCAACGTGGTGTGGTCGTAGTCCACAACGTCAAAGCAAATTGAAACTTTGAGTGATACGCCCTCGGATTGTGGAGCACTAAAAACAAACCAAAAAAGTGAATACAACACTTGGTATTCCTAGGCGGTCACCCATCCAAGTACTGACCAAGCCCGAGGTTGCTTAACTTCCGAGATCGAACGAGATCGGGTGATTTCAACCTGGTGTGGTCGTAGTCCACAACGTCAATGCAAATTCAAACTTTGATCGATACGACCTCGGATTGTGGAGCACTAAAAACAAAACAAAAAAGTGAATACAACACTTGGTATTCCTACGCGGTCACCCATCCAAGTACTGACCAAGCCCGAGGCTGCTTAACTTCCGAGATCGAACGAGATCGGGTGCTTTCAACCTGGCGCGGTCGTAGTCCACAACGTCAATGCAAATACACCCTCGGATTGTGAAGCACTAAAACAAAACAAAAAAGTGACTACAACACTTGGTATTCCTAGGCGGTCACCCATCCAAGTACTGACCAAGCCCGAATTTGCTGATCTTCCGAGATCGGGTGCTTTCAACCTGGTGTGGTCGTAGTCCAGAACGTCAATGCAAATTCAAACTTTGGGCGATACGACCTTGGATTGTGGAGCACTAAAAACAAAACGAAAAAGTGACTACAACACTTGGTATTCCTAGGCGGTCACCCATCCAAGTACTGACCAAGCCCGAGGTTGCTTAACTGCGGAGATCGAACGAGATCGGGTGCTTTCAACGTGGTGTGGTCGTAGTCCAGAACGTCAATGCAAATTCAAACTTTGAGCGATACGCCCTCGGATTGTGGAGCACTAAAAACAAAACAAAAAAGTGAATACAACACTTGGTATTCCTAGGCGGTCACCCATCCAAGTACTGACCAAGCCCGAGGTTGCTTAACTTCCGAGATCGAACGAGATCGGGTGATTTCAACCTGGTGTAATCGTAGTCCACAACGTCAATGTAAATTCAAAGTTTGATCGAAGCGACCTCGGTTTCTCATCCACTAAAAAAACGAGACTACAACACTTGGTATTCCTAGGCGGTCACCCATCCAAGCACTGACCAAGCCCGAGGTTGCTTAACTGCCGAGATCGAACGAGATCGGGTGCTTTCAACCTGGTGTGGTCGTAGTCCAGAACGTCAATGCAAATTCAAAGTTTGAGCGATACGCCCTCGGATTGTGGAGCACTAAAAACAAAACAAAAAAGTGACTACATCACTTGGTATTCCTAGGCGGTCACCCATCCAAGTACTGACCAAGCCCGAGGTTGCTTAACTTCCGAGATCGAACGAGATCGGGTGCTTTCAACCTGGTGTGGTCGTAGTCCAGAACGTCAATGCAAATTGAAACTTTGAGCGATACGATCTCGGATTCTGGAGCACTAAAAAAACAAAAAAGTGACTACAACACTTGGTATTCCTAGGCGGTCACCCATCCAAGTACTGACCAAGCCCGAGGCTGCTTAACTTCCGAGATCGAACGAGATCGGGTGCTTTCAACCTGGCGCGGTCGTAGTCCACAACGTCAATGCAAATACGCCCTCGGATTGTGAAGCACTAAAACAAAACAAAAAAGTGACTACAACACTTGGTATTCCTAGGCGGTCACCCATCCAAGTACTGACCAAGCCCGAAGTTGCTGATCTTCCGAGATCGGGTGCTTTCAACCTGGTGTGGTCGTAGTCCAGAACGTCTCTGCAAATTCAAACTTTGGGCGATACGACCTCGGATTGTGGAGCACTAAAAACAAAACGAAAAAGTGACTACAACACTTGGTATTCCTAGGCGGTCACCCATCCAAGTACTGACCAAGCCCGAGGTTGCTTAACTGCCGAGATCGAACGAGATCGGGTGCTTTCAACGTGGTGTGGTCGTAGTCCAGAACGTCAATGCAAATTGAAACTTTGAGCGATACGACCTCGGATTGTGGAGCACTAAAAACAAAACAAAAAAGTGAATACAACACTTGGTATTCCTAGGCGGTCACCCATCCAAGTACTGACCAAGCCCGAGGTTGCTTAACTTCCGAGATCGAACGAGATCGGGTGATTTCAACCTGGTGTGGTCGTAGTCCACAACGTCAATGCAAATTCAAACTTTGATCGAAGCGACCTCGGTTTCTCATCCACTAAAAAAACGAGACTACAACACTTGGTATTCCTAGGCGGTCACCCATCCAAGCACTGACCAAGCCCGAGGTTGCTTAACTTCCGAGATCGAACGAGATCGGGTGCTTTCAACCTGCTGTGGTCGTAGTCCACAACGTCAATGCAAATTCATAGTTTGAGCGATAAGCCCTCGGATTGTGAAGCACTAAAAACAAAACAAAAAAGAGACTACAACACTTGGTATTCCTAGGCGGTCACCCATCCAAGTACTGACCAAGCCCGAGGTTGCTTAACTTCCGAGATCGAACGAGATCGGGTGCTTTCAACCTGGTGTGGTCGTAGTCCAGAACCTCAATGCAAATTCAAACTTTGAGCGATACGCCCTCGGATTGTGGAGCACTAAAAACAAAACAAAAAAGTGACTACAACACTTGTTATTCCTAGGCGGTCACCCATCCAAGTACTGACCAAGCCCGAGGTTGCTTAACTGCCGAGATCGAACGAGATCGGGTGCTTTCAACCTGGTGTGGTCGTAGTCCACAACGTCAATGCAAATTCAAACTTTGAGCGATACGATCTCGGATTCTGGAGCACTAAAAAAAACAAAAAAGTGACTACAACACTTGGTATTCCTAGGCGGTCACCCATCCAAGTACTGACCAAGCCCGAGGCTGCTTAACTTCCGAGATCGAACGAGATCGGGTGCTTTCAACCTGGCGCGGTCGTAGTCCACAACGTCAATGCAAATACGCCCTCGGATTGTGGAGCACTAAAAACAAAACGAAAAAGTGACTACAACACTTGGTATTCCTAGGCGGTCACCCATCCAAGTACTGACCAAGCCCGAGGTTGCTTAACTGCCGAGATCGAACGAGATCGGGTGCTTTCAACGTGGTGTGGTCGTAGTCCAGAACGTCAAAGCAAATTGAAACTTTGAGTGATACGCCCTCGGATTGTGGAGCACTAAAAACAAACCAAAAAAGTGAATACAACACTTGGTATTCCTAGGCGGTCACCCATCCAAGTACTGACCAAGCCCGAGGTTGCTTAACTTCCGAGATCGAACGAGATCGGGTGATTTCAACCTGGTGTGGTCGTAGTCCACAACGTCAATGCAAATTCAAACTTTGATCGATACGATCTCGGATTGTGGAGCACTAAAAACAAAACAAAAAAGAGACTACAACACTTGGTATTCCTAGGCGGTCACCCATCCAAGTACTGACCAAGCCCGAGGTTGCTTAACTTCCGAGATCGAACGAGATCGGGTGATTTCAACCTGGTGTAATCGTAGTCCACAACGTCAATGCAAATTCAAACTTTGATCGAAGCGACCTCGGTTTCTCATCCACTAAAAAAACGAGACTACAACACTTGGTATTCCTAGGCGGTCACCCATCCAAGCACTGACCAAGCCCGAGGTTGCTTAACTGCCGAGATCGAACGAGATCGGGTGCTGTCAACCTGGTGTGGTCGTAGTCCAGAACGTCAATGCAAATTCAAAGTTTGAGCGATACGCCCTCGGATTGTGGAGCACTAAAAACAAAACAAAAAAGTGACTACAACACTTGGTATTCCTAGGCGGTCACCCATCCAAGTACTGACCAAGCCCGAGGTTGCTTAACTTCCGAGATCGAACGAGATCGGGTGCTTTCAACCTGGTGTGGTCGTAGTCCACAACGTCAATGCAAATTCAAACTTTGAGCGATACGATCTCGGATTCTGGAGCACTAAAAAAACAAAAAAGTGACTACAACACTTGGTATTCCTAGGCGGTCACCCATCCAAGTACTGACCAAGCCCGAGGCTGCTTAACTTCCGAGATCGAACGAGATCGGGTGCTTTCAACCTGGCGCGGTCGTAGTCCACAACGTCAATGCAAATACGCCCTCGGATTGTGAAGCACTAAAACAAACCAAAAAAGTGACTACAACACTTGGTATTCCTAGGCGGTCACCCATCCAAGTACTGACCAAGCCCGAAGTTGCTGATCTTCCGAGATCGGGTGCTTTCAACCTGGTGTGGTCGTAGTCCACAACGTCTCTGCAAATTCAAACTTTGGGCGATACGACCTCGGATTGTGGAGCACTAAAAACAAAACGAAAAAGTGACTACAACACTTGGTATTCCTAGGCGGTCACCCATCCAAGTACTGACCAAGCCCGAGGTTGCTTAACTGCCGAGATCGAACGAGATCGGGTGCTTTCAACGTGGTGTGGTCGTAGTCCAGAACGTCAATGCAAATTGAAACTTTGAGCGATACGACCTCGGATTGTGGAGCACTAAAAACAAAACAAAAAAGTGAATACAACACTTGGTATTCCTAGGCGGTCACCCATCCAAGTACTGACCAAGCCCGAGGTTGCTTAACTTCCGAGATCGAACGAGATCGGGTGATTTCAACCTGGTGTGGTCGTAGTCCACAACGTCAATGCAAATTCAAACTTTGATCGAAGCGACCTCGGTTTCTCATCCACTAAAAAAACGAGACTACAACACTTGGTATTCCTAGGCGGTCACCCATCCAAGCACTGACCAAGCCCGAGGTTGCTTAACTTCCGAGATCGAACGAGATCGGGTGCTTTCAACCTGCTGTGGTCGTAGTCCACAACGTCAATGCAAATTCATAGTTTGAGCGATAAGCCCTCGGATTGTGAAGCACTAAAAACAAAACAAAAAAGAGACTACAACACTTGGTATTCCTAGGCGGTCACCCATCCAAGTACTGACTAAGCCCGAGGTTGCTTAACTTCCGAGATCGAACGAGATCGGGTGCTTTCAACCTGGTGTGGTCGTAGTCCAGAACCTCAATGCAAATTGAAACTTTGAGCGATACGCCCTCGGATTGTGGAGCACTAAAAACAAAACAAAAAAGTGACTACAACACTTGGTATTCCTAGGCGGTCACCCATCCAAGTACTGACCAAGCCCGAGGTTGCTTAACTTCCGAGATCGAACGAGATCGGGTGCTTTCAACCTGGTGTGGTCGTAGTCCACAACGTCAAAGCAAATTCAAACTTTGAGCGATACGATCTCGGATTCTGGAGCACTAAAAAAAACAAAAAAGTGACTACAACACTTGGTATTCCTAGGCGGTCACCCATCCAAGTACTGACCAAGCCCGAGGCTGCTTAACTTCCGAGATCGAACGAGATCGGGTGCTTTCAACCTGGCGCGGTCGTAGTCCACAACGTCAATGCAAATACGCCCTCGGATTGTGGAGCACTAAAAACAAAACGAAAAAGTGACTACAACACTTGGTATTCCTAGGCGGTCACCCATCCAAGTACTGACCAAGCCCGAGGTTGCTTAACTGCCGAGATCGAACGAGATCGGGTGCTTTCAACGTGGTGTGGTCGTAGTCCAGAACGTCAAAGCAAATTGAAACTTTGAGTGATACGCCCTCGGATTGTGGAGCACTAAAAACAAAAAAAAAGTGAATACAACACTTGGTATTCCTAGGCGGTCACCCATCCAAGTACTGACCAAGCCCGAGGTTGCTTAACTTGCGAGATCGAACGAGATCGGGTGATTTCAACCTGGTGTGGTCGTAGTCCACAACGTCAATGCAAATTCAAACTTTGATCGATACGACCTCGGATTGTGGAGCACTAAAAACAAAACAAAAAAGAGACTACAACACTTGGTATTCCTAGGCGGTCACCCATCCAAGTACTGACCAAGCCCGAGGCTGCTTAACTTCCGAGATCGAACGAGATCGGGTGCTTTCAACCTGGCGCGGTCGTAGTCCACAACGTCAATGCAAATACACCCTCGGATTGTGAAGCACTAAAACAAAACAAAAAAGTGACTACAACACTTGGTATTCCTGGGCGGTCACCCATCCAAGTACTGACCAAGCCCGAAGTTGCTGATCTTCCGAGATCGGGTGCTTTCAACCTGGTGTGGTCGTAGTCCAGAACGTCTCTGCAAATTCAAACTTTGGGCGATACGACCTTGGATTGTGGAGCACTAAAAACAAAACGAAAAAGTGACTACAACACTTGGTATTCCTAGGCGGTCACCCATCCAAGTACTGACCAAGCCCGAGGTTGCTTAACTGCGGAGATCGAACGAGATCGGGTGCTTTCAACGTGGTGTGGTCGTAGTCCAGAACGTCAATGCAAATTGAAACTTTGAGCGATACGCCCTCGGATTGTGGAGCACTAAAAACAAAACAAAAAAGTGAATACAACACTTGGTATTCCTAGGCGGTCACCCATCCAAGTACTGACCAAGCCCGAGGTTGCTTAACTTCCGAGATCGAACGAGATCGGGTGATTTCAACCTGGTGTAATCGTAGTCCACAACGTCAATGCAAATTCAAACTTTGATCGAAGCGACCTCGGTTTCTCATCCACTAAAAAAACGCGACTACAACACTTGGTATTCCTAGGCGGTCACCCATCCAAGCACTGACCAAGCCCGAGGTTGCTTAACTGCCGAGATCGAACGAGATCGGGTGCTTTCAACCTGGTGTGGTCGTAGTCCAGAACGTCAATGCAAATTCAAAGTTTGAGCGATACGCCCTCGGATTGTGGAGCACTAAAAACAAAACAAAAAAGTGACTACAACACTTGGTATTCCTAGGCGGTCACCCATCCAAGTACTGACCAAGCCCGAGGTTGCTTAACTTCCGAGATCGAACGAGATCGGGTGCTTTCAACCTGGTGTGGTCGTAGTCCACAACGTCAATGCAAATTCAAACTTTGAGCGATACGATCTCGGATTCTGGAGCACTAAAAAAACAAAAAAGTGACTACAACACTTGGTATTCCTAGGCGGTCACCCATCCAAGTACTGACCAAGCCCGAGGCTGCTTAACTTCCGAGATCGAACGAGATCGGGTGCTTTCAACCTGGTGCGGTCGTAGTCCACAACGTCAATGCAAATACGCCCTCGGATTGTGAAGCACTAAAACAAAACAAAAAAGTGACTACAACACTTGGTATTCCTAGGCGGTCACCCATCCAAGTACTGACCAAGCCCGAGGTTGCTGATCTTCCGAGATCGGGTGCTTTCAACCTGGTGTGGTCGTAGTCCAGAACGTCAATGCAAATTCAAACTTTGGGCGATACGACCTCGGATTGTGGAGCACTAAAAACAAAACGAAAAAGTGACTACAACACTTGGTATTCCTAGGCGGTCACCCATCCAAGTACTGACCAAGCCCGAGGTTGCTTAACTGCCGAGATCGAACGAGATCGGGTGCTTTCAACCTGGTGTGGTCGTAGTCCAGAACGTCAAAGCAAATTGAAACTTTGAGTGATACGCCCTCGGATTGTGGAGCACTAAAAAGAAACCAAAAAAGTGAATACAACACTTGGTATTCCTAGGCGGTCACCCATCCAAGTACTGACCAAGTCCGAGGTTGCTTAACTTCCGAGATCGAACGAGATCGGGTGCTTTCAACCTGGTGTGGTCGTAGTCCACAACGTCAATGCAAATTCAAACTTTGATCGATACGACCTCGAATTGTGGAGCACTAAAAAAACAAAAAAGTGACTACAACACTTGGTATTCCTAGGCGGTCACCCATCCAAGTACTGACCAAGCCCGAGGCTGGTTAACTTCCGAGATAGAACGAGATCGGGTGCTTTCAACCTGGCGCGGTCGTAGTCCACAACGTCAATGCAAATAGCCCCTCGGATTGTGAAGCACTAAAAACAAAACAAAAAAGAGACTAGAACACTTGGTATTACTAGGCGGTCACCCATCCAAGTACTGACCAAGTCCGAGGATGCTTAACTTCCGAGATCGAACGAGATCGGGTGCTTTCAACCTGGTGTGGTCGTAGTTAAGAACCTGTCTGCAAATTCAAACTTTGATCGATACGCCCTCGGATTGTGGAGCACTAAAAACAAAACAAAATACTGACTACAACACTTGGCATTCCTAGGCGGTCACCCATCCAAGCACTGACCAAGCCCGAGGTTGCTTAACTTCCGAGATAGAACGAGATCGGGTGCTTTCAACCTGGTGTGGTCGTAGTCCACAACGTCAATGCAAATTCAAACTTTGAGCAATACGCCCTCGGATTGTGAAGCACTAAAAACAAAACAAAAAAGAGACTACAACACTTGGTATTCCTAGGCGGTCACCCATCCAAGTACTGACCAAGCCCGAGGTTGCTTAACTTCCGAGATCGAACGAGATCGGGTGCTTTCAACCTGGTGTGGTCGTAGTCCACAACGTCAATGCAAATTCAAACATTGATCGATACGACCTCGGATTCTGGAGCACTAAAAAAACAAAAAAGTGACTACAACACTTGGTATTCCTAGGCGGTCACCCATCCAAGTACTGACCAAGCCCGAGGCTGCTTAACTTCCGAGATCGAACGAGATCGGGTGCTTTCAACCTGTCGCGTTCGTAGTCCACAACGTCAATGCAAATACGCCCTCGGATTGTGGAGCACTAAAACAAAACAAAAAAGTGACTACAACACTTGGTATTCCTAGGCGGTCACCCATCCAAGTACTGACCAAGCCCGAGGTTGCTGATCTTCCGAGATCGGGTGCTTTCAACCTGGTGTGGTCGTAGTCCAGAACGTCTCTGCAAATTCAAACTTTGGGCGATACGACCTCGGATTGTGGAGCACTAAAAACAAAACGAAAAAGTGACTACAACACTTAGTATTCCTAGGCGGTCACCCATCCAAGTACTGACCAAGCCCGAGGTTGCTTAACTGCCGAGATCGAACGAGATCGGGTGCTTTCAACCTGGTGTGGTCGTAGTTAAGAACCTGTCTGCAAATTCAAACTTTGATCGATACGACCTCGGATTGTGGAGCACTAAAAACAAAACAAAAAAGTGACTACAACACTTGGTATTCCTAGGCGGTCACCCATCCAAGTACTGACCAAGCCCGAGGCTGCTTAACTTCCGAGATCGAACGAGATCGGTTGCTTTCAACCTGGCGCGGTCGTAGTCCACAACGTCAATGCAAATACGCCCTCGGATTGTGAAGCACTAAAACAAAACAAAAAAGTGACTACAACACTTGGTATTCCTAGGCGGTCACCCATCCAAGTACTGACCAAGCCCGAGGTTGCTGATCTTCCGAGATCGGGTGCTTTCAACCTGGTGTGGTCGTAGTCCAGAACGTCAATGCAAATTCAAACTTTGGGCGATACGACCTCGGATTGTGGAGCACTAAAAACAAAACGAAAAAGTGACTACAACACTTGGTATTCCTAGGCGGTCACCCATCCAAGTACTGACCAAGCCCGAGGTTGCTTAACTTCCGAGATCGAACGAGATCGGGTGCTTTCAACCTGGTGTGGTCGTAGTTAAGAACCTGTCTGCAAATTCAAACTTTGATCGATACGACCTCGGATTGTGGAGCACTAAAAACAAAACAAAAAAGTGACTACAACACTTGGTATTCCTAGGCGGTCACCCATCCAAGTACTGACCAAGCCCGAGGCTGCTTAACTTCCGAGATCGAACGAGATCGGGTGCTTTCAACCTGGCGCGGTCGTAGTCCACAACGTCAATGCAAATACGCCCTCGGATTGTGAAGCACTAAAACAAAACAAAAAAGTGACTACAACACTTGGTATTCCTAGGCGGTCACCCATCCAAGTACTGACCAAGCCCGAGGTTGCTTAACTGCCGAGATCGAATGAGATCGGGTGCTTTCAACGTGGTTTGGTCGTAGTCCAGAACGTCAAAGCAAATTGAAACTGTGAGTGATACGCCCTCGGATTGTGGAGCACTAAAAACAAACCAAAAAAGTGAATACAACACTTGGTATTCCTAGGCGGTCACCCATCCAAGTACTGACCAAGCCCGAGGTTGCTTAACTTCCGAGATCGAACGAGATCGGGTGATTTCAACCTGGTGTGGTCGTAGTCCACAACGTCAATGCAAATTCAAACTTTGATCGATGCGACCTCGGTTTCTCATCCACTAAAAAAACGAGACTACAACACTTGGTATTCCTAGGCGGTCACCCATCCAAGTACTGACCAAGCCCGAGGTTGCTTAACTTCCGAGATCGAACGAGATCGGGTGCTTTCAACCTGGTGTGGTCGTAGTCCACAACGTCAATGCAAATTCAAACTTTGATCGATACGACCTCGAATTGTGGAGCACTAAAAAAATAAAAAAGTGACTACAACACTTGGTATTCCTAGGCGGTCACCCATCCAAGTACTGACCAAGCCCGAGGCTGCTTAACTTCCGAGATCAAACGAGATCGGGTGCTTTCAACCTGGCGCGGTCGTAGTCCACAACGTCAATGCAAATACGCCCTCGGATTGTGAAGCACTAAAAACAAAACAAAAAAGAGACTACAACACTTGGTATTCCTAGGCGGTCACCCATCCAAGTACTGACCAAGCCCGAGGTTGCTGATCTTCCGAGATCGGGTGCTTTCAACCTGGTGTGGTCGTAGTCCACAACGTCAATGCAAATTCAAACTTTGGGCGATACGACCTCGGATTGTGGAGCACTAAAAACAAAACAAAAAAGTGACTACAACACTTGGTATTCCTAGGCGGTCACCCATCCAAGTACTGACCAAGCCCGAGGCTGCTGAACTTCCGAGATCGAACGAGATCGGGTGCTTTCAACCTGGCGCGGTCGTAGTCCACAACGTCAATGCAAATACGCCCTCGGATTGTGAAGCACTAAAAACAAAACAAAAAAGAGACTACAACACTTGGTATTCCTAGGCGGTCACCCATCCAAGTACTGACCAAGTCCGAGGTTGCTTAACTTCCGAGATCGAACGAGATCGGGTGCTTTCAACCTGGTGTGGTCGTAGTTAAGAACCTGTCTGCAAATTCAAACTTTGATCGATACGCCCTCGGATTGTGGAGCACTAAAAACAAAACAAAAAACTGACTACAACACTTGGCATTCCTAGGCGGTCACCCATCCAAGCACTGACCAAGCCCGAGGTTGCTTAACTTCCGAGATAGAACGAGATCGGGTGCTTTCAACCTGGTGTGGTCGTAGTCCACAACGTCAATGCAAATTCAAACTTTGAGCAATACGCCCTCGGATTGTGAAGCACTAAAAACAAAACAAAAAAGAGACTACAACACTTGGTATTCCTAGGCGGTCACCCATCCTAGTACTGACCAAGCCCGAGGTTGCTTAACTTCCGAGATCGAACGAGATCGGGTGCTTTCAACCTGGTGTGGTCGTAGTCCACAACGTCAATGCAAATTCAAACATTGATCGATACGACCTCGGATTCTGGAGCACTAAAAAAACAAAAAAGAGACTACAACACTTGGTATTCCTAGGCGGTCACCCATCCAAGTACTAACCAAGCCCGAGGTTGCTTAACTTCCGAGATCGAACGAGATCGGGTGCTTTCAACCTGGTGTGGTCGTAGTCCACAACGTCAATGCAAATTCAAACATTGATCGATACGACCTCGGATTCTGGAGCACTAAAAAAACAAAAAAGTGACTACAACACTTGGCATTCCTGGGCGGTCACCCATCCAAGCACTGACCAAGCCCGAGGTTGCTTAACCTCCGGCTTGGTCAGTACTTGGATGGGTGACCGCCTAGGAATACCAAGTGTTGTAGTCACTTTTTTGTTTTGTTTTTAGTAGTCCACAATCCGAGGTCGTATCGAACGAAGCTTTAATTTGAAGAGACG